>NC_136069.1:802502429-803102429 GCF_964261635.1 Lissotriton helveticus
TTGGAGTATGCTCTTGTGTGCTCTCATCCTTCAGTGGACTCTGCCATCAAAAGTTCATTTATGCCATCTTTTCTTACCCTCCAGTGGGTCTTTAGAAAGGAATCCGGTTTGAAATAATGCTGTTATAACTTGTCATTCTGCTAGTGCTGAGATTCAGGTACCTCGCAGCAGCCCATAAATCTTAAAGTGGTGGTGCAATCTCCCCGAAAATAAATAAAAAAAAAAAATATATATATATATATATATATATATATATATATATATATATATATATATATATATAAACATGATTACAACTTAAACTTTTATCATACTGTGATTCGATTGGGCAGCTCATGTGACCAAAAAACTGAAAACAGACTGCATTATATCTTCCACTTATAAAGAATAACATCGGTTTTTGGCCATATTAAAAAATCTAGTTCTCACAATTATTTCGTATGAGGAACTGTAGCCTCAGTTCACCAAACTCATAAAAAAAACTCTCAGTTGTCTGTTAAAACCTAAATGTTATCAACATATACAGTATATACTGTTTACATTTACTTTTACAATAAATGTTTTCTTTCAGGAGACCTGCTGGCAGAGTTTCAAATTCCGCATTGAATAGGCTTGCTCACTTATTTGTGTGCAACAGTTCCACCACGGTGCCATATGTGGCGAGACCCAATCATACTGAATGGGGAAAAATAATCATAATCATTAAACATAAGTATTGTGTTACAAATTACTTGATCTGCTGACTTCCTTTGAGATTTCATGAGTGATATCATGAGGGAAGTCACTGACCATGTCATGAGTGATGTAATATGTGAGCTCATAAGCAGTGCATTGTGAGGGTGTAAGATGTAGTAAGATCGGCTAACTTTAACTGCTGAATTTCTCTGGTTTTGTACGAATCAAATGTCAGCCTAACTTTAACATCCCTATAACCTTTTTTTTTCTCAATGAATTTCTAAGATTTTTAAAATGTTATTTCCTAACTATAACGTTCCTGTAACCTTTGTTTGTTTTAGTAAATTGCTATGGTTTCTTAACTAATAGTCCCGTTTGTTGCGTGGTGGAGAAAGGGAGCGGGGCCTCCGACCAGCTCTCACGAATCATGCTGTGTCACACTTTCTAGAGTTTACAGGAGGGCTTCTTGGCCCCTAACGACCCTCAGGTTCCAAGGGGACTTAATCCCTCAACACGTATTGTGCCAGGAGGCACATTTGCAGTGCGGTGGAGAAAGGGGGCGTTGCCTCCGAACATCTTTCAACAATCCCACTGTGTTGGATTTACTGGAGGTAACAGGAAGGCTTGTTGGCCCCCAAGGACCATCAGGAGCTGAGGAGACTTCATCCCCCAACCAGTAGAGTGCAGACTAGTGGAGAAAGGGGATGTGGCCTCCTGCAACCGCCCAGCCATCCAGCTGTTTGGGACTTACTGGAGGTAACAGGGGGGCTTATTGGCCCCTAAGGACCCTCAGCATTCAAGGGGACTTCATCCACCAAATAGTAGTACCCCAGAAGGCGTGTTTGCAGAGTGGTGGGAAAAGGTGGTGTGGCCTCTGACCACCTTTCAGCAATCGTGCTTTGTGGGACTTACTCGAGGTAACAGGAGAACTTCTTGGCCCCCAAGGACCCTCAGCATCCAAGGGGACTTCATCCCCCAACGAACAATGTGCCAGGTGGCATGGTGGTGAAGAAAGGGGACGGGGCCTCCGGCGACTTGCCAGTGTTTTTTATTATTTTTTTATTTTATTTATCCATTGAGAGGAGCCGTGTAGATCCCCCCCATACCGGGCTGATTTTGGCCCTGGGGACCCCATCCCCCGGGGCCCAGCCTTTTCTTAACAAATGTTTTTAAATAACTTAAAGGGAGGGGGGCCCTCCCAAGAGCAATTTTGGCCCCGGGGACCCCATTCCCCACAGCCTGCCTTTATAAAAAAATAAATAAATACATTTAAAGGTGTCAAGCGACCCCACCCTCCCAGGCTGATTCAGCCTCGGGGGACCCCCATCCCCCAGGGCCTGGCCTATAGTGTGGATGTGCTGGTCAAACCCAGGGCACCCACTTTGTAGTGTTGGGGACCACAGGGGGAGCCTAAAGGCCCCACTCTCCCTGCCTCTTGTCGGAGCAGACATTGCTTTGAATTGAGAGAGAGCTGCTAACATGTAGCTCCCTCTCTATCAAAGCAATTGTGCTCTCTTTGAGCAATTGAGAGCAAACTGCTCTCGCTTGCTCAAAGTGGAGCACAGTTTGCTATCGTTTGGCGGGAGCAGTAGAGCTCCCACCAAGCGGGGAAGTGGCAGTCCCTGGGGCTGAGGGGGCGGGGCCTTGCGTGCCCCACCCACATTGTTTTATTTTACCCTGGGGGCTGCCGTTCCCATGGACCGGGAGTTGCCGCACCGGCAACCCCCGCATTTTTATTTAAAATAAACCCCTTTGAGGTGGCAGTCCCCAGAGCAGAGGGGGTAGCCATTCGGGCCTCCCTCGCACTCATTTTAGAAATAGCCCCGGGGAGGTGCGCTTCCCCCATAATTAAAATACACTGCCCCCGGGATTTTGCCCACCCCGGGCTTCCTATAAAATACGTGTGGTAGCCTGCACGTCTTTTTTAATTGCGCAATTTTGCAGCGTATCCATGGCAAAATTGAATTAAACAAAATGCTTTTAACCCCGACGGGGTCCCTGTGGGACCCCCCACCATATCTGGGGGATCAGGATATTCCTATCCAGCCCCCTTTTCTTTATTTTTAACGTTTTTTGTGAGAGACTGCTTCAAGCCGAGTCCCAAGATGGCTGCCGACACTTCCTGCTTGTAGTGTTGGTATCCAATCAAATTTCAGTAGGATCCGCGAGTCCACTGCAAGGATCCGCGTCCCCAGATATCTATATATTTTTTCCTTAAATATCTCTAAAACTACTGAACGGATTTACACCAAATCATAAAAAGCACGCTTTCTGGACCAACATCTAGCTTCCTGCCACATTTGTTGTAATTCCGTTCAGCAGTTCAGGCTGTAGACATGTTCAGAATCCCTATGGAGAAAAGTGTGTGTGTCTGTCTGTCACTTCTCTCTGCCACACGAACAGACGAGCTGGACCCAGTAATTTAGTGCAGGTATTCTTTATTCAGCCAATGCCGCCATTACGCGTTTCGGGCGATCCCGCCCTTGATCATATATATACATTTCCTACTGGCGGTTGCCAGTAGTGAGATATAGTTAGGACATATTTTCCGTAGGAAATCCGCAACATTCGATTTGGAATAACTTTGGCGCCGGTTGACGAATCTTCGGGAAATTTCCAAAACTGGTGGGGCGCTCCGGTCTGCTCCTATCCTGAAAGTCTCGGGGTGATATGTGAAGCGGGGGCCGAGAAAAAAGGGGGGGTCCCAAAACGTGTTTTCCCCATGCAATTTTCCATAGGTATCATTCATCGCTGCTACAGCCCTAATGGCTGAATGGAATTACACCAAATTTGGCAAAGTTGTAGTCCTCGGTTCAGACTTGTGCCTTTTGCTTATTTGGTGTAAATCTGTTCAGTAGTTCCTGAGAAAATGACATTTAAAAGTACATATATATCTATGGCCTCGGAGGATCCGCGTACCCTGCCGTGCACGAGCTGCATGCTAATTGGCTGTCATCACTCCAAATTAGGAAGTGTTGGCAGCCATCTTGTGCCTTGGTAAAACCTAGTCAACTTACCATATGCCAATACTGCTTTCTTATTTAAATTCTTTTTTTGAGAGTGGTTATACTGAAAATCCAACAATATAACCCATAGACTTCTTTTTCTGTCTGAAATAAATCTTTTCTTTTTATTTTATTTTCACGTATCAAAATGTAGACATTTTTATCATATTTTTTAAATCATTTTAGACATGCCACTAACAATTATACTTTACAAACACTTCTACTCATTTTCACATTCTCCCATTTTTTTCACACTCAAACTTCAAACTCACTTGACATTCATTCATTCATTGACCACACCACATATACACAGCCTATATATTTACTATTTTTAGAAGCTTTATATTACATTGCTATCTCTAATGACAGCCATAGTACGAGGTTCAACTGGCTCTAAATATTTAAATAATTCAAACTTCGTTTTCAAAATCTTATGGCAGATAATATGAAAATGGTCTACACGTTTTGAACTCCTATCTATTTGGGAGTTCTCTTCAGGACCACGCAGCTTCTCTTTCTTAGACTGGATATGATGTGCGTTCTCTCATTCTGAGGATTAGGTATTTGTTCACTGTTTGTAGCGTATCCCTTCGAGACTGAAGAACTTCCTTGGGGAGGCGAGAGCTGTTGTAAAGGTATTGCTTTTTAGAAGAGTAAAGATCCTTTCTCCTTCTCCTCGATTGGAGGTATTACTTGGTGTCGAGGCGCCTTGTTAACCTCCCACGTCCGGTTTTAAAAATGACTGGAAACGGTTGAGGGTACCCCGGTCCGTATGAATAAATATGTACCGGTATCGATCGGGGGTTGGTCCCGTTGTTTTTTCACTCGCGTTGTTCCTCAAAGAAATGTCTTGATTTTTCTAGCTCTAAGCAGCTTCCGCAATGCGTCAGTATTCCGCATCAACGTTTCGGACATGTCACCTCAGGCCCCGCCCCCTTCCTTCACCATTGTGCAAACGCGCCCTGTGGTGCGTTTTTTAAGTTGAGGAATTGATTCCTCTTCAATCTTGAGGGTCCATGGGGGCCAACTAGCCCACCAGGTACCTCCAGTGTGCTCCAGAGGTGTTCAGAGGCCAAGACCCTTTTTACACCTGTCTGCAACGCAGATCTGTGGGGCTTACTGGAGGTACCTAGTGGGCTAGTTTGACCCTAGGCACCCTCAGGATTCAAGGGAACTTAATCTCCCAACTTAAAACGCGCCATGGGACGCGTTTACACACTGGTGAAGGGAGGGGACGGGGCCTGAGGTGACATGTGCACATACGCCCTGTGGCGCATTTTAAGTTGTTGAAAAAATTCCTCTTCAATCCTGAGGGACCCTGGGGGCCAAGTAGCCCACCAGGTGCTTCCAGGAAAGTACTACTGCGCTGCGTTGCAGAGAGGTGGTGCAGGCCGAGCGCTTTTTTACATCTCTCTGCTACGCAGCTCTGTGGCGCTTACTGGATGTACCTAGTGGGCTAGTTGGACTCTACGGACCCTCAGGATTGAAGGGGAATTATTTCCCCAACTTAAAACGCGCCACAGGGCGTGTTTGCACAGTGGTGAAGGGAGGGGATGGTGTAGGAAAGCGGCTCTATATATATTGAACCGAAGTAAAATCAGCCGAACTACGAATTCTGATTTACTCACCTGTTATCAGGAGAGACCTCAGTTCTGCATCTTTGAGCCCAGTACTGATCCTGAAAAGTAATTTTTACCGTACTTACCAGTAACTTGAATTTCCTTCCATAGGCTAACATTAACTGGTTTCACTTGGAATTTTTTCTAAGTCTGGAGATTTGGAACTTACAAATATTCCTCTAAAATCAGCCGAACTACCAATTCCGATTTACTCACCTGTTATCAGGAGAGACCTCAGTGCTGCATCTTTAAGCCCAGTACTGATCCTGAAAAGTAATTCTAACCGTACTTACCACAACTTGTATTTCCTTCCATTGGAATCCATTGTCTGGTTTTCACCAGAAAAGTTTTTTAGTGTTGATTTTCACAAACTATAAATATTCCTTAAAAATCGCCTGCATGACTTAAACGCATTCTTTCAACTGTTTACAGGAGATGCATCAGTGCTGGATCCAGGATCCACCACGGAGTAAGAAAAAGTAATGATAACACTACTTACCTGCTACGTGAATTTCCTCCCATAGGATAACATTGGTAATTCTATGTGAAAAAGTTTCTACGTGTCAACTTTTAAAATACAATAATATTCCTTAAAAATCACTACTATAACTAAAACGCTTTTACTCAACTGTTAACTGGAGATGTTCCAAGACTGAATCTAGGATCCAGTCCTGTGGTTAGAAAAGTAATCCATAAAGTAACTAATTGCATTTAACTAGAAATTCCAATGAGCTCAATGTTGCATTGCGTTTGAAATTGTGTTGCCCATTGCAACAACTGTAACTACTGTAATTAAAAGTCTGTTGCCTATTTGCAAAGTATTTAAACTAAAGTAATTCATTCTGAGAAAGTATATTTTGTAATGTAATGTATAATGTAATTATAATGTAATCTAAAAAATAAAATATCTAAAAATAATAGTTTTAAAAAATGTAGTAAATCAGTATCAAAAAATAAATATAACAATTTATACATTTAAAAATTGTCATTTACAAAACCTTTGAAATTCACTGAAAAAACCATAGGATTCAGACATGGTATAGTTCGGAATTAGCATTTAAAAAACCTTCGAAATTCACTGAAAAAACCTTAGGTTTCAGGCCTGTTATAGTTAGGAATTAGCATTTAAAAAACCTTTGAAATTCACTGAAAAATCATAGGTTTCAGGGGTGTTATAGTTAGCTGGCCATTTCACTCATACAAAACCATTGAAATTCCTCCGATATAGTTAGTTGTACTTACTATAACTCTCGCGCCCGCAATCCACTGGTGATGATGTCACATATTACATCAATCATGACATGGTCAGTGACATCACTGATGACATCTCAAATCACATCACTGATGACATCATCCACGTGACAATCCGATACACCTCATCATACACTACTATAACCTTTCATCACTCACAGTAAAATACAAAGTACCATATTTGAATCCATTGATACACCAATACAAGTTTCTAAAAACTCACTCAGTGATTCCTAGATCTATACACACATCTAATCACTTACCTAAAGATTCACTCATACATGCGGTCAATGATCAATAGAACACTATCAAATATACTTATTCACCTATATCGACATTACACACCAGCGCACATCTTATTCACTTATGAAGTCATCCTACTTACTTATGCAAACAATGGATCATACTTACATTTACTTAGCTACACACTTGTACAAACACACTTCATAACTCATACTTAGTGTGTTATAAAATCACTATTACAAGTATACTGTTATCCATACAATCACTCATACAATCACTGAGTCTTATGCATACTTATTTATATACAACAACATACACATACACTGCCTTTTATTTTTCTACTTTGTTGGACATGTACCATTGAGAGATATATTTGCTCATCACCGCACCCATAAAGATATCCCAATAACTGTTATAACATGTAATCTTAACTTCATATACCTACTGAATGAACTATTCACACATCTTTAGGCTGTCACACCCCCCCACTGAACCACACACACATTCACTCTCCCATACAAATAGTCAGTTAACTAATCAATAACTAATAAGGACTTTCACATAGCTAGTAACCAACTGGAGAAGCAGTTTACACAACAACTGACAAAGTGATACAGATATTCACACAGTTTAGTCACTATCCAATATATTTAGTGAGACACTATAAATTAGTTAAGTAAACAGTCAATCACACTGCTACTAAATCCTCCGTCCAGATATTTATATTTATATATCCACTCCTTCTTCAATACAAATTGCTATATATATATATAGAATACATATTTAAATAACGAACCAAACCACATTCACTGGATGATGTCATCAGTGATGTCATTTGAGATGTCACTGACCATGTCATGAATGATGTAAAATGTGGCATCATCACCAGTGGATTGCGGGCGCGAGAGTTATAGTTAGTACAACTAACTATATCGGAGGAATTTCAATGGTTTTGTATGAGTGAAATGTCCAGCTAACTATAACTCCCCTGAAACCTGTTTTTTTCAGTGAATATATATATATATATATATATATATATGTATATATATACATATACACACACACACACATATACATACATGCATCATACACATACACCCAATTGCATGTTTTGGTGCCTTTATTGCATTGGGTAACTGTAACTTGCATCCTTGCCATTCACAGTTTTTAGGTCTCGCACCTGCGAACCGATCGCGAAGCGATCGTCGCTGCAAGACTCTATTGTAATCGTTTCTGCTTTCAAGGAGGTAAAGGGAGCGACAAGAGATGTGCACGCGCTGCCTGCCGTAATCCGATAAGGTCGCCCGCGCGTTCAACATCTCCTGTCTCTCTCAGCACGGGCGTGATCGTGCCCTCCCGCCTAAACAGCCTCACCGCCTATGTTGCACCTCTCCGATTAGTTAGTGGGCCCCCGGGAGACGATGCGAGCGCCTGTTTCTCCCCCCCCCGCCTTTAAACACTTACCGGCTGCAAGGGGGGGATCCTCTGACGGCGGCAGGACGTCTGTGGCTCTCGCGGTGGGGGCAGGCACCGACAATGTGCCTCGCGCCCCCTTGGCTGTCCAACAATGCTTGCTGGTTCCTCTGCGGGGGCTCCCTCCAGTACATGGGAGCCCCACAAAGCTGTCTCTCCTTTCGGCTGGCGGCCCCGGGCTCTCCACACTCCACGGGAGCCCCGGGCCGCGGGAGGACGTCCCATCTTCTTCCGGGCGGGCGCTGGCCAATCACAGTGCGGCGGCGCCCGTCACTCCACGTTAGCCTCGCTGCCGTGCTCCCTCCCCCCCGCTCCTCTGTGGTGCGCGCGCACCACTAGTTACCACTATTTTTTTTTGTTATATCTTGATACGCTGGTGTAGGTCTTTAACAAGCACACGTGGATGAAAAAAAGTGATAGAGTTTTTAATTCTGTTCAGGTGGCGTGGCACGTGGTCACACTTTAATCTCCGCGTCTCCCGTTTCATTTTACGCGGCCTCCAAGAAACTGCGGACTGGTTTGTTTATCTCCAGAGAGTTGTTCCTCCGCGATCAAATAGTTATTTTCTTGTTTAATAATCGGCCTTTCATGTGAGTCGTGTCAGATTTTTGTTGCCGATATTTTGTGCTGGGCCACAGCGCCGCAGGGACTAGAGGCGCTGGTTGGTCGGTAACGGTTTGTGCTTCACTGGAGGAGGCTTGTCCTATGAGGTATATTTGCAGGGGCCTCATGACGCATTGTTTGTGGCAAGGACTGCGCCCCCAGCCTTTTTAACATTTCGCATTTTCTTAGGCCCGTTCACTTATGTTCAGATTTTAGCACCCTCATGTTTATTAAACTATTTTAAAAACTTTGGATAATCGGGTGGTGTTTGAACTCACTCAGCTCTTCTACTAACTTGATGGCACTTTTTTGTTTACTCGGTACTTGCAAACTAAGATTTATTAGCCAGCCACTCGTGTAGACCACTGCGACTTTATAGGATTTTTACCCACCAGTAATGAGCGTTCTGGTACTTGTAGTTTCCCATTCAAGGTTCTAATCATGAGTTAACAATGGCATTTTTTTTATTTATGTGCCTTTAGTCAAACCTGGCTTAAGCTTTCGTACGTGTTATGGGGCTCTTTATCAGGTAAACCTGCACAGCCTGGATAGCTACCAAGTCAGATCTCGGCGAAGGTGTCCTAAATGAGACAGGGCCATTGGGCTGCTGTTGGAATTTATAGTCCCTGTCGGGGCTTGAAACCTGCCCTGGAGAATACCATTAGCAGCCCCGTGTTCCACTGACAGCTATATGCAATGGGTGGGTTCGCTCCCGGCTCCGCCTCCGGTGCCTGCGCAAGCGCGCTGGCTGTCCCCAGGTGTTCGAGCCGCTGCCATAGCATCAATAACAGATATGTATCCGTAGACAGGTTAGTGTCGAGGTGAGTCCCAGTCATTCATACTAGATGTAAACATGTGAAGACACTGCCTTCACCCCACTCACTTCCGTGCATACACCTTGCACACATCACAGAGAACATAAAGGCTCACGTGCGTGAGGTGCATCATCAGAGCTGTGTGAATAATAACAGTTGTGAGCCCGTGCCTGAGGTGCATCATCAGAGCTGTGTGAATAATAACAGCTGTGAGCCCGTGCCTGAGGTGCATCATCAGAGCTGTGTGAATAATAACTGCGTCAGCCCCGTGCGTGAGGTGCATCATCAGAGCTGTGTGAATAATAATAGCTGTGAGCCCGTGCCTGAGGTGCATCATCAGAGCTGTGTGAATAATAACTGCGTCAGCCCTGTGCGTGAGGTGCATCATCAGAGCTGTGTGAATAATAACAGCTGTGAGCCCGTGCCTGAGGTGCATCATCAGAGCTGTGTGAATAATAACTGCCGGCAGCCCCGTGCTGAGGTGCATCATCAGAGCTGTGTGAATAATAACAGCTGTGAGCCCGTGCCTGAGGTGCATCATCAGAGCTGTGTGAATAATAACTGCGTCAGCCCTGTGCTCAGGTGCATCATCAGAGCTGTGTGAATAATAACAGCTGTGAGCCCGTGCGTGAGGTGCATCATCAGAGCTGTGTGAATAACAGCTGTGAGCAACAGCATACTCTTGAACACTCTCACTGCTCACCAATTCAAAGTTTGCTAAAAATTTTATGCAACGCATTGTCATACACAATGCCAATAACTCAAACTTTAATGCTGCAAGACCTATTGCATCGTTAAATGCTTGTTTCATCAATAATTTCACTGCAAGTGTTGCATTGATAATATCAATGATGTCATAGAAGATGCCTTGAGTGATGTGATATGTGGGGTAATTAGCAGTGTATGGCGAGGGCGCAAGTTATAGTTAACTTAGGGCACCAGTTCTACTTTCTTGAGATAACGAACTATAACAGCTGAATTTCTATGGTTGTGTGTGTGTGAAATCTAAATCTAACTTTAACATGCCCGTAACCTTTAGTTTTTTTCAGTGAATTTTGGTTTTTAATGCTATTTTCTAACTAGAACGACCTTGTATCCTTCATTTTTTTTTGTGAATTTCACTTTTTTTTTAAATATAGATTGTACTAAGATTTTACCCATTAATTCGATTTACTAATAATATACCTTTTCACAAGTTCATAAATACAGTTCATTCATACATCCATTCTTATTATATATTTTTAAACTATTTTAGGTAAGGTAACTTTTGTAGTCTCTCTATAAATACAATGCAATAAGTCTGTATTTAAAAAAATTTTTTATTCATTTTATGGATCAGCGGATCCGTTGCGAATCCTCGGACAAATAAGGGGTATGCTATGAATATTGCACACATTTAATGCTAAAACAACAACACATTTAATTGAACCATATGCTATTGCAGTTTCTAGAAGTGTGTCACTGCCAGTGTGTGGGTGGGTGTGTGAGTGGCTGCAATGGTGTGAAAGTGGTTTTGTGGGTCTGTGAGTGGCTGTATTGGTGTGTGAGTAGGTGTGTGGGTCTGTGAGTGGATGTGTTTGTTTATTTATTTTCTAGTTGGGGGTCTGGATCTGCTGAGCCTTGCGCGCTCACAAAAACTCAATTTTGGGACAAATTCTTGCCCATGAGGGGTCCCTCACAGACCCCTCCATCAGTCCCATGGGGTCATGGGACCTCTAACCGGACACCTTGTATCACTTTAACATTTTATTTTTCCCCCTGGGCACCATGTACGGATGCACAAAAATGGCAGCCGCAACTTTCCTCTCAGGCTGTGGCCAGACAATCCCATCATTGCTGTTGATGCGTGGATCCGCGAATCCGCCCGAATCTGCTTCTCTAGATATACGTAATTGTTTTTACTCTAATAACTCCAAAACCACTGAATAGGTTTACACAAGATTACAAAAAGCACTCTTTCTGGATCAAGATCTAGCTTCTGTATAATTTGGTGCAATCCGGCTCAGCGGTTCAGGGTGTAGTTGTGTCTAAAATACCTATGGGAAATTGCGAGAGGAAAACACGTTTTGGTACCCCTCCCCTTTTTTATTTTGGCCCCTGCTTTAAATGATCATCCAGAAACTTTCCATACAGCAGCCAAGTGACTGGCAAACTAGTTTAGAATTTTTTTGATGATTCGTTAAACAGTGTCAAAGCTACTAGCGAAACAAAAAATGCTTTTCCTATGGAAACTTAGTACTAAATATACCTACCCACTGGTGACCGCCGGTAGGTAGGTAGGTAGGGATCTATGTATGTGTGTGTATATATATATATATATGTGTATATGTATGTATGTGTGTATATATGTGTGTATATGTATATATACACCCCTTAGCACTATCCTTTCCTAGACCCTAAAAACTCTTTACTGGCGCTTACCATATCCCATCCTTGAACCTCAAAAGTCCCTTACTACCGCTATACACCACCCATCTCCAGCCATAAAAATCTCTTTCTACCCCTCAACACCATCCATGAATTTTTAAAAACAGTCCTTACTAACTCTTTCCACTACCAATATCTGAAACCTAAAAACCACTAATCCAATACAAGTTATAACCCCTGAACCCTAAAAGCTCATAGTACTCCGATAAACTACCAATGCCTGAACCCTAAAAACTCATCGCTACCAATACCCGAACCGATCCCTGAACCCTCAAAAAGTCTTAGTACCCTTACCACTACCCATCCCTGAACCCTTAAACCCCTGTTTACCAATACCAATACCAGTACCCATCCTTAACCATAAAAAGCCTACTACTCCTATACATTAACCATCCCTAACAACTAAAAACCCTTGCTACCCCTAACCCTCCCTTGGCCTGAACCCTTCAAATCCCTTACCTTTGCCCATCTCTGAACCCTAAAAACTCTCTTCCACATACATTACTCATCCGTGAACCCTAAAACCCTCTTGCTACCACTATACACCAACCCATCCTTGAACCTTACAAATCCCTTGCTACCCTAAAACTAAACCTTTCCCCTATCCTATTGCAATCCTTAAACCACCAAATTACCCATCCGCTCACCTTTAAAACATTGCATTGTAAGATACCATGTTGTGGTAAATACGTTGTAGTGGGATGATACCTTACCATCCCATTCAGTATTTAGAATACTTATACTTTTTTCTAATAATGTTCCTATTTCTAATGTTGATCCTTTTATTTACCTTTTGTGGCGTTTTGGCAAAAAGCTTTATTCAAGTATGATAACCTTTAAAGAAAATAAGTAATTTAGCAGTAGTCCTAACTGGGGTGGCGTGGAGGGTAGCCTAACCTAATTTGTTGGTCAGTCAGGACACTAGCAGGCTTCTTTGGTTTGTTTTTCATGCTTTGATCGTTGCACCTGAGCAAAATCGTAATGGCCAGCTCTGAAGGTATTATGTTGCATTGTCATTTTCCACGGCTGTCCGCCATGTGAAATCATTAAAGGCCGGTACTCTTGCGTAAGAAGTTGTTCAGTGTTCAGAACCTCTTTGTTTTGTTCCCAAAATGCGCACTTGTTCATAAGGTGGAACAAAAGCGTGAGATATTAATACTTGACATTAACGACATTTGGAAGGAAAACAAAAATGCCATCGAGAAGATGCCTGCAAAGATGTGCGCAGGGCTGCGTCTTGCCCAGGTGGCCTGCTGCGCGGGATGTCTGGCCCCTTGGCGCGCATTGTGCTCATAGCCCCGGGATGCGGTAATGAGATGGAGCGTGAGAGTGCGCGAGCGCCCGCCCGTGATTGACAGCCCGGCGATGTGCATCATCACTTACCGAGACGTTATCGTACTTACCCTTGATAATTCCTCCCTGCTGCTCGGGGAGGTGGCGAGCACATATTTGACTTTTGTTATGTCAAAGTAATTAGCGCTGGTGCGTTTCTATCTGAACAAACTGGGAGCTAACGATCAGGTGAAGAAAGATGCAACGAGACGCTACAGATTGAGGTGCGTGGCTCTTTGAAGATTAATAAACAAAAGACTATACATTCTGAGAAGCATTTTTGTTGTGCTAACCTAATGTATCTTCCAAATGTGGTGCAATGCCTTCAAATGCTAAGTCGCATAGACGTGTTTAAAACATGCTACATTGCTGCTCTTGAATACAAATTTGTAAACAGTTTTTTTTTTTATTTGAGAAGGTAAAATGTCGCACAGGGCCTGTATAGGGACTAATCTCCTGGTTTCATTATTATGATGAAGGCCAGTCGATTTTATTCGTATTTATTTTTAATTTCCCCATATTCCCTGTATGATATGGTAAGTAAACAGTATATATTCTGATGGAGCTAGATCAAATCACTGTCATTTGCAATAAGAATATATACATTCTTAGTTATCTAAATACCACTCTGTCTCCGTCGACTTCCCATTTCATACAAGAATTAAGGGAGTGCAAACCACGGAGCAACACTCACTTTATAATAGTTTAAATGACACATTAAAAATGACTCTGCATATCTGATAATGTGTTGCATGTCGTGAGACGCATTTAGTCAACCCTGACTTTTTAGACAACAACCAATCTATGGTCTGCTGGGATTTTCCACTCGGGGGATCTTTGCGACACACCTTGCGGCTTTTCTATGCAGCACACCTCTAGGCCTTGTAAGGACAGAATGCACGTCTGAACGGCCAGCGGTCCACGCACAGACCTCCACAATTTAGAGAATGAATGCAGTGCTTCGTGACACTCAAACACAGTGCTGTACTCAGGCCTCCCCCAACAAATGGTAGGCCCTGTCCTACACTTGAAGTGTGTTCGACAGCTAACGCCCATTAATGCCTTCTGTGTAGTTCTGGGGCTACCATGTTGCTGGAAATGCAACCACAATCATGAAAAATACAAGGGAGACTTGAAGTAGCTGATGCCGCAACCCTTGCAGCCAGCTGGAAGTACGTAAAAAACAAGTTGTTTTGTATTTGTGTGTGTGTGGTTTGTATATGTACGAGTCTGAATGTATATTATTGCGCTGGTCCAGACATGTTGGTAATTTTCGACAAATTGTGAGCATCCGTCCACTGATTATGGCAACACCTGGTGCCTCTAGCCCTGACATCATGGTGATAATTCTTTATTTTTTTAAAGAATCTTTTCATTAAACCAAAGTCAGCGTTACATTGTCATGATCATACATTGAGAATGAATTACATGTTCTCATTAACCTCTTCAGTCTTGCATTTCTTATTATAACTCGGCAGAAATCCTAAATCCCAGTCCGCCCCGTGCGTAGGTGTCCTACTGCCCCCCAAGCCCCCTCTAATCTTCCCACCGTGGCCATATTTTACCCCATTTCTTCGGGCACGGTGATAATTCTTGGGGTATTTTAGGCATTCATGACATTTTCTCTCCACCCTTGAAATAATGCCCACCCTTACATAATGGTCTTGGCTTACCCTTGGTAACGTTGGCACAGACACTGCGGAGCAAATTATTTAAATGTTGTGAGCAACCATGACTCATGGCTCTTAATCCCACCTCTGGTATAAACATGGCATTATGGTATTTATTGCCAAATTGTGAGCATCTGTGGCATGTTGATACCCACTCTTGGTATAATGCATGCTGTGGCACAAAGGTGGTAATTTTTCTATATTGGTGTCATCCGTGGAATTAGGTTATAGGCATTCAATGCAGAATCTGACTTGTATGGCAGTGGGTACACTTGAGTGCTTAATGAAAATGACTAATTGACGTTTGAACGCAAAACATATTTACTGAGTATTAAACGCAGGTATTTCAGGACCAACGTGTTCATTCATAAAACTTTGTGGATTTTTAAGAATAGAATTTGTTTTATTTTTCCAAAATGAATGGCATGAAATAGCAGGAAGTGCTTTGTTCATGAACAAAGTAATGTTTGGGGATAACATTGATTGTAGCAACAACTATATTTAAAGCAAATTCTTGATTACCACCAAACTTTACTGTAGCTTGATCAGCAGCTGTTGTATGAGATAGTAACGTGTCAGGTTCTACTGTACTGCTTGTGAATATTTTGATTTGTGTCTTTCTTAATTTTTCCACCCTTCCCTTTTCAAGGAGATTCTCCATCATAATATAATTGGAAATTTATTTGGAAGCAGCAGTTTTTTTTTTTTTACAGTAACTTTTATTATTCAGAGGTGAAATGGCAGAATACATACCAATCTCCTAACAGTGGCGCATAGTGCCCAAAAAGGCGGTTAAAGCTTCTGGATGTCCAGTCAAAAGGATTATCAATGTTTGATTTTAGGGTCAAAATCTGATGTTGCATATTCATGCCACATGTATGTGGGGTATAGCTGTGCAAGAAACAATTAGCATATGCCCTCCTCTCTCTTGTTTCTAATTGTAAACTAACATTCACAACTATTGCATTTTCGTTGGCCCTCTGTCTCTATTACAGGAATCAAATCCTCTTTGCAATTCTATATTTGTTTTCACCGTGGAACATTTTTGAATGCCAAATGTGTTTTGGTTTTATGGATGGGTTTCTCCACTGTTGCATGGTTACTGTTCCCTGCTCCCCCCCCACCCCCATCCCCCCTGTTGTGGGTTTTTTTCCGAACTGAGCAGAGCAGAGCAGAATCCCTGGTAGGAATTTGTCCACATTAAAATGGCTCATCAGAGACATTATATTTAATTGGAGAGCCTGCGGTATAGTAGCAGGAGGCTGAGGGGATTTATTTAGCATTAGCAATGGCTCGTCTGGGAGTTGGGCACTAATCACGGGGCTTGTGTGCTAGCTGTGGAGATGAGGGGAATTATGACGATTATGACATGTTAGCACATGTCTGTAGGAGGATCGGACAGGCAATGAGTTAATCAAGAAGTGTATTAACTGGCCCGCATGCTGGTTTTTTATTACTCACAATACGAATCACCCTGTAGAAGCACAATTATTGCAGGATATTTAATGTATACCTGTGTACTCATTCGGTTGTTTCAATATTTTTCTTTTACTGTTAATGCATTTCTGTGTTCCAGCTGTGCTTTCTGCATATTAGATATCATGTAGGGATCTTGCAAAAGGTGAGAAATTAATCTTTTTATGCCTCATGCGCAATGTCTTGATTATGGCAAAAACTGAAATCTTGGTATTTTTTTCCTCGTAGTGGCTTACTTGGTCAGTTGTCATCGTTGACTTCATGGTCAAGGAGGAATTTGGTTTGTCTTGTGCTTTGGCACCTCTTTTGTCAGACACGCATAAGAATCCAGAGACTATTGTTCACGACCTTTTAGGGTCACATTGACTACAATAGATCACATATGTTCACAGGTGGCCCTGTAGGCAAATACCGCTGTTGTATGTATTGCTCTAATAAAGATGGTTATGGTTTTGGTAAAAAAGCAAGGCAGCCATTGAATTGTATTGTGGCATTTGTATAGCACTTCCCCTCCACTTCCACTCACACCACCCCCTGATGAGTCCTTAGGGCGCTCAGGTTTCCATGTGGTTTCGCTTCCTCTCTCCGTGCCTGGTGTATAGGGTGTTGGATGTAGTTTGACCCGATTTATTTTATGTGATTTTAGTCTTGAATTTTTTCAATTTTCATCTGAGGTAAGAATGTTTCTCAGTGTTTGCCATAGGCAACAAAGGCTATTTCCATACAAATTGTCCATAGTCGGTCTCACCTGCTCTGACTTTATCCTCTGCTCGATTGTTGTTCCTTTTTTCAAAGAAAGTCCCCAAGCATTCAGAGGGAGACTCTGGGACCTGCATTCTTTTTTAGTCCTTAACGTCAAACACCAAAAACAGACCAACTGATCTGTACATCCTATTGCTTTATGCAAATAATTATTATGAAAGGTAGCCCGCTACGTAGGTACGTGTAATATGACCTATTGGTTCCGTATTTAAAAGGCAAAATAATGATAATGATACACAAACACTGAAATAGTATATTTTTTCTAAATGGAATTTATTTGCAAGTAATTGTCCATAGGAACCCAATTTTAATAGTGCAGAGATTGCCAGATGTAGCAGGAAATAAGAGCACTAGCTAATTAGCGTAGTAGTGTAGCCAGCCCTCCAGAGGTCACCTCTGGTGGTTGTCATTGACATCATCTGTCTGCAGAGTCAGTTTTGGCGGTCAGCAGCTTTGGACGCTAAACCGCCAACGCAAGACTCTCCCTTGGGTGATGGGAGCTCAGCAGGTTAAGTCATCAAAGCATCTTAAAAAACTGCAGTTAACCTCCTGAAGTTTTAGGTAAACCAGTAATTTAGCATCCTGTGGGAGCAAGACTTCCTGGAGAAGCTGGACGTGAGATGTCATGCTAATAGGAGCCTGGATTTGGAAATAACCGTTTTAGGATTTTGGATGATTTATTGTACATGCCCCTGTGAGGTGCTTGACAATACAAAGCTAGTATGCTGGAAAAAAGATTGAAGACATTGGTTATTTAGTAGACAGGAAAGATTTGTTGTTGAAATGTGCTTATTTTGCTCCTTAGTCATGATGATGCACATCAAAAACCCCTCAATAATTGCAGTGTCGTAAAGAGTACCTGTAAATCAAAGCGAGTTGTCACCACAACGTGTCTCATTTTGAAAATAAGTTGTTTAGTGGAATGCAAAACTTAACAACGAGACCCACTCCAGCTGTGTAAATGGATTGATCAAATTGAGGGAAAGTTGTAAGACTGTTCAGGGGACATTAAACTATAAGAGAGAACCTCCTTTAGATACAGAGGAACCTATCTGATACAACAAAGCATTAGAGCAAAGGAAAAATTCTGCTGAAAGAGTCCCGTTATGCAGATATATCTGAACCAGACCAAAACCCACACATTTTCAAGAAAGACTGAAATGAACTAAACAAATCCTATGAGATACCGAGTCAATTGAATATGCCTCGGGGATACTAGGGATGCTGCTGCCTGTTGGGTAAACATCCCATTATTTACCAGGTATGACCTCTTGCAGTCTCACTTGAGGAAGAGAAAGAGGCTTTTGGTCCCTTAGCTGTGAACCCCCTTTTTAACCAGCTGAAGCTCTTGCTTGTGCATTTGTATGGCATAACTCAAATCTGCCAAACATTGGTTTATTATGCTTCCTCATGTCACACTTTTCTTTTTACTGCTGCCCTCCTTAGTTCTTTCTTTTGTGGTGAGCCGAAGTCCACAATAATTGTGCTTTGCCCTGTCGCAATTTTCTTGAAGCCCCAGCGGGATAACCTAGTTATTATCTTATAATATTTGTTGTTTGGTGATAGATATAAAATCTCGGGTCGTATTCATTAAGTAAACAAATTTCAAAATTATCATCCATACACAGCACTCATATTTACAGGTTTTATCATACTTTTCTCCGCACTCCAAGTCCGCAAGTCATCGAGTCACCTACAACCCAATACCTCCAAATGCATCAAAAATCATTTGGTGAACCCCTGGTTTGTTCAGTAGCCTGGTACCCCTGGCACCTCTGACCTTTCTGGGGCCCTCCTCAGAGCATAAACTGGACAATTGCTCTTATGCGAATCCTTGCTCTCTATACTCGTGCAGAAGGCCAGCTCACCACCAAACAACCCTGCTTGGAGCACCCTCCACATCTGCCGGAGCACTAGTTTGGGCAACTGGGCGATGTCTTTGTCCCGTGACATAGACCGCATCCCCCAATAATACCTAAAGAGCCTGTAGAAACTGTGCATGTGTGAAAGGTGGGTAAAGGACCGCAAACGCAACTAACCTAGTCCCCCCCCCCCCCAACAAATTTCAGAATCTTTAATGATTGCTGTAAGCACCCCCTTTGAGGTCCATGTAACACTGGTATTCTCTGTGCCTAGCATCATGTGAGAAGCCAAGCCATGAATTCACCCTGCTCCAATTCCACAAAAAGAATTATAATCTAACACAACATAAAATCTTCCTGCACAGAAAAGAGTTAGACATCTGCAGCTCAGAACAATAACATACTTTTTACAATTAAACCTGACGTAGCATAACCAAAGCAAGCTATGCCTTAACCAAGCTACTAACTACAGGATTGGGTGCATTGGAAAGGCAGAGATCTCCCGCTGTAGTGACGGCTGGGCGCTGCAGGTCTCGTGGTGGCAGGCAATGACTGGCTTCAATTTGAGGAGGGCAGGAACAAATAGTCCGTGCCCTGCCTTGTGCATCGTTTGAACATGGGGTAGCTCTGCGACCCCGCCCACAGTCACATCCAGCTGTCATGAGACCTCACCTACCACAGTGTAGACTCCAGGCACCAGAAGATGGTGGGCTAGGCCCAAACTAGGAGTTTCGCCTGTTGGCCCATCATCTTGCACTGCCTGGCCTTCTGTGCCACCAAAATGCCAGCTCCCCCATTCTGCGGGCCTTAGGGCATTATCTTTGTCAAAGTTTCAGCCATATTGCATAGCACCAGGGCTGCTGTACAACATGGCTGAAAGTAAAACAAATGGTTTAAAAAAAGTTTTATGACACTGCCAGCACTGGCCACGTCATAGTGTTTTTTTTATTGAAGGAGGAAGGGTGGGGGGAAGGCAATACTGAGGGTGGGTGGAGGGAAAGAAGCTCTATGAACTGGTCGGTGGTCTCCACGTCATAGTGCTTATCTTTGTTATGGCGGGTATGGGGGCAACACGAATAAGAGGAAAGGTGGAAGGGTCAAGCAGCAGAGACCTGAACGTAAGGAGATGGGGGTAAGGGCCAGCAATGAAGGTAATAGAAGGCGGGTGGTGGCAGGCAACAATGGAAGGAGGAAACAGATGGGGGTCAACTACAATTGCAAAAATGCAAGGAGGGTGGATGGGGGCAAGAAGAGTGGTTGGGGAAACATGCACCTGGGACCGTGTTCAAAAGGATATACTCTGGTAGAGTGCTTAAAACATGAGGAAAAAATGTGCGCCTACAAAAATGACCAGTGGTAAGGGCACAAGTAAGTGCATCCATGCTCCAGGTGAGGGACAAACTCCCAAAGATAAATGAAGCCTAACGCAGCTGACTAATTGCAACAGACATGATAGTACCCAGAGGCATGACTTTAAGACACTGTTGCGCCCTGACATGCAGACATTCACGCACTCATAAGATCCCTGGTGCCTCACTAGTAACTATTGAGACCCCAAACACTTTCGGGAGGGGAGGTGTTAGCCGTTGTCTTTATGGCTGTACCTAGGTACATGCCTTTGTTTAGCCCCTGAATAGGCGAACCATAGGATAATAGTGTACAGATAAAAAATCATCACGCTCCGATATGTAACAGCGATCCGACTTACATAGTTTAGATGGCAGTTGGTAGTATTGTAAGTTTTAGTTTTGATTGTGTTTATTGGAGAAACGGGTCTTATTGGTATGCGCGAGTGACTTCCTACTACACATTGTCAATTTTATTATTTCCTTCATATTGTTGTTCAAGTCCGAATGACAGGTTATGTTTATGTGTTAGGATAGCATTTATATCAGATATTGTGGTACTGGCCCGGATAAGATATGTACTGATTATGATGTGTATGACCTTGTTTCTGATTCATAGACCATGAAGTAGCAGCACCTGTGAGCAATAGCACACTGAGATCTCTCCATATGTGTCCAACACAATCTATGTATATGTCAGCATGAATGCAGTGTTAGTTTTATGTTTCTTATTGTTCACACTTGTACTGTTGAACGTTACATGGGTTTTATAATTTTGCAGTGGGCAATTGAAAGTACTGTATAAAACTATGATGCCAGTTATGATAAAATCAGAAAATACCAATAAAGATATTTAAACAAAAAAAGGCAGCTGACTAATAAGGCGCTAACAAATGAGAGTAACAATGAAGCCAACCAAAGACGAGCAATTGCCTGTCTCCAAGTCCGCTGAGAGAAAACAAAAGGACTAAGAGGGATAGCACATGTGCAGTGAGTCTTAAAAATGCTCATTGCTGATGGTGAACAGCAACCACAAAAATAAATAAAAAAAGTGTTGTGACATATGTGCACATGTATCACCATAATGTGGAATGTTGATTTGTGCCTCATAATGCAGCTGCCTGTTTTTTAACTTCAAATTTACCATTAAAAAAAAAATTACTATTCCAAGGTGGCAGGCGCCTATCTTGGAGCAGTAAATTAAAAAAATTCAAAAAAGTGCACAAAAGTGCGTTAAAGAGAAAGGAGCTGCCTGGTAGTAAATTGCAACTGTTGTGCCCTCTGAAAAAACATACAAATTGAGAAAACAAAAATGAGTTGGAAATCAAGAAGTAGCATTTTTAGGGGAAAATATGAATGAATAAAAAAAGAGTGAGGGATGCAGCAAGAGAGCTGGTGGTGGAGCAATACAGTGAATGCAGGAGGTGTGGGTGGAAGCAGCACATAGGCGAGAGAGCAAGGAAACGCACAGAAAATGACAAAATATTCCCTGATGTCAGCCATGGAAGGATTCAAGTCAAGTCAAGTCAAAGTTATGTTTAATATGACCATAGTCCTTAAACAAGAGCAAGAGACAGTATCACAGATTTAAAATATTCACATAAAACCATGTAAAATTGATCCAATATCCATTAAAACTCTTACACGCCTTTTTACGTTTATCAACGTCAATAAAAATTGCATCTGAGATAAAACTTATTATTACATTTAAAACACATTTCTTTCCTTTAGTTCAAGTATAATTCCCTTAATATAAAAGTTCATGCAGTACTACAGATTATTCCTGGTTTCTTAGTGCACTCAGTACCACCTTTATATATTTACCCAGGGCAATTGCAATGTCAATAGTTGGAATTTCAAATAATAAATTTGTCGCCTGCGCCCTTGTTCTTATATCATGTTTTACAAACAAAGGTCGCAGCCAAATTTTCCGCTGTTCTAAAAATGACAGACAATCAAGTAGGACATGTACCAGGTCTCCTTTGCATCCTAAACTACACCTGCAACACCCTTCCTGATCTAGCATTTTTGCGTTCAGATCTTTATTCATTAACCATGGGTGGATCCCTATCCGCAACCTTAATATCTCCTGCCTGTAGCCGCGGTTGGGAAGGATGTCTAGATAGGGAAACCAATTTTCGTTTGACCAGGCATTCATCATGTGTGCTACTGATTTCTTCTTCGCTAAGTATCCCATATCAGTGGTTCTGGATACTTCCTTCCCATTTAGTTTCAGCTCACTCTTAGTACATGACACTTGAAGCGTTTCCTGGAACACTTCTACCTTTAACCTTTTACAAATTTGCATCAATCTTTCCCTACATGCTTTTGCCCATTTTGGGTCACTCTTTTGGATTTCTCTCCTGCACCATTGTGCTATTTTTTGTCCATCTGAATCTTCAAATCTAATCCAAAGTCTAATTAATGCCATTTGCGTTTGTATCTCCCAAGACTTTGTGCCTATTTCAGTTCTTATAGCTTGGACCATAGACGATTGTGGGAGAGATAGAAGGCTTTTTAGGCATTTCCCCTCCACCAAGTCCCAAGCTCCCTTACCGCTCAAATAAAGGATTTCTGCTCCATATAGGACTTGGGGGGGGGGGGTCATTGCCTCAAAAGCTCTGAGCATAGGTTGATGTGACATTTCTCCGTAGTCCCTATTAAACATTTTTAGTCCGCATATAGAAGTGTGCTTTTGCTTTTTGTGATTCCAAATGGGTGCACCAGTTCAATGTCTTATCAAACCATATACCTAGGTATCGGTATTCGTTTACCGTCTCCAGTTTAAGCTCCCCTAGGTACCAATTAAACCTGCTTGTCTTTTTCCCAAAGCAAAGTATTTTTGTTTTATCTAGGTTAACTGTTAGGAATTTTCTAGCACAGTATGCATTGAAGGCGTTAAGCTTTCTTTGGAGGCCGCTCTCGGTCTGGTCCACTATTACCAGATCGTCTGCATAGAATAAGCAGGGCACCTTGTTTCCATCCATTCTGGGACTTGCACTACCTTCAACCTCTAAATAGGCCGGGAGATCTGACAGGAATATAGAGAATAACTGTGGGGCCAGAACGCAACCCTGTCTTAGACCATTGTCAATGGGTATTTTTTTGGTCAGTGATCCCTCGGTGTCCTTAATGACTTGCGCCCAGTTTCCTCTATGTAGTTCCTTTATTATGGTCAATAGGTCATTGGGAATATTTACCTTCGTTAGAGTTTCCCATAGACAGACCCGATCGACTGAATCAAAGGCTGCTCGGAAGTCGACGAAACAACAGCATAACTTGCCATTTTGTTCCGTCGACTTCCTAGCCATAGCCCATAATGCAAATCCATGATCAATCGTGGAGTGCCCCTCCCTAAATCCTCCCTGTTCTATGGGTACAATTTGGAACTCCTTTACCCATGTGTTGAGTTGGTTTAATACAATTTTTGAGAAAACTTTCTCTCCTATGTCAAGGAGGTTAATCAGTCGGTAATTTTGTGGTGCCTCCATACTCCCTTTCTTATGGATTGGCCTAATTATTGCGCCCTTCCAGTTAGGTGGCATTATGCCTTCAGTAAGTATTATATGGAACATCTGTGTAAAAAATCTTGCCCACCACTTTATTTCTGATTTCAATATTATTGCAGGAAGGTTGTCGGATCCTGCCGCACGGGTTAGCTTCAGTTCTCTTATTGTATGCTCTACTTGTTTTTCTTTAAACTTAGATTTGAGATCTTCTGATATTTCTTGCCATTTTTCGGTATCTACATGATCTCTAGGAGCTCTTACCCCATACAATTCCCTTATATACTCCTCCCATGCTGCCTCACTAACTACACATTTTAGTTCACCATCTATTGGGCCAATTGCTGCCTTTACCAATTTCCAAAATTGTCTAAGGTTTTTTTCTTCAATTGCTTCTAACAGATTTAACCAACATTTCTCTTTATATGTCCTTTTTGTATTGTCTGCCATTTTTTTTAATTCTCTTTTCAACTTGTTTATGAGTACCTGTCTCTCATGTGTGAAGTTCTTTTTTTGCCTTCTTTGTGCTGCCCGTATCCCCCTTTTTTTAGCTTGGCACTCAGCGGAAAACCATTTTATTCGGCTGGGCGGTTTTACACTAGTATGTTTGTCCCTTTTTTATTCTATTCTTAGGCATTGGACCACTTCTTCTAACTTTTCTATGAACCATTCCAAATTTTTATTCTCTAAGTTTCCGGGCTCAACTTTAATTTGCATTTCCTTCAGTTTCTCCTGATATTCCTCCGTCAGTCGTGTCGTCACCCGCTTAGGGTACTCGACCTCCTGGGGGATCACTTTGTCTCTAGGCATTTTGCTTCCCCCAAATAATGTTAGGTGTAGAAGGTTATGATCGCTAACCTCTTTTTGTTCTATCCTAAATTCCCGAACTTGGGGGAAGTTCCAGGCTTGTAAAAACATGTAATCTATTGGGCAGTTCTGTAAGCCTAATTTAAAGGTCTTCCCTGCTGGGCAATCTGTCTTCAATCTACCATTCACACATTGGAAACCCCTACCTCCTAGGACATGTACTAATTCTGATTCCTGTTTTGAAATCTCCCCTGCTGGGAAGCTAGCAGGGTTTATTCCATACACCTCTAACAGTTCTCTATTCCAGAGGTCAGCCTTCTTTGGATCTAATTTGTGGTTAAAATCCCCCATTATTATCAGTATGCCCGATGCGTATTTTTCTAGTATAGTATCAACATCCTCCTTAAAATACCTCAACTCAATTTCGTACTCTGCTCTATTATCCCACTGCATGTATACATTTATCACAGACAACATTTTGTATTTCATTTCCACTATCAATAGTTCTATTCTGCATGCTTGGACCCATTTACATTTCGTTTTCAACGGTGTAACTTCTCTCAGAACTTTTGTTGAAACCAGTGTCATCAGTCCCCCCGAAGGGCGGCCAAAGCTTTTTTTCGTGGCCGGGCGACTTAATTGTAGGTATCCCTCAAAGATTGGGGTTTCGTCGCATGTCCAGGTCTCTTGTAGGCAGGCAATGTCCACATTATTTACTATTTCCTTTATATATTCTCGCTTTAGTTCATTGCCTAGCCCATTCACATTCCAGGTTATGAGACCTAGGCTTTGCGGCACCCCCCGTCCTATTCTACCTCGCTCAAGCCACCCTCTTCTACCTCTTCCTCCGTGTAGCTCTCGTTAGCGACTCCCACAGGGCTACTACATAGGGACCAGTTATCCCAAGAAGCTTCATTTCCTGTATTATCTATTACTATGTTCAAGCAACTATGGTTTCCTTCATTTTCTCTATATAATTTCACTTGCCTCTTCCCTAGACCTGCATGATATTGTAAGAATGTATTATCTGTGGGGGCTATTACTTCCCTCTCTGAAATTATCTTTATTCCCTGTTGATTTATCTCACTTGTGGGTTTCAGGATTGCCTTTTTTACCAGGTCTGAGTGAAGTGACACTTTTGTTATTTCTTTTCCATTCCTATTCTCTACAAAACCAATTTGCCGAAGATCGTTTGTACTGATCCCGCTCAGGCTACTACATTTGGCGAAGGCGGAAATAATCTGTGCCCTATTTAAGGGGTTCATTTTTCTTTCCGACTTTCCCTTTTTCCATATCTGATCCAAATATACCCATTTATTGTTATCTACCCCTTGTACTTTCTTAGGGATTTCACATTTCTGCTGTCTAGCCTTTGTTCTCCCTATCTCCCACCCTTTGCTTCCCGCACCGGATGGTACCTGTACCTGAGAGCTATCAAGTCTACGGCCACTATTGGGTTGTTCTGAGGCTATCCTTACTTTTTGCTTCGCAGTACGGGATGTTAAGGGTTTCTCTTTTACCTCCTTGCTTCTCCCATTTTTGCTTGGTGCTGTCGGGGTCTTTGTTGATTTAGACTCCGATTGCAAGGGTCTATTCGGCAAGTATATCGGGGCTGAGGGATTTAGACCCGACTGTGCCTCCCCCTCTATTAACTTCCCTTTTCTCTTAGCTGTTGGATTTGTTGCACGCTTCTTTCCAGCCCTGTTCCTGGTGGTAGCCACTGCATACACCCCTCTCCTTTTTACCAGCATTTGGCGTCTAGAGATATATACGTTATCTAATGCCTCAACGGATTTGTTTGTTATGCTTTGTTCTGTCGGGTGAGGTGTCCCTGCAAGGTTTACCACGATTGCTTCTGCCGGTTCATTCTCTGCACTTGGGTGATGTTGTAACTATTGGTCTTAACATATTTGGCATTTGGTTTTTTATCTCCCCTAGTTCCTCTTCAATCTTTTTTAAGTACAGTTTCTGAGCTTTCATCACTCCATTCAGGGCTCGAAAAATCAAGAAAATGGTATTAGTGCTGCAGGACTAGTACCGTAAAAAATTTCCTCGACCTAACTGCAACCTCCTTGACCTACGTCTCTGAAAGCGAGCAAATGTGACAAGATAACAAGATTTAAAGGCATCTTTATTGCTCATTAACTTTGTGAGAAATAAAAATGCCTTTAAATCTTGTTATCTTGTCACATTTGTTCCGTTTTCACAGACAGAGGACAAAAGTTGGTTTGTTTTCCTACACGAGAAAAAACACAAGTTAATGCAGGGCTAGAGGGATGTTTATAGACCAAGCCTAAGTATTATCCCCCACAGGAATCAACAAACAACTACAAACTTAGGGGTCTTAATTAAGGATTCAACCGTAGTCCTCTACTCTTCCAAACCTTGTCAATAGTACAAGGGTGTGGATACAATATGCTAACAAACCAGATCACAAGATGTGAAGAACCAGTAACGTGAGTCCCCCCTGGTGTAGGATTCCCATCAACGGTCTTGTGATGATCAATATTATCATTTGGTAGTCCTAATCGGGTATTGTGTCTCTAGATCATTGAGACCGGCATACCCCGATAACCAGATAAGGGGTAGCGACCCACAATCACTCGGTACTACCACATGATGTTGATGTGGTGGGAAGTGCAGTGTCAAAAATATAGTAAGTGGTGATCTTAAAAAAGGATAGGGAGCTCAACCCAGAAAACTTTAATAATTGTTTGCCCCTTGCTTGCTAAAAACAAGAACAGTGTAATATCGTCATCGCAGTATAAACAAATAGCTGCGAGGAGACCAACATGTTTCAGCCACTCAGGGATTAGTCCTTCGGCTTTCGTCAGGGTCTCTGTTCTATACCAATACTACTGCATTAGTCGTGAATAAGGTGTGAAAAAATTATATGAAAAAAACACACAAGTGAAAAACCAGTAAAGGATATGATTTTCCTTCAGCTGTTTCAACTCCTCTCTTCGGCACCTGGTTGAGTATGTACTATTTAGAGAGGACAAACGTACAGGAAAAACACAATCTATTACCCTGGTCTGTATATAACATGATAAATTGTTTAACAAAAATGTATATACCAGCTAATTTACTCACCCAGTGTGTCCGGGGAGTGGACCTCACCTCTTCCTGGACCTGGCTCAGGATATGTGAGACCCCGCTCTACAATAACAAAAACCGACTACGTCAGCTACACAAACCGGGCAACCAGACATGCAGCTACTCTGGTAGTGTATATGTCTACGTAGTCCAAGGTATTCTGTATATGGAGTCAATTGACCCCCATCGATAGGTTCACAACACACCTACTGGTTCTTCACATCTTGTGATCTGGTTTGTTAGCATATTGTATCCACACCCTTGTACTATTGACAAGGTTTGGAAGAGTAGAGGACTACGGTTGAATCCTTAATTAAGACCCCTAAGTTTGTAGTTGTTTGTTGTTTTCCTACACGCCAGAAAGGGCGAGTAGGACCTAAAAACAGCACGACCGTGTTAAATTTAGCTCGACTATGCGAGTGGTCGAGTGGAATTTTCGAGCCCTGCCATTATTTGAAAGTGTTACTTCTAGGATTCCTTGTAATATCTTCTGTAACATCAATATTAGATCCACCAATGATGAGGTGGGCGTTACGGAGAGGTCCGAATCCTGTGTGTTGTTTCTTTCTGGGTTTACATGCTGACTGGTTCTTGTGATGTCTTGCTGAGATTGGGGATTATGGGTATTTTAGTGCTGCAGAGGTTGGACTGGCTCGCCCCCCAGACATAGCTCTGGCGTTCATTCCCCCTTAACTCTTCATTTCCCGATGATTGTAGCGAGAACATTTTTGGGGATGATGAGAGACGAGGCGCTGATATGTGGAGATTTTGGCTCAGAAGCGTCAGGTTTATCGATATGGAGTCCTCCCTTCCTTCCTCTCTATCGGCGGTTTCTTCTTCAGGGAGTTCTTCCGTAACTTTACTTATCTGGCTCGGTACTGCTGCCCCTTTCTTTTCTCCGCCCTCCACGCCATCTTTCTCCATGTCTCCCTCTTGATCCAGGTTTATTACTGGCTCTATAGGTTTGTTGTGTTTCCCTACAAAATCCTTTATAGATTTAGGCGCTGACATATTATCTTTCTGTTTGGAGGTTGTTGGAATACAACCCCTTTTAGCCTGTTGGGCGTTTTTAGTTGCTCTTTTGACTTTTCTTTTCTTACGTCGCCCCTTGCTATTATCCATTATTGAGGCCTGGCTTTCCTGGCTCTCTTCCAGTGATAGTGAGCCCTCCAAAGGTTTGCTCTTCTCTGGTCCATCATCTGAGCGCAATGTTTGCCCTCTTTTCGGTGCCATTTCTTTAATTATGTTGCCTAGACTGTAGTACTGCTGTTGTTAATTTCTCAGTTTTTATTTAATAACTTTTTACTTTAAAAAAAATACTTAATTTCTTTCACTTACCTCTGTTGTGCCTTTTAACCACCAGCCTGCCTTGCCGCGCTTGTTGTCCTCTCTTATGGGGACTCCCCGGCTATACTTGCTCTCCTTGTACTTTGTAGGTTCTACGGCCGGGACTCTAGACTCTCACCTTCAGTCCTTGGCTCCTTGCTCATTCAGGTGCCACAGGTGTTCGTTTGGTCCTTTGGCCACTACTACTAAATAATCCAGATGCAGCCTGCCCCCCCCCCTGCTACTGACCCGCTGTTGGTGTGCCTCTTCTGCTTACTGGCAGCGCCGTGCGGGATTTGTTACTTCCACGGGGGTGGGGGGTTTAGAGGCGGCTGGGTACTGCCTTTGACAGCCGGCAAACACGCTCACCGCGATTCTGTGCGTTCTGCCCGGCTGGTTTTCGCGGGCACTGTTTGCCGGTATCCGTCTTCCCTTTCCCGGGCTGTGACCGGTGTTCTGCTGTGTTTTAGTGGTCCTGTCGCCCTACCCAGCCCCACGCCCCGCGCTTCGTAATCTGCACTTCCGCGTGGCTGGGGGGCTGGAGCGGGTCTCGGGGGGAGGGGGGGGGGTCTCGCGGTCGTATACGGGTGTTAACTACCCTCCTTCGGCGTCCTCGGCGTCTTCGCTCCGGGGTACTTCGCAGTGCTCTTGATACACAGCACAGTGCTCCGTACTGCTCCGTAGACTCCTTAGGCTGCGCTCTGCTCTGCGCTCGATTCTCTTGGTCTGGCTGGCTGCGGCTGTGGCGGGGCAAGGCGTGGCTAGGCTACAACAGAGCGTAATGACTCCTGCATTTGTATCATGGAAGGATTCAAGTTCATCTAATCAAATGGTTGGCAAAGAAGCTATTCTTCGGTTGATTGCTAACAGAAACAAAGGAATTAAAGCCATCAAATAATCGTATTTACAATAAGAAGGAGCAACCCAGGGTCAGTCAGGAAACTGTGTTTCCTTTGGTTGGAAGCCTACAGAGTCTGTTCACAAGAACAGCAGGTCCATGGCTTGGTAATGCTGAAGATGAAGATCTCAGCTTTCGCCTTAGAATTACTTTGGGACATTCTGTGAGCAGAAAGAAAGAGAGATTAAGAGATGCAATGTCAGATCCCGGTTAAGAGTCTGGGCACACTAGGAGCTGAGCATTCTCTTTGGATAGCTTGTGTTTAAACCTGCAGGTTCAGAAAACTTTGAGTGGCTTTAGAAATGTATTGAAGAGTGGTATTGGAATGATGAGCAATGGGAGCCACTGCAGTAAACAGGTTGGTCCTTGATCTGGCACTGTGTGTATGGGTTTGCTTATGTCTAGGTGGACTGATTTGGTGCTGTAACATTTTGCTGTTGGTCAAAAAGCTGGAATCTTTCATTCCAATTTTCTAGTTATGCCATGTTGCCCAGTCACCATGTAATACTTCTGCAGAATAGAAATTGGATGAAATTGAGTCGGGTGATGACTATAAAAAGCGTAATTACTGCATACTTAAAGCATGGTGGAAACACAGCTTTCTGGCACACAGTCCTAATCATGGTCATTTTATTTTGTATTAACTTTATTTTAAGGTTTACGCAGCACATAATTATGGACATTTAAACTCTCACATAGATAAGTGTAATACAGTTCTGATTGGTGAATTCCCCACTGGCGTGTATGTTGCAGGGAGGGTAGGGGTCAAATCAGTTTGTTCATTTATAGTATACTCTATATTCTTCTCTGCTTCACGGAAAAATAACTGATAAATGCACACATACTTGTCTGCATTAATCCAGTTGCCTTGTTAAATTGCACCGTACCATGGCTAAAGCTGTTAACAAGTATGAGAGTTTTTTTCTAGAAATAAAAATCAAAAATATAATTTTCAACACTAAAAACTCTGAGATGTCTTGGTTGGGCAGATCACGTTTTTTGGGTGAGTGACCGTTGCGGCATACAGACTACTTGTCGAACTTTAAATTCAATTTGGTGCAATTACTTGTTTTGACTTGTGACGTACTGCTTAGTAGTAACTATTAAACTTGTCCAGGCTTCAGTAAAAGGAAAGTCAACGTGTGTATTAGGCAGGCAAAGAGTCCAAAATCAATGAAGAATGTCCTTGCAGAGAGATTTCACGTGCACATAGTCTATATTCGAGTTTGCTCAGTAAAAGAAAAATCTGTCTTCAGGAAAGGAGGTCATTTTCATGATGGTGGCCTTCATAAAACTGTTTCTGAATAGTGGGAAGCACTTGTGTGTATTCTATCACATGAGGGGAGAGATACAGGGCTTTAGTAGGTTCACGCCTTAGTTAATAATCAAACAACAAAAATGGCGTGACACCCTGGTGCCTAACTTGGTACGCTACTTTAGCGAGACATAAGACAGATGTATTGTCATCCCTGCTATCGCTACCTACTTTTACTTCTAGTATTTTTGGGGCAATTCCAAGAATTGGACGAGGATGGCTCACTCACGCAATGTGACATGCTTCATCATTTGCCATTTTGTCCCACCCTGGTAAGATGATACTACCAGGGCGGACTCAAACTCAGGCAGGTGCTTACCCGAGGGAGTTCTTAGATATATATCTTGTCTGGATAATGCCGTGATCCAGCTGACTGATTAAAAATACCTTAGGATAAATAACAAAGGTGTCCTTTATTCTGGTGGTATCCTAGGTATATTACATAGGCACTAAAGGCGTAACTATGTGTCTCTATATAAGTAAATATTCATGCAAACATGTTTCTCCCTTTCATTCCCCTAAACACCTATGACATTTGTTAGGGCTGTATCTGTGAGTTCCTAAACTGCAAACATTCATTGCAGAGTACCCAAAGAGAACGAATATGTGTATATAGAGGACCTACCTCTCACTTATGGAATTTTTCAGTTATAACTACGTAGTTTAGTTGCGCTAATTGCTGGATGGTCTGCTTCGGGTGGATTTCTCCTGTAGTCACACTTTCGTCAGGGTAGAGAACCCACTTTCAGTCCTACTGTGCCCCTTTGAACAGCCGACTGGTGGCACTTGTGAGTTTCTAGTCCAGGGCTCTTTTTAGGCCCCTATTGGCCAGTCCACAATATGACATAACATGCATCACCTATACTCCTCAGTTGTGAATTCAGCAATGTTTTATTTTATGAATATCATAACCAAAAAGTCAGCAAATGGACAGAACAACGGCGGACTATGAGAGCCACACTTCACTGCTATGTTCCTTGTCTAATAATGTCTTACAGTAATCTACGGAAGTGTGCACAACAAATCCGGCACCTGCCATCGTTGGGTGCAAACTGCAATGCAGATCGAGAAATGTATTATTTTGGAAAGGTGCACCACTGAGTTTTCTTTTCCCAAAGATATATGAACTGATCCGGACACAAGACGCTACATACACGCAGCTCAGGCATCGATGTCGGGTCTATACATCTGAGCCCCACCATGGAACTTCTTTAATTTTGATTGTAGCAACGTTTGTTCTTATGCATGGAACTCTGGGGAGATAATGCGAATTTTATGTGCTCATACATGAGTTTCATTATTGCTACCCAACAATTGGACCATTGATCAATCTTACATTTAAGCCCTGATGAATTGAACTAAACGCGTTGGCTGGAGCTTGTATTTTGATACCATTTGAATAAAGGAGAAATAAACATAAAGGAACATTTGTCCGTATATCATTTCTTTGGGAAAAGAAAACTCAGTGGTGCACCTTTCCAAAATATTCCATCATAACCAAATAATACCTTTAGCTGGTAGTTGTAATTTCCTTCCACAGTCTTTGCTTCACTTCTGTGAGCTTATTTATTTAAATGTGAAAGAATGAATTATTTTGGTACAAACCCCAATATGGATGAAAATGGTAATCTTGAACCTTTAGGTTATGGTTTATCTTCCCCAAAAGCTGTTAGTGGATAGAGGATTAGTACAGTATGAGAATCTAACATTCTACAATATCTACCACATTCAACTGAAGCACGGTAAGGAGTATGATTTGAGAACTTTGAAAAATGAAATTCTAATCATAGCAAAAAAAGCAATGTTTTTTGCTCACTCATAATCTTTCCAGGCGTGGTTTACATTTGTTGGGATTACCTGTTTACATGCAGATAACTTTTACCTTAAAGATGTATTATACCGCCATAGGGATTTCCCCAGTTGCCTGAAGTAACAATAGCCTGATAGGCATGGTATGTATTGCAGAAGAAGTATGATATGATTTTGGAAGCTTGAATCTGAACGCACAACGAGAACAACAGTAGGACCATTTTTTCGCTCAGCAAATCTTTCTATTTTTCTGGTTTACGGCGTTTAACACCATTCATTCAAATACGGCGTAATCTACACTAGAACTGGAAGATGGAAAAAGCAGGGGCGTAACGCAGGTCCCCAGGGTACGGGGGGGTGGGGCAAGTCTAAGGGTTCCCCTCAGCACAAAGCAGACTGGCTGCCCGGTTCGCCAGGGAAGAGTCTCCGAGGTTGAGGAGAATTTCAATAATGATAATGACCTGCCGCCCATGCACTGCAAAGGCTGGCTCGGATGTACGTTGTTACAACGCATGCTTTTAGCACGCATGCTGTAACAACGCGGTTTTTATAACGCATTCTTTTACAACGCATAACAGAAAGGGGTGTTGGATAGTGAATATTTTAATTTACTATTCCAACACCAGTCCCCGTTGACACTAGGGAAGGTGTTGGATAGTGAATTAAAAGTATTCCTTATCCTTGAGCGCCCCCCAGAGTCATGCGTTGTAATAGAATGCGATTTAAAAACGCGTTGTAATAGCACTGCGTGCTAAAAGTTGCGTCGTAAACGACGTTCCCCGGCTGGCTCTGTGCACGGGTAGCAGGCCATTATTAAAACAGGCCCTCGCCCTCAGAGACCGAGCATAGGCTGGGATCACGCGGCCGTGCGCACGTTCACATGTAGTGCGCCATCACGCATCGCTGCTACAGGGTGGGGAAGCGTGGGTCATGTCCTGTGCGCAGAGTAAACTGCGCGCATCAGCAACAGTCATCTGTGCTTGCTCCCGTGGACACTACAGAAGAAGGCCTCTTGCCATCTTGCCCTCCTTTCCGAGGTATTCATTGTTCATGATAACAGTTTCAGGAGGCATACTGTGGCTGCGGTTGTGGGTGGCAGCGCGTGGCGAACTCAACTGTAATTATCCGGCCTGATTAATAGTCAAGGAGTGCGCCCTTGACGTGTGATGACTCTGAAGAGGCTGCACTGCCGCCGCATTTCGCCTGCTCTCCTCTTTACGGTAGTCACAGTGCTAGAATGTCCTCTCTCATTCAGTGGATCGGACTGAATGTCTCCTCCCAAGCTGCAATGGAGGGAATGGTGCTCCCTTAACTGTGATGGGCAGAATGCTGCTCCTTCATACTGAATTGGGTACAATGTCCCTCACTCACACTGGAATGGACTGAATGCCCCTGTCTTCCACTGGAATTGACTGAATGCCCCTCTCACCTAATGGACTGGACTGAATGCCTCTCTCATACTAGAAATGACTTAATGTTCTCCCTAGTTGGAATTGACTGAATGCTACTCTCCCCTGGAATTTAATAAATGTCCCTCTCTCACTGGAATTGACTGAATGTCCCTCTCACATACAGTAATGGGCTGAATGTCCCCTTCTCATATTGGAATGGGCTGAATCCTTCCCTGCACACCGAAATGGGCTGAATATCCCCACTGCCCCTCACCCCCTCCACCCCCTCAGCCTGGAATGGACAGAATATCCCTCAGCATACTGGAATGGGCAGAATATCCCCCCCCCCGCACACTGGAATGGGCAGAATATCCCAGTGTGAATATCCTCCTGCACACTGGAATGGGCAGAATGTCCCCCTGCACACTGGAATGGGCAGAATGTCCCCCAGCACACTGGAATGGGTGGAATATCCCCCTGCACACCGGAAGGGGCAAAATATCTCCCCACACACTGGAATGTGCAGAATCACCCCCCACTGGAATGGGCAGAATATCCCCCCACACACTGGAATGGGCAGAATCCCCCTCCCTTCTTCACCCCCGCACACTGGAATGGGCAGAATATCCCCATTTCATGCTGGAACAGACTGATGCCTCTCTTTCACATTGAAATGGGCTGAAGGTCCCCTTTTTACACTGGAATGGACTGAATGTCCCTGTCACACATTGGAATGGGCTCTCTGACAATTGAATGGACTGAATGGCTCCATCTCGCACTGGAATGGGCTGGCTTTTACCCTCTTTCCACTGCCTCGAATTTAGTCCATATTTTTATGATTCCTTGCGGTATGTTTCACCAGCTTAGTGTCTGTTTCATCATTCGAACTCACCCTTCATTTTGGGTTACCTTTCTATGTATATTTCACGGTGTGCTAGGTCCAGAATCACCCCTTAACACTTAGGACACCCAGCAAACTACTCAAAGCTATTAAAACCGTAGCTGGCAACAGCAGCGTTTCACGCAGGCACGCTGCCATCAGCCCAGTTGAGCCAGATGTGCAGTGGTGCATTTACCTCCATCACGTTTTACACCAGCTGTTGATGACTGGAAATGTGTCTACATTCTGGGTGTCTACTTTTTTTAATGGATATCTACATCAGGTCTTGTGCTGAGGTCCAGACTTGCGTCCGATTGTGTTTTCGTCATTAACCTCACTCAGGCGTGATACCAAAATATCATCGTTAAAGTATCATCTGACATAAATATTTTATCCTGAATAGTATCCACAAAAATATCTCTACATGGGAGTAAATCATAGAAATAATAGAAAATTCACCTCCAAGGGGGTGCCTTTTATTGTAAACCATGTTTAGGACAGGCTATTGTCTCAAACAAGGCAGTGGGTGTGGGGCCCCCTCCATGTACTTTGCAGGGGGTCCCCCTCAGTTTCGTTACGCCACTGGGAAAAAGGTCATTAGTTGCAGTAAATATCAAACAAATTGATCAGCCCAATTTATCAGCTTTTGGCTTTTGTAACTCTTGGTCATGAGTTTTTTTCTTACTTACTCTGAGTCCGCATTTGGAGGGGCAGGCCGCAGCCATCTTAACACAAAGTAGTCCATCTCTGGAGGCAGTTTGCTGCAGGAGAAAGGCACAGGAAACATGTGAGTACAGACTCTAGAAGAGAACAAAAGTCACATTCTGGGTTCCCACTCTCCCTTCTCTTTCATAGCTTTCAGCATTGTAAAGCTTAAAAGAGGGACATTTTAGAACGCAATTGGGGCATGTTTCACCCCCCTTTATGGCACATTGAGGAGAATGTACTTTAAAGGAAAAAGCTAAAAATAACAAAAGTAGACAAAGCTGGCTTTCTCTGTGCTGTACTCACACAGCGTTCCACATTTCACAGGCATTTCATGGCAGCTGCGTTACAAAAGGTTTTGCAGTATGTGTAATACTTAACAATGCAAATGCAACACCAATGTAACCGCATCCCGTAAGCAATTTACAGGCACAGGGCCAGATGTACAAGCTACATTTTGTAGTACGTAAAGTAGTACTACAGTTGGAGGTGGGCAAGCCAATATATTAACAGGTAAGGGACAAGCCAAGGGTCTGACTGAGACCTAAGAGCCCGTGCACGACCGGAGTCCTGAAAGTGGTTGGCATTTGAATCATGCAATAAACCTCATATAAAAATGTGATACGGTTTAAAATAAAAATAAGATAAAAAGGGTTTTTAGTATGCAGAAGCGTTTCACCTTAATACATCAGACTATTTTTAATAGCAGGGGTGGGCGGAATTTGTGTAGTCGTGCAAAGCTCCGCGAAACGGTAAAAAATCTCAGAGAGCGCGCAAAAGTTCCACAAACATGCAGAATTGCTTGTACCGCCCGTTCGCAAAGCTTTTTCCTGATTGCGAACGCTGTTTGCATGCTCGGGGAGAAATACCTCGCAAACATGCATTTTGAAAGTGTAAACAAGCAATAAAATCCTTCGAAGCCGCGGAATTATTGCCACTTTCGCATTGTCCGCAAAACGCGAAATTACCCAAATTCCACGAACTGAACGAAATTTACCACCCAGGCCTAGTTAATAGTGCTGTAACCTTTTTTTATAGTGTTCTAAATTTAAAATAAAGACATACATTTAATTTAAATTAACATTTCACATAACAATAGTTGCACTAATACTTTTGAAGCCTAATAACCTTGTCTTTTTTTCCCCTTATACTTTACTATAGGGAAATTTCCTCCACTGTTGGAGATGTTTTTCCTAGGCTGCTTTTTTAATTTTATTATTGTTAAACCCATGACAGTGGAGCGTTCACTAACAGGATAACTTGTTCTTTTCATTATAGGTACAAAAGGGGGTGGTGATGGACGGAGCATCTGAACAAATCAAACACTCACCCCCAGTCAACAGATCTGGGTTTAATCCATCACCGTTCTTTAGCCCACTCTGCCACTCCAGTTCAGACATGGCCATATGCAAATCAGTCTGACCCTGTGCCTCATGGGAACAGTCCAGCCCGAACTGCCAAGCCATGCCTTCCCTGGACCGGAAACAAGCTTCCAAGGACTGGTTTCTGGCATTGCAGCCGTCTTCAGCCCGGCTTGCTTGAATCCAGTGGCAAAGTGAGCAAGGGACTCACGTCTGAGCATACCCTGCCAACTTATGGCGGACAAAGTAGTACAAAAGGGGGTGGTGATGGACGGAGCATCTGAACCAATCAAACACTCACACCCAGTCAACAGATCTGGGTTTAATCCATCACCGTTCTTTAGCCCACTCTGCCACCCCAGTTCAGAGGGAAACATCCTTTACAACGCAACTTTTACCACGCAGTGCCTTTACGACGCAACTTTTACAACGCAAACCATTACAACGCATTGCGCTGGGGGGCGCTCTAGGATAGGGAATAACTTTAATTTACTATCCAACACCTTCCCTAGTGTCCACGAGGACTGGGGTTGGAATAGTAAATTAAACTTTTCACTATCCAGCACCTCAAAGCGCTATGCGTTGTAAAGGTTTGCGATGTAAAAACCGCGTTGTAAAGGCATGCGATGTAAAAGCATGCGTTGTAATGTCATACATCCCAGTTCAGACATGGCCATATGCAAATCAGTCTGACCCTGTGCCTCATGGGAACAGTCCAGCCCGAACTGCCAAGCCATGCCTTCCCTGGACCGGAAACAAGCTTCCGAGGACCGGTTTCTGGCAAGCCATGCCATGGTGGACAAAGTGGTACAAAAGGGGGTTGTGTACCCCCCTTTTGTACCGCTTTGTTCGCCATACAATTGGCAGGGTATGCTCAGATGTGAGTCACTTGCTCACTTTGCCACTGGATTCAAGCAAGCCTGGCTGAAGACGGCTGTAATGCCAGAAACCGGTCCTAGGAAGCTTGAATCCGGTCCAGGGAAGGCATGACTTGGCAATTCGGGCTGGACTGTTCCCATGAGGCACAGGGTCAGACTGATTTGCATATGGCCATGTCTGAACTAGGGTGGCAGAGTGGGCTAAAGAACGGTGATGAATCAAACCCAGATCTGTTGACTGGATGTGAGGGTTTGATTGGTTCAGATGCTCCGTCCATCACCACCCCCTTTTGTAACATTTAATAGAGCCATTGGTCAATATCAGACACACTTTCTAGTATCTTTATTAGGTTTTGGTATTACTGTGACCACAGCCTCGGTCATCGTCCGCGTGACCGCTCCCCCGGCAGCACAATGGTTGAATAGTGCTGTGAGATTAGGAATCCGCCTGAGCGCAAATTTGTCAAATTGGGCCATCAGGCCATCCGGTCTGGGAGTCTTTTTATGCTTTAGAGTTTTTTCTCTTTCTTTTTATTAACAAAACAAAATATTAGCATCAGGTGACATGTTCATTTACACAGTAGTCAATATACATACCATACAACAGAATAAAACTTCAGGTTAACCTTTCGGGATTACGGGGAGTCCTGCGCTACTGAAATTTCTCTAACAGCTGGGGGAGTACATATATCACCCCTGTATCTATTCCAAGCACCCAGACCTTCTCCCACTTCCCGGGGCACCCCCTAGCTATGTAAACTGATCGCTCCCTGTACATACACCAGTCTAGATCCTCCATCCACTTCCCCACCTGGGGCGCCTGACTGGCCCCACACAGCTGAGCAATATTACTCTTGGCAATCATGCACGCCAGGGTTAACCACTGTTTCCCGTGCGAGGTCAGGTCTGTGGGTTCCCAGATATTAAGAACACATCGTCGGATCTCCAGCACCTACTCCACCCCCATTACCTCTCGAATCTTATCATGGATTTTGACCCAGTAGTTCAGTATTGCAACGCAGTGCCACAAGATGTGCATGAACGTCCCCGTCTCCCCACATCTTCTTCGACACTCCCCACTCTCCGCCAGGCCCATCCGAACACTTCAGAGTTTTAATGGCTTGCTTGATCTCCTCTGGAAGGATCGGACCCTCTAACAAGTCCCATTGTTTGTTAGTTTGGGGAGGTGAACTGCCTGCAGAAAAGTCTCCTGCTCACTTAATGGCGTTGGAGACCTCCGTAGAGAGTCTCATAATAGGAGCAAATTTCTGCTACCGTCCCTAAATTGTCGACTATCAGAGTCCCATTGGGGGCTGTAATTTCTCTAACATACTCTTTCTCTCGTTTACCCTGCAGGAGTCTAGCAAGAGGGGTTTTGTCCTTGTCTCCCAATATGCATGAGCGATTTTTAAGAATGAGCAGTGAGAGCTCTGCCTTGTTAGTATAATGTACTCACAATTGTCCTTTGGCCACTGTAAGTGCTCTAAGAGTATGGCCTTGTAGGTCGATGGCTATTCTCAGCTTCCAAGTCTCAAGGCGTGGATGGGCTTACTTTCAGCCGCTATTACTATGAAGCAGCCTCCTATAATGGCCTTAAAGGTATCCCGGACTCCTGGAGTTGGACCCCTCCCCCTTATGTTCAAAGTATTCTGCAATTTGTTGTCCAATGTCATGTTTGGTAATTGAATTCCTAAGCAAGGATGGGAATAATCTCCCGGCTCATCTGAGCTTAAACACCTCGAGGTCAAGCTGAAGAGTAGTCTGTGCATGATCTGATACTGTGAAAAGCTCAATATCCACATTGCGGGTTAGTTCGGCGAGGGAATTGCTACGCAATATATAATCAATCCAGGAATGTATGCAGTGCACATGGGAAAAAAAGTGTAGGCTGCTAAAGTCTGATGTGTCGTTCCTGGCCCACATCTCGTAAGCCAAGTTTGGCTAGTACCCTTATTGCTCTTTAAGAGAAAGCCCTGAATGGGCAGTCTGGCTGCCTTCCCTGACTTGGTGAGTATCCCATACCAGATTAAAATCCCTGGTCAATACAATGTCTCCCTATGCTATACCTGCCAGTTTCTCAAGGATGGCAATAAGGTAAGAGTCTTGGGCAGGGTTAGGAGCATAAACTATGGCAGTTGCCCTTTCTAATTTTGTTCAGAGCCACTTGTGATAATCGCAGTTGATACTTAGACAAGTTTGGCTTAGGCTACTGTATAGTTTTGCTTATTAAGGCCAACGTTTTGACCCTCAACCAAGTTTAATATTTGTTCATACATTTCTTAACATTAATTGGTTAGGGTAATGAGTCGGGGCTTCCTATTGTCACCAGTGGTTTTCCCTCTTTCTATTAAACTATTTTTCTAGAAACAATTATATCCAATCAAGATATTGGGGGCTTACACAAAAACACTGATCTGGTAATGGTTGCGTTATTTGCTGACAATGTTCTGTGCTTCCTTACCACATCTGCAGTGTTGATCCCAGCATTGCTGGAGAAAATGCATCACTTCCAAGAAGTCTCAGGATTAAGGATCAATTACCAAAGGTTTAGGGGTATGGAGGTGGATGTTAAGCAAGAGGAAAGCAAGGAGATATTGAGTTGGCATAGCTTCGATTGGTCTCTCTCAGGTACTCACTACTTGGGCATTGTTCTTTTTCCTGCTGCCAAGATTGTCTATAGAAGTGATAGATTTCTACAGTTGGAATAAATGGAAGATTTCTTAGGTAGGTATTGTATTGCTGGGAAATTTACTTTGTCGAAGTTGTTTTATCTAGCCAAGACTCTACCAATCTCGTTACCCACAGAAATCAAATTAAAATATTCTAGAAAGAGGTTCTGTTACGTTTAAAGATATTGCCAGTGTACAGCTACCTTCAGATCCACTGACTGTAGAGCTTGGAGATGCTGATGAGGAGGGCTTATACTCTGTCTTGTCAATATCTTGTTTGCTGGTCTGTAGCTCTTAATAGCTGCCAGTCTTAGGGTAATCTAGAAGTGGAAGGCTCCAGATCTTCTAATTATAGATTTATGGTCTAAAGTTTGCCATTTATATGCAATGAAAAGGATTAACATTAACCGCTAGAGACAAGTTGTTGCACTTTGAGAAGATCTAGACTTACTTCATCACTGGTCCTGTTAAAAAAGACAGAATTCGGTTATACATGCCTGCTATCTCTTCAATTCTTTCGGGCTGCAGACATAGGTCCCTAAACTTGATTTATCTTGGTATTAGTGTTCAACGTTTTCTTGTTTTCACACTACCCCCTCATCATACCTCTTCTTTTGATGTCACCCCTTGAATTCAACAGAAACGACTTTGTTATAGTAATAATGCTAATCATGATGATTGTGTTATTGTCAATTGCTACTAAAAAAATAGATGTAATGCTTTGTTCCTTGTATTTTGCACCATGTCTGCCTCCATCAAATATTTATGATCACGTAAGATGTGGGCAGATCTGCTAAAAACCTGACACACTTAATATAGGCAAACATCATAGCGAGACCAGCTCATTGAGAGAATTAGAAAAGCCCTACTGGCGAAAGTGCTGCACGATTTTTGGTTGGGAAAGGAAAATCTAATCCTATTTCAAGGAAATAATGCAAAAGGTGGGTTTTTATGTGATTTACTAAAAGTTAGGGTGAAGGATTTGTTTCTGATGTGTGACAGCCAAGAGTTCGAAGTATAGGTGGCAGCGCTAGTGCAGTGGCGTTTCTCGATATGGGAAGTTTGGAATTAGGTACTTTGAGATGGTGAGTTTCAACCATTTGGACCGATTGAAATGAGGAGACGATTAGATAGGTGTGTGAATTTTTTCTAGTGTACGGTTTGTAGTTGTGTAAGCGCAGCAGCATAATTTGGATTTGCTTTTTGCAGTTATTGGAAACCAGTACTCACAGCATTGGAGTTATGTTAACATTGTTTTGAGTCCGTTATAAGTCTGGCAGCAGAGTGACTGGGTTTTAATCGGACCGACCGACTGAGGACTGCCTAGCACCGACAATAATTGAAGTCCAGTGTAGAGATGGTGCAGGCTTGAACTGTTTTGTTTTTTCGTGGTCTGATGGAATTGGGTACTTTTTGAGTGAGTGTAAGTAGAAGTTTGCGGGCTTCTGAATGATGCAGTTGAGAATGTTTTTTAAAGTAAAACCCGGGTTTTCAAAGAGGTAAAGAGAAGGTGAGGCACTTTATTTTTTCAGCATGTACAGTAGTGAAGGCCTTTTAAGAAGGTTTGATTTTCATCTACGTAACTCCGCAGAAAAATGCCAGTATCCTGAAATAGCAGCCTGAGGGTTTCGTGTACATGTTTCATAGAGCAGGGTCAAGGAATGGAATTATATAAGTTGTTATTCTAATTCTTTAAGGCAGAATTTCCTATCTTCACCACCTGGTAACGATTGCTGAGACTTCTTTTCTATGTCTCCTTGTTGTGGAAGAGTTAAGTGGATTTACTGGTGTCTAATAATCTTTCCCTTTCTTTTACCTGAGATGTCATTTTAACCATTGGTGGACCGCGAGAAGCATCTTTCGCTGCAATGCCTCTAACATGCTCATTAAGTTACATTACCAAAAGCTCATTTTGTTTTCTGAACCATTTTTTCACTATTTCTCATCAATACTACTTATTAGTATTGGCACTATAGATTTGTAAGTAAATATGCATACTTTGTTCAGTAAGGAATACTGAAGAGCAGGAACATTTTTTGTATTACTTTCCAAGCACTGTAAATAAAATGTATTTCTTTTACCCAACTTAAATGAAATGTAAAACCTAATTTAAATATTTTTCATTTTAATTGTAAATTTATATTAATGGAGCAGTGCGTTGATGTTCCATTCCTGGAATCACTACTGTTTTCCAGAAGATTATATTTCTTGTAAAACAGCATAAATAGTTGCGTGCACTTTGACATCTTTACGGTAAGCCTAATTTTCTCTGAATTGATTTTTAATTCAAGACATCCATGTCAGAGCCGTTCTGGTACCTTGGTAAGGATGCACTCATTAGCCCAGTGGTGTGGCGCAAGCTCATTTTACACACTCTTGCTGTTCGGTGGTAACGCGGGCTTTCTGGCAATGCCCGAGGGGCCAGTGTCCAGCTCTGGGCTGCTTTTTTGAGCAGCCTGGTGGGCGACTTGGGCAGTTTCTGCATTGTTAGGATGCCGCCAGCTTCCCAGTGGTTACCTGAGGGGCCTTTCTGGAGTCAAATGGGGGTCCATTACACTAATTCGTGCAATTTTTACCCCCCCCCCCCCCACATTCACCCCCACCCAACCCACCACACACCTTTTTTTTTATAACATTTCTCCGAATCCGTGCATTGCAGTAAGGCAATATGCAAATGTGGGCCACTTTTTATTAGCGTGCCGGGGCCGATTTTTGATCCCAATCCAACCCTGGGTGTGATTTACTGTGGGCTACCAGAGTGAATCCACTTACACTAGAACAACGTGCGTCAATGTGCAATATTGATTTTAGATGTAGGGGAGCACGATTAGTTTGATTAGATTTGTTTGTCTGGACTGTTTTGGAAATCCTCTCGGGATGTAATAGGGAATCGCTTTTGTAGAGCAGTTTGTCCAATTGTATAACTAGAGAACTAGTGGTGGAAGGGGAAATTGGCAAATCACTGCTATCTGTGGTGTTTCCATACCTCAGAAATCAAGTAGATTACAGTTGAATCCCACGGCAACAGAAACCTGTCGTACAGCAGTCACGCGACAAACAAAGGCTGGCGCAGTGTGGCAAACGCAGATGTGTGTGTTTGTTTTGTTGGAGACTTGTTTTCAAGCAGTCTTTGTGTGGTGGGTAATACATGTCAGAACAGCTGTTTGTAGTGTACGCCTTTTGAGGTACTGTTGTTCTGTTGGTTATTAACGTTGCATTTGCATACATGCCAACACTTTAGGACAGGGACGTGGGAAATATAATGTAAACAAAATCGGGAGGATAAAAAATCCCCATTGACTTCTATTGTAGAAAATGCAATTTCAGACGGGAGGCAGCTGAAATAAAGCCATATTTGTCTTGAAAAATCGGTAGTCTCCCGCCTGAATCTGGTCTATTGGTGTAATGATCTCACTGTATTCCCGCAGGAGCACCCAGGAGCTGAAGACCGGTCCGCAACTTCCCACCAACACCGCCGTGACTATCAGACTCTAGATCACGGGGGTGCTTGGGGGGAAGAATGAAAACAAAACAAGGAAAGGTCGGGGAAGAAATCCTTGGAGCGATACTTTCTACTGGTTGGTGCAATGATACCCTCCACTGACTGGCTGGCGTGTGATGTGGTAGGAACTGTAAGGGAAGATATAGGTTACAAGACAGTAGAACAGTGGGGCTCAAGAACTATGTGTGGAAAGTATAGTTACCTAAATATCTTCTCCTTATGCCAAATCAAGTAGTAGAAGTGCAATTAGCTAATGTTTCTCTACAAAAAGAGAAGAAAATACTTTAAAAAATGTCTATTGTAACTTCTGACTCACTATTTCCCCCTCAAACCCTAGCTCACCATATAGTACTGAAGGAATGAACTGTTAATATGGAACCAGGTAGTAATTCTTCCACATGTACTGTCTACAATTCACAAGGAAACTAAGCTGGTTATACAGGAATTCTCAATTAGTAAATACGTAATCAAATAAGAGAGCAGTGCTGGGCACTGTTTACCAGTCCTTTCTGCTGGAGAGTAGTGCTGTCTTCCGCTGTAGCTATCCCAAACTGAATTGTGGGCTGGAAGAGGACAGCAACCAACTAATGAGAAAGTATGCTCCTCCAATAAAGGCAAATTGAATGGGGAATAACATAAGGGGAACGGGCGGAACTCCCAAAAAGACTAGCGGAACCCCCCAGCCCAGGTCCGGCCAGTAGACGGAACAACAAGTCCTGTCGACCGACGAAATCCGACTAAGGCAGTCCGGCCAGACCCTGGAGCACAAATGGGAGGAGTCCGGCCACCGGGAGGAATAAACGATAATGAGCTCAAGGATAGATGCTACAGGGTGTCGTAGCGAGGGATTGCAGGGAAAGCGTAGCGGGAGAGCTCCAGGGCAGCAAACAGAGGTCGGAGCAATTACAAAGGATTCAAGGGTCCAGGACACGGAGACTTCTGTAAAACAGGAAACAAAGGGATTCTGCAATCAGGAAATGCCGCGACACCGGAAATGACGGGGCATGGGCGAAGCTAGAACGCAAAGCGCTGCAATGTTGGGAAGTCAGGCTCTTAAGCCTGCCTGACCTCCTCAAGCATGCGCGTTGCCGATCCGCCATCTTTGAAGTTCTGGGAGCAGTCGTGACAATTGGCATATTTGCATTTGTATGAAGTTGTCTAAAGGTGTTCTATCCAAATAGAAAATATAACCGGATCACGTGGTCTCCTATAGCAATCGTACAAATATTTTTTGGGTACGCCCGCTATTGGCATCTGTGCATGATTCAAAAGCGTCAGGAGAATGAACAATGCTGGTGATTTTCTTTTCTTTTTTTTACCCTAAACTTTAACTATTGGTTTTATGCCCTTTATTCCTTAAAGGCAAAACATGAAAAGAGTGGCATGTTAAACAAAACAAAGATGGTGAGGATTCGCCGAAGGGACCTGGAAATAGGGGTGGATGGAATGGAGAACCCCATATAAAATAATAATAAAAAGCACGAGTGCTACAAAGAAAAAAAGTTCCTTAATGTGGGACACTCTTTACTATTTGAATGACCTTTCAAATGATTTAGTGTTTTGATTTAAATCATCATTATTGCCTTCTGCATTGAGTTGTAATTAAGCATTCTGAGGACTAACGATAAAGGCCCGACCCTGAATTTTGTCGCAAGGACCTGTGATAAGGGTCAGACGGCCTTGGCAATTGGTATATAACCCAATGCAGAAGGGCTCTAATGCTGCTAGAACATTCCACCCACTGAGACTTTATTGTTTTAAATTAAACGGGGAGAAGCATATAAGTAATATTTGGAATGTTGGAGCACAGCGTCTGTGGTGACTGTTATTGGCCTTGAGTTGCTCGTTTGCCTTCAGTGGAGCTCTCAACATTCCAGTGTTCTAAGTAAGCATATAACCCACTGTCCCGGGCTGTAACAGTTGTTAAAGGCCCTGAGCCAGTTATAGGTATGTGTCACTGGTGAGGGCCCATAATATGGGAGAGGGACTTGAGCAACTAGTATAGCTTGAATCGAAAGGGCTATACTGCTTTTAGAACATTCCATCATCTACATTGAAGGTAGATTTTCTAATTTGAAATGGTCGATTCAGAAAGTACAGATTTATACCAGCCATTATTGGCTCTGAGCCACACTATTGTTTTCATCAGAGCTCTCAAGATTCCTGTGTTATAATACTGATTAATGCCCACTGCAGGGTGTGTTGACTGCCATAAATTGTCTGCCCATCATTTATAATCTCAAATCAAAGGCTAGGGTGCATATATGAGTATGGGCACTTAATGTGTTCACGCCCCAACATGGTAAATAAGGCTGTTAGACCCTGTCCCCCTTACCTCACCAAAAACTGACCGAAAACTCACCCAGTGTGTCTGCTTAGTTTCCTTGCCTTTGTACCTAGAATGCTGTTAAATAGTAGTTAATGACAACATTTTGAGCGTTGGCTGAGAGAATTCCACTTTTTCATAAGGGTGCTAATAAGCAGTTGTCTGCCCAAAGTGTACTTCATTTTTTTGCAAGATTAATGCTTTCATCTGTTACCCTCCTAAGCTTGACCCCACTGATGGGCCTAAGAAGGAGGGACCTCTATCCAAATATCTTTGTCAGACTGACTCCGTGCACCAGGAGAGTATGTTGTCCATTGGACCTGCTGGCTCACAGTGCCGCCATAAGCCCACTAAACTAGACAGAGAGCGAACAGTTCAGACAACCACTGAACATGACAGCCCTGTTCGCTCAGGAACCATGGTGACGGACCTAGAACCTTTCGGTCATACACTTGTGCTCTCGCTTGCTGAGAGAAATATACAGAGAATACACAGAGGTACTCTTTCAATGTTTATGAACCAAAGTGATTTTTGTATAGAAAATATGTGCTGTAATGATCAATAGACCGAAGCAGATGAAAGTTTTAGTAAGCGTCCAGACAGTGAACAGAAAGAAAAGTTCCACCATTGTGCTGAAACAACGCATTTATTCAAGCATATAAAATAATATAACACTATTGCAAACTCCTACTTTGCAAACCCCTAACCTACATGTCTAGGGTGTGTGTGGATGTTCTGCCAAAAAACCTCCTACTGGATGATCCAACCCCACTACCTGGTGGGTAAGAATGTAGGACACCGATTGGTAATAAACTGGACACCCCTCACAGAGATGTCAGTCAGGTGCTGGGCGAAAGCTTCAGCATGAAGGGACCTTTGGAAGTCAGCAGCAGTGCCTCCTCTGCATGTGCCTGGAAACAGACGTTTATATATAGAAAAAGACATCCTTACCTTGAGCTGAGATTGTGATCAGGCTGCCATTGTTTGTATTCTACATGATAGCTGTGTCGCCATATGAATGTAAATAACAAACACATTTGCACAACGTACTGTAGTGTAGTTCCTATATTCCCAATAGCCTCTGCGCATTAGAATAACATAAACGATAGTTTAGACGTAGGACTGAGATCGACTAGGTCTCTATTGAATATGTTAGACTTATTTTTGAATGCCAGCTAGCTCAGAGGTTACTAGAAACTTTCTCGAGTAAGCAAGGAGGTGTTACCTTCCCTGAATAGACAGGAAGGGATTAGCTTCTGACAACCGCATAAACATGACAACTTTGCTCCCCCCCCAGAATAAGGAGTATATCTCCAGAGTCGTGTGAAAACAATAGACAGCTATTTCACTCAGTCAATCGTGCATGCTTAGTTTCACCAGAGTGCAGAGAAATAGAGAGACGGGCGTTTTCAATAAAAGTTGTTATTTATTGAGCAGTCCTCTTTCTCGTGCAAGAGAAGTGAATTGCCACAATTGCAATACTTGTTATAAAGTAAAGTGCGTACAGTAAAAGGAGTATTATGAAATAATACTGTAAAAGCATTTATATGGTTTCTGAGCCATATGGTACTTAAAACGAATAAAATATATACATACATAAAATGATTGACTAAACGTTCTCAACTGGTGCTTCTAAGATACGCCTACCCCGGTGTACCTAACCTAACCCTAGTACGTGGGAAGGAGTAAGTGAGCTGCAGTTTAAGTTAAGTTAGTTTTTGCCAAGAATCTGAATCAAGAATTCTCTAAGGATCTAATCAGCTCCGTACCTTGGTTATAGAATGAAGGAGGTCTTGTATCTCGTTCTCAGGACTCGATCTCCCAGAAACCCGCAAGGGTGACTGGAAACACTGGAGCTGGATTTCTCGGCAGGAGAAAAGACAACGTCTCTCTCAGTGCGTCAGTGGGAGGGTCGGCTTCCTTCGGCTCTCGTTACAGCTGGGCTTCGGGTAAGTAGATAGCCGATCTGCTCCAAACCACCGTGTGTTTGCTTAAGGCAACGTTGGTATATTCATACCTGGAAGGTGCCGAGTTTAACGTAAGGTTGGACATAAGACGTCACTAAGAACTTACAGTTCTTTCTGGACTCCAGGTGTTCTTGTTCAAATCAAAACAAAAGCAGGGGGATTTCCCGGGCTGCTGGAGGCTTGGTTTGTTTAAAGAACGCGTTGTGCTTTCTAGGAGTCTATGGGAGTAGCCTTGCCGTATTTGGACTGCATTGGCTATGACTAAATATGGATATGATTCTTATGCCTTTATAAGGATATTATTTGTTATAACCACATATGGGCATGAATCGGGAATATTTAATTAGGGTCCTAGATACGTTTACAACACCCACTCCACGTATTATGTCAATCATTACTAAAATACTAAGCAATACTAAACATAAAGTGATGCATGTGTTTTCCAACCCACCCCAAAATACATAGATTGCATTTGAAATGGTATATGGTATATACACGAAAATGAGTATTTGTACTGTACAGTTTTCAAGCAGTGGTATCATTCAGATAATGCATACATAAATATTGGCTGAATGAATTGTGAAAATTACATTTACGAAATGGCTCTTTAATACAGAAAAGAAGGTCGAGACCATTTCATCACATATTTATACAAGACTGTACATGTGCTAGAGGCTGAATCAAAATATTGTCTCTAGAGTTTCAAAATAGAAATCTTGTTCTCTAAGAATAGTTCTACTTTAAGCAGAGTACCATGTGCCAGAAAAAGGTAAATATTATGGAAATGGAAAAGTAATTTCACTTTCAGGGGAAAAAATAGTTCCAATTGTTTTCAGTATTCTTGTTTATAAAAACTGAAGGCCGAATTCAGAGTTCAGGGAACGCTGTTTGCTCGTTGTTTTTTTAAAAGTTATTCTCGTTGTTAGGAGAGAACATCAAATCAGACAGGCTTGCGAAGAATTGGTCTACAACAGTAGGTGAAAGTTCGACCAAGTTTGAAAAAGCTGAAATAGTGCATATGTGAGAATCATTGCTATCATCGATGTCCGGATCAGCAATGCTCACAGAAGGTTGTACCTGTGTGGTGCTGCTTTCATCTCGTACTTCACCGCCACCTAATCGTAATGGTGAAGTCTCAACGAATGCCGTCATCAGAATAGGTAGCCGCTGGGGACAACACGTTGCATGAGCCGTTACCGAACCAAGCAAAGTATCGATATCCATAGGTACTGCTAATGGTAGTGTAAGACAAACGTCCAACACGCATTCTTCTCCGCATAGCAGGCATCGAAGCACAGGTAAGATGCAATCTTGCCAGATTGGTCTGAACGAAAGAACGAAAGAAACCAGGTAGTACTCAGATTTTAGTGATCCGTTCTCGGTATCGTATAGCCACGATCGTTTCTTCCATTGTAGCCTGAGTTTTGTCTGTGGCTTGACTTGCCATATCGGAGCAGAAGGAACAAAAATAAAATTCCTGCTACGAGTCCCAAAAGAAGAGGCAGTCCGCCAAATACAGAATGCACAACATTCGGGAAGATGCCCAGAACTGTTTCAAAGGGTGCTAACAGTCCCGAAAAAATGGTCTTAAATACATGTGCGATGCCACTGGTATCAGACATGTTTAAAATTTGACTTAACATTTCTACGAAATTCACGGGGCAATTTGTCAATAATAGGGAATGTATCTCTGCCGCTTGCAACTTGCAGATCATACGTCTCTTTGGACGACGTTAAAGGCACAGTTGTCTGTAAAAGAATAGACTTCATTCTGCTTAAAGTATCAATTTGAATAGAAGAGAGATTCAGAGAAGGCCATATTGCTGCCTCCTTGTCTGGTTTGCTGTTTGGATACAATACTTGCATACAGCAAATGACCCTGGAAGTAACGCTCATGAGATAGGCAAATCCTGGCACCATGCCACAACAGCTGCGGTCATTTATTACAACGTAGCTGCAGTTGGAAAGCTGTCTGAAAAAAGGCTCTATCTGTGTTACAGGAGTGCCATGCAGGTGACATGAAAGGTTATTTGATGAACCTTCGCATGCTCCATGCAAGTTAATACCTTGACACAGAAGTGTACCGCTTAGTGAATTTTTACAGTTAACACCACTAAGAAATACCTCTTTTTTCCCTTCACTGTAACATTTATGTGTATAAGGTAAATTCCAGGTTGACTTGATGTATCCTTTACCCAACCTTTCATACAGGCCTGCTGGAATATATTTTTGGCAATATTGAAACTGGAAAGTTGTTATCGGAATTGTAATTGTACCATGTATTATCCATTCAATGACCGGTCTCTCTGACATTGTCAATGGTAATCTCTCAAGTTTTTCAATGCTCAGAATCGTATAGTCTGCTCGTTTTTTTGTGCCAAACTGATTTGTTTATTAGTAAGGTTAAAGATAGAAAATAATGACGTTTTGTTGATTAGACGCCATGGCATGTGACCTGAACGCAGATTTTGTAACGTCCAGCCTAGCTGTACAATAGAATGTAATTGAGACTGTCCATGTTGTAACATTAGCAAGTCCTGCTCTATTATATCAATAGCAGATGATACAATGCTGTCCAGTGAATAAATTCTGGAGGACAGAGTCGTTAACCCATTGTCCACTACAGACAGTGATTTTTCCAAATTAATACGATCAATTTCTCGTATTTTTTCTGCAGTTTCAATTTGCATTACTTTCCAAGCCTCGTTGTAAGCTGCGTATATGAAACTTTTTTGACGCTGTTTGTGAGGTCCCAATATGAAATCTCGCAAGTCAGCACCTTCTTTAAGTAAAGTCAAGTGTTGCTTAATTTCAGGCAGTGTGGATTTCTGTAGCCACTCAAGGCATAGTTTTCCTACACTATATGTTGTAACTATCCCTGGATGTTGTCTCTGGGAGTATCTTGGGTCTGGCCTGGTCTGTTTGAACCCCTGTGTTTTGTTCAGGAATCTGTCTTGACAGTTATTAGTGTCTGTGGGCCAGATCAACCATTTTCTCCAATCAGGATTTGTTCTGTTTTGGTGTAAAATATGGGATACGTCTATCTCAATATCTGTAGTGCTATTACTATCAGGCATTGGTTTTGGAATAGACGGTTTGTTTAAGTCTTTTATCTTGGCTAAGCCAAGACAGGTTGTTTGTTGAATGGTGTCATTCAGGAATATTAACTGTTCTGGGATCATGCAGGCTCTAAATAATGATTCTAAACCTTGTACCTGCCAATCTTTTGTACCCCAGATGGTTTTTGTCTCAATGTTGTTTTTTCCAAAACTCAAAACCAAATGTAGACATTTTTTCATCAAATTTTGTAGAATAAATCAGTTTAGTATTTGTCAACATGTTTTTCATTCCTGTCTTATTCAACATTTTAAAATAAAATGTTTCTGGATCTGTGTTGTTAAACCCTGAGAAGTATGGGAATTTCTCATAAAATGTTTTCGAGCTGCCTTTTGGCGGTGTTGGACAATGTTCCCATTGATTATAAGTAAAAACATTTCTAGGATTAGCAGATTTATGCAAATAGTGATGACCATAATGATTATAACAATACATTTCTTCATAGTTAGATGAACCCTGCAAATAGTCATGTTCTGTGAATTTTGCTGACATTTCTAAATCTGACATCATATTATTAACATTTTCAAAGTCCCAATCATCAGAGAAAGTACTTGGTGTCACAAAGTCAATTAAGGAAACCTTGAACTGATGTGGATATTTCAAGAGTTCAACCGGGCCATAGATTTCGTAATCCGTTTTGTGCCATGCTACACCCCCAGGTATAGGATTGGCTGTGATGTTCACTGATGACAGTACTCTTTTTTCAATGTGAGAAGATCTGTGAGGCTTTAGGGCCAAGTTGATGTTCTGACTTACTGTGTCCATTGTACTATATTTTCCATCAATAAATCTACCCAAACATAAAATCATGATGAGCCAAAGTAGGAGGAAAAGTACACCTAACACGATCCATAATTCAATCCATGGTGAAATCAGATATGTTTCTTTCAGTTGATGAAATAGTTCCGCCAATTTTTCTTTCAAAGTTTTTGTTGCTGGCGTTTCTTCATGTTCACTTGGATCAACAGAAAAGTCATCGAAATTGATTAAGTAGCCAGATGCAGTTCTGTCAATTGTTGGAATTGCTTCCGGATTTTCATTCATCTTTGGATTTGTATGTTCAGAGGCTACATCATTGTAGACTGGTGTTTCTTGACGAACTGTTGCAATTTGGGTTTCAAGAGGTACAAGTTCCATGGCTTTGTTGCATAGTCCTTTTTTGTTCACTGCAGGTTTATCAAAAGTGATTAGTCTCTCAGTTTGAACCTCTTGGATTGTAGTAAGGTTTGGTCTTCTGCTACTTCTTGGGAGTCCACTGGGCCTACTACTTATTATTGGCCACATGATTGTGGTTTTACCAGGTCGATTGATACAACTCTGTTCTCCTTTTTACCAGCAAGGGGCGGTAGTACTACTGATCTTGTTCCGCTGGCAGCTAAGACAGGTACTGCTTTTCTGTAAGAAGGCCCAAATTCCTTCTTCACCGCAATCTTTTCTCTGACCAAATCCCCAATCTTTGGAATCCAGACAGGTCTTGCTGGGACAGGTGATTTTTCTTTATGTTACTTAGACTTCTTCTTGTTTCATTTAAGTCCTGTAAAACAGCCAAACGATCTTTGATATCAAAGGATTTTTCTTTCACCACTAAAGTCTGACAATCTAAATCCTGGATTATCATTCTAGTACCGAACAAAAGTTCGTTTAGAGTGATACCTCTTAGAGAATTTCTTGGCAGATTATTAAGACTACATTGGACACTTGTTAGATGTTTGACCCACCCATCACCCGAACCTAATACCCTCGCTGTTATAGATTGCTTTATGTCCCGTTTTTTTCTCTCCACTACCGCATTTCCCTCAGGATGGAATGGACTAGAATACCGCAATGCAATGCCCATGCTGGCCATGGCCTCCTTGTAAGCTCGAGAGCTAAACGCAGGACCCTGGTCAGAATGTAGCATGCCAATTGCGTATGTGCCGATAAAGACTCGCACATCTTTTATAACAGTTCTGGCGTCAGCCGAGCGCTGGGGCCACATCTAAATGAATCTCGTCTTAATAATTATGGGATCGCCTTTTTCCATCTGGATTTTTGCGTATAGATAGCCTAATGCTTTCTAATAGAGGTGTTTGAGCTGGTGTCTCGTCTGGTTCACAACTGCGATCTCTATTGCAGTCCTGACAATTCATTGCAAAGTTGTAAATTTGCATGTTCATCCCTGGCCACCAGTATTGTGATTGTAATTTTATTAGAGATTTCAAGATCTCTTGGTGCCTCAGACCCATTCCCATGTGTGCTTCTTGAATCAAGTAAGCTCTCCGGTTCGTGTTTGGAATTACCCTATCCCCCACTCCAGGGATTTGAGCAAAAGGAACGGAGTTCGCATCAATTATGTATTTATTTCCGAGTGGATAATTTTAGAGGTAACGCCGCATAGTTGCCTTCCATTGAGGTTTTTACTGCTAATAGGGTTTCACCGTCTATCTGTTTTTTAGTACGCTTTTTTGTAGCTACGGAAGCCGGTTTGACAGCTGCCGCTGTGGCTCTGTTAGCCAATGAATTCCCTGCACCGTGAACGCCATCACGTTGATGACTCTGTATGTATCACGTGAGTCTTTTGTAGTTCTTTCTGCAAAAGAACTACTTGTTCCCAAAGCAACTTATGCTTGATTGTGCCACCTTTTGCATCTTTGAAACCGTTTTGAACCCAGTTCTGCAAGTATTCGTTATAAGACTGGACGCAATAATATGAATCGCACACTATTAGTGTGGGGAATTCGCGATCGGTATTTTCAAGCGCCATCTTAAAAGCCTGTAGTTCAGCTCGCTGAGCTGTACAATCTCCTAGAGATTGAGTTTTAGTGACCAGTGGTATGAAATTTCCTAAGCGCCAGCGACCTTTAACAATCGCGCATGCTGCATTGTAAACTTGTTTTTTCACAACGTAGTGTTGTGCAAATCTGTCCGTGTAGATTACACAGGTGTATTGTTCGAGAGGCAGAATTTCGGTCGGCAGAGGACATTCATTTTCATATTCTAGATCTTCTAGTCTTTTCATTTTTGGATCAAAAGCGTGTTTCACGTCTTCTGCAGCAAGAGAATTTCCCATTGTATCCATTTTGGATCTAATGCCACTGCATTTGGAATGCGTGGTCTCGTTACTGCCTCAAGGGCTGATACTGCTGTTAAAACAGATATGCTTTTGCCTTGGGCTTGGGCTCTTTCTTTTGCTACAGCAGTTTGAACCGCAGTCAGAATTATTTCAGTAGAACTGAATTTCATTTCGGCTTGTGTGTACAAGTGTGATTTATAAGCTATTGGTACCGTTTCTCCCTCATTAGAGGTCAGGTATGTGAATCCATATCTTCCTGGGATGACTCGGATTACAAGGTTGCGTTTGTTTGCGCGTGTTTGCAGTTTTGTTTTAGTTAACATGTCTGTCTGTAATGTTCGTAAAATTTCTGTGTGTTTCTGAGTCCAATTAATTGGTTTGAAATCAGGTTTTATTAATTCATAGAGAGGTTTAACCCTCTCTGCATAATTTAGAATGTATGTTCTTCCAAAATTCAGGAAGCCTAGAATTGATTGTAAGTTCTTCAGCGTTTTTGGAGCTTGGAGTACTGCACATTTCTCTAAGAAATTGTCTGCTAGGCTTTTGCCTTCAATTGATTATTCATATCCTAAAAACAGGACAGTTAGATGGGCAATTCGTGACTTTTTAAAGTTGAATTTATACCCTTCAGATGCGAACCCAAGTATGGTGGTGTTCACTCTTTTCAAGTGTCTCTCCAGGTCGTCGTCTGTAAGATAGATGTCATCGACATATGATAATGCCTCATCATCATACATTTGTAGTAACTCTGTTACCCTGGCTGAGAATAATCCTGGGCTATTATTGAATCCCTGTGGGAGTCGGCAAAATTGTTTTTTGTGCCCCCATACAGGAGAAAGCGGTCAAATACCTGCTTTCTGGTGCAATGTTTTGACAAAAGAAGCCATTTGAGATATCTAATGTTTATAGTTTTTGCGCACGATGTTATTCATTAGTGCTGCACTGTGTGAGTTTTGTACTGCAAATGTTTTGCAGCAAGAGTTTAGGTGTCTGTAGTCCAAAACTAGACGATATGTATCGTCTGGCTTGGAGACAGGAAACAAAGGATTGTTCATTTGTGAGGTGCATGTTTCAATCACCCCCTGATATTCAAGTTGATCTAAGATCTCCCTGACTTGTTTTTTAGCTTCTTGTTTAACAGGATACTGCCTTTGTGCAGTCGGTTGATTTTTTAACTGAATTTTATGGTGAGGAGAATCCTCATCCCATCCTACATGATTTTTATATAATGCAGGGGCTTGGGCAACTGCCCATTTTCTAGCAAATGTGTATTTTTTATGAATTGGAATTTGATTTGAGAAGGCAGGCATAATCATTTCTTCGCCAAGTGGGCACTCCCTGACAAACTCTGGTGGCCAGTCTTTTTCTGCTAGAAGGATGTCATAGCCTTTAGATAGGTTCTCCCAAAAGAGACCTCTTATTTTCCTAGTTTTGTCCCCTTCTATACGTAATGTTATTTCGTATATTTTAAGAGGCACGCTAACTCTGGTGTCTGCAGTTTCCACCTGAATGTATTCATTCGTGTCCAATGTCTCCAGAAGATTCATCAGAATCTTGCGAGCTATGGTCACTTCTGCTGCGCTGTCTAGCATTGTCTGGGCCCATTCTCCATTTTTCAGTTGTCCCCTCAGAAACCTCGGCATGTTTTATTTTTATACTAGCTACCTTCTTTTTTGGAAATTGTAATTTTTTATACTTTGATGAGCAGGTTCCTTGTCTTTGGACTTGACGTGCTCTTCTTTGTGTTCTGACCGTCCTCCTCTTTCCGATTTCTGTGAGGAAGTCTGAAAAGATCGAGAGGGACGTGTATCATTATCTTGATATCTATCAGGTTTTCTTAATTTATCCCTATCTCTAAGGTTGTATCTTTTCTCAGAGGGCTCCCTGTGGGGAGACTTGCCTCCTCTTTCTGGAGATCTATCTCTCCGTTGAGGAGACCTTCCTCTGGACTGGAACTGTTTTTCTCTGGGAGTAGTTTGTTTGTTACCCTCCCACTTCTTTTTTGAAGTAATGAGATTATTTTTAATAAATGTTTTTTCAGGATTTTCAGTTAGTTGGGGTTTTAGTGGTTTCCCACCCAAACTATCTCTACCTAATTCTTCATAGGATTTTTCTATGATTCTGGCAAGTTCAAAAGGTTGTTCTGCTATATCTGTTTCTTTCAATTTTTGGCGGATCGCCACAGATGCTGCTTCTCCTTTTATGTTGGCTAGTAAAATAGCTGAGACCTGCTTAAAGTCTTTCAGTAATTTCATACCTAGAGTTAAAGCAGGTTCTGGACCGTATTCATTTTGAATCTGTCTTAGTACGTCTAGTATAACCGCCATAGACGGAACACCATGTGTTTTTGTGTATATCGAAGCAAAGACTGTGCCCCAAGTGTCACAGTTCTCCACATGTGGTGTGATCCCCATTGGAAGGCAGATAGTCAGAATTCTGTGTTTGTCATGAGGTGTAGTATCAGGAAATACTGCCTCTATTTGAGTTATTTTTTGAGCTAACCAGAATGGAATTTGTTCCCGTTTTGCGGGTATTTTGACAATGGCTGATTGTATATTCTGGGGTGTGATTTTATTTGTGTTCCCCTGTTGAGGGGTGTGTTGTGGAATTCTTATTGCTGGTTGGACTGTTGATGTCCGCATGACATATTGGACTAATTGTCTATGTATTTTAATGAGTTGTTTTAGCTGAGCTAAAAGTTCTCGGTTTGACATTTTTTCAATGCCAGGGTGTGGTGTATAGCTGGCTAGAACCGGCCATGTGGCTCCTGGTCTACCTAGTGGACCGAGTCTGGTAATGTGATTTTGATGTTTTAGGGCGCCATTAAACCAGAGCAGGTGCTCTTGGTATGTTAGTGGAATTGCAACGTCCTCGTAAGGAGCGTATTCATCTGGAGATTCTTCTATCTTGTAATAGTGGAAATCTTGTGTCACAGCGTGTGCTGCTGGAAAATGTATCCATGAATAGAATACCTCTGTCTGCCGATATTCATGGGCCTCTACCACAAATATGACTGTACCACTTCTTGGTGATAGCCCATTTTCTATAAGTTTAAGAGTTATAGTTCTTCTTACGTTTACCGGAATGATTATAACATTCGGGTCATCATTTTGGAGACTTGTGTCATCCGCTAAAAGTTGAGCTGCTATTCTAGCTTTCTCCCTTTCATCGTCACTTTCTACCATTTTTACTGACAGAAAGTTTTGTTTTGCAGAGCAAGTTTCAAGGAAACAAAGATTAGGTGCACAATATTTTGGAACACTGTATCCTTCAACGTTGACTAAAGCAAAAACTAATACATAGGATTCTCATCCTACTAAGTTCCGGCGGATATTAACCTTTTACCCACTCCAGACGTCTATTGGAGTTTTTACGGGAAAAAGGGGTCTGTGTGAAAAGCACGACTGAGTTACTCTAGTATCTAGCGTTAGATTATCGCCTTACCAAACGTTGGGCGCCATGTAGTGTAGTTCCTATATACCCAATAGGCTCTGCGCATTGGAATAACATAAACGATAGTTTAGACGTAGGACTGAGGTCGACTAGGTCTCTATTGAATATGTTAGACTTAATTATGAATGCCAGCTAGCTCAGAGGTCACTAGAAACTTTCTCGAGTAAGCAAGGAGGTGTTACCTTCCCTGAATAGATAAGAAGGGATTAGCTTCTGACAACCGCATAAACATGACAACTTTGCTCCCCCCAGAATAAGGAGTATATCTCCAGAGTTGTGTGAAAACAATAGACAGCTATTTCACTCAGTCAATCGTGCATGCTCAGTTTCACCAGAGTGCAGAGAAATAGAGAGACAGGCGTTTTCAACAAAAGTTATTTATTGAGCAGTCCTCTTTCTCGTGCAAGAGAAGTGAATTGCCACAATTGCAATACTTGTTATAAAGTAAAGTGCGTACAGTAAATGGAGTATTATGAAATAATACTGTAGAACCATTTATATGGTTTCTGAGCCATATGATACTTAAAACGGATAAAATATATACATACATAAAATCATTGACTAAACATACTCAACTGGTGCTTCTAAGATACGCCTACCCCCGGTGTACCTAACCTAAGCATAGTACATGGGAAGGAGTAAGTGAGCTGCAGTTTAAGTTAAGTTAGTTTTTGCCAAGAATCTGAATCAAGAATTCTCTAAGGATCTAATCAGCTCCGTACCTTGGTTATAGAATAAAGGAGGTCTTGTATCTCGTTCTCAGGACTCGATCTCCCAGAAACCTGCAAGGGTGACTGGAAACACTGGAGCTGGATTTCTCGGCAGGAGAAAAGACAGCGTCTCTCTCAGTGCGTCAATGGGAGGGTCGGCTTCTTTCGGCTCTCGTTACAGCTGGGCTTCGGGTAAGTAGATAGCCGATCTGCTCCAAACCACCGTGTGTTTGCTCAAGGCAACGTTGGTATATTTATACCTGGAAGGTGCCGAGTTTGACGTAAGGTTGAATAGAAGACGTCACTAAGAACTTACAGTTCTTTCTGGACTCCAGGAGTTCTTGTTCAAATCAAAGCAAAAGCAGGGGGATTTCCCGGGCTGCTGGAGGCTTGGTTTGTTTAAAGAACACGTTGTGCTTTTTAGGAGTCTATGGGAGTAGCCTTGCCGTATTTGGACTGCATTGACTATGACTACATATGGATATGATTCTTATGCCTTTATAAGGATATTATTTGTTATAACCACATGAGGGCATGAATCTGGAATATTTAATTAGGGTCCTAGATAAGTTTACAACAGTACATGTAGGCCTTGTACACAATGCCAAGGCAATATGATAATGTTCTTGCGAAGTTGATTCATGTAAACAAGGTCAGTGTTTCCAGGAACCCAACCCAAAATGTCTCAAATGCAAATGTGTCAACAGTCGATGTGGAAAGTGGCAACTTTAGGAAAGATTTGTGTATAAGTAAAAATGCACAGCCTCCATCCTTCAAGCTCACCACCAACATGGAGTTGGCGATTTGTAGGAAGGGTTGCACAACCCACAATGGTTCGTACGGAGCATACATCGTGCTCCATTTCACTTTCTGGACCACCCTTTCCCAAACACCGGCCACCAGTCGAATAATATAGGGAAAGGTGGAGGGGACTTGTGAGCCACTCATTCGCAGGATCGATAGAGATCGTCTGTCATGGGTGCCCCGTAGGAGCTGTTTTTCCCATTTGCCCTAAGGGTCAAGACAATGAATTGTGTGCTGTAGGTGTGCTGCCATTTAGTAGAGTTTCAGATGCGGAACTTCAAGACTTTGCCGACCCCATGTCCCCTGCAGTGTTGCTAACTTGACAAGTCTGTTTTTTTTGCAAAAACAACAGTTGATGGACAGAATGCAGAACAATGTCATACATTCACCCTAGTACAGAGATCTGGGCCTAAATCCATCGTTTTTTTGCTCACCACCCCAATTCAGACATGGCCATATGCAAATCAGCCTTGACCCTGTGCCTCATGGGAACAGTCCTGCCCGAACTGCCAAGCCATGTCTTCCTTGGACCGGAATCAAGCATCCTAGGACCGGTTTCTGGCTATCAGCCGTCTTCAGCCAGGATAGCTTGACTCCAGTGGTGTTTTTTTCCCATGAGGAGATCCACTATAAGGTTATCCAAGGTGTGAAAGTAGTGCCTATGGATTACGAACAGGGTGCGCTGGAGTGCATATAGGCACCGCTGTAAGATGATCATTTTTACAATGGCTATTGGTTATGAGGGACAGATGTAGATCCTTACAGAATTGGATCGAGGCCCGAAGCCCCTCCACCACTCTCCCCACATTTAGAGCCATATAAGTCGGGCCATGTGTGTCAGTCGGATACCCAAATACAGAACATTGGTAGTCGTCCAGGGGAACCCCACTCTAGAAAGCTTCCCGACCAGGACTCCCACCACTTTTCCTAGTGGAAATAATGTAGTCCTATTCAGGTTAATGCGGAGTCCAGAGAGCTCTCCAAACTCACAAATGACATCAAGATGAATAAGTGCTGAGTAAGTCGGTTGTTACAAATACACTAGAGCATCAGCATAAAGGGAGACAACTTGGACCCTTCACAAGACTTCTGCCAAGGGCTCCATGGCGGGGGCAAGCAGGATGGGCGAGAGTGGACACCCCTACCTGGTAGCCCTACTCAGCCAAAAGGGCTTTAAGACCACGCCACCTGAACTCATCCCGGCATAAGGGTCAGAATGAAGGCGACTGACCCAATTGATAATTCTAAGGCCTAAGCCCACTTTATGCAACACCTGCCATAGCTAGGTCCAATTCAGGGAGTTGAATGCCTGCTCAGTGTTCACCAGTGCCAGGGCATAGGCATTATCTTGGACCTCCAGGGCATGGTAGACGTGAGCCAAACGTCATAGATTGTGAAGGATGTTACGTTTCGGGATAAATGCAGATTGGTCTGACAGTGATACTAAAAGTATGGCCTGGGGGCTGCCTGCAGCCCTCCTGGCTTTTACATGCGGCCCCCTGTTCAATAGCAGCACTGGGCTGCTGTTACTGGACTCAGCACAAACGTTGAGAAATATGTTAAATAAATGGGCACACATTTATTTACAGCTTAACTGAAGTTAAAGGAAGTAATTAAGGTGATCACCATTTAAATGTAGGAACATCGTCATTGTTAAAGACATGAGGCAACGTTTTTGACTTTGAACTCAGATCTCCCGAGGCGCTCTGCCGGGAGCAACGTTATCCTGCCTTCTTTTACTTGTGTGTTTGGACATTGTGCACATCTTTGCTGCTGCTGTGTTTTTAACATCCCTACCTGCACGCACTCCAGAGCGTCTCCTCGCTGATCGCTCCCCTCCTCTGCCGAGCCGGTTGCTGGAGCGGGGACGGGCGAGGTTTGGCCGCCATCTTTGGGTGCTCTGGGGTTGACGCTGCAGTCTTTTGGCCACTCCCCCATTGCCTCGCCCCACCCCCCACCCCTATACAATGACATTACTCTCCCGGCCGCGCAGCGGACGAGCGCAGCGGGCGCGACGAAGGCGCGCCGAAGTTGCGCCTAAGTTAAGCCCGTCTGCGTCCGTCCGCGACCGGCCGGGACCAGGGGCCATGCACCCTGCTCCTGTCTATTCCTCAGCACAATTGCTTTCTTTTTATGTTAATCAGCCCATTGCCCCTTCCTTGCTTCAGCGTATTGCTGCACTTGGCATTTCTGTCCCTTCCCCCCTCTCGTATGTTCCTTCTCTGCTCACTCCCCTGCTATATGCTTCTTTGCCCACTCCCGTTATTTTCCCTCTCTCTTTACCTACTGCCTACCTTCTTAACACACGATCGGCAGGCACCAGCTGGAGCTCTTCAACCTACTGGATACCTATGCTCCTGATTTTCTGTTTCTCACAGAGACTTGGTTCTCGGCCGATTCCCTGCCTGATGTATTGTCCACTCTCCCCGACTCTTACTACGCCCTTCGGGCGGACCGCCTTGATGGTAAAGTCGGTGGGGGTGTGGCTATGATCATTCGCTCCAATCTCCAGTTCCAGCTCCTCCCACACCCTCCCATACCTAGTGTTAATTTCCTAGTTGCCCGTTCAGTTAATCTTCTGGCCCCCCTCACCATAGTTCTTATGTATCGCCCTCCCCAAAATATGCCCTTTTTTGTGTCCACCCTGCAGGAACTCCTGGCTACGCTCGTGGTCAATAATTCGTCCGTTCTCCTTTTGGGAGACTTTAATTATTGGCCGGGCGACCCTAGGGAAGACCAGTCTTCTAAAGATTTTTCGGCCACTCTCCATTGCCTTAATTTCCTCCCTCACGTTCACACCCCTACCCATGTCCATGGCCATATTTTAGATCAAATATGGTCAGCCAGTCGCACCATTCGCTCTCCTAGTATTCTCCCATGCACCTGGTCCGATCACTCATTGATCTCCTTTTCCATCGACCTTGGTGCATCAGAGAAACCCCGCCCACCCAATAATATTTCTGCTCGAAATTGGAATCGGGTCGATTTTAACTCTCTCTGTGCTTCTCTCACTTCTTCTCCTCCTGATCTCTTTGAGCTTCCCCTTGACCTCCAAGCAGACGCCGTGAATTCTTGGCTGTCTTCATCCTGCGATCTGGTTGCCCCTCTCAGGAAAGTCAAGGCCTTCCGTCCTCATGATGCCCATAAGTGGTTCACTGGCGAGCTGAAAACCCTTAAATTGGACCTCAGGCGCTCTGAACGCCATTGGAGGCGCAATTATTGTCCCCTTTTGCGGGCCAAATACAAGTCACTTTTAACTAACTATAAGAGAGCCGTCCTCTTAGCCAAAACCACATATTTTTCAGAGAAAATCACATTATCAGCCAACAAGTCCAAAGATATTTTCTCCATAGTTCGCAACTTAGTTTCGTCTGATAGGGTCAATCCTAATCTCGTCCCCTCCCAAGCTCTCTGTTCGTCCCTTAATGATTTTTTCATAGAGAAGATTGCGAAGATTAAATCTAATATTCCATCAGCATCCTCGCCACTCCCTTCCCCTGCTCTTTCTCTGCCCTCCTCTCTTCTTGACCACTCTCCTCCTATCTCTATGGACTCCTTTCTTGTTTTACTCCAGAAAGTGAAGTCAGGCTCCCCGGCTGATTGTGCTCCGGCTCGCATCCTGAGAGAGCTCTTCATCAATTGTCCTGACCCCCCCCTCTCCCTTCTTAATGCCTCTATTTCTCAAGGCTTAGTTCCTAAATCCTTTAAATCGGCCATAGTTCTTCCCATTTAAAAAAAGCCTGGTTTAGACCCTTCCCTTCCGTCTAATTTTAGACCCATTTCCCTCCTTCCCTATCTAGGGAAGATCTTGGAGAGCCACATTACCACCAGCCTCTCCACTTTTATTGAGGACAATCATCTTCTGGCCTCCCACCAAGCGGGATTCCGCCCGGTCCACTCGACTGAGTCAGAGGTCCTGTCCGTCCTAGACGAGCTAAAGAGCAAGGCGGACTCCAACTTACCTCAAGCCTTGGTGCTCCTTGACTTGTCCGCTGCGTTTGACACGGTCGATCATTCCATCCTTCTCGGCCGTGTCAGCGCAGCGGGCGTTCGGGGCACTGCCCTCTCTTGGCTCGCCTCTTTTCTCAAAGGGCGGACTCAGGCGGTCCATCTCTCCGGCTTTTCTGCCTCTACCCGCCTGGTTCCTTGTGGGGTCCCCCAAGGTTCTTCCCTGTCCCCCCTTCTTTTTAATCTTTATATCCACCCCCTTATTCTTTCTCTTCTAGAAATGGGGGTCTCCGTGTACAATTATGTGGATGACCTCCAGCTTGTATTCGATCTTTCTTCTTCTTCTGACTCCCTGCCGAAATTTCATTCTACCCTTGTTTTCATTTCTGAGTGGATGAACCACAACCACCTCAAACTTAATCCGGACAAGACGGAGCTGGTCCTGACAGGCGCTACCATCACCCCTTGGTCCGCCGCCTTTTGGCCTTCCATCTTCGGCCCCCCCCAGTACCGGTGGCCTCAGTAAGGACCTTGGGCATTAAAGTCAGCAAGGACCTCTCCATGCATGCCCAGATTAGTTCAGTTGTCTCCTCCTGCTTCCTATCCCTCCGGATCATTCGGAAAGTCTCCTGTTTTTTTTCTCCTGAAGCTCTCAAACTTATTATTTTGGCCATGATTCTTTCCCATCTTGATTACGGGAATAGCCTCTACGTGGGTATCCCTGCCTACGAACTTCGCCGTCTACAGGCTATCCAGAATCAGGCTGCCCGCCTCATTCACCACCTTCCCAAGTTCCACTACATCACTCCTTTTTTGAAATCCCTTCACTGGCTCCCCATTTGCCAGAGGTCCCTTTTCAAGATGGGATGCCTGGCCTTCATGGCCCGTGCCCGCACTGCCCCGGTTTTCATTAATTCCCTACACCCCCAGCCGTACCCTCCGCTCCTCCAATCAGGCTCTCCTTAATGTCCCCCGTTTCCGCAGGACCAAAACTGGAGGTACCAGATTCTCTGTACTAGCTCCTCGCTTCTGGAACAGTCTTCCGCTGTCCATTAGATCCATTCCAGTTTATTCACAATTCCGCAAGGCGCTCAAGTCTTTCCTGTTCTCCCAAGCGTACTCCTGCTGATCTTCACCTTGGCAGACTTCTGTGCTTCTCAGCCGAAACTCTAGCGCCAGGAAGCCGCTTGGTCACAGTGCGCTCTATCAAGAACTTTTAACTTCAACTTCAACTATAAAAATATGACAGTATCTTCAAAATTCAAAAAGTGTATTTCATAACGTGCAGAAGCGTTTCTTAGTACATTAGTTTATATCAATGCATTGAGAATTTTTTTTCTTTAAAGTGATAGTTTGCAAAGATGAATTTAGAAACATTCATGATTCCTCTCCATTCTGGAAACACTGCAACTAGTGAAGTAAGAGGCAAGTCAGTTGTTATGTTTACCACCGGAGTAGCCAGGATTCTTATTACACATGGATGACATCATAGTTTAGCAAATACAACGCAAGAGAAGGTTTCATAAAGTACGTGTCCTGAAGTCATGTATTTCGAGGACCTCTTATATGTGGTAATAAAAAAAGGTAAAGTGAAATAAAACAATTGTTTAGGATCACACAATTTGGTTAAGTGGGGAAGCAGGGATTGATCCCTGGTTTTCTTGATTCATAATGTGCGATTCGGCCTTTATATGTGCATGTTTTGCTTTCCCTATGCCACTTACTGCCCCCCCCCCACCCGACCTGCCATCATTGCGGCCCCCGATCACACTTCGGGCAAACATCTTGGCCCCCTGGAAAATGTTTTCGAGTACCCATGGTCTGTGTGAATTAAAACTGGCAACTGTGGAAGCAGACGTGCTGCTGGCACACTGCTAAGAAGTTTCATATTGATGTTCAGGAGAGGTATTGGCCGATACGCTGAGGCTACGTTTATTTCCCCAGAGGAGATGCACTATAAGGCTAGCCTACCTGCCTTTGGCACCATTACAATCAATGCCTTATGCTTGGTGGCTGGCAAGCCACCGGTGCTTAGGACTCCTTTTATGTCCCCAGGAGCTTGTCGACTTTAATATCAGCATATTTGTGGTAAAATTTCAAGGGCAGACCATCACTACCCTGAATTTTTTCGGTTTTGAGGTATAGGATAGCAGCAAGGATCTCCTCTCTAGAGAGTGGGCTATCTTGGGTTTCTGGCTCCAGGATCAAGACTTGGTAGCGGTATATCCACCAGAAATCTATGTGGCGAGTGGCGCTGGCTGTGCCCGAACCGCAAAAAGATAGCTGGCAGTGCTACCGGGGGACTCTGTCTATTGGGCTCATCCTCCTTCACAACAAATCTGGTGCAACTTGAGGCTCAGATGCTGGTTGAACTATACCTGGTTGAGCTATGGTCTGCTCGTCGCTCCTGGAATTCCTCCCCCGAATCAGGGATCACATCCATGGCCTGCAGCGTGCCATACGGTCAGACTATGATTTTCTCTGCCCTGTGATTGTCCTCTAGGCTCTTCCAGTGTCCCATTCGTCGCCGGAGACTTGCCGACTGGCGCTGTGTACCTGGCAAAGACTAGCTCAGATGTCCTGGGTCTTGGCTAGATGAGGCCGCTAGTGTATCCAGCCAGTCGCAAGCGTTTCATCGAGTGAAGAACAGGACCTTTCCTTCATGTTGTATTTTCGACCTCATCTGGAACATCAAACTATACTTCATATTGAGGTCACCGAGACTCCTCTTGACTGAAAGAAAGGTTTTCTGTTGGTCCTGCTCCATCTGCATGTAGTCAGGAAATATAGAAATCGGATGTCCTTCAAACATCAGTGGGCCTTGTGTGTGAGTGTTTTGCAGGATGACGTTGCGGAAGTTAAGCAAACTGGCAATAATCGCTCTGGGGTGGCTCCAGGTTTTGGCGTAGGGGCTAGGGCCCTAGGCACCTGTTCCATGGTCTAACATCTTCAAGACTTTCTTCAGCAGAAGGACCTAAGTGATCCTGACCTCCGGAAAAAGCTTGGTAGAATGTCCTTCTGCCCTTTCTGGGAACCCTACGAACCGTAGATTATTTCTGCAGGATCGCACCTCGGAGTCTTCCATTCGATCATCTAAGCCAGTGATACTCAAAGTACGGCCCGGACCGTACGTGGCCCTCCTGACATTTACATGTGACCCCTTGGTCAAAATCAGCACTGGGCTGCTGTCTTTTCCACTCAGCACTAACATTGAAAAAGAAGCTAAATAAATAGTCAATCCATTATGTAAAGGTTAATTGAAGTAAAAAGAAAGGAAGTAGCTAGGTTATCCTGTACTGTTTAACTTTAGAATAACCTTTATTAATAAACACATTTGGCAGCACAGGTGTAAAAATATGATAGAATCTTTTCAAAATTCAAAAAGTGTTTCATAAGCATACAAAACCATTTCACCTTGTATTATTTCACATTATATCAGTGCATTGAGAAGTATTTTTTTGTTTAAAGCGATAGTTTTCTAACATGAATTTACCTTCATTCTTTCCCCACCCTGGCAATAATGTCAATAGTGAACTAAGGTGCAAGCCAATTGTTAAGTGCACTCTTTAGAGTGGGTTCCTGATATACACAAACAGCATTATAGTTTATTAAATCAAACGTAGGAGAAGGATTTGCACATTGCACATCCTGAAGTCATGTATTTCGACATCCTTTTATATGTGAAAATGAAGAAAAGGGAAAGCGAAATAAAACATTTGCCTAGGATCACATAATGTGGTAAAGTGGAGAAGCTGAGATTAATTCCAGGTTTTCTGGTTTCACATTGTGCAATCCAGCAGACGTATATGCTGTGCTTAGAGTACACCCACCTCACTGGTACCCTCTCCTCCTGACTGGTACCCTGCTGGCATCAATGTGGCCCATGGTCACATCACAGACAAAACATTTTGGTATCTGGCAAAATGTTTGCGAGTACCCATGATCTAAGCGGTTTGCCAGTTTCTGCAGGTCGATGACAATGTCACGGAGGGTGTGGATCTCTCGCTGCAGGGTGTCACACTTAAGCCACATCACTGAGCTCATCAAAGCATCAGTGGAGGACATCTCTGGTCATCATGCATAACAACAAACCTTTTCCATATAGTAGGCACTTCTGCTCGTATATGCTCTGGCAAGGTAAGAATGGAACCTGGCCACACAGGGTGCTGCTATGGGCTGAAGTTGAATGAGATGTACTACTGATTTATGGCCTACACAAGACTCTGCTAATTAGAGCAGCAGTGTAATAATGGGTGAAAGCGTACCAGTAAAAACAAGCACTTTAAGCCTCGCTACTGAATACTCTTAGATCACGGGTCATGTTTACAATGTCCATTTCCTGTTCTGGAAACTGAAGTACCTTGTATATAAGAAATTGTCTGACAGCATACGCTGAAAAAAGTGCTGCGATCAGCAAGCAAGATATCTTCACTCCCCTTTTGCCATTACAAATGAACAATAACTTGTGCAAATTCAGAAAGACTTAAGCATGGTGCCCCAGAAAAAGTTCAAACCAGAATACACATTTTCCCCTACCTACAACCACATAGTGTAGTGTTCTATTGACCTGTACTACTAAGCCACAAAGAAGCCATTCCCAGGAGCGTAGATTAGATTAGTGAATGGCCAGTATGTGTTAACTGTTGAAAAGTACTGACTGTTGTGTGAGCGCCACATTGGGTATTCTAAAATTCTCCCCTAGATTTGAGTCTTATAGACCTTCAGTACCTATCCGAGATGTCTTATCACTGATGCAGGCGGAATCTCATCCTGCTGTAGTAAGCTGTTTCTGCCACACCACTGACACCCGAACGTGACCAGACTTCACCTGTCCTGTAAGTCTGTACCGGCTTGATCTTATGTGGCTGCCAAGACTTTTCAGGCGGTTCACAGACACACTTATTCCTGCTTTGTTGAGAGGTGACTTTAAGAAATGACTAGATGGAGGTTGCTCCAGATTAAGGGACACATAGTGAGATGGGGCTGTAAAATGTTATTTCTGAACAAAACACCTAGCCAAAACCTGAGATCCAACAACGCAGACAAGATCACTCTGGTCATATACGCTCGCAAGTCACCCAGGGTCAAGTTGACTGTTACACAGAGGTCTTAAGAACGAACTAAATCGGTCTACTTTTAATACAAATCTAAGCCTCTTCAAAGAGTCCTTTCCTTACGACCCCAGTACTACTGGGACTAACACACTCCACTCTTTTAAAAACATTAAAAAGAGAAAACTAGAAGGACCTAAACATTGACATGGCCATTGATTCTTCGCAGACATGGTTTCATATTGCCCAATAACAGGTTAGGTAAACTTCCGAACGTATCTACAAGGTCACCAGCAAGGCGAAGTGGCTTCTATTCCTGTGCTTCAGCTTTGGAAAATACATTTATAAAAAGTAAAATCATTCAGTCAGGCGAAGCAGACAATAACTTGTGAATTTAAGTATTTTCGGAACTACCTATTGTGGCTGCTAGTGTAAAGAAATGAGTCGCAAGATAATTTACATCATTTGAAAAGCAGAGTAATACTTGATTTTGGTGCCTCCGTTTCTAGCATTTGAAAAGCTAATGCAATTTACTGTAATTATAATTCTGATTTTATAAGTAAAATAACATCTCCTAACCCTCAAAATAAAGATCGAAGTACAGATATCATGAAACTTGATGAAAAGAATCGGGCGCTGGAGACTGGGTGACCTAGCTTTTTAGGGGTTTAATTATTCTAAGCGTGATTTAAGCAAAAAATCTTCATTTCGTATCCTATTCAGGTGATCACTGTAAACAGACAGATTTCTAACAGATGTGGGAAGTGTGGAAGCAGGAGAGATACCCCTTAATGTATTTTGGAGTTGCCAAGGATTAAATAGTTCTGAGAGGTGGGGATGGAAGGTTTAGAAGCACATTCAGATTTAAACAAATTTTGGGAAATGATCATGTCGAGTCACTTTTGTAGTGGACTCTAAATAGCAATTAAACTCAGTTCAGAAATGTTGTTGGCCAAAAACGGGTCATAGGATCTGTTAGGGAAAATGTGAAAAACACCATTGTCTGAGTGTAGTATGTTAGACTGAATTGAAGGAAAGTTGCATTCTGTGGCTGAGAAATTACATACATTCATTCATATAAGGGATTTACTGATCACATACCTATCCCAAAGATAGAACTTTCCTGTCTGACGAGGTAAATAATTTTGAAAAGAATACTAAAGCATGGTTTGCAGAACAAAACATTTTTTGTTAAATTACCTTGTGTCAGTGGGTGCAACCCAATTTAAGAGTGTAGATTCTGCCATTTGAATGAAAATCAAAGAACATGCAGTACTGTTTTGACAATTCATGGTTCATTTCGAAGAGTGCTAGGAAATATTGGGGGTACATTGAAGGAGAGAGGCAGGGGTGCCGTAACTTGAAAAGTTTCTTAATGTGAGATGGTATGCTGTTGATAGCGTGTGGCACAGTGGAAAAAGGGTTTTGGCTTACTAAAGCAGAGTGTATAACATTTATACCATGCGCTGATACAGTTGATAAAATATCTATTTATATGACAGAGTTTCATCCCATATTGTCAGTATTTCCTCCGACAGATCGGAGAGTGACAGGGATTTGGCAAAAGATTTAGATGAATATCCCCCTCATGAGGACCTAGAACAAAGGGAATATTCATACAAAACCACACTATAAACAACTATATATATATATATATATATATCTATTCACTGAAAAAAACATAGGTTTCAGGCCTTGTATAGTTAGGAATTAGCATTTAAAAAACCTTTGAAATTCACTGAAAAAACTATAAGTTTTAGGGGTGTTATAGTTAGCTGGACATTTCACTTATACAAACCATTGAAATTGCTCCTATATAGTTAGTTGTACTAACTATATTTCGCACACCCGCAATCCACTGCTGATGATGTCACATATTAGATCATTCATGACATGGTCAGTGACATCACTGATGACATCTCAAATGACATCTCAAACACTTCTTTAACACTATGCCGCCGCGATTTGGTCCCCCCGGGGGGTAATTCTAAAAAAAACAGACCAGGTTTTAAAAAAAGAAAATGTGGGCCTTTTTTGTCCTTGTGGGACCACCTGGGCAGGCCTAGGGGGTCAGGGTGTATCTACCCTGCCCCCTTTTTGTGTTCTTCATGTTTGCTTTTCTGCTTTCTTGTGCCTCGGTCTATCTACACGCACACATATACACATATATATATATATATGCATATATATGCATTTATATATATGTATGTGTATATATATATATTTATATATATATATATATACACATACATATATAAACATATATAATCTGCATATCTATATAAATACAAATATAAATGCATGCATACATATACATATATGCATACATATGCATGTTATTTACATGAAAGTTTGAAAAACACTATTAAAAGCAAAGATAAAAAGCCACCTCATTACAAACAGAGTGGCTTTAACTTAAACGAGGGAGAGAGCTATTGCATTTTCAATGCTTGTTTACTTTGGTTCCATCAAGAAGGTATTCAGATGTGTCACACATTTGCCATAAATTCTGAATGTTAGCTCTCTAGTTGCTCATTATATCGCTGTAGTAAAGCTACTGCTCACCAGGGAAGTCTGCTGCTGGTATTCAAAGTGCATGTTTCAGTCTGCATGTCAGATTTTTTTTAATGAAATTGAAGAGAATTTGAGAAGTCACTCAAAATGTGCCCTAATTTTTCTTTCTGAAGCACTAATCATACTTTCTATGGCAAAATGAACCCCCTCATTTTGTTCCTTTTTAAATTAAATGGTTTCAGACTTACCACTTCATTCCAATCAAGATGGCTTCTGGTGTGCCATACTTTTATCATAAGTAAGACTGTTAGCGCTTTAGTTGTTCTTTAGAAAACTCTGGGACATTCTGTCATTGGGCTATACTTGGGCTACATCTGGGTGATATTTGGGCTACATTTGGGCTCTTTTGTCTCTGGTGGCCATCTTGGGAGACTGCATGTCAGAATTTTTTAATGAAATACAAGAGGATTTGAGAAGTCACTCAAAATGTGCCCTAATTTTTCTTTCTGCAGCACTAATCCTACTTTCTAGGGCAAAATATACCCCCTCATTGTGTTCCTTTTTAAATTAAATGTTTTAAGAGTTACCACTTTATTCCAATCAAGATGGCTTCAGGTGTGCCATACCCTTGTAATAAGTAGGACTGTTAGCGCTCTAGTTGTTCTTTAGAACACTCTAGGAGGCTGCAGTAGAACACAAAGGAATCAACGGACAGTCTCTGTCCTTGTTGGATGTACATGTTTTACTGAGAATGTCAGACTTCATTCTCACATGACTGAGAAAGATAATGTGAATTTACAGAAAATATGCTTTCAGTTTAGCTTATAGATCCCCTTCCAAACCACTGTGGGAAAAGCATGAGATAATAGTTTTCTTTCAAACATGATTCATGATATCCCAGCAGAAGGCTTTTTCACATGGTAAAATCACCTTAGAACACACCACAATTCCTAAAATGAGTATGGTGCCATCAACAAAGGATTTATAATGTAACTAAAGTCCTAAAACCTTCTATTAACTGCAATGCTTTTTAATGAGGTGCTATCATGTATATTGGTCCCAAGATGGCTGCCAACACTTCTTGGATGAAGTGCTGACAGCCAATCAGATCTCACGATGAGATGTGTGGTTAGGCTCCGCCCAGATATATATATTTTTTTTAAGTTAATTTTCGTAAAAACCACTGGAGCAATTTTCACCAAATATAGCAAAGGCACTGCTGCGTACCAGTCCCTACAATTTTGCAAAGTTTGGTGTAATTCCATTCAGCGGTTCAGGCTGTAGCCTTGTCAGACCGTCCTATGGAAATGAACATTGGGAAAACACGTTTTGGGACCCCCCTTTTTTCTCGGGCCCCCACTTTACGAATCCCCCTGAAACTTGCAGGGAAGGAGCGGAGCGGAGCTGGCCCAAATTTTGGAAAATTACACGCAAATTCCTCCACCGGCGCAAAAGTTATTCCTAATAGAATGTTGCAGATTTCCTATGGTAGCTAGGTCCTAACTATATATATATATATATATATATATATAATTTACATTATTTACAATAACGAGACTCCGTTTCTCTATTAATTCGCTTTTATCTATTTTCTTTGAAAGCATATGAAATGGTCAAACAAAGATACAGTATCGAACTAGAGTCCTCACATAAGAGAACACAATTAAGTAATTCACAATAACATCTCAATTAAGGAGCATGGGTTGAGTGGATAGTGTAAGAGCCAAAGAGCATTTTATAAGATCAATACAACTTCAGTATTTCATACGAACCTAAGAAAACTTTAGCACAGCATGCTAATAGATGGAAATGCTAATCATCCGTCTTGAAGGGAAAGCTGGGGCAATCCTCATAAAGTATGAGGAGCAAGGTTAAGGAGTCCGCTCACAGACCGCATCAACCAAAGAATCTCAGAGGAAACAACTCACACAAACACCTCATATAAATGTCTCGTTCAGCCCTGACCACTTCTCCCAACATGGATTCTGTCACTAATAGTTATACCCTAAAACTAAAAGGTCCGTCCCTACTTCTGTATTAAAATCCAGGAAGGTCTCTCTCCTCCTTGGTCTAGAAGCATAGGGTGTTAAGTCACACCACTTCTGTCGCTCTTCTCTTTCAAAAGTTATTTGTTCAGTTTTACACTGTCATCATCGTCCTTCAGCAAAGGAAACCAAAATCTTCTCCTTCCTCGACATACGCACATCCGAACAAATGTTGTAGCAATTTACTAGCACAGTTATCCAAAAAAATAATAATTTTCATCGGACAGTAGGAAGTCTCGCTGATACTCCAAACACGTAGAAGCCATCGACAAGAAGGAACACAATAGACCTCTATGAAGAATTAAACACATTTTTCTGCATTTCTACTTTTTAAAGCACAATTAGCTCTAATAGCAGCTTTAGGCCTTCTTTGGAGATCGTGTAGTTTCTCTAGGAGAAATAAACAGATTATGTTATTTGCTCAAAATAAAAGCTCCATTTCATAATTCATTTCAATCTTTCATTAGTCTAATATAAATAAAATCATTTAAAACTATTCTTCTGATTAATTAATATTACTTGTTTAAACCATAAACGATTAATTATAAACACATTTTCATTCCATATTTGCTCATAGAAATAATATTTTTTCTCCTTGTTTTGCTGTCATTTCGTACAGGAATCATTTGCGACCTACTTAAACCCCGAGTCATTTTCCCACAGCTTTCTTATTTCTTTCTTTTTCCAAAACTAAAGGTACATACTTTTTCTCTTTTTCTTCAGTTAGTTTCAAAACTTTGTTAATGATTTTTACACCATGGAAGGTTTAATCCGAGCAGGTTTTATTTACGGAAAACCCTGCTCCATCACAGTGTTGCACTTTTTTCTTTCTAAAATGCAGTAGAACAATATTGGTAATTAAAAGTGCAATTTAACTTCTAATTGTGCATTTTTTATGTCTTTTAAGGGCTGCATGAACAGTCAATGTTAAAACACCATTTGTATATGGTGTTAACTACATTTAAGTCGAGCTTTTAGATATTGTGAAGCTAAGCTTTAGGTGATACACTCATCAACAGGAGGTTAAAAGCCAGACTCCATTTTACTTACAAACCTTAATGGTGCCTTTGATGGCCTGAAATGATTGCTTAAGAATTAATTATTCACAGTTTCCTTGGGGGCTGATACAAAGGCTGTATGTTTGTGGCGAGAGGAGGCAAACGGACTCCTCAAATATCCTTTTGCTACCATTTGGGTGTAGTTAATTTTCTCCTTCAAAGACTGTCACAAGGATGAGACCAGTTCACCTTAATGGAACCAGTACAAATGTACCACTGCTACAAGCAGGTTTGCGTACACCAAAACTGCCTTGGGGTTTAATCTCTAGGCAGGCTCCACTGACTGGTGCGATCGGGCCGATGCTTATTGCATCTCTACCCCTGACAAAATGTTGCCCTCCCTGCTACTGTATATGAAGTATGACTAGGATTGCTGTTGTTCTAGACTGTTTTGTTTGTTATTTTTCTACTATAATTGCAAATTTATTCACATGTCCAAAATGTCATACTACTACAGTAAATTGCTGACCTAATGCAGTTGTTGACTGAACAAATCCTTTGCCGGCATACTACACTAAATTGCTCATTGTGACACCATTTTCATAGTTAATTTGCATTGTTAGTATGTTGCAATGAGCTACAAGAAAAAGAAAAGGTAAAAAAATTGATTCAATAAAAATAAAAAAGTAGACCGTTTTGCGTGGACCTGCACCCACTCATTAATTTTTTCAGTGCGCTGACTGCTGTTCGAAGTTTGAGCTCTTAGCTTTGGTTTTGCTTCCTGTTGAAGATTACTGAAAATTGATAATTCTATCATTATGTCCAGGTTGTTTTAACAGTGCCTCTCATCATAGTTTGCCTTTTGATTATTTACAAGTGGATGAAGTGAATGGAAGGAGATGTCAGTTCAAATTAACCTTTGCCATTTCCTCCCACACACTTACCCACTTCTGAAGGACTATTAAATTGTATGTATGTATATGTGTAGCATCCACCCCAGCTCTGGACCATGCAAATGACTACACCACACACGGAGCATAGTAATACACATGTTCATTCTTCAGCATGCAACCATGAACTGAACACACAGCGTCATAGACTTAATCAGCCACTCCCAGACACACCTAAATACCTCCCAACTGAATACGTAACTTTGTAAGGAGTCCGCCTAGGACCACAAGGGTCCTACGGCACATGATCACACAATACTACATTGCTCCCTTTATTAAATAAAAAAAAGAGATAACATATATACATACATACATTAGAGTTTCTCGAGGAGTTGTCGAGGTGCTCGCACCAATCTTCCAGAATGAGTTGTACGAGGTAAAGGAGTTGCACTGGCGTCATAGAGGTAGACTCACATGCTTGACTGGGCACTGAGGTGGACGTGTTTCACTCGTGAGGTCTGGAGCCGACTAACATCGAAGCAGAATTTTGAAATGGTACACATCTCTCCTAATGGACTTACCGGGATGTTGAGCGGTCACCATATGCCCTTTATTTGTCACGACTCAATGAATCAGCATCAAACAGAGCGTCAATCTTGCGTTTCCATTTTTGTTTGACTAGGACTCTGTCTCCTTCGATAACCGTGTCCCTAGTGCAGCTGCACTTATCTGCATAGGCCTTCATCTTTCTTTTGCGAGAGGTGTCCGTGACACAAATCTCATCAGTGTCTAGTACTCTGCTTGTGGTCCAATGTGGTAGCTATGTCCCAGTGGCTCTCCCACAAGCACAGTGGCAGGGCTTTCACCTGTTGTGGAATGCGTAGTTGACCAATAGGACAAAAAGCTGGATTCAAAGCTGACTTGAGGTAGATTCCTGCAAGCGAACTGAACCACTCTCTGCAGGTTCCCATAAATCATTCAACAATATCATTTGCCTGTGGCCAGAGAGACGTGCTTTTCTGATGCTTGACGTTCAAACAACTAAGAAAGTCTTTAAACTCTCTGCTATGGAAGGGCAGACAGTTGTCAGATTTGAGGATGGTGGTCACACCACACACTGCAAAAATATCATGCCCCATTATGAGAGCTGGCAAAGAATGTTCCCTTCCAATGGTCCTCTGAATTTGATTGAAGTTTCAAGTAACTCAAACTCTATTGAAAATGCACCTGAAAGGCTAACTTTGATCCAAAGTTACATACTGATGTTGTAGATGCAAGCCCAGTGGGATTGGGCACGATCCTTGCTCAACACAATTGACATTCAAATGCTCAGAGACACATTGTGGCCTATGCTAGCCGAAGTCTATCTCAGACAAAACGTGCCCATTCTAAGCCTGAAAGAGAGTAGTGTGGGCTTGTGTACATTTTTGATGTGTTTCTGTACGGAAAACATTTCACCCTTGTCACTGACCACCAGGCGCTGCTCACCATTTTCGGAAATCTGAAAGCCAAGATGCCCCCTCACATCGAGAGGTGGAGGTTGAGATTGCAAGAGTATGATTACAGTATTGTGCCTAAGCCAGGAAAGGATCAAAATCCTGCAATTACTTCTCGCAAGTGCTGTTACAGCATCACAGTGCAATGTCTAAAGCGGCTGAAGCATACATTAATAGCTGGCCATGCCTAAGAAGGATCGCAGCATGGTTGTATCTTGCGCGGGACAGTGGATGACAGTTCTTGTACTTTTTCAGGGCAAAGAGTCATTCCCCCTTTAGAGAAAATATGCTCAAAGAATTTGAGTTTGATTTTGTTAAACTCACACTTTTCTGCATTTTACGAGAGACCTACATCGGCGAACAAACAATATTCTTGTGTAAGAGCTCTGTAATGTTTGTCATGCATCAATATATCATCACTGTAGTTAAAAGCATGTACGAAGGGTTGAATTCTTGGGGAATGACATCCTGTAAGATTCCTGCAGCTGACAACACACCAAAACTGAGTCTTTTGTATCTGAACAAGCCAACATGAGTTGAAAAAGTAGTAATGTACCTACAGTTCGCTTCCAGCTTGAGTTGATGGTATCCTTTATTCAACTCAAGATGGGAGAAGACTTTGGAGCCATTCAGCTGTGTAATCATATCCGCTAGGTGTGGATTTGGTTGTCTTTCTTACTAGATTGATATGTTGGCTTAACGCGTATCAACACAAATGTACACTGCTCGTCCACTGTCCTTTTTTGGCAGTACCAATTTGAGTGTATCCCATGGCATCGGATCAGTAGTGTGCTAAATGTTCTCATGCTTCAGTAATGTTTCCAGTTCTTTCTCAAACCGCCTCCTGTAAATGAACAGTAATCTGACTGTGTCACTGAGCAGCAGGACAAATATCCTCGTTAATTTGAAGTTGTACCTTCATTGTCTTAAGTTTTCCTAGTCCATGAAATAACAACAGGAGTTGACTTACTATTTCAGAATGTGCCTTGAGGTTGTAGTTAATAGATATCAATCCTATTTCAGCAGCTGTGCTTAAACTGAGTAGACATGGACTCAACAAAGTATCTTGGAGAACATGAATTGGTGCATGTACTGTCATTTTCTTATGTCTTATGGTCGCTAAACAAATGACCCTTGACTTTGTAATGGCATAGAAGCATCCCATGTGTAAACCTTTCTTTTCGATGGCTTCAGACATGGTACCGGAGACAGTCTGTTGTATATTTCTGCTGGCATGATGTTTCGACGTACTACTGTCTATAATGAAAGTTGTAGGGCAGCCATTCACCTTTAGTGTGATCTTGAGGTATTGCCAAACGTGGCGATCTCCATTTGATTTGTGTTATTCTTTGCAAGCAGAGTGTCTAAGGAGGTTAAACCATCCTTGGGAGCACAAAAAACAGCCACACTGGGATGTTGAAGAAGGCCCTCACTCACCACCTAGTGATGACATGCTTCATCATCGGGCCCCACCAAAGAGACCGAGTGTCTCTTTGGTGTGCTGTAACGCCAGATTTACTGCGGAGTGGGATGGTGAGAATAGGGCGTGTTGATTGCAAAATGAAACTTAGTGAGTGATGGGTGAATTAAAATGGTCTGTAGTGTATCTGAGATAATAATTTTATTAAATGATCACTAAAGACACGAAATGTTAAAATATGTGAGGAAACAGTCCACTATAATTGAGTGGTAGGTTCCTAGAGAGTGGTCGACATGTTTCTTGCCATCGAAACGGTGTTAATTTACCTGGCACGCCCAGGTAACACGCCCTATACTCACCATCCCGCTCCGCAGTAAATCTGGCGTTGCAGCACACCAAAGAGACACTCGGTCTCTTTGGTGGGGCCCGATGATGAAGCATGTCATCACTAGGTGGTGAGTGAGGGCCTTCTTCAACATCCCAGTGTGGCTGTTTTTTGTGCTCCCAAGGATGGTTTAACCTCCTTAGACACTCTTCTTTTGCTCATTGACTATTGACCGGGGAACAAGAGTGTCAGTATACTCTCCCTATCTCTCTCCTTGTTACTTATTCTTTGCAAGCAGCCAATACTACTTCTGTGGAAGACATCTCCATTTCACACTCATCTTCTTCATAGTCGCTCGAAGACGACGCTGAGGAGCCTATTGAAGATGACTTTGCTGAAGATCAACTTTGTTTAGTCTCTACTTACCTCAATTGATGTTGCCGTTTGGTCTTGTGGGCGTGGCTAGAATGCTTCTGGAACTTTTTGACGTCCATTTTCTCTTCTCGCTGTGACATAATTAGTTTCTGTTTTGCTTTGCAGACCGTTATGAAACGATTCTCTCTTCCACAGCCTTTGCATATCTGTCAAATGGTGGGACATTTACCTTCATCTAGAAATAAGAATCCACACCGGAAACGCAATTTCTTTTTCTTAGGAGACATCCTCTTCTAGGCCTCCACTTTGTGTTTCTGTTTACTTTTCATGAGCAATGTTGATTCATTTCAAGTTGTTCCAGCTTCCATATCAGCAGCCTATCAATCTGCCCATTCATTAGCTTTCTCAGCTATAAGTACTTTTTTCTAGACTGAGCGTCTCTTTCAGCATACGCGTTGTCTGACTGAATCTGAGAGGCATCCATCGATGACTCTGATGCATGGTTTCTTTGTCATTGAATTCACTGAATTTGCAATGTGTGATGAGGGTATCATGTCTTTCGACAAACGCATCCATCATTTCACCAGCTCGCTGTCTTTCCTGTTTGAAAATTTATCTTTCATAGTCGGCATTGGATTTAATTTGTCCTCCACGTTTCCTTGATTTGACCGTACAATATTTCGTCAACGTGTGATATTTTCTTTAGCATTTCTTTCACACCATCCCCTGCAAGGTTCGTTAAGTATTTTTTTATCTTAAAATGTCTTTTTATTGAGTTTCACAAAACCAAGAAAACAGCATGGCTCATTACATACATTTTGACGATCTCCGACAGAATGGAGCAAGAGTATAAAGCAACACTCATTGATCTTATACGTTGCGGCAGGGCATAGACCCCCCCCCCCCAACATTTAAGGACCCTCTGTCTTTTATAGCAACCATCTGCTCAGGATAGATTACAGGGCACCATGCAAACCTCAGAAAAAGAGAAAGATAGAAGAGGGAACAAGACAGGGGTATAGAGAAGAGGGGAGTGTAGGGGTTACTCTCTGGCCATAATGGGGCTGATTCATGCCAGCTGGGGTGGCGGGCTCAACATACCCATACATGTCAGGTTTGATCAATGCACATCGTCTATGGCTCTGAAAAGTAGTTTTCCTTATATCAGGGGTTTGAGAGTCTAGATAACTTTTGGGTGGTGCCCAAATTTATTTTCTTCGGCCTAGACTGTGCTGGCATTAATTCCCAGTAATCTGACAATTGGTTGTGGCAGAAAGCCGCATCCTTAAGCCACTCGGTCACTCTCTGACTATGCTGACGGCCCCAACAGATTGCCACCCTCCTCTAAGCTAGTAGTAGCAGCATGGCCACCAGTTTCTTGTGCTCCGCAGCTATTCTGTGTACATACCCTAGCAGGCCCGCCAGAGGGGAGCATTCAACTACATCATTCATCAGTAAGGCCAGTATATCAAAAATGTGTTCCCAGAACCTCGCCACCATCGAGCACTCCCAGGCCAAGAGACCTCCGGGGCGCTCAGCATCATACACATCTTGCATCCTCACACAGCACAGCCCTGTGCAACCAGACTGGAGTCCTGTATAGCCTGTGGATGAACTTGAAGTGAATAAGCCGCAGCCTGTAATTGTGTGACATTTCCTTAATTTCGCACAACAATAAGCCCACACGCCCTCCTTCAGGAGACCCCCCCAGGATCTTTTCACATTCACGCTGGCAGGGGGAACACATATCAGTGACGCGCGTTGCATTCCTGAGTACAAGCGGGTGACCAGCTTCCGCGATAAGGGATTCTCTAGGAACTCCCGAAGCACTTGAAATGTTGGTGGTGTCACAGGGAAAGATTCCAAAAGTGCGCACAGCGAAGCTCGTAGCTGATAATAAGTCAGTCTATCCATCATCCCGGTGTGGTCTTCACCGAGCGCCTCGTCTAATGTAACAAACACACCCTTGTGGAACGCCTGCCCCATCAAATAGATTCAATAATAATAGCGATGCATAGGAAATAATAACAGTCAATCTATTTCGAGGACCAAGGGTTAGAAGCTGAAGTTTCCGCAGTCTTTGGCCCACCTTCCCTCTGGAGTGAAGGGCAGTTCTGAATTTCTGATGAGTGGCATCGAGGGGGCAAATGTTGGCTCCAGTTGCGCTCTACGCCACAGCTCCCGCCATGGCCACACCATTCAGCCGACCGTTTCAACCTTGGCACGGGGTCTCCCTTGGGGTCCAAATAGTGCCATATGCATGAGTATCTAGTCCGCCCTGTCAGTTTCTGGGGCAGCGTGTGCCAAAAAAGGGCCGGATACACCCAGTGATAGCCAAATTGTGCCTGCGCACAGTTATAATACAGTTCCATATCTGAAGCGCCCATTCACCCCTGCTCGAACGGTAGCGTCAGGACCTCCCACGCGACACAGGGTTGTCTGCCCGTCCATGCCAGGGATATCAAATTCGAGCATAATCATCTTTTAAATGCAGCTGTGAGGGTAAGCGGCAGGTTGACAAATACGTATAGGAATTTAGGGAGAACCGCCAACTTGGCGATGGCCAGCCGGCCCGCCAGAGATAGAGAAAGTGTCTTCCACCTGTTCAGTCTGCTCTCCAGCCATTTCATGAGCTTTCCATAATTGTAGCTCCAAAGTTTGTCTATGTTCCGGCTAAGCCAGATCCCCAGATATTTCACTGGGGATTCCGCCCATTTAAGTGGGAACTCAGACCGGAATGGGTTAGTGGCCGTGGTGAACAGAAAAATGGTGGACTTCCCCCAATTTATGGTGACGCCCGATACTCCTCCGAAACGGATGATTTCTCGGATGAGTGGGTCCAGGTTCTCGGTCTGGTGTTGAATGTATAAGGTCACATCTACTGCATACATGGAGACCAAAATTACCCTAGGGGAGAAATCCAGTCCCAGTCGTGCGTGGTGTTGCCGAAGCCTGGCTGCAATCTGCCCCGTCGCCACTGCAAACAGGAGGGGAGAAAGGTGGCCCCTCTGCCGTGTACCCCGGGCCACAGGGATGGAGGGGAATACCAAACCATTGATCCTCAGTCTTGCCAACGGGCCGAGTATAACAAAACAATTTTTTGGAGAAAGAGGGGGCTGATGCCGATTCAGGGAAGGAGCGAAAACAGGTACGGCCATTCCAGGGTATTGAAGGCCTTTGTTGCGTCTAAAAAAATGGCTGCAGCGGGGAGAGAACAATCCACCTGTGGCATGGTTGTGAAGAAGGTGCAGAGGTTGTGGGATGTGCTTCGCCCAGGAACGAAGCCGCACTGATCAGGTCGCAACACTGCAGGCAGCAGGGGAAGCAGGCTTGACACCAATAGTTTTGCAAGTATCTTATTATCCAGATTTGTCATCAACAGTTGCCTATAGGAGTCACATAGCTGAGGGAAGGTTCTTTAAGTATTTGAGGAACTTTTTGTCATCTACTTCTTTTAGGGCATCTATAAAGTCATCAAACATTTTGTTCCATGCAGTCCATCTGGTGCCAGTGTTCTGCTTTTTGACGGTATCGAATTACGGTGCTGGTTTCAGGAACACTTCAGCATCTTAACTTGTGTTGGGACTTACTGACATTGAGAGTATATGTTGTCCCTTTGACGATTGCAGCCCTCCTGGACCAGCACCTTCTGTAAGCATCGCCGTGTACTTACATCAGGATCGTCACGCCCAGGCTGATGTCTTACGGGGACATTTCCTTTCTTGGCGGCGAGTAGCAGTTTTGTCTATTGAACATGTTGGTCACCTATCTTAACTTTGTACATCATACCTGGTCATCGCTGCCTTTAGTGTTTCTTTGCACCTGGACATCTCTGCCTCTAGCGTTTCTTGAACCTGGCTGTTGCTGCCTTTAGCATTTCTTCCTCCCTGGTCATAGCTGCCTTTAGCGTTTCTGTTTTGTATTGATGATTGCTCTGTTTTACTCTGTGGTGCTGTATCTCTTCTTTTGGCCTCACCAGCAGGCTTCTCACAGGATTTCTGACGGTGCTACTCTGTAGGGCCTTCACCTTCTTCGAGGGCCTTGTACGACCGAAAGTGGTGCTTTGACTCCACATATGCCAACTGTAGCTTGCTTCTTGGGGTGCATGTGGCACGCACTAGCAGTTTGCTGGACCGCAGAAAACTCTCAGGGAGACCAGTCTTGTTTCTTAGGGCATATTTCCCACCTTTGTCACTAGTTGTAGCATCCACCTCCGCTCTGGAGCACAAAAATGACTACACCACACACACAGCTCAATAATATATGCCTTGATTCTTCGGCATGCAACTGTTAACTGAATGCACTGCGTCATAGACTTTACTGACCACAACCATACACACCCAAATACCTCTCTAACTAATCATGTAACTTTGTAAGGAGTCCACCGAGGACCACAAGGGTCCCACTGCACACGATCACACTACATATATATGTGTTTGGTATTTCTATAGTGCAAACCTAGCCAAAAGGCTAAGAAACCAGTAACGTGTATGTAAATAGATTTTGTGAAGACTCTGATCTACTCACTCTTTAATAACGTAACCCTTAACAGTTCTGCAAGGGATCATTATTCTTCCTCATGCAGATCACCAGCATTGAGTTTATCCCCGATTGTGAAGGTAAGGATGTAGATCTCTTGTGAACGAAGGTACAAAAGGCTGCGGTGTCAACCTAAGCTTGTTCAAATAATTCTCTACATTTTCTGGTTCACATATTGTGATATTGAACTCTTTCGTCGCAGGCTTTAATTCGTGTGTAATGCTGACCTGATGCTGTGCAAGGACACTCGCTGAATCCCTGTGCCCAATTCACTCTAATTAGCCCCTTCTTCATGGGGCGCCTGCCCAGAGCTGGCCATGAGTATTGTTGTGAAGTATTTCCATACAGAGCTTCCCTGGTTACAAATATCAAGGCAATCTCAGCTCACGGATGTGTCTATGATCAGCATCACAGCCAACCTGGTACTTTTTGTTAGTTTTACTACAATATGCTGGTAAATATCTGAGACAATATGAAGGTGCATTGCTTGTGATTTGTTAGCTTGCGATCTTGTGTCACAGAGTCATCATGGCCTCCGCGTTCTGAAAACGTTCAAAAATGACGTTAACATGCTAATTTTCTCTGAAACTATCAGATCGTCAATTTCCTACCCATAGATCACAGTAATCATAATTATTTTTTGCTGAGAGCATCTGCTAATTCTGGTTTTTGTCTCTTCAGGTTCACGTGAAAATGGCAGATGAAGCAGTGTGCGTTGGCCCGGCTCCCACCAGCAAAAGCTACCTCAACATGGACGCCATAATGGATGCCATTAGGAAGACTGGAGCCCAAGCTGTGAGTCTGAATTAGTCTCTGCTACAGCTGTACCTCATTTAGGAGACCGAAATGGCCAGAGTTTGTATTTATAAAGAAATAAAAGGAATAAAACATTCCACGTCTATGCTTCGCCGGCTAGTTTGTGCCATACCAGTTAAAAATGTCTGAAATCTCTACTAGAAATCGAGATCTACATCACATCTGGCGTCGCTGGTTGTTGATCCTGCAGGTGCCTGCCGGATTCAGCTTTCGCACTAGGGAGCGGCTTCAGTTCACTTCCAAATTTTCTAGTGAAGGAAAAAAAATCCCAATTAGTTTTGAGCAGTAACCCTTTGGATGCCTGCATGGTTTAATGTAATGGTTTTGCAGAGAATGCCGAAAAGTGTTTTGAAAATTCAGCGTCTATGATTTATTTTTTGCAATTAAGCACACTTAATTAGACTTGCTAGAAGGTAAATGGTGCATCCAGTAATTATTTTTTGTTTTGTTAGGAAAATGCACATTAGCTTCGTAAATACGAGCTCCTTGCATGGGTCAAGGCTTTAAAAGTCTAAATACTTAAGAAGAAATTCCAAATTAATTTGCCTGTATTGATGAATCTGTACTATCAAAAACATTTTTTAGAACCCTGTATGTCCAAAAGCCATTACAAATTCTGTTCTCTAACAGATGTCAGTAAACTCCTGCTGTTAGCCTGACAAACCACAATTAGTGTGATCAGTTCTTTGACTTTAATGCGGCGTGCGTGCAAATCCAGGAAAGCCGTGAAGTTAATTCCCAGCACAGTGTAAATATGTTTACAGTGTTTCGTAATATGACAAAACGTAGACCTATTAGCGGTTATTAATTTAAAAAAGATTAATATAGGATAATACTCTGCTTTTGTTTTAGGTCCACCCGGGATATGGGTTTCTGTCAGAAAACAAGGAGTTTGCAAAACGTTTGGTAAGTTTTTGCTGTTGCTTCGCTGCAACCATCAGTTAAGAGTTTGAAAATTCTGTCATGGTGAGGTTTAGCAGGAGTGATACATTGATTGTGTTTGGATGGCGCCTTTAACGATTAATTCAAATGTATTACATTGCATTGCTCTTAAACATGATGGACGGTGATTGCCAGTTGTGTGCTCCACTCCACAACTGCCAAACGAAGTTTCGATAAAGTGGCAAACCTGTAGTTTCTAGTAGTACATTAGAATCGACGTATAGTGTAAAAAAAAGCGTTGTCTTTTTTTATTTTTTTTAAGGATATTGTTTTTATACAATGCTTCTTGATTTAGATTAATACAAATTACTAGATTACAATTGAATATCAAATTTCAACTGTCGGATTTTTAAGTGACTTTCTCAGAAGCTATTTTTTGGGGGGGGGGTTCAAGAGCAACCGAAGGTTAAAGTAACGTTTTAGCTAAGTGAACATGACGTCCGTTACAAATAAAACATTTATAAAAAATAAAAAAACACTTTTGAAGTTCACCAGTTAAAGTCAACTGAAATAACTAGAACTTGCGCCATGTAGTAACTGTAACTCGCCCCTCCGCTATACACAGTGTTCTTTTAAATGATGTAATTTCAGATGCCCTCTGTGATATCAGTTCTCTCATTGAACAGGTCTTGAGGGATGTAATATGTGAGAGTATAAGCAGTTCTTGGCGGTGGGCGAGTTATAGGTCCAGATGTAGGTCGCCATTTACCGGTCGGTAACGGCCGATTTCGGCCGTTAACGACCGGGATTTGGGATTTGGCATGTAGGGGGCATCTCATTTACAGAATCGGTATATTTACCGATTCGGTAAATATACAGAATCGGTAAAATACTGAATCGGTAAATTTACCGATTCTGTAAATCAAGATGTAGGTGGCACTTCAAAGAGTGCCACAGGCCCTTTAGGAGTCTGTATTTACCACCCAATCCTATTGGGTGGTAAAATACCGAATTCCAGTGTACATGCACATCTGTGCATGTACACCTATGCCATGTGACACACAGACATGCCCTTAGGGCATGTATGTGTGCCACATGGCACACAAGCCTGCATTTGGGGTGCTACAGGGTGTCAAAGTGACACCCCGTTCCCCCTACCAGGAATCGGTATTTACCGATTCGGTAAATACCGAAACGGTATTTTCCATTGATTCCTATGGGCTGCAAAGCCCATAGGAATCAATGGGAAATACCGATTCGGTATTTACCGAATCGGTAAATACCGAATCTTACAGAATCGGTAATTGTAAATTAAATATTACCTACATCTGCCACCTTCCAATTTACCGATTCATAAATACCGAATCGGTAAAATTCGGTATTTATGAGTCGGTAAATTATATTTACCTACATCGGGGCCAAGGTTGCCTAAGTTAACTATAACTGGTGAATTTCAGTGTTTAGTTTAAAATTGTATGTTGTAACGGACATTTTCACCTTACTATAACATCACTTAACCTTTAGGTCTTTTCAGTGAATTACAAAAGTTTTTTTTCGAGGTAGATTTTTTTTTCTTTACAATACCCAAGCATAACGTGACTGTTAACCTTTTGGTTTTTTTTTAGTGAATTTCAACGATTTTTTGGTGCGTAAAAGATATATATATTTTTAACACAAGTTATTGTACCTACCCTGTAGCGCCCATGGCAATTAGCCATGCACAGCATGCAATTTGGGCACAGGGTCTGTTACCAATCCTGTACGGGGATGGCCTTTGGCCGTCTGCGGTGTAGGGTTGTGTGCTGTGCCTGGCTTCTGTGACAGGATGTGTGCCCACCCCCTGTGGGAGGCCAACCCCGCACTGGGCACAACTTTTTGTTTGGCTACCCAAACCCTCCACCTTTTTTTACTGCACAGTGGATATGAGATTCTGCTGCAGAATCACATGTGGTTTTCGCACTGAGCGGTTCTGCAAATCTACGGCACTGCAAATAAAATATATTTCTAATTTGTACCTCACGGGGAAACCCTCTGTGACCACCCCACTGTACCCAGGTGGTTCAAGTTACCTCTACATGCCTTCGTAAACTTTTCACATGTTTTTTTTTATTTTTGGGCCACAGGGACCGAGTTCTCACATGGCAGCCACAACGTTTTCTTCAGGTTGCGGATAGCCAATCATATTTTGTGGTTTGAGGTCGCTGCACTGGGGATCTCTGCGTGGATCTAGTATGGTAATCCGGCATGAAATATACATATATTTCAAGCCTTAATCTCAAAAACTACTGAACAGATGTACATCAAATAGAGGATGTAGCCTAATGACTAGAGCAGTCGACCTCGAAGCTGGGGACCTGGGTTCGAGTCTCTGCACAGACGCTCAACATCCTGTGTTTCGGCGCAAATCACTTAATCTCTCTGTGCCTAACAAAATGAATGTGTCCGTCTGTAATGCAACTGGTGCTCATGTAAAGCGCTCTGATACCTTTTGGTCAAGTTTGCTCTATTTATTTAAAACTCCAGGGGGGGGGGGGGGGGTGACATTTTTTAGGGAAGAGGATGTAACCTTACGGCTAGAGCGGTCGACCTCGAAGCTGGGGAACTGGGTTCGAGCCTCGGCAGGGACGCTCAACATCCTGTGATTCTGGGCAAATCACGTAATCTCCCTACGCCTAACAAAAACGAATGTGTCCATCTGTAACGAAACTGGTGCTTCTGTAAAGCACTCTGATACCTGATATCTTCGGGTTGAGTTTGTGCTATATAAAACTCTTAAAAACATTTTTTTTTTAAACTATTTGTGTGTAAAGATCTAGCTTTCTCCCACTTTTGGTGTACTGCTGTTTAGCCATTTTTTCTTGATGGCTGTTCAATTTCCCTATACAAAAATTCATGGGGACCGTGCATTTTGGGACCCTTACCCCCTATTTTAGGTCGAAGCCTAGCGTAAGACTGCGCACATGCCCGGTCTGGCGAGATTTAGTGATATCAGGTGAGATTCACTAACGGGCTTTAAGCCTCTCCCCTATTTTTTATTGGCTGGCGTCACCGTTCATGCTAAACGGTGGCCAGCCATTGGAAAAGAGCTTACAGTGACGTACTCTTTTCTCTTTTACAGCCGTCCCACTTGGACTGGCTGTCCCGACTTACTGCTGGCGTAAAAAGTTTATCTTTTTTATGGGTCCAAACAGATGGCCCCATTAAGAAGATAATAAACCTCTACGCCAGCGGGCCAGGCCGACGGGCTCCTCCTGCAGCCCCCGCGCTCGGCTCCCGGTGTGTTGCTTTAGTGCCTAAAAATGTTGCTTATCGGGGAAAGTCCCCGAAGTCGTGGTTCCCTCAGACGGGCGAGCCAGAGGCTCACCTGGGCCGGGGGGAGTTTCGCAGTCTTTGTCAGAACTAACGGTCCTGGTCTTCCAATGCATCCGTCTTGGTGGGAATATAGACCGGGGTTGTGAGTCGCTTTCACCAGGTGTGTGAAAAGGCTATACAAAATGCAATGCAATACTTCTTTAACAAAAGAAAATGTAAACATCATTCTCACGTCTCACCTGTTAACGCATTCCAGGAAACACAATAAAAGGGGAAACAACCTTTACAACGCAACTTTTAAAACGAACTACCATTACAACGAAACTTTTACAACGCAAAAACTTTTACAACGCATACCATTACAACGCAGGATTTTACAACGCAAGTACCTTTACAGCGCATACCATTACAACGTAAGTATTGGTAAGTATATAATTATTTTTAAAATATTATATGTTTGGGTTTTTGGGTAAAGGGGTATTTTTAGGGTTCAGGGTCAGTTTTCAGTTTTTGGGTAAAGGGGTATTTTTAGGGTTCTGGGTCAGTTTTCAGTTTTTGGGTAAAGGGGTATTTTTAGGGTTCAGGGTCAGTTTTCAGTTTTTGGGTAAAGGGGTATTTTTAGGGTTCTGGGTCAGTTTTCAGTTTTTGGGTAAAGGGGTATTTTTAGGGTTCAGGGTCAGTTTTCAGTTTTTGGGTAAAGGGGTATTTTTAGGGTTCAGGGTCAGTTTTCAGTTTTTGGGTAAAGGGGTATTTTTAGGGTTCAGGGTCAGTTTTCAGTTTTTGGGTAAAGGGGTATTTTTAGGGTTCAGGGTCAGTTTTCAGTTTTTGGGTAAAGGGGTATTTTTAGGGTTCAGGGTCAGTTTTCAGTTTTTGGGTAAAGGGGTATTTTTAGGGTTCAGGGTCAGTTTTGGGTTTTTGGGTAAAGGGGTATTTTTAGGGTTCAGGGACAGTTTTGGGTTTTTGGGGTACAGGGTTAATTTGTAAAAATAAAATAAAATTATATTTAAATTAAATTAATTAAATAAAATTAAATAAAAATTAATTATATTTTAATAATTTAAATTAATTTAAATTAAAAAAAATATTTTTGGGGTTCAGGGTCAGTTTTGGGTTTTTGGGATACAGGGTTAATTTGTAAAAATAAATTAAAATTATATTTAAATTAAATTAAATAAAATTAAATAACATTTAATTACATTTTAATAATTTAAAATAATTTATATTAAAAAAATATTATATACTTACCAATATTTACGTTGTAATGGTATGCGTTTTAAAAGTACTTGCGTTGTAAAATCTTGCGTTGTAATGGTATGCGTTGTAAAAGTTTTTGCGTTGTAAAAAATTCGTTGTAATGGTAGTCGTTGTAAAAGTATGCGTTGTAACGTCATACATCCCAATAAAAGCAGAGGAGATGGTAGGGTGATTCGGAGCAGCAGGTCAAACGTGTATTATTTTTTCCAGTGTAATATTTACGTTATCACATTCGTTATCGACATTCGTCTCTTCTTGATTACACCCTTTGAAGATTGGAGGAAGCCCATTGGTGCCCTTTAAAAGTACATTGCGGGGGCTCGTCGGCCTCCCCCCAACCCTAACAGTTGACATGCAGAAGCCCTTACTCACCGGTGACTTGTTCACAACTGTCTGGCCTTCCCCCGCTAGGATCCACCGTCTGGGGGCATGTAAAATGTGCAGGCGTCGAACCTGCCAAGGCAGGCCTGGCCTCGGAGCACGTTAATGACGACACGGAGGAATGCAGAGCTGTACACATCCCCAAAAGCAGCCTGGGCTATCTAGTTTGTTTCTAACCTCACTTTAGTCATTCCACATAAGGAGCCCACACAATGGAATCACAGCTCTTTTTTTATTTATTTTTAATGTGTTGTGTTATATTCCATTATTATTCCAGGTGGTAGGTTGTATTTGTGGATTGGGGTTAGGTGCAGACCACGGCAGCATCTGCTTTGCGCTCGTGAGCCGGTAACCCTTCACAAACCACTACAGCCTAGGTTTTTTCGGTTTTAGGAGTAACATGCATGCGTAGTTTTTGTCTTCGTGCCACGCCCGTTTGTGTACTGTCTTCTCCCGTCTGAGATTTCTTTGCTGGTGTGGTGTTTGAGCTGAGAGCTGGTTTCGCTCACTTTTCATCGACAAATTAATCGTACAACTACAGCCTTTTCTCAGTGAAAGGGCCAGGATTTGTGCACCGGAAGAAAAGCCCTTCGAGCAGGTTAGAAAACTGTTCGGATTATTGCACATTCCTCAGATAAATGTAAATCTTTCAGGTTACATCCTGGAGTACCGTGTCGTCATTTCCGCCTTTCTTTCTTCCAGTGGCAATAAAATGCTTTCTGTTCCATTGTGTAATTGTCACTGTTCACCAAGGCTATATCTGCCAGAGTAGCACAAATGACAACGTAAAAATATACAATTTGTGAGTAAAGTCTGCTAATGTTTTGGTCAGAATTTCGCCATCAGTTAAATTACATGGTGCTTATGCCCAGTTATGGAATCTATTATTTATCAAAATTCTCACAGTGCTGTGCAGACACATCACCGTAGAGACAGCTTCCTGTGAGACCTGGCTGCATGTGGTTTGTGTGGGAGTTGGTTTGAGTGCCAGGGTGGAGAGAGTGGCTCCCATGAGTGATGCTTGAGGTTGGTTCCCTGGCATATGGGTAATTGTGTGTAGTGTGAGCGGATACACTATATTGTTAGGCGTTATCCCTAAGTGATATGTGAATTGGGTTTTGTAGTTTAGAGGTGACACTTGCTTAATTTTCCAAGCGGTAATTCTCTTGGGAGTGATTTGCAAACTTGGAGAAGGGTGCAGTAACTTGGGGTTCACTGGGGTATCATGGGGATAAACCATTGAGGCTGTGGCCATCTGGCTCTCTCCGGTTGATATTAAAAATCAGCCCACTGGTGTGTTGAGAGGCCAAGGATATGATTTGACATGGGTCACTTTCACTGTGACAACTAATAAGGGCTATTGGGACAGAGTCCGATGTGGGCGTGCTGTGTTTCCTCTGCTAGGGGCCCGACGTTGCAGTTAGAAATAGACTTTTCCCTTGAGACGTTGAATCTGTGCTGATTTGCATAAGGTGAGTCTTGTCTAGAGTGACACATTGGGTAAAAAAATGATGGATTTGAATGCTACCAGTAGCAATTGCCAGTGATTTAGACAATTGCAACCCTTTCTAACACCCCATTTGAATTATCTGGGGCTCCTGGTCGGTAAACCAGCGAGACTGGTCTGGCTGCTTTATCTGGCCCAAGCTCTATGGGTGACCATGGAATGGATAAGCAAGTTTAGCTCTTGGATAAAGAGACTGGCCCCATTTCAGTGACCCTCACAATAGTTGATACATTTCTGGGTGACAATGAAGGGGCATAAGCAATGAACTGACTTCTAACCTCCGATCCTAACAAAAAAGGCTAAGGCTTTAAGGGAAATCAAATCATACGGGCTACTTGGAAGCAGTAGAAATACATACTAGGCTTGTGATTAGGAAAGGACCGAGTAAAAGACCCCTAATATGTGAGCGATAAAAGGATGGGAAAGGGAGACCAGATGGCATATGATTGGGAGAGAGGCATGAGAGAGCGAGCCTGTTGTGCAGAGAGCTATGGGAACGAAAGAAAAACCAGCATTAAAAATGCAATAGGTCTCGCCTTTTATTAAGTTAAAGCCATTCGCTTTGCTATACAATACCATTAGCAAAGCAAATGACTTTAACTTAACCAAAGCGAGACCTGTTGCATTTTCAATGCTTGTTTTTTTACTTTTCCTGAGCCTCTGCTTGACGGATCACATCAAAACTTTCCAGGAAGGAGCTGAGTTTGAAGAGATTTTTTTTTTTTATCCACAAAAGTTTCATGAAGATTATAGCTTAGTAAATGTATTCCACATTCAGAATGTCATGCATGTGACTCTACTAGTGCATTATTACATGTTGAATGCCGTATTCTATCTTGTGTGCCCCTCCTATCTTCTAGCTGTAGGTTAAGATTGACAATGCTAAGCACTGACATTTGTACAAATGCATATGTTCATGTACATTGCTTTTTGTTGGGTTTCCACTCTTCCTTTAATAGTTTTAATGGCCACAATCATGAGAAATCTTAAAAGCTAACAAAAATTGATCTTAAACAGAAGTGCAGATACATTCTGATTTCAGTTGCCATGTTTAGTGTTATTGTGAGGTACCCGAGTGATTTCTCATTGTCCAATTATGTAACACTTCCCAGAAGCAAAATCTTCCGTAGTTTCATCGTCCACGTCAGGCGAGATTCCCAGGTATTTCCCTATGGTTATGTGGTTAAAGATTTGGCTGAATTATTATTGGTTTATTATTGCAGACATGTTTACATAATAGACCTACATATCCTTTAAAATGACTAGGGAGCAGCGAAAGACCTTTCCTTTGATATCATTCATATCTAATACTTCCTTCCAAAGTTCAATCACTTTTTGGCCGGACAAGCAGATTTGTATGAGGTTTCCGTTACCGTAGGCCACAGTATATTATCGTTCATTGGAGGCTGCTTACAGATGTGGCGGTATAGATCGAGGTAAAATGGCTGCTCATGTGAGAAATGTACGGACTGAATTGTAACTGGGGGGCCTATGGACTAATTCAAGTAAGGTTGGAAATGACACCCTAGAAATTGTGAAAGAAATCTACATCTGAAAGAGACACGTTAGTGATAGATTCTTACCGTAGAATATCCCCAGGCGTCAGACTGGATCCGGAAATGTTTTGCGTAGCAGTACCCATGCGCGTCGGTAGACGGCGTCGTGGGCGCCATGATGACGTCGTCGAAGTACTTAGACGCCGCCTCCGCGTGCTGACGTCAGTTCTTTTTTCCGCGCCAGCTAGCACAGATCTGGAAAAAGTTGTACCCTAGTCACTTTTTGACTAACCTTTTGAGATCCTTTTTGATCCTTTATCGAAGTCTATTAGACTCCGACAGTGCCGGTAGTAATGCCCGGGTTTAAGGCCTGCACCGACTGCAACCAACTGATGTCGGTTACCGACCCCCATCGCCGGTGCCTGCACTGTTTAGGCCTGGACCACGACGACAAGTCCTGCTCCGACTGCCGGGCCCTGACGTCTAAGGCTAGACTGGAGTGGTCCCGTAAGCGACTCGAGCTTCGGCACTCCGCCCCGCGCCGCTCGGGCGACACTGCCCACACGGCTCCGCTGGAGCCGCAGGTGTCACGGCCTGCTCCACACCCGCCGGTCCCTGGGCAGGACGCGACGCCGGGGGAGATTGCAGACTTCCTCATGGCCATGAGGTCGCTCGCTCCTCCGTCAGGTTCCCCGGGGACTTCGGGCCAAGCGGCCCCGACTGGGTCCTCACGCGGGCCGGGCGCTTCGGCCCCGGCGCCGTTGGGTGCCTCGGCCCCGGCGCCGTCGGCGACTTCGGTCCCGACGCCGCAGGGCCCCTCTGTGTCCAGTTCCGGATCCGGGTCGCCGCCGGTCGACCTTACGACCTCGCCGGCGTCGGCCCCTAGGGTGTCGCCCCCGGCGCCGTCCCAGGACGACGTCGTCCCTGGTCCTGCCCTCGATTCAGGTCCGGCGCCGGAACAGCGCCGCTCTCGACGCCGATGGGAGAATTTTATTTCTATGACCTGACCCCATCTTTTGAGCCTGAGTACCAGGCGGTGGGTGATGAGGATGACTGGGAGGGGTCTTAGGACCCTCTGGCATGTGAGTGTCAGTCTTCTGCGGACTGGACAGGAGAGCTTGGGGAGGCCAGTGGTCTGGACACTTCGCCCGACACTGGTTTTGTCTCCCCTCCTAGCGTGGCTACGGAGGAGGGGGCTGCTTATAGCGTGGTGCTGATGAGGTCGGCCAAGGCCTTGGGCCTTCAGCACCACGTCGCGGCCGTGAGGACTAAACTCCTCACTGAGGTCCTTAAACCGCAGTCAAGCTCGGCTGAGCCTCTGCTGCCGTTTAATGAGGCCTTGATAGACATTCTTTTGGGCACTTGGTCCAGGCCTGCCACAGGGCAGCCTGTGGATAGGAACGTGGCCAGACGCCACCGCCCGGCTCTGGGTGACCCTTGCTTTCTGTCTTCTCATCCCACCCCTGAGAGCCTGGTTTATCCAGGCCTCCAATTCCCAGACCGCATTCCCGTCGGCTCCCCCCGACCGAGAATCCAAGAGGTACGAGAATTACGGGAAAAAGGTATTCTCCTCCCTGAGTTTGGGATTGCGGTCAGTCAGTACCGCTTGCCTCTTGGGCCGCTACACCCACTCTCTGTGGGACACGGTAGCGGCCGTGCTGCCAGAATGACTGTTGGAGGTACGGGCGAAACTCGGCCAGGCCCTTGTGGAGGGCCGAGATGCGGCACGGTATTCCATCCGGTGTGGGCTGGACACTACCGACTCTCTAGGCAGAGCGATGGCAACGCCGGTGGCGATTCGTCGTCACGCCTGGTTGAGGTCCGCCAATTTCTTGGCCGATGTCCGAAACACACTTATGGACATGCCGTTCGATGGCCGTCGCCTCTTTGGCGACAAGGCAGACCATGCGCTTAAGCGCTTTAAGGACTCCAGGGCTACGGCCAAGTCCTTGAGCCTCTCGGCCCCGCGCCAGCAAACGGGTGCCTTTCGCTCCTTTCGTGGCCAAGGAAGGGGCGCCCCCATACGTGCTACCAGCCACGCGCCGCAGTCTAACATCCAGCGCGGTGGTGGCCGTGGAATATGCCGTGGAGGCGGTCGGGGACAACGGCGAGGCCAGTCCACACCTACCCCTGCAGCATCTGCCTCAAAACCTTCCTAGTCTATGCTTTCAGGCCCATGTGACGCCAGTGGGGGGCAGGGTTCGCCATCACCATCACCACCACCACCACTGGCGCACTGTCACTTCGGACAGGTGAGTGCTGCAAATCGTCCGAAGGGGCTACTCCCTCCCCTTTGAGGCGTCCCCTCCAGCCATACCACCGCAGTACCACCGCGTGTCAGAGGATCACATGACACTTCTACAAGAGGAAGTTACGGCCTTCTTGGCCAAGGGGGCCATCAAGCGCGTTCCTGGGCCAGAAGTAGGGTGTGGTTGTTACTCCCACTACTTTCTGGTACCCAAGAAGGGCAAAGGGGGCCTACGCCCTATCTTGGACCTATGGAACGTCAACGGCTTCCTCCGGAAGGAGAAGTTCTAGATGCTGACATTGGCTCAGGTCTTAGCTGCCCTAGTCCCGGGAGACTGGATGGTAGCGTTGGACTTGCAGGACGCTTATTTTCATATCCCCGTCCTGCCGGCCCACCGGCGTTAAGTGCGGTTCACGGTAGGCCACGAGCACTTTCAGTTTACCGTGCTCCCCTTCGGCCTTACCAGCGCCCCACGAGTGTTCACGAAAGTGATGGCCGTGGTCGCAGCTCATCTGCGCAGGTTAGGGGTTTCAGTCTTCCCCTACCTCGACGACTGGTTGTTGAAGGCGGGTTCGCCCCAGACAGTCGTCAGCCACCTCCAGACTACGGCCGACCTCCTGCACCTGCTGGGGTTCTCCACCAATGTGCCAAAGTCACACCTGTGTCCCTCTCAGAAGCTCCTCTTCATCGGAGCGGTTCTAGACTCGGCACAGTTTCGGGTTTATCCCCCCGAACAGCGGGTTCGAGATATTCAGGCTCTGATTCCGATCTTTCAGCCTTTATCCCGAGTCTCGGTCAGGTTGACGCTGTGGCTTCTGGGGCTGATGGCCTCCTGCATCCTTCTGGAGCATCACGCCCGGTGGCGGATGCGGGCTCTGCAGTGGGACCTGAAGTTTCAGTGGGCCCAGCATCAGGGCAACTTGTCTGGCCATGTCTTGATCTCGGAGGGCACTGCAAGACAGTTGCAGTGATGGCTCGCGGACCGCGATTGGGTCAGCAGCAGATCCCTCTCCCTACCGGAGCACGTAGTTGTGATGGACGCGCCCCTCCAGGGCTGGGGGGGCCACATGGGAGAGGCGGAGATCAGTGCCCTCTGGTCTCCGGCGGAGTCCCAGCTCCACATCAACCTTCTGGAGCTGCGGGCGATCCGACTTGCTCTGAAGGCATTCCTCCCCTCTGTCCGGGGGAGTGTAGTGCAGATGTTCACGGACAACACCACCGCCATGTGGTACTGCAACAAACAGGGCGGGTGGGGTTGTGACCCTATGCCAGGAGGCTCTGCGCCTCTGGCAGTGGCTGGAACATCAGGGTGTGACCCTGATGGTTCAACACCTGGCCGGTTCTCTGAACGCCAGGGCGGACGAACTTAGCCGTCGGTGCATGATGGATCACGAATGGCGTCTGAACTCGGACGGGGCGCAAGGTCTCTTTCAGCAGTGGAGAGAGCATTGGTTAGAACTATTCAATACAGAAGAGAACGTGCAATGTGATCAGTTCTGCGCGTTGGAATTTCCAAGGCGGCACTTGCTCGGAGACGCTTTTCGTCGCGAGTGGAGTTGCGGTCTATTGTACGCCTTTCCGCCTATACCACTTCTGCCCAGAGTGCTGAAGATCAGGCGCGACCGGGCCCAGGTTATCCTTGTGGCTCCGGACTGGGCGCGAAGATATTGGTATCCAGAGCTACTCAGCATGTCTGTCGATCCCCCGATTCGTCTGCCTCTTCAGGAGGACCTTCTGTCGCAGCAGCAGGGGACGGTCTTCCACCCGAACCTCTCCAGTCTCCACCTACAAGCTTGGAGATTGAGCGGCGACAGTTGAGGCCATTTGACTTGCCTCCTGAAGTCTGTAATGTTATTCTGGCAGCCAGGCGTCCCTCCACAAAGTCGGTATACGCCTGCAGGTGGAACAGATTTGTGGCATGGTGCACAGCAAAGGCTGTGGATCCACTCTCTGCCCTGCTTTCTGAGGTTCTCCTCTTCCTTCTTTCTCTTGCCCAGCAGGGCTCTGCTCTTGGCACTATCAAGGGCTACCTTTCTGCCTTTTCCGCCTTCTTAAGGCTACCTGATCAGCCATCTTTGTTCAAGTCCCCAATTGTAAATAGGTTTTTGAAGGGCATCACTCACATGTTTCCTCCTGTTCCTTTCGTGATGCCCCAATGGGACTTGAACCTTGTACTTACTTATCTAATGTGTGCTCCCTTTGAGCCACTCCATAACTGTCCTCTCCGTCTTCTTACTTTGAAGACTGCTTTCCTGGTTGCCATCACCTCTGCCAGGAGAGTGAGTGAGCTCCAGGCTCTTTCTTCCACACCTCCTTTCCTCTCTGTCCATCCGGACAAGGTTGTGTTGCGGACAAGACCCTCTTTCCTGCCCAAGGTTGTCACGGCCTTCCACATCGGGCAGTCCATCACCTTGCCCACCTTCTTTCCGCCTCCGCATCCCTCGAAAGAGGAAGAGAGGCTCCACCGTCTGGACCCAAAACATGCGCTTTCTTACTATCTGGATCGCACACGCCAGTTCCGGGTGGATGACCAACTCTTCGTTGGTTACGCGGGCGCTAAGAAGGGACGGGCGGTGAACAAGCGGACCATCTCTCGGTGAATCATCTTGTGCATCCACGCGTGTTACTCCTTGGACAAGGAGGAACCTCCTGTTGGGCTGAGGGCTCATTCCACTCGGGCCACGGCAACTACGACTGCCCTGGGCCGGGGAGTGCCCTTGCAGGACATTTGTCAGGCAGCTACGTGGGCCTCGCTGCACACGTTTGCGAGACACTACTGTCTGGACAGCCAAGTCCGGAGGGATGGCTTCTTTGGCCATTCCGTCCTCCAGGACTTTCTGGTGTGATTATTGGTTCGCAGACCCACCACCGGAGTTGGTATTGCTGGGGTATCTATTTTAAGGTAAGGAATCTATCACTAACGTGTCTCTTTCAGATGCACAAGTTACTACTTGTGTAACGATATATCTGTAAGAGACATTAGTTAGTGATAGATTCCTTACCGACCCACCCATCCTCCCCATTCTACGAACCGATATCTAGGGTTAAGGTCACCCCCTTTCAGGGCCCTAGTTTCATGGCACCAGTGTTGGCTTTTATCATGGCTCTGCGTTTCTGGTGGAAAAGCTGTGTATAAGAACTGACGTCGGCACACGGAGGCGGCGTCTAAGTACTCCGACGACGTCATCATGGCGCCGACGATGTACGCGGAGACGCGGACAACGCGCATGGGTACTGCTACGCAAAAAAATTCCGGATCCAGTCTAACGCCTGGGGATATTCTAAGGTAAGGAATCTATCACTAACTAATGTCTCTTACAGATATATCGTTACACAAGTAGTAACTTGTGCTTCAAGTTTAGGTGGGATACATGTTCACTGCGAAAAGACCAGGCAGTGTACTGGGTGATTATCTTGTTAATAGAGTAGGCCCAGGCTGGAATATATACCTGGAGAAGATTCATCCTGAATTGAAATGCACACTATATATTACGTTTAGACTGAGGATTTTCTCCTCTATGGAATATCTTGTTAGGTGTGCAAGGCTCCAAAGGGGAGGCAAATGTTGTGACTGTAACAGTTAAGGGGAAGGACAATACTTTGCAATTTTGCACAAAATATATTACTGCCCTAAGATGGTTAATACCCTTATTTAGTAATAATGAGATTAGCTGTACCAGTACTGTCCTGTTTTTCTGTTTTAGAACAGACAATTAAATAATTTTTAATTCCATAGCTTCGTATCTCAGGGCAGTCTGTCCAAGAGCAGGAGAGTCTTTTAGCCATTGTTAAGGCAGTCTCTGGAGTGGTGAGATTGTTTACTGATTTTTTGGTTTGACAGTATTTTTCTTATTTAGGTCTGTTAGGATGTGGTTTGTACTGCAAATGCACTTTGTTGCTTTTATGTAAATTGGGCGCGTACTGTTAATAACGATATTGTGGTTGCCAGTACTTTATCCTATTATTAATATAATGTGATCTGTACTGTATATGCACTTGCACTTTCAAAGGTATATATCTATATGTTAAAACTGATGAACTGAATTGAACCTAGGCTGACGTTATGCATCCCAACAATAACTGTATACTACATCATATAGCAGGGCAGCGGTACAAGAGTTACCTGAAGACTGTACAGTATAATTAAGGATACTGAAATGTTATTTTGAGCTACAACTGATGCCAGTCTTAATAGAATTAACAACGTCAACAGATGGAGTTCGTTAAAGCCTTTTATACTTTTTAGTACGGGTAGTATTTTCCTATTAATTGTGATATTGTGCTTGCCAGTATAACAACGTCAACAGATGGAGTTAATTGAAGCCTTTTATTCCTTTTTAGTAGGGCTAGTATTTGCCTATTAATAGTGATTTTGCGCTTGCCAGTATTTTATTCTATAATAATTAGGATTTGATCTGTACTGTATTTGCACTTGCACGTTCTCACTTTCATATATACTGGATGTGTATGGATAGCATATGTTAAAACTGTTAAACTGAATTGAACTAGGTTGGCGGTTATTATGAATCAGAACAATGATGGTATACTACATCTTATAGAAGGGCTGCAGTACCTGAGTTACCTGAAGGACTGTGCATTGTAATGGAGGATAGTGAAATATTATGCTGAGCTATATATGATGCCAGTCTTAATAGAATTAACAACATTAATAGATGGAGTTCGTTGAAGCCTTTTGTTCTTTTAAAGTAGAAATAGTGTATGCCTATTCCTTATAGTAGAACCAAGTTTTAACATACATTTATACGTTTTCTGGATTGTTAGCTGTATTTTAACTTCATTATGTACAATACATTTCTTATGTGTTATATTGTAAACGCTTATTGCAGAAACATTAAAGGTTGATTGATTGATGTTCCCCTATGACAGTCCCCCACCCACACAAACACACACACCCTGCCCTCGGTCCCCAAGTTTACTGTGTTCAAAAAATGTTCATCTTAAAAATTCCCTGGCACAGGGCATTTTGGACCTGTTTGCAGTAAAGCAAACAGGAACTACTGCAAAGTAGGTAGATCAGGGCTTGTGAAGCTTTACTACATCGGTCAGAGAGGAACCAATAGTGTCTTAGGATGCCCCCACCCACACGCTGACAAAACCTAGAAAACTGGACCCTTACCCAGCTTTCCTGAAAACACTGTTGGACTTGCAAAAGGATACCAGGCAGCCTGCTCTTGGTACCTTTGACCGGTGAAAAGAACCTGAAGGAATTGGACCCCCTTCTGCTTGAAATCTAAGGACAGAAGGATCTCCAAGGATCATAAGGCTGAGCCCCCGGGTGGCTCATGAAGCGTAAAAAAGCGGAAGAGTACATTACTGTGAAGAAACCCAGTGGGAACTGGACCTGGGCTCAGCTTTGCTGTTGCCCCCTGCCCGCCACCCTGAACGTACTCCAGTTTTGGAACTTTCATAGATTCCCATGCTTGTTTCATTCCCCGCCGTCGGAATGGGAGTCCCCGGTATACATAAAATAGCAATAGAAACCATTACCGAAACAGAAACTAGGCCTAGGCTCATTATAGTTTTGTAACCTATCCACCTGTTTGGTTGTTCACTTCTGTGGTCTCTTTTGCAATCAGATCAGCCTCACCCCATAGAACCCTCCTGAGAGAAGCTCAGAGCCTCAGATTTTCTTTCCCACGTTGTGCAAGGGAGTCTCCACTGAGCTCTGCTCAGTTTTTTCCTGTTAACCTTACTTATACATTTTTTACTTGTTTTTTTCTTCAAGACCTGCTTGGACTTCGTGTCAAGATGTCCAATAAGGAGAAGAAAACCCTTTTTAAAGCTTGTGCAACTTGTGCTAAGAAGAGGTTAAATGTGGAGGACAAGCACAAGTACTGTATTTACTGTTTGTACCCAGACTATAAAGGCAGCAGACAGTAACATATGGCACACTTTTTCTACAAAGACTCTGCGAGACCGTGACGGGCGTCTCTTGGCCTGGCTCCAGAAGCTCAAGTCAAGGAAGCAACCAGTTTACATTGACAATGATGAGGCATCCTCTGCTATATCTTCCAGAAGGTCTGTCAAAAGAGGTTGAGCTTCTCCTTCGCCTTATGAAGAACGTCCTGGTAAGGCCTTGAAAAAGACCTCTCATAGGTCTGAAGGGCATAGTCCTGGCGAATCTCCTCATCGAGATGTAAAGGAGAGGGAAGGACTGTCAGCAGGAGTGGAAATCCAGCTCTGTTCCTTCATCTTCTCCTCCAGAGCCTCCAAAAACTTTCGAAAAGCCCTCATCTCTTTCTTCTGAGGTAAAATCTGTGAAGAAAGTCCACTCGTCGACGATGTTGTCTACGACTCTGTCGACGAAATCATCAAAGGTACAGTCTCTGACTCTGTCGAAGGGCTTGTCGGCAGTGGTTTCTTCGTCTCTGGCGCTGATACTTCAGATTTCCGCGTCTGCGACTTCGACGCCGGTGGTGGCTGTGTCGTCGTTGATGGTGTCGGCGACGACGATGGTAACGATGGCTACCACATCTACAACGACTGCTCTGTCGACGCCGTCCATTTCTTCTTCGTCGGTGGTTCTCACATTGTCGTGGACAAAGGAAAAAAATGACCATTTCTGTCAGAAAGCGGCAGATTACACCAGAGATGACTTCCCCCCCAAGAGGGTGACTCCTCTTCCTCCTGCACTCCTCGAAGAAGAGGGTTCTGAAGAGGATGATGGACCGTTTGCCTATGCAGATAGCCCTTCTCAATTACACGTCAAGTGTCAGGACACGGACTCTGATGGTGAATACGTGGAGGAACAGCAATATGATCCTTCCTCGGATTATCAGTAAGACTACCAACAGGAGATGGTCTCTATGCCTGCCTCCTTACTGGCGGACTTGCAGTCTATGCTTTTGGACTATAGGAGGAGATTTGCAACACAACCTCCAGCTCCAGTTTTGGCGCCAGTTACAGCTGTTCCTCCTGCTCAACCTGCTACCCCTCAATTGCCACAGCCTCAGCCAATTCTTTGGCCCAGGATGCACCTCCTATCGTGCCTATCATTGAGGATGACACCTCTGATGAGGACCAGGGCAACGTCACAGTACCAGATCCAGCTTCTCCTGATCCGGCTTCTCTTTCCTGTCATAACTGATCTGGCTTCTCCTTCGCCAGCGCCTGTTGATTCTCCCCCTGCAGACATAGGGGGTTTCAATAATTTGATGGAGAGGGCTGCTAAGAGGTTTGAACTGCCCACGGTGCAGTCTGAATGCTTCCTCTATGACTCCAAGGAGCCTTACAAGAAAGCAGTTTGCTCTATTCCTATTGTTGGTCACGCCTGGGATGAGGGGTTGAAAGTAATGCGGAATCCAGCTACGGTAGTTCGGTACTGCCTCGCCTTGAGAAGAAATATAAGGCTCCAGATGATAGCCCGGCCGGCTTGGTCACCCAGCCTAAACCGGACTCGGTCATCTCTCAGGCTGCCCAAAGAAAGTCTAGAAATCCTTCTGCTTCCCTCACGACACCTCCAGGTAAAGAGGGCAGGCGCCTCGATAACGCGGACAAGAGGTTTTCCTCCATGTCCAGCCTGTTGGTCAGGGCTGCGAACGCCTTAGCGATACTTGGTCGCTATGATCGCCAGATGCGGTGCGACCTTTCCCCCTATCTGGACCAATTGCCGGAAGATGCGAAAAAAGAAGCAGAGAAGATTCTGTAGTAGGGGATCTCTGTGTATAATCATAATCTAGTGAATAGTTCCGCCCATGTGCGGGGACCCCGGCAATCAAAAATAATCTCTTAAGTTGTCAGAAAATTGCAGAACTGCAAAGACACTTAAGAGAGAATTTAAAGACAAATAATGCAGCCTATATCCACAGGCTACACTGTCCAGTACTTAAACTAGAAATTCCACCAACAAATCCTCAAACAGCAAAGCCTGTCCAGATTTCCCTTGCTTTAACAGCAAAAACCCTCTGGAATGATAGAGAGGAAGGAATGGACAGACAAGCCCCATAGGCTGCCATTATGTGGCTTAAATAGGATACTGTGCCTTTAAGAGAACTTTCCAGAACTTCTCCCAGTATCCCAGAATGCACCGCAGGTCCCTCTTACTTTCAGTTCTTTTTTCCGGCTCCTGCTAACAGGACCCTGGTGCATTGAGCGCTCCCTTTTTCAAGGGTTTATTGGATTTTTGTGCACTTTTTGCTTTAAAAGTGTTCTCTATTGTGTACTTGGTGTTTCCCTTCATTGCTGTGTATTTGTTCAGGCTTTTTAGGGCTCTAAAATGCCTGCTCTCTTCGACAAGTGCCCAGCATGTGGAACGAAGAAGGCCAAGTCTGATCCACACGACGTCTGCATACTCTGCCTCCCTGAAGATCATGTCCCTGAAGATTGTGACATCTGCCAGACCTTTACTACAAGGACCCTGAGGAACAGGCTGAAGATTAGGCTTCAAGGCCTGGAAGAGAGGCGACTGCAGGCTGCAGGTGGGTCTGGGCAGGCTGGGAAGGCTCCCTCTGCCCCTGCTGAGGCCTCTGGGGGGCTCCCCAGAGGCAGGAAGCCCAGCAAGAGATCCCGGTCTCCGTCTACGTCGATTGCATCGACGACGACGTTGAGAGGGATGACGACGGTGTGTTCCCCTTCTCCCTGGGGCTCTGGGTCGAGACAGAGTGGACGGTCGACGTCGAGAGGCCTGGGTAGGCCGCCGTCGAAGTCACCGCCGACAGCGTCTTCGGCGTCGAGCCATCGCCGTCGAAGAAGGACCGACATGCACCGGTGCTCGCCGTCGAAGCGACACCGCCGGTCGCCGTCCAGGGGATCCTCTACGTCGAGGACCGCGAGAAAACGGTCAACGCGGAGGAAAAGTCGACGCTCGTCGTCGAGGACTGACCGTTCGTCGTCGAGGTGGCTACGGTCGACGTCGAGGAAGAAGCACTCGACATCGAGGGGAGACTGCGTTCGACGCCGGAGTCGAGGGGTCGACGTTCCACGCCGGAAAAACGACGCTCGACGTCGAGCAGAAAGAGATCGGCGTCCCCGAGGAGTTCCACCTCCCCTAAACGGCGCAGAAGGGATTCTGGCGCAAAAAGTCACGCCGGATAGGGCGAAGGACGCCGGAGGCGTCGCTCATGTTCAGGGGGGTCTGGTTCGCAGTCTCCTCCCCTGAAGAAGTCACCGGGCTCGGTGTACTCGGTGGTCTACACACCACCTAGGCCTAACACTCCTCCTCCTCTACCTAAGGAGGCTCCTCCCTCCAATCCACCGCTGCCTCCACTACCTCCACTTCCTCCTGCGGGGCAACCTCCTCCACCGGTCCCACCTCACGGGCCCGCTCCTCGTCCGGAGGTACCTCCTGTCCTTCCACCGAGATCGGTGTCGCTGCCTCCGCTTCCGACGCCGCATTAGGGGACTCCAAAACCTAAACCCCAGGATAGGCCACGGAGGACGCCCCCACGGAAACCGGTGGAGCGGCCACGTGCCGGGAGATCGCGCTCTCGTTCCAGGAGGAGGGAACGATCGCGCAATAGGTCTTCCACACGGTCGAGACGACGCCACAGAAGGCACAGATCTCGTTCCCGGACAAGGTCTTCAGGGACCAGGGACTATTCTCCGACCTTGTCGGATTCGCCAGAAACAAGGGTGCCAACGATTGATGATCTGGTGTCGTTCTAGGACGTGCTTTTACGAGGTGCAGCGAAGTTGGGCATTGCTTTGACGGTGCCCACGCCCAAGACATCGGTGATCTTCGAGACGCTGCACCAGAAGCATTTGTCTCGGCCGTTACTGCCACTGGTACCGGGCCTGGAGGAACCGGCCATGGACCTTTTTCTCACCCCGGCGGTGACTAAGGCGGCACCCTCGAGGCTGCAGAAAAAATACCGGGCCCCGGAATCGGATCCGGCCTTTCTAAGGGTGGAGCCCCCTCCAGATTCGGTGATTGTGACGGCAGCTCGTAAGCAGCATGCCACCACTCCATCCTCCACGGTTCCACCAGATAAGGAATCTAGGTGGCTGGATTCGTCTGGGAGAAAGGTTTGTGGGACTTCGGCGTCTTCCATGAAGGCCGCTAGTGCCACGGCCTTGTTGGGACGGTATGACCGAGCCCTCTGGGAATCCCTACAACAGTTTGTGGAACATCTGCCGCGTGACAAGCGAGAAGATTTCCAGGAGGTGTTGAATGAGGGGGTATTGGTGGCAAATCAGGCCATCAGTGCTGCGGCCGACTCTTTCCTGCTGGCGGCGCATGGTTTCTGCCATGGGATTAACCAGCGAAGACACGCCTGGCTCCGCCTCACGTCCCTGAAAGCGGACGCACAACAAAGGGTTGCCAATCTGCCATTCTCTGGCGAAACCCTATTCGGAAAACACGTGGATGTTGAAATGGCCCGCATGAAAGTGGAGGCCGAAACCCTCACGGCGGTGGGTTTGGAAAAACCCAAGGAGACCAAGAAGTCGTACCTCCCGTTCCAACGGTGGTTCGGTGGCCAAGGCAGAGGGCGTGGCCAGTCTTCGGGACAACAGCAGCAGCAACAACAGCAGCAGTTCAGAAGACCGTTCCAGAAGCGCCAGAGAGGTAGAGGCGGCCACCAGTCGGCAACAGCGACTAAAGGCCAGGCCGGGTCTAGGCCCTGAGCGCATACTTCCCCTGCAACTGTTACCCACTCCGGTGGGGGGAAGCATTCAATCTTTTCTGGCAGAGTGGAGAAAAATTACTCCGGACAAGTGGGTGCTGAATATTGTTTGCAATGGATACAGTCTTCGGTTCACCAGCCCGCCTCCATCAATCCCACCGGTCAGCTCGCGGTTTCAGCTGCACGAGCTCCAGGCGGAGGCAAATATCCTGCTAAGGAAAAGGGCGATAGAAGACGTACCTCGGTCTCAAAGAGGAAGAGGTCTGTACTCCCGGTTCTTTCTGGTTCGAAAAAGGGACAAGAACGAGTTCAGGCCCATTCTGGACTTGCGACAGGCAAACAAGTGGATTCGCAGAGAAAAGTTTTGCATGCTGTCGTTGCATCAGATTTATCCTCAGCTGCAACAGGGAGACTGTCTGTGTGCCATAGACCTCCAGGATGCATACTTCCATGTGCCCATTGCATGCAAACCCATGAAGTTCCTGCGATTCCAAGTCGGCGCCAATCATTATCAATACACAGTACTGCCATTCGGACTGAAGTCTGCGCCGAGAACGTTCTCCAAGTGCATGGCGGTGGTAGCGGCGCACCTGCGAAAGAACAAGGTGTTTGTCTACCCGTACCTGGACGATTGGTTGATCAAGGCCTCCTCCTTCTTGGAAGCGCAGGCTCAATTCCAGAAGACGTGCGTTCTACTGAACAGGCTGGGGTTGCACATCAACATGTCCAAGTCGGTCCCGACTCCGGTCCAGTGCATACAGTACTTGGGAGCCTCCATCAATACGCTGTCAGCAAGCGTGTCTCCTTCGTAGGAGCGACGATTATCACTGCTTCGGAAGGCTCAGGCTCTTATGACCAGTCCTTCTACGACAGTGAGGACGGTGTCTTCTCTACTGGGATCGATGGCCTCGTGTATCTTCCTGACGCCTCATGCACGACTGCACATGAGACCGTTGCAAGAGTGCTTGGAGGACCAGTGGGATCAGAGGAAAGGATCTTGGGACGACAGGATACGACTCTCTCTGCAGGCTCTTCAGTCTCTGAAGTGGTGGTGTTCGGCAGAGAATCTCCTGAGAGGGGTTCCGTTCCACAAGGACATTCCCACTTAGACTATTGTGACGGACGCGTCTCTCCACGGTTGGGGGGCGCACTCCGGAAACTTACAGATTCAGGGGACGTGGTCACAGACGGAGTCTGTGAGAAGTTGGCCTGATATATGATGCTCACTAGTTCTAGTGATCACCTTGTATCAGTCCAAACAACCCTTATGGTGATTGGTTGTAAGTCAACCTTATAGACCAGCTATCCTAATGGTAGCATGGACAAAGCAGTCTTAGGCTAAACTCTTTTGGCATGTGAAGCCAGCTGTTTTACCACAATATAACCCCTTGAATACCAGATGAAAGGACACCACACAGGTTGTTATGAAAATAAACACTATATTTATTAATAACAACACCTCTGAACTCTTTGAGGTCAGGGGGCTAAGCACATGACAATCTCTTACGAAAAACACGACAAGTTGCACAAAATTACAATGGTGCCCTAGAGGCACGACAAACCATTTACTAAGTAAGTGGAATATGTAAGTCGATAAAAAGAATGGAGCTGTCCAGAGGCTGGAGGTTCGCTAGGACTACGCTATCTTCACCTTAGGTAAGTAATAGGAGGCCCACGGGTCGCATGTGCAGAGTGTGAACTCACACGCGAGATGCGTAACAATGTCTATGGACAGTACAGTTCAAGTTAAAGGGGAGTACGGACAATCCTGACTAGGTAGGACTAAAACGACTGTGGAACTGGACACTGATCCTACTAGTGAGTTTACTAACATCTTGCTCAAAATCATCACACAGGCTTTTGAGAATGGAACAATTACTGATCGAGTAAGACGCTATCTAACTCCCATCAATCCCAAACCACCTGTGATGTACATGTTGCCCAAAGTGCACAAGCACCCCACGAGACCACCATTCAGACCTATTGTCTCCACCAGAGGCAGCATTCATGAAACCACGGGAAAGGTTTTGGACAGATATCCCCAACCTTTTGTTTTGAACACCCGGTCACATGTTCGTGACACCACAGACTTTTTGAACAAATTGAAACAAGCCACTGACTTGTTGGAAGATCAGGAATTGGTTATGTGTACAGTGGACGTCTGTTCTCTGTACACGTCCATACCACATGACTTGGGGATCATAGCTGTGGAACATGAACTATCTAATTCAGATCTAGATGCCGACTTCCAGGTACTACTCATGGAATTAATGGTATTTACTTTATACCACAGTTACTTCACCGTATTTGACAAATGGTTCCATCAACTATGCGGGACCGCCATGGGCAATTGTGCGGCGCCGTCGTACGCTAATATTTTTATGAAATTCTTTGAGGAATCTCACATTTTGAATCAACCCTCATGGTCAAATATCGGTAGACTCTACCTAAGATACATTGATGACATTTTCATCTTATGGGCTGGAACTGAAAATGCTCTTTTGGACTTTTTGGGATTATCGAATGGAGTGAACGACCGAGTACAGTTTACTTGGACCATTGACAGGGAGTGCATTCACTTTTTAGATGTGAAGATTCAATGACAAGCTGGAAAAACGACAACAACTGTATTCCGTAAACCCACTGATCGGAATTCAATTTTGCATTATCAAAGCTTTCATCGACCCGGGCTGAAGCAAAATTTACCTCTTTCACAGTTGATGCGTGTCAAACGCATCGTTTCATCTGAGAACTTGTGTAAAGAAGAAATGTCACACATGACAGAAAGATTCAAGAAACGAGGATATCCTCATCATACTCTGGACAAGGCCGTCAACCTCTGTGGGAACATGAAACGTGAAGATCTTTTGCAAGTCAGATCGAAACCTGAAAATTCTCGAATGGTGGTAGTGTCCAAATATTCTGTGGCGAGTAATCTTTTCAGAGCCATCATTTTGAAACATTGGTCTCTATTGAGTTTGGAACCTGATTTTCAGGGAGCCTTTGCTGAACCACCTTTGTTTGCCTATACGAGGGGACGCAATCTTAAGGAAATTTTGTCTAAACCCAAGGAACCACACAAACCTGAATCCTTTAAAGGTCTCCGACCCTGCTACAATTGCAGCAATTGCAATAACTGTATACTAGGTAATGTCACCAACCATCCCATGAAGGGACAATCCATCAAATTGAGAGTGAATGCCACGTGCAATTCTGCAAATGTAATTTACATGCTCAAATGTCCCTGTGGGAAGTGTTACGTGGGCCACACAGAAAGAAAAATAAGAGTGAGATTGTTGGAACACAAGAGCAACATTAGAACTGGGAATATGAAATCAACTGTTGCGGCACACTTCCTTGAACAAAAACACACCATAGCCCAATTAAAATATCTCATATTGGAGCAAGTGACACCCTCACACAACAACAAAAACAAGGGAGAGAACTTTTGGATCCGCTACCTGGCGACGATGCAGCCACACAGATTAAATGATAGGATGGAATTCCTATGTTATCTATAGACCTTTTATCATGTGTCATCTGCTGTTGCTGTATATTGCGCATTATGCCTTCACATTTGCTTATTGTTATTTTTATTTTTATTTTTGTCTTTCAATTCATACTGCTGTGTGTTTCAATTGACATTTTTGTATATACATGGGGTAGAATCTGGTGATTATGTAGGGAGCACTTCTTTGTTTTTCACCCTTTCAACATGGCGCCCAGTCCTTCGTCTATCTCTTTTCTTTCAGCAGCGCGTCTCTTTATCAGTCTCTACTCGCGTTTACTCACGCTTTCAACCAGTTGCAGCTTGAGGGTGACCTCGTACTTTTCCTTAAGTGAGTACCTTTTCTGGGGACTTTTGTTATTATATCACGCGCATACTCTTTGAACGGGCGTTTAGAATGGTCACACTTTGATATGTTCACCAGTTATTGATTTTGCGAGGCACTGTCTGTTTCACGGTGTGGTTTTATATCCCTCTTAGCGTTTCTGTTGCACATCGGCTTTAGCGGGTCTGGTGCCCATGTTACTACGCATTGAGCACGAGCACAGTTCGGCACGTTTTTCATCTTTGTATGATTTTTCTCCGATAGCGTTGTAATGGACCAGCACTTTTGAAGTCAGTTTACCTAGCTTCATCACGTTCTTGATTCAGATGCATGATATAGCATTAGTGATCGCGTTTTATTTTGCATGTATACGTGAATTGATTAGTGACAGCATCATTTCTTTATGTTTGTAGAGCATTCCCCTGAGGAAGGGCTACGCCTTAGCCCAAACTGCATTGGGATTGGGATTGTTGAAATTGGATGATACCAGATTTGGATTACGTACTTTGAATTTGTATTTCAAGCTTAACCTTAACAACTCATGAAATCAATGAGTATGGATCAATAAACCAGAACAATCGTTTACATTGGTGGATTTACCTTTTTTCTGAACTGGCTTAAACCTTTAGACTTCATTGTCATATTCAAGCTGAGCACCGGGGAGTCTCTTTCTTAACAGAGGGAGCTTTGTATTAGTCGAACTGGACACTAGGACAGTTAAACTACCCTTGAGGACCGAAATGCTCTCGATACCTCACCCACGGGCTGCGGGTGCATAGGTGTCAAAGTGTGTTGGGTTCTCGCGTTGAAGTCTATGGAGCCTGGAAGAAAAGATGCTGCAGGCGACCAGGAGGAAGATGTCCGGTGCGATCCAAGGGTGGATCGTTGAAGAAGAGGACCTGAAAGCAGAGGGGACAGTGTTCAAAGTCACTAGCCAGTGACCGGTGTGGAACTAGGAAGGAACCAGATGCTGTCGTCGCGATCAGGTGAAGAGTGGACGCTTGACTCTGCAACCACGTGGACCAGGAGGTGTCTTCGACGACCAGGATGGAGGCACGAGCTGTCCCACGCAGGCTCTCGTTGTCTGCGGTGTCGGATCCGGGATTGGAGTCAACAGGCCTTGGCAAAGGCAACCCATGCGGTGAGTGGAAAAGGCGCCTGGTGCGGACTAGGAGAGTCCGGGGTGCCCCTCTTTTGGAAGGGAGCAAGGGCCAGTCTGGAGCAACCAGACCAGCAGTGAAGATTTCAAGGTTCGTCGTCTAGGAGGCCACTAGCCAACCGGCAAGTGACCAGACAACGCGTCGAGCAGCAAACAAGCAGAAGGGCCCCACGCAGATCTCGTGGAAGCTGGAGGGCTGATCTTCGGTGCAGGGGCTGCTCGGGGCTGGGGCTTCTCAATCCCCAAAGCACTTGGTCGAGTTTACCTCGGGAGTCGTGCTGGAAGCGAAGTGCAGGTTCTTTCAAGATGGCCGGTCCCACGTGTCTCGTCGCACCCACGGGTCTCAGCTTTGCTGCAGATGTGAGTTGAGGTCGGAGAGGTCTGGGAATCCGGGTTTCGTCGGGCTCTGAAGTTTGGATCCTCGAGGGAAGACGACAAAGGGAAGCCGCTGGACGCTTGATGGTGCCTGCAGTTGCAGGGTGGACACTCCTTGCCCACAAGGGAGATTCTTCAGTCTTCTGTGGAGCAGAACGTCGAAGTCCAGAGTTTCTTTTTGTAAAGTTGTTCAGGATAATCTAATTTGGAATGGGACCAGCTCCTACCTTTATCCTGCTAAAGGGGGCTGTACTACGACTAGGTCCCTCCCCTGGGTGGGGCCAGGAAGGGGGGTGGTTACACCCCCTATCCTTTGTCCGGTTTCCCGCCAGAGCTGAGGCTGGAGTGCCCCAGCAACTGGTTTGAACCGGTGTATGCACAGGGCACCTTGTGTGCCCCAGGCATGTCTCATTCCTTTCAGGCCTCCCTACCTCAATACACAAACTCCTGTCTGGGGTGGTGCTAGCACCTCCCCAGGCAGGAAACCCTTTGTCCAAGCCTCCCTCGCTGGAAGGACTCCCAGCAGCAGGAGGTCAGACTTGTGTCTGTGGTGGCAGCATCCATTTTCTGATGCTGAGGCTCGAGTTAACTTTAACCGGGGTTCACAGTTACATACATGTCGTGCCCCTCTAGAAGGGTGGAATGCTACCCCCGTCGCCAGTACTGGCGAGGGGGTAGTATTCCAATTCGTATGACACCTTACTCGACATGTTTTGATAATGTTATACCAGAGTTAACATTTAACCGCAAGGTTGATAATGCACTTAAGAGTATATGGTATAATGTTATCATGGAAACAGCTAAAGGACTTGGTTCCGAAAGCTGTAGACAGGCTCAGCTCATGCTAGAGCACCATCTCACATAATTCCAAGCACTCTGCCTTCAGGATTGATAAGGCCTGCCATAGGAGTGACTGATAGGAGTATATGTGTCCATTTTAGGGTTAGATATAGGTATACTATATCTATAGCGAAGGGTGATTACACCACCTTGTCCCAGCTGTCATGCAGCCAGTTGTGTCAGTTTTAGATGGCCAGTCAGGGGTGGCATAATACATGCTTCAGCCCCTGGTAGGCCCTGGGTACACCTATGCCCTGGATACCTAAGGTACACTGTACAGGGACTGATAAGGTGGCCCAGTACCAATTGGTAAATGCACCTAAAGTACATTGTTGTCAATTTAGAGAGAGAACAGCTAGGCTGTGGGTCTGATTAGCAGGCCCACAGCCAGGGAAAGTCGTAAACCAGTGAAGCAAAAAGCAACAATCTGGGGTGACCATAGGATTGCAGACCCCACTCTCCTACAGAGTCCACGTACCACATCAATTTCCTGGAACTGAGAGCTGTTCCCTTGGCGCTGAAGGCCTTTCTTCCGTCCTTCCAGACCAACTCCCTACTTGTACAGACGGACAATACGACCACGATGTATTACCTCAACAAGCAGGGGGCCTCGAGATTGCGCACCCTGTCACAGGAAGCACAGGCGATCTGGCACTGGCTTCTGGCCAGAGGACTGACGATAACGGCTACCCATCTACCAGGTGTGCAGAATGTTCAGGCAGACGCACTGAGCAGACTGATTCAGGAAAACCACGAATGGGTCATAAACGACGAAGTACTAGGAGAAGTCTTCGCAAGGTGGGGGACTCCGGACGTAGATCTGTTCGCCACCGCCGAAAACAGCAAATGCCGAGACTTCGCTTCCAGGTTCTACCAGCCGGGGACGCTGGGGAATGCGTTATGGATCAACTGGTCGAACAGCTTTCTGTACGCTTTTCCACCCATTCCCCTGATTCCGACGGTTCTCATCAAGCTGTCCCAGTCCAGGGCGCGGATGATACTGATTGTCCCGGAATGGCCCAGGCAGTGGTGGTTCACGGACCTGCTTCACCGGTCTCTCCTTCCTCACATGCGGCTGCCGTGCAGGCCGGACCTTCTCACGAAGTTCGGGGGGCAGATGTTGCACCCCAACCTCTCGTCTTTGAGTTTGGCAGCATAGCTCCTGAGATAGTGCAATATGGCCATTTGAATCTCCCTGCAGATTGTATGGACATACTGAAGGAGTCTAAGAGACCTTCCACTAGGACTTCTTATGCGTACAAGTGGAAGAGATTTTGTATCTGGTTCAAGTCCAAGAACTATGATCCGACGACATGTAAAGAAGATATCATCCTTCCTTATCTTCTACAGTTGGCGCAGTCTGGCCTTAATATTCAATCCATTAAGGTTCATCTCGCCTCATTGACTGCCTACAGGAAATGCCCTTCACAGACTTCCTTTTTCCAGATCCCTGTGATTAAAGACTTTCTGGAAGGCTTGAAGAAAGTGTTCCCTCCTGTCAGGCTCCCTTCGCCTTCATGGGATTTGAATGTGGTGCTGTCCAGATTGATGAAGGAGCCTTTTGAACCTATTCATAAGGCTTCGTTGCAGCACCTGTCCTGGAAGGCGGCGTTCCTCGTGGCCATTACATCGGCTCGCAGGATGAGTGAAATTCGGGCGTTGTGTTGCCAAGAACCTTATACTGTATTTCATGCTGCTAGGGTTGTTATGCGCACTCACCCTACATTTCTTCCCAAGGTTATTTCTGATTTTCATGTCAACCAGACCATAACTTTGCCTACGTTTTTTCAGAACCCTTCATCTCCAGGGGAAAGGTCGTTGCATTCCCTGGATGTTATGGATGTTAGGAGGGTGTTGAAATTTTATCTGGATAAAACCAAAGATATTCGTAGGTCAGACCAATTGTTTATTAATTATGGATCGGTCAGGACGGGTCTTGCGACCTCCAAGCAGTCTATCTCTAGGTGGATTGTGTCCTGCATACAATTGTGTTATCAAAAAGCTAATAAGACCTTAGGGGGTAAACCTAAGGCTCATTCCACCAGAGGCAAAGCTGCCACGACAGCTCTGCTCCTTAATGTTCCAATTGCAGAAATCTGCAAGGCGGCCACTTGGAAGTCGGTCCATACCTTTGCTAAGCCTTACTGCCTGGACACTGATGCCAGGGCAGACGCTCAGGTTGGGCAGGCTTCGCTGCGAAATCTGTTCGCACAATAGTGGTGTTATTTCTCTTTTCTCCACCGCCGCTTTGGTGTGGGGATGGGCTTGCCATTCTATTCACTAGATTATGACTATACTCAAGAGATCCCCTACTACAGAAGGAGTAGTTTCTGTCCTGTAACTCCAGTTCTGTAGTAGGGGTATCTCTGTTATAGTCATAAGCGCCCTCCCGCCTCCCCGGTGGAGAGAAATGTTCATGAAAGGAATGCTACAGGTCTGGCGTGTTATGCCTTCAAAAAGAACTGAAAGTAAGAGGTACCTGCGGTGCATTCTGGGATACTGGGAGAAGTTCTGGAAAGTTCTCTTAAAGGAACAGTATCCTATTTAAGCCACATAATGGCAGCCTATGGGGCTTGTCTGTCCATTCCTTCCTCTCTATCATTCCAGAGGGTTTTTGCTGTTAAAGCAAGGGAAATCTGGACAGGCTTTGCTGTTTGTGGATTTTTTGGCGGAATTTCTAGTTGAAGTACTGGACAGTGTAGCCTGTGGATATAGGCTGCATTATTTGTCTTTAAATTCTCTCTTAAGTGTCTTTGCAGTTCTGCAATTTTCTGACAGCTTAAGAGATTATTTTTGATTGCCGGGGTCCTCGCACATGGGCGGGACTATTCACTAGATTATGACTATAACAGAGATACCCCTACTACAGAACTGGAGAGGACAGAAACTACTCCTTCTTCAGGAGGGAGAAGTAACGTCTGCTGAAGTCATTGACTGTGCAATGAACATTGCAACGACTGTGTGCCGCTCCCTTGCGGGCGCTGCTGTCCTTTAGTGTGAAGGCTGACTGAGGTCTACATGGTTTCGTCCTGAGGTCCAAAACAAGATCTTGGATCTTCCCTTTGATGGGGAGGTGCTCTTTGGGAAGCATATTGATGATGCGCTCCAGGACATCAAGAAAGACACGGAAACCGCAAGATCCTTAGGGACTCTGCAATACCGCAAGGTCCCCTTCTGTGGAGCCATAGGTAGAGGTAATGCCACGTATAGAGGAGAATACCAGCAACAAAGGTATTCCTCATATGGATCAAACTCACAATCTTACTGGCCGAATTATAACCAGAGGCAAAATCAATCATCCTCTTTCTCTGGATCAAACAACAGAGCAAGACAAGGACACCAGGGGAGGGACTCCTCCAAGCGTCAATAGTGGCTTGCTGGCTCTTACTACTGTCCGTCTCCTCCTGTAACATCAGTGGGAGGCAGAATTTCAAATTACCTCAAAAACTGGCAGCAAATAACATCGGACCGTTGGGTGCTGAAGATCATTTAATGCGGCCATACTCTGGAATTTGTCCATGCACCACCTTCCAAGCCCCCTCACACCACTGCCTCAAAACATCTCCGTCTTCTACGGTTGAAAGTCCATCAAATGTTCCTCAAAGGAGCGATAGAGCCGATTCCTCTCTCTCAGCGGGGAGAGGGGTTCTACTCCTGTTTTTTCCTGATCCGGAAGACTTTAGAAAAGTGGCTCCCTATTCTAGATCTGAGGGAGCTCAACACCCATCTCATCAAACAATCTTTTTGGATGGTTTCTCTGTAGGACATCCTTCGTCTTCTCAACTCAGGGCATTATATGGCTACATTGGATCTAGAGGAAGCATACTTTCATGTACCCATCCCTCCAGCTCACAGGATGTTTCTACGCTTCACAGTAGCCAAGAGCCACTTTCAGTTCAAGGTTCTGCCTTTTGGACTCAGGTCTGCTCCGCGGATCTTTAAAAAGGTATTAGCTCCCGTGGCAGCTTTTCTGCGAAAACAACAGCTTCAGGTTTTCCTTTACCTGGACAACTGGTTGATAAAGGCTCCTACCAAGCATGTGGCAGAGGAATCAGTTGTGGTGTGCACACGCCTTTTCGACAGTCTCGGTCTAACTCTCAACACAGGAAAGTCATCTCTCTGTCCATCCAGGACAGCTCGATTTCTGGGAGCCATTCTAAACACGTCCCTTAACAAAGCCTTTCCGACCCTGGAGAGGCAATAAAAACTGATGGACATGGCCCGTCTGCTGTTAAAAAGACAGTCTCTTTCAGTCGCCTCTACAAGTCCCTCCTGGGGTCCATTTCCTCCTGCATTCCTCTAATTCCTCACTGCAGGTTGTGGATGCACCCTCTCCAGGAGGAGCTGGACTTGCAGTGGCGACAAGTCAACGGATCCTTCAAAGACAATATCTTCATCACGGCGACCATGAGGGACGCCGCATCATGGTGGACAAACGGGGACAATATTTCCCAGGGTCTATCTTTCAGGATCACCACAGCTCCTCAAATAGCTACAGACGCCTCGCTGGAGGACTGGGGAGCGGTCTTGCAAGACCTTCATGTAAATAGCCGTTGGCTACCCCAACATAGTCTTCTACATATCAATCTTCTGGAGCTGAGAGCGATTCGTCTGGCCTTGCAGGCTTTTCTTCCGCGGATACAGCAGTCTGCAGTTCTAGTACGTACAGACAATACGACGGCCATGCATTACATAAACAAGGAAGGCGGCACCAGATCTCGTCTTTTGTCTCAGGAAGCTCAGGTGATTTGGGAATGGGCTATCCAGGAGGGAATATCGCTCAAAGCGGAGCACCTTCCAGGCATTCTCAACTAGACTGCGGACACGCTGAGCAGATTGAAATCAGTCAGCCACAAATGGGAGCTGGACCAGTCCACCTTGGGATAGGTTTTTCACCTATGGGGGCAGGCCCCTCTTGCCACTCCGAAGAACAAGAAATGCCGATATGATGTAAGCAGGCTTCACCATCCTGGATCATTGGGGAATGCGCTTTCCATGGCCTGATCATGCGCCTTTGTTTAAGCTTTTCCCCTCCATTCCGCTGATTCCCAGGATTCTCAAGAAGCTCAAGGCGGAACCTTGCAAGATGATCTTCATAGCACCTTCGTGGCCTCAACAGATTTGATTCACAGAGCTGCATCTCTTCTCCCTGGACCTTTCTCTTCCGTTGCAGCCGATTCCTTCGCTGCTGACAATGTCCCAGGGCCAGGTCTGGCACCCGGATCCTCAATCCCTGCAGTTGTCGGCATGGCTCCTGAGCACAGAGAGTTTCTTGGTTTGACCCTTTCAGCAGAATGTAGGGATGTACTTTCTCAGGCACAAGCCCCTAGTTCCAACAAGACAGACCGGTTAAAGTGGAAGCGTTTCTGCATTTGGTGCCAACTAGAGGGTATCAATCCTCTTTCTTCTGAACCACATGAAGTTCTTCCTTACATTCTTTCATTAGCAAAATCAGTGCTGGCTCATCAAAGTTCATCTTGCCTCCATATCTCGCTTCAGAAGCACAGCTACTGGTCCTTCCCTCTGGTTGGCAAGCATAATCAAGCAGTTACTCAAGGGCCTTTTCAGAATCTTCCCTCCAGTCAAGCCTCCATCTCCTCTTTGGCACCTTAACTTGTTCTCACCCGAGCTCATGAAGCATCCCTTTGATCCTGTTCACCGGGCGGATTTGAAATTCCTCTCCTGGAAGGTGGTTCTTCTGCGGGCCTTGACTTCGGCTAGGAGAGTAGATGAATTGCAGGATCTCACCATTCAGGAACCTTTTCTCCAATTTAAAAAGGGGACAACGATAGTCCGTACTAACCCAAAGTTCATACCAAAAGTGCCTTCAGACTTTCATTTGAATGAGCCGGTCATACTCAAAACTTTTTTCCCTCAGCCTTCTACTCCGGCAGAAAAGGCACTCCACTCGCTGGACATTCACAGGTGCTTAAAATTGTATCTTCAAACTTCTAAGGACTTCAGGAAGTCTCCTCAACTATTTGTATCTTTCAGCACTGTGAGTAATGGTTTTCCCCTTTCCAAGCAGGGGATTGCTCATTGAATTACCAACGCTATTCAGTATTGTCACAGAGCAGCGGGCAAGCCCCTTGAAGGTCGGGCCCCTGCTCATTCCACAAGGGCGATTTCTTCTTCGCAGCCCTCTTTGCCGGCGTTCCTATCCAGGAGATCTTCAGGGCGGCAACCTGGAGCAGTACTCGTACGTTTACAAGACATTACTGCCTGGTTTCTTCAACGCAGAGTGACACAGCAGGAACCTCTTTCAGTAGTGGTGAGCTTTCCCTTTCATCCCTCCTTCCATTTTACCATTTTTCAGCTCGTAGCACATTTTTGAGCCCTTATGTGTTTCTAATTACTAATGTTTCTAAGAATGTTTATTGACCATTGAAGTTTCATTATGGTGAATTGGCTGTTGCTTTGTTCTTGGTTTTATAATGATCATGGTTCTAAAAATGTGCTCATAACTGCTAGCTACTCTGATACAAGCATGGAAATCTATGAAAGTTCCAATACTGGAGTAAGAAAACAAGTTACTTACCTGTAACTTTGGTTCTCCAGTGTTGGAAACTTTCATAGATTCCCATGCGACCAACCCTACTCCCCTGGAAAAGCTCGGCATTCAGCTCCTTCAGTAGTATGGTTACACAACGACTACGGAAATCTGACCTTGTGAGCTTCTCGCAGGAGGGTTCTAAAGGGTGAGGCTGATCTGATTGGTTGTTCACTTTATTTGGTCTCTTTTACAAAAAGAGGTGAATATGTTACAAAACTAGAATGGGCCTAGGCCTAGTTTCTGTTTTGGTAATGGTTTCTATTGCTATTTTATTTATACCGGGGACTCTCATTCCGACGACGGGAAATAATACAAGCATGGGAAACTGTGAAAGTTTCCAATAATGGAGAACCAAAATTACAGATAAGTAACTTATTTACTTCTTGAGGTGCTCCCCCTAAGGTCCCGGGGGCCTCTGAAGTGTATGCCTGTTGTTAAATTGGCACCAAAAGAAGTTTTTGAACTTTTTTTTAAGCTTTTGCTCTATAGTTCCAAGGGGACCAACCTAAACAATTATCGAAGTTTTAGTTAAACTGCATCAAATTGAATTTCAGTTTTGTCCCATGTGGAGAAGAGTTTTTCCTTAGAAGAACAACAAAGTCCTATTTCATATTTGGACTTGGAAACTTTTTGAACTTCTGTCCTTCCAGGCCTGAACAGGGCCAATCTACTTGGTTTACCCTACTCATGCTCCATTGTGGTTGGCCACAAATTGCTCCTACGTCTACTACAACCAGTAGCCACAATTTGGTACTTTGTGTTTCGTTGTGCTGTTTTCTCTTAAATCTTTCAAAGAAATTGTGTCTCTGGTTATCCCTACTGGATATTATCCATTTTGGTACAATTCTGATCATTAAAGTTTACTTGAGTTTTATGAATTTGAGTGGGATTTTTTATTGTGTTGTGTTTTTTGACTTTGTGGCTGCTTTGGTACTTCCAAATGCTTCACACATTTTCCTTAGGTTAGGTATGCCTTCTCTCTGCCACACATTTTCCTTAGGTTAAGTATGCCTGCTCTGAAATGAAATGAAAGTGGGTTTTGAGGGCGCATTACTACCCGAAGGCCTCGTAGCGCTGTAAATGCATATCTCTGGGAGTCTGCTGATTTATTTAGAGAAAAAGAAGGTTTTAAGAGTTTTGCGGAATTTTAAGAGATTGGCCTCGTTACGGAGCGTGGAAGGTAAAGAGTTCCAGGTCATGGCCGCATTCAGGGAGAAGGAGCGTCCACCCCACCTAGCCCGTTTGATCTTGCGTGTTGTTGCCAGAAAGGCCGTGCTGGAACGCAATGATCTTTGGGGATGGTAAGGGGTGGCTAAGGAACAGATCATTGCGGGGGCGTTTTTCCACATGGCCTTATGCATTATGCACATAGCCTTGAATTTTACTCTGGCTTGGATGGGCAGCCATAGCTACCAGCGTTTTCACTCTGGGTTAAAATACTGAAACCTTTGACTGATCCTAACAAGTTAGTGGCTCTATTACTTGTTATAGACTGCCATGCACCCCAACTAATAATTCACTTTCTCACATGCTGCTTTTCTCCTTGGGTCTTTGTATTTATGTTTTTGAAGGGTGTAAATGATTGGGTTTAGTTAAGAGGGTGGTTACCCACCTCAACTAATAAACACAATCCTCGTCTGGTTGAACCACTAAAGTCACTAAATTTACCAGAGCTCAATCCCCTGGTAGCTATTGCACAGTGCAGATAGGCTTAACTTTGAGGTAATGTGTAAAGCATGTATACAGTGTTAAAAGAGTAATAAGTCAAAATGCAACACAAGAAAATCCCAAATAAAATGATTCCAAAACTACAAAAATACAGTACGGGGAACAGAAGATATGTATTTTTAAAGTTTTTAATGAGAAGCTCCAAAAAAGCACTAAGCACCAGCCACAGTCAGCTAGTTACGGTAGACTAGGACCTGAATGTGATAAGGACCAATCATGATGGAGCCAGGGTCTAACACAGTAGCCAGTTCCAAAGTCATCAGTGGGGCAAGCCAGCAGATTGTAGCCAAAGAGGACTCCACAAGGCCAGATAGTTGTTGGTTGAAGTGAATTAGTTTTTTTCTTTTTCTTTTTTTACGGGAAAGCTCGGAGCAGGAGAAATTAGAATTTTGCATCCAGAAAAGGTCCCTTGCCAGCCAGATACTTTTTGCGCCTTCACCCATTCAAGACTTCTTCGTTTGCACTTAGCCACTTTTTTGGAGCTCATATTATTCCAGTGGATGGAGTCTGCAGCTGAAGAGGACTTCGTCTTTGCGAGGTCCTGCTGCAGAGGATTTGCAGTTGCAAAAAAGCCTAGAGCCGGAGAAACCTGAATCTTCAGTGCAGTGCCAACACTCCTCGTTCGGATCATCTTAGTAGTTATTTGCTGTTCCTCTGGAGGTCTTTGGACCAAACAAATGTCAAGGCTCCAGGTTTTCAGGGGTGCTAGGAGAAATCCAGCAAGACGTAGCCCTGGTTTCCAGGTACTCCGGAACAGTACTTATTAGTTAAACCTCAATCCAGTAAAAACCACTAGTAGGGTCAAGTTCCAGTCCATTTGTAACTGGTAAGCTGAGAACCTTCAGAAAAGGCCTCTTGTAGCTTGTTGTACCCCTGTAGCTTGAATAAGAGGAAAGCCTTATGACCCTTGGAGTCCACTTCTGTGTCCTGGGCACAAGACTGAGCAGGCCAAGTCCCTCGGGGTTCCTGTTGGGTCATAGACATCAGAATGAGTCCTCTTCTGATCTTCTTCAGGTTCTGTAATGTTCTTGGGATGCGATATATGTCTGGCACCAGCTTGTGGGTGCTGTGACTCTTAGCTCCTCCTTAACCAATTAACTAAAAGTTCACAGGGTTACCCTACCCCCTTTGTCCGCTTTTTTTGTGTGCCCTACTGCAGACAATCATCCTGCAATGCCAACTCTTCACAAATACAAGATGAATCCCTTCTCCTTGTGCAGAGCATATATGCTCACCCCAAAGGTGTAGTCACGCCAAACCAGTTTTGGGGGGGGGGGACTTCCCTCCCCATTGGGAATGGCGCTTGCCTGACGGGGGGAACCTAAGAAGGGGCTTGTCGGGGTGTCATCTGACATCTGCTTATGACACGAGAGGCCCCTTTGAAGTTAACTAAATTCCTGGGCACTGCCCAAATGGAGTCATCCTGCCAGATGAACAGGAAATACCTCCCCACACCCAGGCCTTTATCTCTGCTGTGGTAGCAATTTTAACACCTCATTTAGGGCTTGAGCACTTGAAAGCCTGCAGCTGGGAGCTAATGCAGATTAGCCTCTATAAGCTTTAGACAGGGAAAATGTAGCTTTTTAAAAGTGCCCTTTTCTTAATACTTATTAAAAATCCAACTTCACCAGCAAATTGAGATTTTAATAAATATTACAAAGGGACCTTGAATTATATTTCTAGATAGTTCCTATCCCAGATAGCATTTTTGATTTAATAGTGTATCCCAGTGTTTCTCTATGGAACAGCCAGCCTTGCTCTAGTGAAAATAGCTTTTAGGTGCTAGTCGCTGTAAGAACATGTTAACATTAACTTTCTACATGTCCTGCTTTTAACTCTTCCTTAAGAGCTGTAGGGTGTACTTAGGAGTGACTTGTTAATATTTAAAAGGCATTTTTAGACTTGTCAAAGGGTTATTTTCACATGCCCAATGGCAGTTTTAATAATGTTCCTGTCATGCTGCAATGGTAGGTGTGAAGCCATGTTTGCACTGCTGCCTTAGTAGATTGCACAGTTGGCGCAGCAGTCCAATAGTAGCATTTCATTTACTGGCCGTGGGTACACCTTATACCATGCATTACAGGCTTGTAGGCAAGTTAAATATGCTACTTAGGATTATATCCATTCACCTATGTTAACAGGGGGAGCATAGGTAATTTACTACTAAATAGTGAGGTTTACTACTGGTTAGCAATGGGTAAAGTGGAGAGCGTTCTACCCCGAGCAAAAATGTATAGGCAACAATCTGGGGGTATACCTCCCAAAAGATGTTCATTTTGTACAACAAGCATCTTGAAAAGAAATGGTATACATTTATCAACCTGTACATAGTAAGTTTAAACTTGACAGTAGTAGAACCCTGATGTCTTCAGGGAGAGGATAGTGTGTAAAAAGAATTGGCAAGACTGCCAGTTACTACCTAACTTTTATTTTGGATTTCCTTACCTCTGCATTTGTTGCTGCCTAACTGTGGTCTTCTGCATGAGGAAATATAAGTTGGTTGCAAAGCCTTTTTGCTCTGGTCAAATGCATTTCTAGACCTGTTAGCACTTGGTAAAGCCTAGCCAACTCAACACCAGCAGTGAGTCTCACACCCTTAAACAAGGAAACGCAAGAGATCTCAGACTTCTTTGTGTTGCTGCCTGTTCAAATGGATGGTCACTTATCTTGTACCCAAATGATTTTCTGCCATAAGTGGAGGAGAGTTGCTCAGTATCCATGCTTTTCAGATTTTTTTTAATTTCATATCCCTACACCTGCAGTACATACACCTTTCACCTATGTCTGCAGACAAAATCTTCAGACAAAGCTGGAACTGCATGCCCTCAAGACGATTCAAGCAGAATCCACATACGCTACTGTGGTTAAGAAGATTGACTGTTTTGGACCCATACCAGACCTCGTCAGGCTAAACAAATTCCTCCCTCTTGAAGCTGAGATTGACACAGAGGTCCAATTTTAGTTTCGATAGAGCAAAAGATTAAATGTAGATTCACAGAATGCTCGTTTCTCTGCTCTAATCTGGCAGTTCACTGGCAATAGTTCCATCTTGTGATTTTAGGACAGCAATATTTGTGTCGTATTTTGTTTGGGTTTGAATGTAGAACCCTGAGATTTTCTCACGGTGCATTTGGTAGCAGGTGTTGGCTGTTTATCCTTATGTGGGCGATTTACTCTTCAGCACTGCCAATAACACAATCCTGATACAGCCTGTTCAGGCATTAGTGGTCTGGGTGAATTGACTAAAGGCATGGTTTCAGTAATTGCAAGAATTATGTTTTTTGCCTTTACTTAACACTGGACAAATAAATGTATTCTTCAGAGAGTTGTCTTACAAAGCAATGTTGGTGGGTACTTACAGAAACGTCATGTCATCAGAGTATGGTTGTTACTGACTACTTGGACTCCTAGCTTTCTGTGTTCCTGAATGACGATTGTGAATGCTGAGTATGAGAGTTGAAGCCATATTTTTTATCCTATCAAAATGAAAGGGAGGGGAGTGTCAGTGGATACCTGTGGATTGGTTTATCTGTGTTTATATTTTACAAAAGGAATACGCCTTTCAGTGGATAGACATAAGCAAAGTTGAGAAACTCCTTAATAAAACTTAACACAGTAATGGAAACAAACGATTGATCTTGGATTTCTCACATTGACGTAGGTCTCTTTGTGACTTTGTCATCTTTCTTAGCAGTGGCACAAAAAATATAAATTATCTTTATTCTTGCATCTTCTTATGACCATGTTTGTATTTGATCTGAAAATAAAAACAAATGAATTCACAGAATGAGCATGAAATATGTGTTCTTGTTTTGGCATGCTTGTATCCCAAAAGTAAAACAAAATCAAGCTATGTTCCCTCTTATTAAAATTGATTAACCAAATCTGATGCTATCCATTACGGACACTCTCAGCGGTTTGTTCAATTGAGGGACAAGATTATGCATGCTTGTGTGTACCTTGACTTGTTGTAACATTCTAGTGAGATTTGGCTACAAAAACGTCAAGGACAGACGACAGGAGGTAGAAGTGTCCAGAAGTTGCTCATCGAATATGTGATATTGTTTGAATTTAGCCCTGTATATTTAAAAAAACATCATTTAAAGAGGGACACTCCGAGTAGGAAAATGATTCTTCAACCAACATTGTTGCAACCCTCTGTGTTACGTGAGGTTCATGGGGGTAAAACTCTTAATAAGGACACAGCTATCAAACATTTGTGTCCTCCATGTACTTTGGCTGCAAAAAAGATCGCATCATGAATTAATTTAGTACATTGGTGCTCCTTTTAATAGTAGTATATATGATCATTCCTCGCTATTGCATGTTGTTACTGCTATAATAGTGACCACATCCATTTACATTACAGTAATGACCAACCCATGCAGGATTACGAGTAGTAACCAACGCAGTGCATCAAGCGTGTTTAGTAATGGGCATATCAGGAAAAGTGTTATCAATATGAAATGTATGCATGTGAGAAATTAAATCACAACCATAACAGCAAGTGGCCTCTGACACAGAGTGCAAAATCATATCATTAAGAATCTCCATCCCAGCTTGAATTAACTAGTTGAGGTTGTCTTCTGCCTTTAGCATCATCTTCTGAAATTGTTTTAAACTATTGCTTTGTATTAACGGTAATGTGGGAAATCTAAGAGGATTTGGTCAAATGGGTATTTAAAACTAAACACCCCAACTTACAGATTTTGGCCTCTAGAATTCCTGATGTCTCTGGACAGCTTAAATGGACTTTGCCAGCCGTGTTTCGAGTTGGAGCTGAAACAAAACGTATAGCATCGACTGTCAAGTTCTTTATTTTTAGTCAATGATGAGAGGTATGAGTAGATTTAAAAGGTTTTATTTTCTTATTAAAGTTTAGATTTCTCTGATTCTTTATTCACAAATCAAATATCAATCTGGTTACAGAATTGATAATAGCAAAATATAGTTGGTGTAAATTATATTATAATGTGCATAGAGCATGTTCCATAAAGATAAATATCCCTATTTTAAGAAATGGGCTGCAAATGATGTCAGTCAGAACCCATGAAGAGCTAAAAAATTAAGGTAGAGTGAGATTAGCATAAAGTTAAAATCAATAATTAATAATTGCAGGATTTCCCATAAAGAGAAAATAAAGCATAGAACAAATACGCCTCGTCAACCCCAATTTAGTCAAAGCATACATTTTGTTTTTTAATAAATGCCAAAAGAACACAGCCTGTTGTTTTCTGCTCTGAATCTCAGCTGATATGCCTCTCCTCTCTCCAGCTGAATCTGTGCTGTGCTAAAGGAATCTAAATCTTAGCATGTGTCTGTCTGTCCAAATCTCTACAGCTCCGAAACTAGGAATGCATTTATATGGCTGTAATTTAATGTCACAAAAACATGTGTTCTGTTCTTTTCTTCATCCAATGGACATCCATCAACTCTCCACGTCATCCACCATGCTAGCTAGCTATCTTCTTTGTGGTAAATGAATAATTCTATCCCACAGCACATTATCTTCACAGTTCGAATCTTTATTTTCAATGATCTAATTTCCTAACCATCTTGAAGAAAATGTCTGTAAACTCCAAAGAAAACTTTATTTAAGCAGGAAGTCATTAGAAACAAAATATGGTACTAGCCAAAAGATTAGCAGGGGTGGTTGAGGGTTTAGTTAGCCCCTCCCAGCATGGGTTTATCCCAGGAAAAGGAACAACACAACACATCAGGCAGGTCATCACCATGTTTGATGCAGCAGGTACCCTAGGAGACCCCATGGCAGCGTTGTTTCTAGACGCAGAAAAGGCCTTTGATAGGGTCTCCTGGGGATACCTATGGTCAGCCATGAGGTGGAGTGGAATTGGGGAGGGCTTCATCAAGGCCATATAGACCCTGTATATTAACCCAATGGCTAAGATTAGGGTCAATAGGTGATACTCTGCAGCAGTCAAGATTTGTAGAGGGACTAGGCAGGGCTGCCCGTCATCCCCCTTGCTGTTTGCACTATACTTGGACCCTTATCTGCGCAGGCTGGAACAGAACCTACAGATTCCGGCAATGAATATAAACGGCTGCGCGATAAAAACTCTTGCGTATGCGGATGACGTTGCCGTTCTGACACCGAACCCCTCCGTTGCCATTAGGGAGATTGAAGCAGAGGCTCAATGCTTCAGTCAAATCTCTGGATACAATCTGAACAACGCTAAAACACAGATTGTTGAAAATGGATATTCTGTGTGTAATGATGCTAGGGTAGTTGGATCAGCGGTGTACTTGGGAGTGGCAATATCAGCAAATATTGATATGGTGGTAGAGATAAACATGGCTCCACTGATGGCAAAGGTAAAAACGGACCTAATAAGGATGAATAATTTACACTTATCGCTGGTGGGCTGTACCAACGTTATCAAAATGCTGATTCTCCCCAAATTTCTTAATTTTTTTAGATCGATCCCGTTATTCTTTGAGAACAATTGGTTTAATACATTAGAGGCAATATGTAGCAGATTCATCTGGGCACATGGGAAGACACGTAGGGCATATAGATATATCACGCTTCCAAGAGAGCGGGGGGTGGGGAGCACCGGACTTTAGGCTATACTATATGGCAGCTGCTCTACAATACATGCAAGGGCTAATAGGAGGAACAGATCTGTGTCAAAGAGTTAATAACCTGTCTACGAAAGTATATGCTACTGTGTTAGGGGCAGATGTGGGAAACTGCTTTTTAAATTGTATTGATTTTGGCTACTTTAAATGAACCAGGTTCAAAACAGTTTCTGCTGCTGTGAAGATTTGGACTGCCTTCTTGAAAAGAAATAAACTGGGGAAATACAACAAATATACTAGACTCTATAAAAACAGGTCATTTCCTCAAGCAATCTTCGCAGATGAAGTAATGTTAGAATGGGTAAACAGCGGAATTGTGCAGATTGGGGACCTATTTGATGCAGAGCGGATGGTACAGTTTGCAGATCTAAGAACTAAGCATGGTATTGATAATAGAGGCTTCTTCAAGTACCTCCAGGTTAGGAGTTTTCTGAATAATAAGTCAGGGGAGTCAGCTGGATTGAGTAGGAATGAGATACTGGAAAAAATTAGACTTCTGGGGGATTGCACGATTAGGTCCTTCTATGCCTGTTTGGTTAAAGGGAAAACTGACGACCTAGGAAAAGTGGGTAATAAATGGGCGGAAAAACTTAGCGTGGATGTAGGGTGGTTTGAGGAATCACTGGACCTAGGCCGCACTATATTGTGTTCGTCTTCCATGCAGTCACAACATTATAAAACTTTGTATTCACTATATCATACCCCCGCCAAGATAGCCAAATGGGGCGGGACCATGGGCACCAACTGTCCCCGCTGCAACGCTAGTGAAGCCGATAGTATTCACATAATCGCTACCTGTCCTCAACTGCATACGCTAGTCAGGGACATCGAGGGTTTTTTGGACAGATCATTGGGGATCCAAATTAAACTTAACCCAGCTCGGATAATTTTAGGTCTGGGATTGGAAGGGGCTGACACACAGCAGGAATTCCTGTTCGTAGCAATGTCAGTATACAGATTGACCTTAGCAAGAGCATGGCTTGATAAAAATCCGCCGGCACTGCAAACCTGGTTGGCTAATCTGTTGAACGCATATAATATGGAGAAGAATATTAATGCACGAAAAGGGAAAAGGGGAAGGACATTAGGCTTAAGAATATGGCAACCCATAAGAAGGTGGAAGGAGGGACTTGGATCGCAGGTAGACTTAAGAAGGGCTTAAGGTTTAATGGTGGTAAAGTATGAAATATAAATACTGATGGTGGAAGTTCGTAATGAAGTGTTTGTATATCTTGAAATAGAGTTTATTTAGCTATGAAGCATGAAGTAATAATGCTGAACAATGTGTAAAGTGTGTGCAACATGGAAAATAATAAATATAATAAAAAAATTTAAAAAAAGAAACAAAATATGGTAATGCATTTTGAAATACGTGTGCTTTCTGTCTCTATAGCAAATGAGTGAAGCTTTAAGCCAGTTATGAATGGGGCTCTGGTTAAAATGATAACATTCTACCAACAACAAAGTGCTGGTTCCATACTGAAATTTATGTGAGGTAAAAGAAAGGCACATTCTGTATCTGGAAGGTCAAATTGTCTTCCAGCAGGCTGCATTTCTACAAAACATTAATTCTAGTTAGCTGTCACTGGTTTCTGCACTTTTAAATGTTGTGTTGATTTAATATAAACTACACATTTCTGCTGCACACATGTTTAATAATTATTGTAAGTTTAAAAACCACATTCTATAGTTAAGACAAAATCTAAGCTAATCACATTAACTATAAATTATATTTGTGCATGTTTTAGCATGCTAAAGAACATAACTTATTAAAGGGAAAGCATCTGGTGAAAGAAAGGCCTTTGAATATCAAAGCCGTGTGTTTTAGTTTTTTCAGCATCAAATGTCTGTGTGTCATGTTTAAAGCCCAAAGTTTGTTGATATTAATACAGATTACTGTTCAGGATTCTTTCACGTTCTAAAGCCAGGCACATTGTCCTATGTGTCATTTTCTGTGTGAAAACAAGCGGTATTAGCCGCAAGTGAAAACCTGGAACTGTATTCGTAAGCGACGTCCTCAGGCCAGCGACTAATACCATCATACTGCATAATACCCGTAGAACTTCGCTTTACCATGAGCTTAACTTACATGCACTAGGATTCGTTTTTAATAATCTTCTTGGACACGCGCGTCAAAGGACACTCCTACCGCAATAACATACTGCCCTGAAAAAGCCCATGTTTGGGCAAAACGCATTGGCTGAATGTATTATGTGAAGCGCAACAAATAATAAAAACACCATAAATACATTCATCTGTAAATACCTGTTATTACATGTTCTTGTGTACCTAAGTGCCTGTTCCTATATATTGCCTCTCATCCAACCAAATTCACATAACAAAAGATAAAAAGGTTCCTTCTGCAGGAACCTTTCCACCAAAGACCTAAGTGGTGGTAAGCAAAGAGGAGAAAGTGTCTCTACCTAGAACTCTTTAACTGTATCCTCATCGACCTCTACTAGTTACCTCACAATACATATGGCCACTAATGAGACTCAGAAGGATGTTCTCAGAAAGTGTCAATGTATGGTACTTCACAAGTGCATGGGAACACAAGCTCTTAAATTGTTGGCTGCACCCCTATTTTTCATAATTTGTCTATTACGAGAAACATGAATACAGTACATACTCCATCTTTGTGACTTTCTCAACTCACTTCTTAAAATGGGATTGGAGCCCGGACCAATCACTTCTTTATTCTTTTGCTCCAGTCACCACACAAAAGCAAGAAATTATTTGCGCACCATTTGCAATATGGGTGTTGACATGTGTCAACAACTTGACCACTTATGCAGTGCTTTCTTCAAGAACAAGGGTATACTGGCATAGCAAACTGCAATATGTCAGAGCTAATTTTCATTTGTTTTTAGTTAAACATCTAAAAAGCATATAACTTCAATACATCTTTTCATGACGATCTCTGTAATGAACTTTGCATTTTAAATCAGAGGTTTGAATGTTATGCAAATGTAGGATACTTTCAAAATCATTACATGAGAAGACTAGTACTCAATGCTCCAAGTAGCAATACAGTGCTTGATGCCTTGCTCACTAATCATTTCACACGTGATGAGTTTCAATACCTGATGCTCAACCTCTCGACCTTAACAGCAAAAATATGATAACTCTGAAAAAGAATTTTGCTGTGCAAAAGTTACATGTTGGTTAATATTGGTGAAAACACCATAAGCACAAAACATTAATTTATTTTTACTTAATGAAAACGTTGTTAATACATGGAGATGATGCAGGCGAAATCTCACCCCAAAGACATTTGTAGGCCCTCTCAGTCACCATATAGCTCTATAATGGAGCTGATGTAGGCGAAATCTCACCCCAAAGACATTTGTAGGCCCTCTCAGTCACTATATAGCTCTATACGCAGAACAATAGAACCAATAACGAAAAAGCATTGAAAATGTACTGCCCAGAGAGAGACCGAGGAAAAGTGACACCAAGATATATATAACTGAAATGCTGACCACTTTTAATGTTTCCAATATATCAGCTTTCTTTGCCTTTGAAACTAGTGACTATGCTTGCACGCCACTACAAAATATATATTATTGTAAAACTGGTACTGTTAAACACGGTAACTGCATTCAGACCCCTCAGGATATAGCGGCATGGATTAGCAAATTTAGCGGCACAAAAATGGAAATTTAGCGGCACAAATATGGAAATTTAGCGGCAATTTTGCGGCATTTTATGTGGCCATTTTTCCTACAACAAACACAGATATCTTAGTTTTTTTAGTTATTTAACAACATGAAGCTCTCCTGCTGCGGTGGGTGAAGGCTCACAGCTACGGTAGGTTTCATGTCTGGCTGCCACTAGCGTTTCCATGACCATTAAATGACAGGAGAGGTAAGAATGTTCTAAGGACACGAAGGATGGCAAAGCCCATGCCCACCACAGAGTTGATTTGAGTATGAAATGATAGTTGCTTGTTGAATTTAAAGCCCAGGGGGCAGATTTATGATGACTGGCGCATCCCTGCAAATCAGCAGAGATGTGCCAGATGAGATGTGTCATGCAAGTTTACCCATGCGCCACCACAGATGCGCCGCATTTACAATGCGGTGCATCATGGCGCAAGGATAAACAGATGCATGACGCATCTCCTGTCAGAAGGGTGGCGCATTGATGGAGTCGTGTCGCAAACTACGCATTGATGGAGTCGTGTCGCAATTACATTCACTCAGCCACTTTTAGGAGGCGTTCCTGCACCGGAACGCCCCCCGCGCCGGAACGCCTACATGTGGCGCAGGGCTTTACAACGTGAAGCATCTCCCAGGTGCGTCACGTTGTAAATACCCCGCAGCATGGCGATGGCTTTGCGCCACGGCTGTGTCACAAAAGTGACGCAACAGCAGCGTAAAAGAGGCACAAGTTATGTTATGTTATGTTATGTTATGTTATGTTATTTATGGGTCTTGTATAGCGCAACGGCTACTCCAAAGGAGTGTCCCGGCGCTTTGTGCTCCAGACCCAGAAAAGAGACTGAAAAACATAACAGCATAGAAGGCTAAAACAGAGGATAGGCTAGCAGAGGTCTAATCCGAGAATAACCAGGTCTTAAGACCCTTCCTGAAGGCGAGCAGATTGGATGTGGACCGTAAAGACAAGTGGCTTGTAAATCTCCCCCTCTGTACTTTAGTAAAGCTTTTAAAACCAGACTACAAAGAGGCCCAACCTGTGGACTTTGTCAATTCCTGTTGACCTTGCTCTGTGGTGCGAGTTCCTGTTCGCGCAATATGTGGGCACCCCTGCGTACTCACCAGTCTGACGATGGTTAAGCCATCGCTTTTCATTAAAAAAAAAAAACATTACAATCCAACAAGTGTTATCTGACAGCAGTATAATTGAATTACCCTTTAGGAGTGACATATTATCCAACAATCTGAATTGTATGAGCTGACTATTACAAATCGAGTGTCTTCCTCCTCTTTTTATTATACCTTAATTTTCAACTCTTTTTTTTTTTAAAGCGTGGCTTGCGTAGTATGTTAAAGGTCCCATGGCTTGGTTTCAGTATCAATCCTGCTATCCTACCCACCCGCCAATACAGCGAGGCTTCCTTTGGGCAAGGGGGCGAGGACACCCACTGAGCGGGTTAAATTTCCGGATTTTCATTTAGCAACGTGGACTTCCAAATGCGTGTTCTTTATTAAGGCCAACACCTCACGTTGTTTTTTTCGTACAGTACAGAAATGTATCTGAAATACAGAATCCGAAATCTAGCCAAATAAATACTAGAGACAATACTTTGCAGACATCAATGTACTCATGAAGCAAACAGAGTGTCATTCCCCTTTAAACAGATTAGTCACAGGTCGCACGGTTCCTCAGTCCCTGCATCGGTTGTAACCCATAATTGTTTTGCTAGGAGGCGAGCAGCCGAGAAATGCTAGTAAAAGGCCAGCACACAGAGGTACCGGTGTCAGACGTGCTTACCATGGCGATAACATAGAAGAGAAGACTGCCGAAATTACGAGGACACATGAGTTTAAATATGCCTGACACTGAATGAATGTATCCCGCTTCTAACACGAGTGCTGAAACATTTATGTAATCAAACCTTCGGAAAGAAAATAGAAACGCCGCGTAATTTTACACTTTTAAATAGCATAAGCACACGAATGATGTGTTTGAAATGGAAATGTGCCATAGCACCCAAGAGGGATCTCTCTGGCCGTCTCGGTCTGTCTTAGCCACAGCCAACAGTTAATTATTAACACAATTTAACAGACCCCCCAGGATATAGCGGCTGTTGTAAAAATGCCGCGCGATTTCTACAAAGTGCCGATTTCGCGGGCACATTTGTAAAAATCGCGGCATTTCTACAAAAGTGCCGATTTCGCGGCAAACCGCGAAATCGCGATATCCTGGAGGGTCTGTACATTGTTTACTCTGTATTGTGTTTTGACTAATATAAAAAAACTTTTAAAATAAGAAAATTGATGTTGAACTTAGGTTTACATTTTGGCACAAGTCAGTACACTACAAATCACTTTATTAAGTTTGATCAATATTCTTTCTAATTGCCTATATTATAGAACTCAATTCAACCTGCTCTCAGGGAAAACTTTCTCCTGCTCCTTTTTCGACAGATACTGAACTACTGACCTTTTGGACTATTCTGGTATTTTATTGCTTTCAAGAGCCCCCAGCCCTCTTCACTTACTTTGTATTCAAGGACTTGTAGTTTTAGTAAACACACTGGTTACCCAATAGTGCGGGCTAGTGTTGAAGGTTTTTCCTAAATGTGCAATTTTGGGTTACAACTTGACAAATAACTTGTGAATACTAGTGATTTTTTTGTGATGAATATAGTCTGAGCTGATGAATCAATGTTGCACTCAAAACTATTTTAGTGAAGGGTTTAGAAGATTGTTTATTTACGTAGTTTAGGTATACCACATTTTGATTGTTACATCATGTTATTAAAATGGATATTGTTTCTGGTGGTTCTGATCATTTTGCTCCTGCTCATTACCCCTGCCAATCAATGTTGCCTCCTGTTCATCTCTCCTTGCGGTTTATGCGGAGTACAGGATTCTGTGATGTAATTGGATTTTTTCCTTAGAGAGCGTGTGTTGTGAATTAAAGTTTTCATCATGTACCCAAAGTATCAGTCTGAAGGACATTTCTGCTATAAGTTCTGATGCAGCTTGATAGGACATTATTGTATGAGCCTTTGTGTGAGAAATGTTATACATCTCCAGACTGCTGTTGCTCTTGAAGCTAATTGAAGATTTTCTCTACTTTAGAAATGTGTGTTAAATTAATTTGAATGACCATCTTCATACTGATTTGTCAAACGTGTAATGACTAATCATACCATGCTGAGTTAGCTGTTTGCGTATTTGCCTATTTGTAAACTGTGTATTAAAACACCTGTTTTGAGGGTGAGCCTGATTACTCCTCTGGGAACACTGCCCAATTATTATATTGGGTGAATTGGTTTGTTTATGTGGTGTATGCATTTATGATGTATGTTGGAGTATGTGTTTGATGAATGGATTTTTGTTTCTATCATGATGATTGTGGTTTCAACTGGTGGATTGATCACTGTTGTGTTGATACAGTATTCATATTTGTAAACGCATTTGAAGATCGTTTGAAGTTTATTGGTTGTTTTGGTTATCTTATTTGTTGAAATCCAAGATCTTAACATATATTGGTTTTACTTGTATAATTGTGGTGTATAGAGTGAAGCGTAGCTTACACATTGATAGGGATTTTAACGGAATGTGTTTTCCCTTAGTATATTACATGTTTAATTTGGATAATTCTTGCTCTTGAGTGCACGGGAGCAAGCACACTGACTAGGTTAGATTACCACTGGACAGGAGCATCCCTAGTGTGAATCGTAGTATTTTGTGAATCGTTATTTTGTTTTTGGATTTCCAATTTTGGATTTGTTTTTGAAGTTTTATGTTTTGTGGTTGAGTTGTCTTACTTGATTTACTGACTTTCTTTTCTGTTCTAGAGTTTATCGATTTTAAGGAGGTTTTGTGATTGTTTTCCTGTTCACAGATAAGCCATGCTGGGATTGGTAATTCGTCATCATAAAGCAGCGCTCTTATTGCCTGGTTACTGACAAAATCGCTCTGTGATAGGTTGCCCTTTGACAGAGCTGCACTGCAATTGCTTGTTCTTTGTTTGTTTTTGAGGGGATAGTTTGAGTTGGATTTGAGCAAAAATAATGGGTGGTTAATTAGTAAAGCCTAAGGGTACTGTGGTACCTAGGATGATTCAGAAAGTACCAGCAGAAGGAACGCCAGCCTATGAAATGATGTAAGAGATTGGGTACTATATGTGTACTTGGTATTCTGATAGGAATAAACATACTGCACATAGTGAAGTTTTACAATTTCCATTAGAGGGTACCCTTAATGTTAGGAAACTAGATTTCTTGAGACAAGCTATGTATGATATGAAGCCGATGCCTAGACCTACAGAGTTAGAGACGCTTAATAAATGGGATCGTATGGTGACAGAGAAAGAGAGCAAGAAAGCAGGTGAAGAGTTCATTAGGCATTGGGTTGAAAGTAAAGAAAAAGAGTTAGAAGGAGAATAGGATTGAATGTGTAAGACATTCCCTGCAATAACTACTGAAAATGATTAAAAGACAAAATGAATAAAAAAGAAAAACAGGCAGATGATTCAGGTAATTATAAATTTATAAGTAAATCTTTAAATTCCAGACGAGCGACAAACCTGACTCCTACTACAGTAGGAAAGGATACGGGTGCTCGGGGAGACAGCACAGCGTTGCAAGCTTTTACTAGAGTGGTACTGAGTGTGCCAACAGAGTTGGTATTGGAGCAGTACGGGGTACGAGTAGGAAGATGCAATCTGAAACTCAAATTCAATCTGCCACACCTAAAAGAATAGTGGTAGCTGAGGAGCCCCCTAAGGAAATTAGCATTGGCGTTTTAAGAATTGAATTTGGTGAAATGCTTCAGGGCAAAGAGGATTTGAATCGGTTGTTACCTATAAAGCTGATGAAATTCGATATTTGATTAACGAATCAGCCAGATGTGCAAATGAAGCACATGATAAATAAGAGAATTTATCTTATGAATCGGAAGTCAACCACAGTAAAATGAAAAATATGACAACTTTGAGGGCTCATATTAAAGATTTAATTGGAAAAAACTGGGATTAGAGTGATTGGGTGCATTATCGAGAAATATGGAAGAAAAGGGCCAGTAAATAAAGAGAATAAAACTGGACTGATGGTAAGGGGTGGAGTGTCACTAGAGATTCAGAAGTTGGGTCAGGGACAGTTTTGAATTTCCTTTGAGAGAAGTTTATGGTAGGGAATCTAATACATGTGCCATGGATACAAGCTGATTTATATGCATTTACACATAATTTTCCAAAATTGCGAGAGGATCTAGCAAAAGTGAATAATGAGGTACATAAGTTGACTCCTCTTTCTCAGATGTTGTGGACAGATTTGATTTCATTATTTGAGATTGTGGTTCATAGAGATAAAGGGTGTCAATGTAAAGTTGTGGTTGGATGGACTACACAAAAAAAATCTATAATTGGTCCTAATAAAATCACCGGCTACAGAATAAGGAGACCAATATAAGGCTGTGAATGACTATTTGAAAAACGAGTTCCTGAAAAGATATAAATTGACCTACATTTTTTTAGAGCTTCACAAGAACTAAAGTCAGTGCATTCTTTTTACGAAAGGCTTAGGCATATTTATAAGAAGGGGTGTCGAAAATTCCTAAAAAACTGGATGGATTGAGGCCAGAAATTAGTAATCCTATTCAACAGAGTGAATTGTGTTGAAAGACAAATATTATAGATGAGATTTTGATGATAGCGAAAAATAGTAGTGATTATTATTTCGAGACAAAACAAAAGAAGCTCATATGTGAATATTGTGCTAGCTGGAATGAATCCGATGCAAACGTCAAGGTGGTGGTAGAGGTGATGGTGTGAATATGAATATTGAAATGATGAAAAAAAACACAGCTTGTCATTTCTGTGGAAAAATCGGGCTCTAGAAGAAGTAATGTCGTCAGAGTTCTAACAGGATTCAGGGTAATGAAGAGCAGTTTTCACAGATGCAGAGAAATAATGTAGTGATTCCAAATCAAATGTGCCGACTGTTCAACAGATTGTGTAGAGTCAGACATCATTTGATTACCATGCCTACAGCTCCTGTGATGCAGCAAAATATGAGGAACAAGATGCCTATAGTGCGGGATGCCAGCAGAATCCATTGAGTCTGAGTGAGGATCTGGCAGGGAGTAGTAAACAATAATGGTGCCAGTGGGTGGGGAGGAGGATTGCAAGCTTAGACCAGTCCTAGAGATAGTCCAAAGTGGCCTATATGTTGACATAAAAGTCGATGGCCATCCTGTTGAATTTTTAAATTAAAAATAGTGAATCACATTATTAATTAAAAATATATATTTTTAATTTGTCATTAAAAACATATAAGTTCATTGGCATAAGTAAATCATTCTTAATACAGTGCCTAATGCCCATCAACAATTCAATCAACAATGGATGTATCAAAATACACAAAATTAAAAAACCATAATTAAAACATTAATATTTCTCCCCACAGGGTTGTCGACGCGTTTCGGTGGATTCGGCTGTGCGCCCCACCTTCTTCAGGACAATTTATAATACACAATAATCTGTGAACAAAAGAGTCCAAAGTAAGAATACATCCAAGAGTGCAGTTTCCATTTACATATCAGCTCTTTTTTACATTCTGCATCTTATGCTATTTGTGGTCCTACTATTAGCATATCTAATTTAATCTGCACCTCTGACCATTGATCCATGCCCTCATTCGCACATCGTTTCCCAACTTGTCTCAACAAGGATTTGTCCTCATCCATTAATACCCACTCTTTTTTATAGTTAAATACACCTCTCTTTACACACATTTCATTCCCTCCATAATACTTCTACATTTGTTCAGACTACATACCTTAATGTGATCTAGTCTGTATCCTTTTATCAATTCAGGTACGTCTGGTTCCAATTTTCAATATTGGTTGTATTCAATTACAAACTATAGAGATAAATCCTTTTAGTCTCAATCCCTTTTGCTGAGATTGTACTTCACCATGAATGGAGAACAACACGCACCTGTATTATTCTTTGTGATAGTCCTCATCGGTGTATTCTAGTTATACATTCAGGGTAGCTGCAGTAATTGTTTTGTTTAAAAGATCAGCAACTATAAGGGAATATATTTCTATTATTCCACTGCCCTCTTGAGTACATACTTTTCGTAATTATTACCCATCACGGTGAATCACTCACCAAACTCGTTTATTGCACCTCCTTATTCCTTCCACTTATCAGAAAACACCCGTGATAAGCAAATGATGAATAAAATAGTGTTTGTCTCAAACTACTCCACAATTAGCAACAAGATAAAGAACATCATAAATAGAAAATGGAGTTACCTCCAGGATACCAATTTAGAAAAAATTGAGAAACCTTTATTCTCATACGGAAGAAATAGGATAATTAAGAATAGGTTAGTACAAACCTATAGAGAGAAAGGTGAAACACAACAAATAAGTATTGATACCAATAGCAGAGTAATAGGGACTTATCCATGCAGTGCCTGTGTTAACTGTAAATCTATAATACCAGGCCAAAAAATCGAACTGAATGGAGGAGTACATATGCCTAAAGACATGTATAACTGTAAAACCATAAATGTGATCTATTTAATTACATGCCCCTGCGGTTATGGATACGTAGGGGAAACAATGAGAGAGGTACGTGTTCGGTTAAACGAACATAGGTCTGCTATCAGGACCAATAAAAGAGATGCCACCCTAACAGAACACTGGTCCCAATGTAAACACACAGTGGAAGATCTACGGTGGGGTGTTCTTGAAAAAACTTTAATGTCCAGGAGAGCAGGCAATGTTGAACAAAAAAGGAAGACACAAGAACAATTTTTTATGTGTAAATTTAAAACCCACACTAATGGTCTGAATAACCGTGAAGAATGGGAGAGCATGTATAGATAAGACCCTATAAGAAATAAGACAATATTAATAGGGAATGAAGAGGTAAATGTAAATTAAGAGCATACACAAAACGGAACAGTATGAGAATAAATAGGTGTTGGTAACAGTCAAACACTTCATAACAGAAGACAGAAAAAAAATGTTGTCCGAAACCGAACACGCATTAAAATGTGGGATATTTATGTCAATATAGAACAGAGATATAATCCTTTTAGGACAATTATGGAGTAAAAATTGCGCAAGGGAGAAGATGTCCCGCACGCTAATGAGTGGTTTATCAACATATATAAGCAAATAGCTTAAATAGCAAGACGGTAAAATAAGCATTAACTGTTTTCTCCACGGTTAAATGGTAGAATAATTAGGTAACTATAAGAAGTAGCTAACTGATTTGGAGTATGAACTACCTTTCAAAAATGGCGCCCACTTGAGATCGGGTAAATAAAGATCCCTATATACAAAAGGAAAAAGAAAATAACATCACATGCCAGTAACTAGGTCATATGATCAACCGGAACTACTTAAGAACTCCGAAAACAGACCGTCCTTCTTTTTCTCGCACACAAGTATGAAGGTACATCGGTGAGACGTAAAAAAATAATACATCAGGTGAGCGTTTGGTGAAAAGCGTTATATTGCGAATCGCCAGATTAATTTCAAAACGAAAGCGGATGGGGGGCTAAGAGGGATATATGAGAGTCGCCTGCGTGGTAAAATTTGATGGCGTTTGAGCACATAAAATTTAAATAGTAAAATTAATGAACCAGAGGAGAGATGCGATATCGTATGGCTCGTTGAAAAAATGACGCACTAAAAGTGAACAATAATGAGCGACGGGAGGCAATAATAATAGATGTGGCTTTCCTTTAAAGAATAATGGGAGTCACTCGAGTTCACGGATTTGGCAATGAGAGATGGCTTTATGAACTATAAGAATACATGTGGCTCTCCCTATATGAAAAATGGTAGGGACGTGAGCGCATTAAGTGGGTTGAAAAAGAGATGGCCCAGTATATCTGAATAATCACACCAAGGCAGAGAGGTGATATATCTACTTTTGCATAAATAACGAGACGGTAATTTCATGGCACGATGGGGCATCGCAAAGTAAAAAAGATTGTTCTAATAATAAAAAAGACAGCTGAAATAATAAGTGGTTGCTTGCAAACGAATAGAGTAAGGGTAATAAACGATAAATTGTACGTTTTTCTATAGGCGCACCCCTACGATATGGAATATTTAATAAAATCCAGAACATAAAGAAGCCCACAAGAATTATGAATAAGGCCGTGTTGTCAAGCAGAGAAGGTGAGCAATAAACGACTGTAAAAATACTCCAGAGGTACTGAGGAACAAACAGGTGACTAATAGTAGCCATTTCCCTTTTAATTTATCGGCGCTGCAGAAATTGAAAAAAGCGGGTTTTTGTACACACGATAAGTGGAAGGAATAAGGAGGTGCAATAAACGAGTTTGGTGAGTGATTCACCGTGATGGGTAATAATTACGAAAAGTATGTACTCAAGAGGGCAGTGGAATAAAAGAAATATATTCCCTCATAGTTGCTGATCTTTTAAACAAAACAATGACTGCAGCTACCCTGAATGTATAACTAGAATACACCGATGAGGACTATCACAAAGAATAATACAGGTGCGTGTTGTTCTCCATTCATGGTGAAATACAATCTCAGCAAAAGGGATTGAGACTAAAAGGATTTATCTCTATAGTTTGTAATTGAATACAACCAATATTGAAAATTGGAACCAGACGTACCTGAATTGATAAAAAGGATACAGACTAGATCACATTAAGGTATGTAGTCTGAACAAATGTAGAAGTATTATGGAGGGAAGGAAATGTGTGTAAAGAGAGGTGTATTTAACTATAAAAAAAGAGTGGGTATTAATGGATGAGGACAAATCCCAGTAACTTGTTGAGACAAGTTGGGAAACGATGTGCAAATGAGGGCATGGATCAATGGTCAGGGGTGTAGATTAAATTAGATATGCTAATAGTAGGACCACAAATAGCATAAGATGCAGAATGTAAAAAAGAGCCGATATATGTAAATGGAAACTGCACTCTTGGATGTATTCTTACTTTGGACTCTTTTGTTCACAGATTATTGTGTATTATAAATTGTCCTGAAGAAGGTGGGGCGCACAGCCGAATCCACCGAAACGCGTCGACAACCGTGTGGGGATAAATATTAATGTTTTAATTGTTTTTTTAATTTTGTGTATTTTGATACATCCATTGTTGATTGAATTGTTGATGGGCATTAGGCACTGTATTAAGAATGATTTACTTATGCCAATGAACTTGTATGTTTTTTTTTATTTTTCTTTATTGAAGTAGAGATCACGAATAATAAATAAAGCAAACAGCTTGTCATCAAGAATTTGTGGGGTTGCAAGAACAGTGTACTAGGCTTTATTTTCCCAAGAATGAAACAGAAAGAAATAAAGAGAGATATGAAGATACAGCCAGATCAAACCTTAAAACCTAAACAGAATTAAATCCACTGTTACATATATTATGTATTGAAGTGCATATTAGTGTTTCATAACAATCCTGCGATAAGTCAATTATAGGTTTTACAAGTGGTACATAGAAAGTCAGGATTAATCAATCTTCTGCATCCATATATGCTCTGACCGGACCCCATATTTGCTGCCCCAATGCCTTTTCCCTCCTTCCCTTCATGGCGTACAAATTATATTCCATATTATAAGTGAATAGGAACCGAGTTCGCCATGCTTCAAATGAAGGAGGTTCACTTTGTAACCAACATGAGGCAATACAGAGTCTTAGGACCGCTGTGGCAACAAAAATCAGATAGCTGGTATTATCGCTAGCCTCAGCTTGATCAGTCTCTATATCTATACCCAACAAAATCTGCATTATTGAGAGCTGAAAAGGGGTGCCCAAAATCTCAGATATAAACTTATTTAAATGCCTAAACAGTTCACCTAATTTTACACAAGTAGCAAAGATATGCTTTACATCTGCCTGTTGCGCGCTACATCTGAAACATTTGCCTTTTGGGTCTCCACCCCACTTTGAACTTATATGTTTTTAATGACAATTTTTTTAAAAATATTTTTAATAAATACTGTGATTCTCTATTTTCCATATATACATGCCTTTGTGGTTCTACTAGTGCTTGTAAGGGCTGCATGAGTGATAGTAAGACTGACTGTGATATAGATATGAACAGGAATTGAATGAGGTGACCAAATAGAAGAATCCCCCTAGAATAAACACAACCCAGGGAACACTACCTTTTTTTGATTATACTTTACCCAGTTCCTTTGGGTCCAAAGGGTACTCTCTTTCTTTTTTAAGAATTTTTAAATGATACAGGGGCTATCCGTTCTACAGTTTGTTCTGTGGAAATCTCAAACCTACACCTCTCGGAAAGAGAAATCCTAGTTTTAGGGATCAGTAATAAATAAATTGTTAATCGTGTTACAGCAGACATTCCAGTTAACATTTGTCAAATGAAGAATAGATACCAATATATTTTGTATGAATTAACTCTTGTGAACCTATTGAGAAGGCACATGCTCTGCAAAATTATTTGTGTGATATGTTGTACACTGCATGGTCTTGTAATAGAGACACAAGATGAGCATTCAGTGTTTAAAATAAATTCCTCAGTTTCATGAGTTGAGTTATTACCAGAGTTAACCAAAGATGATGTCCCCTGGATTTAAGACATACTGTCAGAGATGAGGTATGGGATTATACTGAAAAAAGATTGAATTGATTAAAAAAGCAAACCCAGTTAAAATGAGGATTAAACCTGATGCAATTTTTCCCAGAACAAGACGATAAAGACTCACAAAAGAGGCAGAAGGGATAAACAGGAGATTGAAAAGATGATTGAGCTGGGAGGTCTCCAAGATGTACTTGGTAATACTTATAACTCTCCTGTGATGGGAATTGAAAATCTAAATGGCAAGTGAAGAATCCCACACATGTATACTGAAAGTGCTTCGTTCTTTAGCCAAGATCCGGTACCATTTGATGATGAATGCATCGAGTCATTTAAAAACTGAAGGAGAGTTTGTGTCATACAACCGCTCATGGCATGCTTGATTACAGCTTGATATTTTTCCTGTTCTGTCATGAAGGGAATTAATGTGTACTTTCAATAATTACACAGAAACATGGAGGTTTAATGCGTCCAATAGCATACCTTTCTCATGTATTTGATCGATTAGCTGTAAGTCTTCCCGGTGGTTTGAAATGGATTACAGCTGTTTGCCTGACCATTGTACAAAGTGAAGGGATTGGGATATGCCATACTTTAATTACATGTCCCACATTCTGTTGAGGCACTTTTTAACAAGAACAAGAACCGAATGTATCTCGAATAGTAAATTGACTTGTTATGAACAGATCATACTTGCAGCAGATATCACCTAAGAAGCGTCATCTGTGCCAAGTGTAATTTAGGCACATGTGGCAGAACTGGTTGCCTTAATGAGGGCTTGCTGCCTATCAGAATTTGAATGTGACTGTATTAACAGACTGACAGTATGGGTTTGGTGGTGGTTGAGTATGGTCAGCTATGGTCACAAAGGGGTTTTATGACTACTTCTGCAACGCCTATAAAAATTGTGTTTATATATTTGATTTGTTGAAAGCTATACAGAACTCATCGAACCTTGCAGTCGTAAAATGTATAGCTCACAAAATCGAAAAAGACATGGTCACACTTGGAAACAAGTATGCGGACCAGGTGGCAAAATATCGTGCATTACAAGATGAGACAATTATACAAGGAAATTAAACTAATCTAGTACAAGATGTAGAAACTTTGAATTGCTTCTTTATGAAGTCAATGCAGTGTTACTTGTGTTAGCTGAGAGACTTACAGGAAGATGCCCCAGAAAATGAAAAAATAAAATAGAAAAGACTAGGTTACAAAAAGAATCAGGATCATAAGGATATGTATGCAAATGCAGAACATAAATATGCGCTTTCTGATTGAGTGTTACATTTTATGTGTAAGTATTTGCATAATCAGACATATGTAGGCAGAGATAGTCTAGTTAGGTTTTTCAAAAGGTACTGGGAAAACACAGGGGGACTCATTTACAAGAGGCCTGCCCCGCCTAAGCTTCACTTTATATGATGCTCCAGTGGCACAGGCCTCTCAATCGTATCTATGAGGGGACGCAAACCCACCCTGCATGCTTTTGCATAGCCTCATAGATATGGAGTAAGGCAAGGCAGCACAAAGCACTGTGTTGACTTGCTCTATGCCAAGGAGGCGTCCATGGGCATTGCAGTGGGTTTTCCCACGCAACACCCATGGGTTTTGACACATCGCCTGCTGTACTAGGATCTGTAAACCTGGGAATGCCTCAGGAGGCGTACCAAGGAGAAATAACTTTAGTGCTCCTTGTTTTTTTCCTCTTTCTATGTGTGCTGTATTCTATCACATAGAAAGAGTTAAAATGCCTACATTGATTGTCTTTGTGTAGGAAAGTGTCTCTTTCTGCACAAAAACAATTGTGCCAACAACACAGACACCTTTGTACCGTGGTGCATGGGTGCCTGCATTGGCGCTAGGCACCAATTTGTGTGCAGGCAGAAAGGACAGAATGCGCAATATTTCAGTAATACAGCACATTCCTGCCCTTTCCTTTTGACACAAGGCAGTGCCGCAAAAAGCCTTGCGGCGCTATCCTGGGCAAAAAAGTTGTAAATGAGGCCCCGAATTTCTAAATGTTGCTGAAGACATTTGAAGCAGATGTTTGGTGTGTCACCAACCTAATCAAGGCATGAAAACAGTTACTGCCTTGAATCATATTGACAAATCGGAAGGCCCATTTACAAGACTCGAAGCAAATTTTGTTGAGATGCCAAACTGGTTTGAAGTATGTCCTAGTAATCTGCTTGTTTTCTAAATGGGTAGAGGCATTTCCCACAAGGAGAACAGACAGCCTTACAGTGGGCAAATTGTTGTTGAGAGAGGTGATCCCATGATTAAGTTAGCCAATTTGTATTGAGACTCACTAAGGGGCCCATTTAAAAAAAATGAGGTCTTGCAGTTAATCTGTACTACAGCATTTAATATCAACCAGAGGTTTCATTCTTCTTGTGCTTTGGAAAGAGAAAATGTAACTCTTAAGAATTAGCTGGTACAAGTTTGTACTTCGACTAGTTTATGCCCTTCTTCTTGCTTTGATGAGCAGAAGAAGTACTCCTGACAGAAAGACTGGTTTATCACCCTATGAGGTTCTCATGGGACGAGCAATGAGGCTTGCATATGTACCATCAGCTGTCTAGTTTCAATAACTGATGACTTTGTGCTAGATTATTGCAAGTGCCTGGCTGATAAGTGACATTTGTCTCTCGTCAGGTGAATGTGGCAACAGAAGAGTAAAAGGATATGCTGTGCCATGGATTATGCCCTGGGGATTGGATTGTAATCTGATAACATGGTTGCAAGGGCTTTTTGAATGAATGTTGGAAAGAGCCCTACCAGGTGAATTTGACAACAAATGCTGCTGTAAAGTGTGCAAGTGTGCCACAGTGGATCCACGCTGCTCACACGATGAGAATGAGAGTAACTGAAGCAGTAATGAGTCCAATGGTCCATAGACAAGGTCACTACAGGCAAGGTCAAAGCCAAGTGTAAGTTTGCAGCATGAATCCAGAGGGGAGTGAAGATTTTGAAAACACAAAGAGCAAAATCAATTGAGATGGTGAAATTTCCGGTTAGCGAAAATTCTGATGTTGAACCTGAAATTCCTGAAGTCCAGTTTCAAAGCCAAGGTCAGAGTGAATAGCTATTACAGTGTAAAAGACAAAAGCATGAGTGGCAGCAAGAACAACTAATCTCTGATCAAAACTGTGAAAAGTTGCAGATGAAGATCAAAGCTACAAAGACCCTTAAAGGAAAGAAAAGGTTCACTGTAAACGTAGTAGACAAAGACAAAATCAAAGTTCACGTTTGAGTCTTAGCTCAAGTCAAAGCTCCATGTATAGTAAAGAGACTGAAACAAACTGTTGTTGAGAGGACACAAGTTGAGGAAGACATTCCTAGAAAAAGAAAGCACTGATCCAGAGAAATAAATCTGAGAGACAAATAGATTCTGAAACTAGTGGAAGTGAATCACCAGTTGCCAAGAGGTCAACAAGGAAGAGTGTTCCGAATTGAAAATAAGCTTCGCCTTAATTGGTGTAAAACGCTGTCAGTGCAAGTTTGAAAATGAATCAGAGACTGAGTTTGAGTCTAGGGATGAGCCATCTTGAATTGAGTAAAGAGACTTTTTAAATATTTGTTTTTGCTTTTGAGATTTGGTGTGGAAACTGAAAGCTCAAACCTGAAGCAAATTTAGAGTGAATTTTAAAATTGTTTGAAAAAAAAAGTTGACTATTTTTCTTTGTTTTGACTATTTTTTCATGAAATAAAAGCAGAAAAAATGTTGTTAAATATTTCTTTTTTATTCTTGATATTTTCCACTATGACTTACTGTACCAGAGTGTGAAATAAAAATTTCCAAAACATACAGGCTCTGCATCCAGTCTTGTGACGAGAGTGTATTACTGCCATCACCCCCTCCATCCAGACTCTGAGGCTACTGTAAAGCCAAATAAATTATTATATTGTTGGTGTACAGGCCTTAGGGCAGAGCTGCCGACTTTGGAGCTGGGGAACCAGGTTCGAGCTGCGGAGTCGGCTCAGCATCCTGTGATTCAGGGCAAATCACATAATCTGCCCGTCCCTACCAAAGATGAACGTGTCCTTTTGTAACATAACTGGTGCTCATGTAAAGTGCTCCAATACCTTCTGGTCGAGTTTGTGCTATATAAATCTGCAAAAAACAAATAATAATAAAGGGCTATAAGAACAACAAATGTGTAAGGTCTCTTAGTCTTCATGATTTAAATTATTTAGACTAATTTCTGAGTGTGTATAAATGCACCATAGTTCAGTGCATCCTTGTGGTATCTGGCCCTCTTTACGGGGTCACCCCAGATTTTTGCCTTCTTTAGTGGAACCTGTTTTGTGGGCCTTTAAAACTCTGCACCCGTTCTCTGTTTTTAAAAAACGTGGTAAAATTGGTCCAAAACACAATTAGCACATTTAATTTACAACTAAGTCTCTAGTAAGTGGTCCTAACATGTATATAGGGTCTGTAGATTAAATGTTAAAAATGCTAGCTAAGATTGGACCTGCTTACCCTGATCCCAGGCTACCCAAAGTGACTCCAACTGTTGGTTGGCTGACCTGTGTGAGCTACAGGAACACGAGTTTTCAGAGGCCTCCCTGCAACTTGACCTGCTTGGCTTAGCCCTGCTGCTGGCCTCTGCTGGAGTCGGCCCTGAATTCCAAGAGGGACGGACCCTCCTGGTCCTGAACCCTAAGATGACATCAGTAAGAGCTCCTCTTGAAGTAAAAGGTGAAAATTCTGAGGTTTGTGCTCCTCCTGACCGCGATGGGGCCTGTTTGCACCAAGGGTCTACTACCTTCGATGACAGCCAATGCAAAGCTCCATTGAGACCTGCTCTTCGTGCCAACAGTGACTCTCATTGACGACCGACAAAGCAAGACCTGAACTTCGCACTACAGCAACGACAGCCCACGGTGACTGCCAAAGCTCCAGCAACTACTGGCTCTTCGTGCTACAGCAACAACTGTCCACAACGCTAAACCTACTTTTTGTATCAGAATCCTCCTCCTCGCAGCATCCTCCAAGGTGAATGTAACTCTTTGTGCTGGATTTAAGAATGTAACTCTTTAGTGGGACTAACCTAGTCCCTGCATCTGGCACACGTTCCATCCCTGTCTGCCTAAACTTGTGACTTTTTCCTGGCCTAGTGCGACTATATAACCGCGAGTTGCTGCTTTCGGCTTCTTGACGCTATTTTCACTAAAACTTTACAATTAGTAATTATAGTGATTGCATTTTTATCAATCTGATATCATTTTATTTATTAAATTTCACTCGATCTTTCTAAATTGATTTGGGACTTTTCTTGTGTTGTTTTTTCACTCCATTACTGTTTGTGTGTTGCATAAATACTTAACACATTGCCTCTAAGTTAAATCTGATTACTTTAATGCCACACTACCCCAGTCTTAAGCACAGGTTAATTGTGTGACTTTTGTGGTTTACCCCGATACGGATTGTAGTTGTTGCCTGAGTGGAGCTTCCACCCTTTGAAATTACAACCCAATTTCTAACAATACAGAAAACGATAAGCAAGTGTGGAGCTAGAGTTTTAATACTCATTCCTTACAAAATGTAGCACACACTACTTGCCTTCTGTTAGTGCTGTGATTACTTAAAGTGTTTCTGAACTGTTGACTGGTTTCTCACGACCTTCCAGAATATCTCCATTAAAACAAACTATACATCTCCACCAAAAGTGCTTGCAGTAGATGGTCAGAAATCACTGTACTTTGACCCGAAAAATGCTTTTAATACTATGCAAACACTTCCGCTTCTTGAGGGAAATTTCATTATTCAAACTTGAACATTCTTACCAAAATCTAAAGTATTTGGGATTTTAATGAGTGAGCACTCACAATATTGTAGTTTTGATGAAAACATACTTCTTGGTTTCCAAAACCGCAGAAAGTCAGAAAATTAAATATTTAGACTGACAATTAGTGGCCCATGGGCTTAAACAGTCAACAGTTACGATGAACTTGAGCAGCCCAAAAGGAAATTTTGTAGTTTTCCTGTTATGTAGGCAAACCGCTAACTGAATTAATTTTACCAATGTAAAGAAAAACTTTAGTCTAGGTTCGATCTTCTGAATTGGACATTGCCACTTACAGTGATTAATTTACACTGGTGTTTGCCAGTGGGCAGACTGAGATTCCTTCTGAGAGTCCTGCAGGCATCGTTCTTAATTACTGAGATTAAAATGATCTTGGAGGACAGCACGTGGCTTGCCTTTAAGCAGTTTACTGGAAACTGTTTGATAATTGGACAATGTATTTGAAGGCCTTCCTCGTACTCGCAACTTTAAGATTTGAGTGAGTACACAGCTTAAGCCATTCTGGCGATAGTGTGACACGCTGTCACTAAAGACCTGGGTGAAAACTAGAGTCATCTGCCTCTCCGCTGCAGTGCCAGGCTCACCCTCCATTAAAGGACAATCATTGATTCTCTGACCTTGGAGGACTCCGGAAAACCAGTGTTCATTCAGTACCCACTTCTCCCTCTACGGAATGAATGGGTGAAGGCATGGATCTGTGTATCTATGCACCAGTCGGCAGTTAACTGCTTGTATTAGGCTCTGTCTTCCCTCTCCCATGTGTGAAACATATTGGGTACTTGCAAATATTGTTTAACAAATTGAGCTCTGAACACTGAGTGAGGAATAGATCTATCTTTATTTACTTTCTGACAACATTTATATAGTGCGCACCATCCGAATATCTCTATTCACTCTGGTGGTATAACACTGCACAAGCAGACTAGTCTTCAATTTCTTTTTGAGGAAGATCAAGGATTGAGGCAGCTTTAGTTCTTCTAGAAAAGAGCTACAGATGGTGGGGACATGAATCGGTGAAAGTGTAGGTATGACTCAGAAGGGGAAGGGGCCAGTACCCTCTGTATATTCTCAGGTGTCTTGGCTAGAAACCATTGTACCATCAGCCCATGAAGTGACTTATATCTGATAAGTTTCCTGGGTCATCTAATTGAATAAGTTTGGTGAAAGGTCTCCGGTTTTATAAAACTCCCAAAGTGTTTCAGTGAAAGGGAGTCCCATATAGTTACGTGAACTTGAACACAGAGGTCTTGCCTTTTCTGGCTTGCATGCTGTTTGAGCATCCATATAGTTTCAGAAATGTGTTGTGCCACTAGAACATAGCTCTGATCAGAAGCGGCATACATCATGCTACTCCTAGTCTGATCCACATTGGGTACCCCAATGATATGCATTCACCTTAACCACCTCTGTCTCACCATCCATGTCAAGGCACAGTGAGCAACTCTTTAAGTCTTAGACAAATTCTAGTAATGATATATTTGGCCAGTAAAGGTTGGCCTATATTCTTTGAATGTTGACACTAGTAATGCGTATAATGCCACCTCTCCAGTCCTTTTCAGTAACCTTATTATAACTGTGCCAGTAACTATGAAAAGGGCTGGCCTGTTGTGGAAATCATGAGTTCAATAGGGTTTGTGAAACACCTATGTAGGTTCAAGCTCGTACAGTTGGTGATCAGGAATCTGCATTTCTCGTGGTTTCAGGACATTAATGGTATAGTAACCTAGTATTGTAAACTGCTCCGTATGCATCTCAAGGGCTGCTACAGGAGGCATTTTCACACCCCCAGAGCATTTATGGTTCTAACGCAGTGTACAATGGACATCTTAAGGTTTCATTGGTCTGAGTCCACCATTGGAAGGCCATACCAGACAGCTATCTTACCTGGAGTTACCTGAATTTTTGGTGATCATGTTTCACTCAAATTGCAAGGAGCAGATTTTGCTGACACTTGTTTCAGATTGCCACATAAAGTTCAAGCATGTGTTCTGGCCCCTGACAGTGACTTTCCGTGGTAAGTGTGCCAAAATATCACATGGATTATTGGCTTATGTAACCCACAGACATTACATTACTTCTGTTAGTCATTGCAGATGCTGTGTTCCTTGTTGCCCTCTCATGAAGGCAAGGCTCTACATGACCTACTATCAGCAATCCGAGCAGTTTGCTGAAATCGTTGCAGTGCTCAATGGTGTCTGCTATTTTTTAACCAAGTAGAATCTAACTCTACTACCTCTCAGTCACACCAGCACACACATCAACATACATATTTACCTCTTGTCAGCTTAACCTTTAATGCTACAGATGTGAAATGCTGGTGCTGCTCTGACTGCCAAGTCACTCTTGATCTAACATAATGATCTGCCAACTCCGCCACCCGTGTCAAATCCGATGCATCATAATTGCGTAGCGTTGCACTGGGGCAATAATAGTGACTTGGAGGTATGTACCATAAATATCAATCTACAGGCCTGTATCTCTGTTGTAAAGTTTGTTGGCATTCATTTCACCCATCCTCCGGTTACAACTCCCCTCACTCCAACCCCCTGCCCAAGGAACATTCTATTAATTTTTATTTAAAGAACAGTTAACGACTTTACTGTTCCCTTTTCTCCATGTTGGACAAAACAATTTGATCATGAAGTGGTTGAAATGTTCGTTCTTTAAATCTTGAGGCTTTCTGCCTAGATGGGATTAGTTAGTCTGGTCTAATAAATCACTAAAGCATGGTCCAAAAGAGAGTCACACAGTTATGTCTCTGGCATGTACTTGAACTTCGCCTGGGTGAAGGATTTCTGTCCCTCCTGATTCTGGTTTGAGGAACAACTGTGGGACACATTTTGCTATGGAATAGTACTTGTCTCTGAATTTCCACACAAGGTCATTGTTGCCCTCTTATTTCAAGACTTGAGGGTTATGTGGGACTGAGTGAAACTCCCACCAGAAAACAGATGCTTTAACACAGTGGGGCGTTGCAGTAGAAAAATGTCGGCTGAAATCCTGGGTAAGCCGGCAGTGCCTATGCTCTTATCTGTATAATCTCTTTAAATGTATTCACATTCGCCATTAGGCAGGCGTGCAAGGTTCCACCTATTTCACCCAGTCTTCTCACTGTTCTTCAGAATGTACTCCACACCCTTAGCCTTTTGTCTTCCTTGCAGTGTTTTTAATACACTATTTCCATCTTAATGACAAGTATTAGTTTTGTAGGCAAGTTTACTCCTTGTTTCCTTATCTCATTTATTGTGGCTACCAGATCAAAGTGATGGAAATTTTTAGAACCCATTGCGAGATGCTAACTCCTCTGTGGCAGTCCAACAATAGTCCCTTGAGGTGACGGTTCATGTAAAAGACCGAGCTCGAGGGTATTTATCTGAAATTACTTATTCATGAACGCTGTGCCTTCAAAATATTGCTGCAGCAAACAGAATAATGAACTGAGTGCTCGAATTAATCTAAGCCACTGGCAATCGCTTGGGGCAGCATTCCAAACCAGTGTTTTTGGTCCACTATGCTCCTCCAGATGGAGACCAGGCATATGTAAATTGGTCTTGGTTTTATTCAATTTGAACACAAGCAGACCCAAATTTGGACTACTTAGGCCTAGGCAGTGTGGTATTGGTTGAGTCATGTGGCACAGTGAGTACAAGACCCGCCACTTCTGTGCATACAAGTCGCATTTAGGGGGTACGCTGCAATAAACAAAGTGATGGAAGGAATGCTTTAATTCATCTCTACCTCGAATTGCATTAATTTAAAATGGTCCTCTTATAAATAGTATAATTTATGCATGTTTTGAACCTAGGGACATTCCGTCCTTGGTTTCTTCTATCCCATACTCATAAACTTTGTGTGTGGGCTCCTGTGATTCATCTAGGTAGCACTCATACTGAGCTCCTGCTAGTTCCCCTGTTGCCTCTGTGCATCTCAAAGTAGGACATATTTGCACTCTCATTTATCAGGCTCCTGTTGTCTATAATCTCATGAGCATATATTTAATGAGGCACGGTCTAGTTTTTCATTAGTCAGCACCACACACTGAACTTCTGGGATGAATCCACTGCTGGCTAACTATGAAGTAGGTAACTGGGGGCTAAATCGGCATACTTCCTACAGAAGTTATAACAGATAAAGTCACTTTTGAGAAAGGCTCTTAAAAAACACTGACCTCGCCTGAGAAATCCCGAGGTCTACCTTGGTAAAGCTCTGGTTTTGTTAACCTGACATGCAAGAATGGGGCAGGGCGTGGTTCAGTTATGGGGAGCTTTTATCTTGAGCAGCCATTTGAAGAGTGCTACCCACTCAACCATGGTCAGCATTTCTACTTAAATTCGAGATATGCTATACTTGTAAAGTGTGTGGAATCTGCTTCATTAATACATGGCGGTGTGAAGATGGGCTGTCAGTTATTGGTAAATTGGTGTCTTACCACTGAAACGACATAAAACTCCATAATAGCCGATCTACAGTCCACAAGAGTTAAATCGATGAATGAAGGAAATGAACGGGTACTCTTTTGGCGTTGGTTTTTTCGTCAGAATTTGTAATTAACCCTTGGCAAAATGACCTTCAGTGGCAACCAGTATCGGGTGTCTGAATGGTTCACTTTTGCAATAATTATGATCTTGAAAGATGCGTTTATTTAAAATCCGTTGACAAGGCTTCTACTGGGATTAAACAATTAAGTTAGGTGCGCACCTGTGTCTTGCACTTTCCTAAGTATTTTTTGTTTGGCATCTTGCCACATTTACTTTCTCTGTAATCGCGTTAATCCCGCTTTCTTGCTGTTCAGAGCCTTTCATTTTCAAATGTACAATTAATGTTATCTCATATTACTCAGCGGTTGAACAGGATGCTTTGGGCTAGTAGTACCTTCTGGCTTATAACCATGTAGCTATCAATAAAGCAGACAGATTTTATGATCCTTGCACTTTGAAAAACGTCCTCCTTACCACGGCAAGTATATTTAATAATTTAATTTCTGACGTTTCACGTCATATGCCTTTATTTCAACATAATATTGTTGTTAAATATGAATGCACCTGAAATAAAAAATGTTTCGTTTATTTCTAATCCCTTAAAATGATATATTGACCGTGATTGCGGCGTAGTCTGGTGTAAACGTTAGTTGTTGAAAGTGAGAAAAGTTTTAATATTTCGGAGGAGGCACGACCGGAAATGATGTGGGGTGGAGGTAGGGTTGCCACCTGGACAGTTTTCTACCGGCATCACTGGTATTTTAATGTCTTTGTCGGTCCAAACATATGCAAAATCACCTAAAGCAGGTATTTTTAGTCCTTAGCTGTACATACTTCAAACAGCAAATATAAACCAAAGCTATTTTAAATTCATTCTAGAGGTGATTTAAGATCCCTGGCTCGTAATAATTAAAGTAGGCCGAGTCAGAAAATGCATATTAAAAATGAATAGGTACGATTTTGTATAAAATCATATTTCGTATCAAGTCCGGGCCTTTACGGACTTGAAAAAACAACAAACGTGCGGTCTTTTTTCTTGGAAAGGTGGCAACCCCAGATGCAGGTTAGAACCGAATGTTCTGAACAATATTATATTACTAGATTTGTGGGACTCCTCCAGTACGTAATGTTTCCCCGCTGTTGCCCGACTCCTACAGTAGTTCCGGCTGCCGTGATGTTCAGTCAGCGCGACTTCCTTTTAAGCTTTTCAATGGGGAGGGTAAGCACTCTGGCTTTATTCAACTCGACGTGCTTAATCACGGACATTACATGATTTGACGACGCCCCGTTTCTTCATTTAGTTGCAATGGTAGGGCATGTTTCGTTGAAAGGCCACCGAAGGCTCGCTAGTTTTGTTTATTAATGTAGGCCGAACCTGCCAGTGAACTGTCACTCTGCCTTGAGGTGCTGAGTCCATAAATATTCGTCGCATCTAAAAAACCGTTTTCCCTGTTTAACTGCGCGCCCGCACAAAGCATGGCTGCCTGTTGGAAATGCGTTCTTTTGAAAGGTTTTTATGTGTTTTTTAGAGCGCTGCTTATGCGTCATTACAATACAGAACAAAGCAATGACTCCCCGCATCAGACCATTATTTAGCTGGACACATTTACGGCCTGCTTCGCCTCCATCAAAGGCGTTTTCCTCCCTCATAATTAATAAATACTTGATTTCGGTTTTTGTTTAGGGGCCGTGAAACGCTGACACTATTGCACAATGTAACTCTTGAGATCAAAGGCAGCCCGGCACGAAACTTTTATATCAACGCCTTCCAAAGTGTGTAAACGGGCAGAAGTAATTCAATGATTGCCACAGTTTAGTTATGGACTGGACGTTATCTAAGCCCATTGTTGTCGGGGTCTCCACGGCGCCATATTGAAGCACAGTATGGGATATGCTAATTTATAAAGTGGAAAATATTCCTTTTATGTGCCATGCCGCGTCCTAACCCACTTAGCATGATATCTTGGTAGACGCGTCTTCGCTTTGGCGGCGTTTCTCATCGCGTCCTTTCTCATGGTGTCGCCTCCATTGAACCGCAAGCTGCGTGTTTTATGCTGTTGTGTTCGGGGCCTAGCAGAGATGGCGCTGGTTAAAGTGTCTGGTGGCTATGCAAAGAAAATCACTTATTTGTGTCGCTCTTTGTAAACTGCTTTCAATCACAGCTTTTATAATTGACCATTTTTTACTGAAGTTAATGTAAAGGGTAGGGTTTGTTACGAATTACACAGATTACCTAATTTTTCAGCGATTGGTCGTTTGGCGTGATTGAGGCATACCAAGTGTCTTGGACTATGCATTACTTTAATGCACATGACTGCATTCCTGCTAAGTACAGTATGTGTCGTTTCATTTAATATGCGATGTTCCAGTGTCAGTAAATGTATTTTATCTGGTTCTCTTGGTGAGTTTTGCACTAATCCTGCCTACAGGTCCATTCTACAGTGCAAAGTACATAACTTGGTCCGTGCTGGGTGCAGTGTCTGCACAGGTTTGGCCAACAGGGTGATACGTGATCTGGCACCACCGAGGTCGTCCGCTTCAACCACACACCCAGTCACGTCCATCCTCCCCCGATTTAAACTTTGCACAATTCTTTGGATTAGGGGTCGTATACCCTGGCCATATTTTATTACAAACATTATTTTTAGTAAACACACACACAGATCATTTCAACTATTTCATACTCAGTAACCCTTAATATTTGAAGCTTTATTTACACGTGGTGATGCATACCTAACCTTAACAGAGAATCGAGACATTAATTTCCTACCACTATCTTTACATGTTCCTGCGTATCCCAATTTTATGTCCTCGAGTGAGATCATGATTGGATCCCAAGATGTCTCCCGGGTCCAGGCCCAGCCTTTCCGCTCAATGATCAGTGGTGAGTCCCTCCTTTTTTGTTTAAATCTCTTTTTATTGATTTCCATGTTTACATATTCCTGAAAGGCATCTTGCTTTGATTTCCCAAAGCCAACTGTACATTGGGTCACCTACCAACATTTGATACATACTACTGTTACATGAATTTAGAACAGTTCAAGTATCTATACAGCGGCTGCAGTTCAGAAACAAGTGTGACTCTGAGGCTCCAGCCATTTCACAATCGATATAAGTTACAGTTCAATAGGAGCATAGGTCCACTAGTCTACTATAACAGACCTTTCTGATCAATCCGATTAGACTTCCGAACATATGTCGAGGTTTATAAACAATCATAACCAACAACCGCAACTTTGACCGGCACAAACATAAAGATCCCATCTCCCATCACCTCTCCGTTTCCGCATCAACTCATCACCTTTCCTCCACCTGACAGTTGCACCCATTTTTCCGTGTAAGCTGCGCCTACCCACAGTGTGGTGAGTCCCTCCTTAGGTGAGGATCCCACTCACCCAAATCCTTTCTTGGGAGTACACCTGTACAAGGAGCCCATCTGCCCTCTAGGGTACCTACCTCAGGCACCCTGTACACCCATCACTTCTCTCCCCACCCACACCAAGGACCAGTGCTAGCCTCATGCCCATTTCGCATGTGCAGGTGGTTGGTCAGAAGGACCAGATGCCGGTGATCGCTCGCAACCTCCGTGCCCTTGGATACTCAATTCGACCCCCTGCCAGCACCCATTGGGAGGAGCCTATGACCCCGCTGTAGTGCAATTGTAAGTAAAGGTAATGCCTGATTGACACCCCACTCATGACCTCACAGGCCAGCATAGTTTTCCTACTATCTGGCCTGCCCTCAGGCTGCTTATCCACCGAGGATGATGCGCAAACCCCGCCAAAACATTCTCAAGGAACATATAACTATCGAAGAAAGAAAGCTAGAAAAAGCGGCAAAGCGCTCACTTTTTGTGAAACCATGGGAGATGGATGCCAGCTTAGGTAATTTGGAAAATGTACTAACTTTGTTATTCAACCGTTTCACTGAATGATTCAAAGCACAGATCAGTTTTCCATCCCTCCACTCAAGCCTTGGGATGATGTGAGACCACTGCAGCACTGCCTGAGGGAACTTCCTAGCCAGTCAACCTATCTTAGTTATCAGCAATTCCAACAGCTGTCTACGACCAACATGCACAAAATAGTTGCCACCCAGATGCAATACATTGACTCCAGGGGTAACATTGAGTTTCAGAGGAGTTCTCAGTTGGGCCAGCTGCAAGCCTCCTCAGCCATATAAATGCAGGCGGTAACCGTCTTGCTGCGCTCTGGACGGGAAATCACCGGACAGATAGGCCTCCTTTGCACGCCAAACATAGGAATGGCCTAGGAGCCGGATGTCTGTAATCCTGATTACCTCCATGTGGATAGGGGCTGCTGAGAATTCTGCACAACTGTTACAACATAGGCAGCTCCTTTTGCACTTCTAGCAGTCCAAAGACCGCCTGCCAATCCTCTGTACCATCGCACCAGAGAACCCCATTGCTGTGGCCGTCCCAATCCAAAAGGAGTGAGAACCAAACTCCGATGGGTCATGGCCAGCCACCCATAGGGCCTTGTGAAGGATTCTCCAAAATGGATACCTAGTTAGAGTGGTCCCATCAGCATGAACAAGTAAGGGGACCCTCACACCCCGAATTCGGCTGGCCAAAAATACCTCCACACTCGAGACTGGGCAGAATGAATTATCCCGGGCCCTATGCAGCAAAACATGGTCACCCTACCTGGCCTGGTCCGTCTTGGACCTGGGAATATTAATCACCAGGGACCTGGTCCCATCCAACCACTGGATGTCTGCAAGTTGCAATCTCCCACCATCCCACTTGTTTGTGGCTACCAACATGCTCACCCTGTATGTCTCATAAAATGGTAGAGTAACCGCCTCCTTAAATAAACGGGCCTTCTTCAAGGTGACCTTCAGATGGGCCCCAGGGTCCCCATAATCGCAGCTAATTTGCCTGCATCAATGAATTGCCTTGCATCTGGCTTTGCCCCTTCGTGGTGCCCCCATCCCCTCAAAGCCCTCTGAAAGACCTGCCCCCGTTAGTGTACCCCAGCATTTTTGGGAAGAATGAAAATGCAGCTATGTGGCACCTGGCGGAAACCACCAAGCGCCCCCTCACCGTGCAGAGCCCCCAGGAATCCTGTAACTAAGTCCCAGCCCCTGCCTGCCCCATGAAGTCGCAGTAAGCATGCCTGGTCCTGGGAGCTAAGCTGGCTTCCACAAGGTCTGTTACGCTGGGGCTCCAAGCTGCCACAGATGGTCTGGAAAGGGCGTAGGTGAGTCTGCTGCTCCTGAGTGATGGAACCTGAAAGCCTGCATCTTGAAACGATACAATGCGTCAGCAGTGTTATTTAAGATTTCTGGTACATACTTGGCTTTAAACAGCATATTCAGTTTCAGGCACAGCAAAACAATCTCCTTTAACTGCCTTAGAATCATCTTGCACTTTCCAGATTGCTGATTAATGCATTCTACCACAGTCATAATATCAAACCAGAACATGACTGACTGGTTGCGGAACTGATCTGGCCAAATAGAGTGTGCTACCAAAATAGGAAACAACTTAAAGAAGCCTATGTTGTTAACCAGCCCAAATTGCACCCACTCCTGTTGCCACCGCTGCACACTCCATGCTGCTCCTAAGATGGCTCCAAAACCCTCTCTACCTGCAAGCATCCTTGAACAGACCTAGCTCCTCACTGCTTTTGGGATGCCCAGGCCACATCACCGTCCCATTGAAGTCCTGCAGAAATGACTCCCAGATTCTCATATCCTTCCTGGCCTCACTAGACAGCCTGATATGATGATACTTAACCTTCAGGCTGGAAATGGCTTAGGTGATGGACCCCGAAAATGGGCGGCCCGTGGGAATGATTAATAGGGCGAAATTCAGCTGCCCGACCAGGACCTGCAACTGATGCAGCGTGACTTTCTTAGCCCTCAGACACGTATGCAAGCTTTGGAAAAAGAGTCGACTTTCTCCACGGGAAGCCTGGAGATCCCAGCCACTGAATCCAATTCTATTCCCAGAAACTCATTTGTGGTGGTAGTCCCCAGTGTCTTGTCCTAAGCAAGAGATACTCCAAACTCGCACATCAGCTCCTACAAAGTCTGCAAGGCCTCTACCCAGTACCCCGACCCAGGCGGCCCCAGGAAGAGGAAATCATTGACATAATGCAACACCCAACGATGGCCCTACCTACGCCTGAAGACCCGTTCCAGGACAGTACTGAATCTCTTAAAGTAGGAGCACGATACCGAGCAGCCCATGGGCAAACAGTTATCAGAATAGAAGGCACCCTCATATTGGAAATCTAACCGGTGAAAATCCTGTGCATGCACTGGTAGCCAGCAGAAAGCGGATGCAATGTCAAATTTAGCTAGCAACATCCCCGGTCGCAGCTCCTGCAGCATCTGAATCTCCTGATCAAGGGAAGCGTACTTCACCGAGCATAGAGCCCCATCAGTAGCTTCATTCCCTGACTACCTTCTGGGTGCGGACATGTTATGAATAAGCCTAATCCCCCAACCTTATCTTAGGAGCCATTCCAAGAGGGAGCACACAAAACCATACAAGGGGATGGAATCAAATGGACCCCCCATGCCAAGACCCAACTCCTTCAATATCTTCGCCCTGGCCACACCCGGGTTAGCCCTGAGTGACTACTGATTCTTACAGTAGGGAGAACCTACGTAATCCACTGAAGGGATCTTAAAACCTTTGATGCCTTCATACAATATTAAAGCTGCCACTATATTATTGTTGAGAAAGTGTACCAGGACAAGTGAGCATATTCATAATCGGAAAAATCCTAGTAATATATCTGGTGTCTATTTCTCAAGATCAAAGATGTGAGAGGTGATTCTTAGTTTATCAGAATCACTGAAAAAAAGACTCAAACAAAACTATTGTGAGGCACAGCCAACATGTGCGTTGCACCCTATTGGCTTACATCAAATGAGAGAGTCTAAAAGGTAGTTAGACTTGCGACCGCTGACTGACGGAGACCACACGTCTCACGACCTTTTAGACTCTCAAATTTGGTTTTTGGATATGATGGATTACTGATCACCGATCTTCTGAGTACAGCATCTTGAACTGTTGTATTACCTGCCGGTGAACTTAAACCAATAAGACGTCTTGAAGAAGACCCAGCCTTGCAAGCCAATAGGGGACGATGCACGTGTTGGCCATGCTTCACAATAGTTTTGTTTGATTTTTTTGTTCAGTGATTCTGATACACTAAGAAATAAAAATTTCCTACCTACAGTGAAGGAAAGTTTCAATTCTATTAAGGACGCGGAGGTGAGGATTATGCTCAACTCTTTCCATTTTAGTGCTCAGCAGCTTTAGCAGTAAAACAAAAAAGACTACAAATCCCATGAGTCTTTTCACAAACAAGTGACCATAGCGGCAGTCCCATATAAACAGAATCAGGGAACAACACTTCTTCCTTCTTCGTTGCGAACCACATGATTCAAAATGCGTCAATATTCTTGTTTCTGATACGATTCTGAAATAATAAGAACAGTGTCAGCCCATTGAAAACTAACATTATCCCTGCAATAGAAGGTGTATTAAACACAACAATCAATAATGAACAATAAAAAATTGCATGAAAATTCCACGACCTGCATCTTCACAGAACCCTCTAAAGAATCAATACTTAATCAACTCGAAGCCTTTTTCCATAACAAGGGAGGGTAGGAGTAAGAAAATACGCTGGGTGGGATAATCCTCGCCTCTTCGTCCTTAATAGAATTGAAACTTTCCTTCACAGTAGCAAGGACATTTTACATTCCACTGTAGGACCGGAGGCTCGGATTATGCTAGTTCAAAGCTGAATGACAACCATAGACGCCATGCCCAATATAGGTTTAAAATAGAAAGTTTTGAAGGTGGAGTCCAAGGACCAATCCGCAGCTCTAAGGATGTCCTCCAAGTGCCCTCCAAGGGCAAAGGCTTTCAAAGCCATGGCTCAACTTGCTGAATGGGCCCCAAAAGCTGAGGTATCAACACCCGCTTCCTGGAGCACCCATCTTGCCCAACTGGCAATTGTGGCAGCTGTCACTGCTTTGAAAGGTTTCTTGAGAGACAGAAAAAGTTCTGATACTCCAAGAGGTCTGTATTCCTCCATCATCATCTCATATGCCCTCAGGCGTCGCACAACACACCACTGCTGATGGCCTGGGAAGGCCGGATAGTGAACCACTCTTGTGTTAGGCTTAATACGTTGCGCCACTGTGAACGACACCCCTTCCGGTGTGAACTCACGCTCCAATACCTCCAAGGCTCAGACATCCAATACTCGCTTACAAGAGATCAGGCAGAGCAACATAGCCAACTTACCTGTCCGCTCCTTACGGGAAAGGTACTGATTGTCCTGCCAAGATTGCAAGAAACGGAGTACCGTATTAACATCCCACAACGAGGAATACTTCGGACGAGGAGGAAACGACAGGCGTATGCTTCTCAGCATCCTGCAAACTAAGGGGTGTTCCCCTACTGGGACCTCGTGAATTGGCAGGTGGCCCGCCAAAAGGGCGGATGTACTCGCATTAATCGAGCGGTAGGCTAAGCCTTGATCCACTAACTCCGACAGATAGTTTACTACGTGAATCACACCAGCCCCCACAGGATCCAAACCCTGTCGCACACACCAGTAAAGCCACTTTCTCCAAGATGATCGTAGCCTTTGACCGTATATTCTGCCCATGCCTTCCTGATAAGGGACAAAGCTCGTGTCGAAAGGCCCGGGACCTCCCAACGTACCCTGTAATCCTCCAGCCCATGAGGTGGAGGCTGCCCTCTCAAACTAGAGGGTGCAAGTTGCCCTGCTCATTTGTCAGGAGAAGAGGCGTCTGGAGAAGTAGGATTGGAAAAATCCATATAAAGTTGTACTGTGAATACATTGAAGCTGCCAAAAACTCCACTAAGAATATTTTCAATGTGGTGAGAGAACTGTCCTCTTTAGATCGTGCAGCAGCTACAGTGCCTGCCTCCACTGATTACTGCAATCAGGTTGCAGACTTCTTTATGAGCAAGATAGATAACATCTATGCTGCCTTCCTGGAAAGTAGCAGGAATCATATACCTGCTCCTGCAATAGAGGAGTGAGGTAGTAAAAATTGCTTTACTTTCTGCCAACCTGGAATAAGTGAGGTTCTTAAACTTATGGAGGCAGTTAAATCTGGGTCGCCTCGTGACCCGATTCCCCCAAAATATGTGAGGCTAGGGAAAGAAGTAATTGCTCCAGTCCTTACCTCGCTTCTGAACACTTCTTTTAGCTATGGTTAGGTCCCTAGTTACTGGAAGCATGCCATGGTGGTGCGATTGTTAAAAAAAAAAACTCCCTCGACCCTGCTCTCCCAGAACACCTTAGACCCATATCTCTTCTACCTTATGTAGTTAAGATTGCAGAGAAACATCTGAACTATCAATTGTCCCTATTCTTGGAAGAGAGACAAGTACTGCACGGAACTCAATCTGGGTTTAGATCCAAACATAGTACCAAGTCGGCTCTTCTTTTTGCCTCAAAGGCTCTAAAAATGGCTGCCGACGAGGGTAAAACTACAGCACTCATCCTCCTTGACCCCAGTGCCGCGTTCGGCACGGTCTCCCACGGCCTTCTCTTAGAACGGTTGCGGGAGGCCGGGGTCGGCGGAGTGATATGGAGGTGGATTAAAAACTACTTGGAGAATAGATATTTCCAGGTTCTCCAGCATCCTTTTGAATCTGGAGTCTGTCCATTGTCGCAAGGGGTGCAGCAGGGTTTGGCTCTTAGCCCTACCCTATTTAATATTTATATGCGCCCCATGGCAAATATTGTGCTGAGACATGGGGTAAAATTGGTATCATATGCTGATGATACACAGTTGATCGTCACCCTGGAGCAAGAGGAGGGAGGAACGGCTGCCAAGTTTAAGGCATGTTTAGGGGAGCTCGCCAACTGGATGAAGCTCAGCTGCTTACAGCTGAATGCGGGAAAGGCGGAGGTGATGGTGGTAGGTAAGCAACTCTCCCTTTGGTCACACTTGTGGTCTTGTACCTGGGGGTGACCCTAAAAATAAAAAAATTGTACATCTTGCAGAAGGTTCAGAATGTGGCAGCCCGCCTAATACTGGACATCCCTAGGCGGGCCCCGGTTGGAGAGGCTCTGAGGAAATTACACTGGCTCCCCATAAAGGCCAGAGTTACTTTTAAGGCCTTGTGTTTCACCTACAGGATCTTCAATAAGCAAGGTCCTAGCTTTTTGCACCCCCTTCTTACAGCCTACAGACCTGAACGCTGCCTAAGGTCCCTGGGCATGGCAAAGCTGATCGTGCCTAGCGTGTAGAAGGTATGGGCAGGTGGGAGTTCCTTTGGATTCCTTTCAGCCAAAGCTTGGAATAACCTCCCTGTTGACCTAAGGAAGTGCCCTTCAGAGAATGTGTTTCGAAAAAAACGTAACATCTGGCTATTCCGCCTGCCTTCAGATGGCCGGAAATAGACCATAGGTAGTCGTCCCGTTAGGGGGCACTGGCTGCAGGGTGGGGGAAGTGGTTTGGGGCGCAGTTGCTATGTTCTAACTGGTGTTTGGCGCGGGGACACTCCGTTGGAGTAACCATGCGCTCTATAAGCTGTATAATAATAATAAAGTTCCAGAAGAACTGGATACCAGAATTGATATTTCCAGTTCGGCATCACTAGAATTACTTCCGCCTTCTGCCTCCGGACTAAAGTCGTGAGCCTCGGAATCTTGGCGAACCGGGGGAAGGCATAACCGCGGAACAGGGTCCAATCCTGTAAGAAGGCATTCGTATCAGGATCGATCATGTGCCCTGTCTCTTTGGCATCCTCTGCCATATCCAAGATCTTGGTAAGCGGGCCAAAAGTATCCAGGACCTTATCCTGGCAGGAATGCCAGGATCGGTCCAGACCCTTTTGAGGCTCCTTAATGAGCTTGCCAATGAAGGTGGCCATCTTGGCGTAAATTTCTGGAGTACACGCCACATTACGTGGGAGGGAACACTGGGGGACATTCCCCTTTTAGACAGCCCAGGGCCTCCTGGTTCATCGACTTCCAAATCCAGATAGCCACGTATGACTCCACCAGGGGAGCCGGAATCCAGTCCGCAGGACGGGGTGGTATATATCCTCCAGGTTCAGTAAACCTGAGATATCCACGAGTCTTGAGTGTGAGGTACCTCCAACCGGGATTTCTTTGCGCCCCCTTCTGGACGCCAGGTTCTGCTCGGACCCGGTTCCTCATCTGACTCTCTGTTAGGGGCGTCTGAGTCGTCCCCGGTATCTCCATCTGCCCCAGCAGGGGGCAGGAATCGTCATCTGGGGTCTCCTCCGGTTGATAATCCTCAGGCCGTTCTAGTGTATACATGTGTCTCTTAAGGAAAGCCTGGCGCAACCTCTCAAAGGCGTCGTACGAGGTGTGACCCTAGTTAGCCTTACCCGGGGCTTTAGCCTTGCCCTTACCCTAAGACGGTTTCCTAGAATTGAGAGGAACGGCCTCAGACCAGTCACCCTCATTAGAGGAAACCACCCTACGCAGGACCGTACGTTCGATAATCCGGTGGCTATGGGGTTCAAAAGCTGATGAAACCACCCTTTTCAGTGATGTATCTATAGCATCCAGCAGCCCCAAGTGAATGGGGAGAAGTGACTGGTCTTCTTCCTCCGGCTCCCAGGTATGAAATTCACCTGCCATGGTCAACTTGTGAAAAGGAATGGCCAATGGGGAAGAGGAAAGTACTAGAGCTCTGGGACGACCTGCAAACAGTCCCTGAGAGCAATTGGTTGTGCCAATGTTTGTTAAGAACAGACAATCTTAACAAAAGGCTCCGCGGGGAAACCGCACTGCTGGAGCGAATCACAAAATATGAGCACTGCCAAGGACTAAACCGATGTGAAGAACTGCCAAGGACTAAACCAATGTGAAACTCTCAGGCACGAGGAACTGACAGTCCATTTCCCAACTGGAAACCGTCATTCATGCACCGAGGAATGTCAAGTATGCGGAGGCGCGTCTCCTCCCTCCTTCAGTAAGAGCGTGCACGCCACACCCTCTATCGAGGTGAGCGGAGCACCGCACTGGCCGAGAGCGGCCCAGTCGCACGTAAGGATACAGAATGTGGAAGCCTCGCCGAACAGCCGAAAGAACGGCACCAAACAACAAACGCGTCAAACTGGCGCACTCGCACCAGTTTAAAGAACCGAAAATGCGACCGGAATTAGAATTCCCAAAAGAGCCTCTGAATCGTCAAAACTGCCACGGGCGACACGGAGACCCAGCGATTGAACACTGATTACCATCTACACAGTGTAAATAAATCACTAAACTCTTATGCCACAAAGCCCCAAATTATGCTGTACACATAAACAGCATCAAGGAAAGGCCCTTATCTGGCTGTTGAGCAGGGAAGCAAGAGGAAGTGGTGTTCCCTGATTCTGTTTATATGGGACTGCCACTATGGTAATTTGTTTGTGAAAAGACTCATGGGGTTTGTAGTCTTTTTTGTTTTACTGTTAAAGCTGATGAGCAATAAAACGGAAAGAGTTGAGCATAATCCGAGCCTCCGGTCCTGCCGTAGAATCACCTCTCAACCATTGTTCTTGAGAAATAATCACCAGATTTATTACAAGGATTTTTCTGATTTATTATGGATATATTCACTTGTCCTGGTACACTTTCTCAACCACTGTACTAATGGGTATGGGGTTTCCCATTACCAAGGACAAGTGGCATACAATCATCCTCATCAACACGCAGATTGGGCTAAAAATCAGGATCCATCACCCCTTCAAGTCTTGCAGTACATTTTTATTGTACATATTAATCCATGGCACCATTGCCGACAAGATAACAGGTGAGGAAGCATGCTCTAAAACCCTATGATCAATACTGCTTTTTAGTACTTTTGTCTTTGGACTTTCTAAAACGCTTGGATTTGGAGTGCAAGGACAAACCACAGAAGGAGCAGCAGTGCTTAAACCTACAAGTCCTCGCTGCCCTGGGACAGGTGTGCCTGTTGAAATCCCTGCAGGCCCCCTTCCTCGCCCCCCTGCCTAGCTGTCAGCGGACCCTAGTCCTGCGCAAAAGGACTGACCAGCAGTAGTGTCCATGCAGGAAAGCTTCATGTGACAGAGCCATGTGATCACCTCAGTCTGATCCCATGTCAGTGGTGGGTTAGTCACTTTAGCCCCCCTGAACTCCTTGTCATACTCCTTCTCCTCACTGTACTCATTGTAAGACTACACACTCCTATTCTGACAGCAGGTGGTTGGGCGCCCAGATTACTAAAGCGTTCCACCAATATAGCCTGGTAAACTGAGAAGCCTCTAATCCAGTTCCCCTAAGTCTCTGACTTTCTTCCTTTGTGGTCAGTGACTACAGTCCCTAGAGTGCGAACATTCCTTGCACCGCATGGCCTCTTCTGTGTCCAATTAATCCATCAATAAATCAAAGATATGCACATACCCACCTTCAAGACTTTTTCCTTGACCTCTAAGCAACATGCCTGCCTAACGGCTCACGCTCCATCTGCACCTCACCCAAACCGACGGGTGATAAAGAAGCACCATACCTGGTTCAGTCAGTGCCTGAGCAGGGGGAATCATCACCTTTGCTGTAGAACTCCTGGTTGTGCTGACACTGACGCGGGGCCCTACGCCGCAGGCACCTAGCCCGCCAACTGTGGGGGCCTACACTGAGCTTGGTTTATTTATGGGTTTATACCGCGATTGAATCGACGCCTGAAGGAGTATCTCTGTGCCTAAAAACACCAGAAGCACAATTTAAGAGAGCAATCATTATAGAGAAGAGCTAGTTCTGGAACAGGAAGGTTTTCAGCTTTTTTCTGAAGATTAGATGTTCTGGACATTGCCTGAGCATCAGGGGGAGCTTGTTCCATAATATAGGGCCGACCACTGACAGAGCTTTGCCGACCTGTCTTGCCTTTCTTACGATAGGCACTCGAAGGAGAAGCTGGTTGCTAGACCTAAGGGAGCGGGCGGGATTATATGGTACAAATGTATCTGTCAGATATGGAGGTCCTAGTCCGTTTAGACTCTTGTGAATTACACAACAGATCTTAAATTTTACCCTTTGGCGAACTGATAGCCAATGTAGTTTGTCCAAAAGGGGTTTTGACGGAGATCTGGGGGGGGGGGGGGCATTCAGGACCAGCCTAGCAGCAGTGTTTTGTACTACTTGGAGTTTGGCTAATACTCCATCGTTGGCCGATGCCAACACCCCGTTACAGTAGTCAAGACGACTAAGTTCGAGGGCCTGCACCAAGGTTTTTCTTGTGAAATCAGGGAGTAGAGGGAACACCTTACGAAGAAGACCTATAACATGAAAGCAAGAACCCACAATGTTATTACCATGCTGCTTCAGGGATAGCTCCTGGTCCAAACGTACCTCCAGGTTCTTCACAACCTCTTTAGGGTCAGGAACCGTGCCTAGATCTTTCGGCCACCAATCAGGGGTCCATAGGATTTTGGCCTCCCCAAAGAGCATGACCTCAGTCTTACCTACATTACATTGTAGGAAGTTCGAGGACATCCACTGGGCAACTGCCTTCATGCCGTCGGAGAAGGATGTTTTAACCTCGGTGGTAAGAGATTTAAACGGAAAGAGGAGTTGTGTGTCATCCGCGTATGACACCGGGATGAAGCCAAAAGCTCTCATGATCCTGGCCATGGGGGCCACATAGATATTAAAGAGAGTGGGGCTCAAACAAGAGCCCTGTGGCACCCCCTTTGTGATCTCTACCTCAGCCGAGCGGAACGCGCCCATGTTAATACATTGGGTGCGATCGGATAGAAAACTCCTCAACCAGGCCAGTGCCATGCTCTCAAGGCCGATCTCTGCAAGCCGTCCGAGCAAGATGTTATGGGATACAGTATCGAACGCAGCCGATAAATCTAACAGTACCAGAACCACGGAGTAACCCTTGTCCTGGTACATGTGAAGGTCGTCCGTGACTGACAGTTGGTGGTTGGTGAGACAGCACATAGCACAGTGTGCTCTGGTAACTGCAGCCATCCCACCGCTCCCTGTGGTGGACCCCCAACCGGGACAGTCTCCTGGGATACCTGGATCCCCCAGCACTACCAATGTGAGCGGCCAAGCTCCTGGCCCTTTCCAGGTCATTAGGATCACTAGGGCCCACAAGTGCCGCCCCACTAAGGGGGCAGATAACATCCCAACTTTAGAGAGCCACGGCAACATACTTGCTAAGTTATTCATTAGGTCCGGCTGGGCAGGTCCTACCACAGGTGCAGCCCAGAAGGCTGTGCAACTAGCCCCATTCTGCACAATGCCTCTGTCTGTTGTCAGTGCTATTATCGCAGAGACAGGGCCCAGCGATGTACCTTGGCAAGACTCACTAAGCCATGGGATCTGACCCACCAGGGCCCCCTCTACGTGGTGGGGTCCTGAACACTTGACGACCCGGTGGCAGCTACTAACTGACCCTGTCTCGCTCCCTTGCATCTGCCTTGCGCCCTAACCCTCTTTGGTACCAGGGGAAATGCCTCCCTGGGAGGTACTCTTGCCCTCTGAGGCCTCTCAACCTGATCCTCCAGAGCAACCTCCCCCAAAGGCTGCAACTGCAATGCTGCATTTGCCTCATCCATAGCATCCATTCTAGCAACCAATGTCTCCAGGAGCACCTCAATCCTCGATTGCTTCGAGCTTTTCTCTGTTTCAGACATAGTGGCAGCACAGGTAAACAAAATTTCCAGGCTCGCAGTGCAACTGACCAGACAGGTAAGAATCCCATTAGGAAGCACCCAGACACCCTGCTATCCTATTCTTCAATAAATGTCTACCAGCACAAACGCCACAATGCCACCACTAAGGCCCTACAATAATGCTGCTCTCCACGTGTGCCCCCCAAACCTGGCCCTGCAGCTAGATAATACACCTCTAAGGAGAACTGGTAAAACAAGTTGATATGTCCCAACTGCACAACAACAGCACAAAAGAACCACACTGAAATGAGCGGCGCCCTATGTGCAGAAATAAGAGTCTTTTAACAACAGCACTTGTTAGAATAAAAAGGGGACAGCCAGCCCAATGGTAGGTCATATGGAAATAGACCTCCTTAATAACACCTGCAGCCTCCAAAATGCCCTCCAACACTGCTCCAGCTATACTGCCCACGCTGTGATTGTCAGAAAATTGCCCCACAATAATGCCCACGATACCATGCAGACCGACTCACCTGCAGCAACAGTGGCCCCCAGCTGGAGCCTCCACCGAGTATGAAGTACCCGGGTCAGGTGAGCTGTGCTCAAACCTGTGCAGCCCACAGATTGGAGACGGCTGTACTGCAAATGTCTGACATGAAGAGAGGCATGCAGAGCGGGAGTGCATTGGATCTGCAGAAAGTGGAGAAAGAGAAGAAAGACAACAAAGAGGCTGCTGCCCAACGTGCTGCGGGAGCAGTGCGAGCAGCATCCTTGCGAAGTTGCGGGGAGGAGCGAAAAGACCTGACCACCTCGTGCTCCTTTTATGGTCTGGGCTTCGTGGTCCAATGGGACGCGTGCCCTGGAAGCACAACACGTGCCTTTGGGGTCAAAGCCCCACCAACGTCCAATCGCTGCCCTTGTTGTTGAGGGGCGGCAGCATTATGTGCTGCCGACCTCCATCGCCAGCCCGGCGAAACCGCCATGTGTGTGGCTCCCCCAAGCTGGGGTAGCCTTGGCCATTTGAAAAGTATGATGAACTCTAGCTTATGGCTGTGCTAATGTGGCTTAGCATTCAGGATGTGGAGAGCCCCGGTGAGATGCCTCTTCAATATACAACTGAAGCTGATGTAGAGGACCGGCACCAGATGTCGTGATGGTTTCCTGCCCTGAAAGTTTCATTGGGAAGCATGTTCCTTTTACTCCCAGATCCCTAGATCTGGGAGTATCAGCTGGTGTCAGAGGTGGCATTCCTGAATTTACTAGTCTCTGCTTGCCAACATATTTGACAGCAGGGTTTCCATGTCAAGTGACCGACTGCGTCAGAACTGGACAGCATGCCTTTCTAATAAGTGGAGTGAGGTTAAAGAGGAGTGGTGGTAACAAGAGGGAACTGTGTTTGTGTCCTAAAGAAAGGGCCACTGGAATTATACGATTCTGCGTCAGCCGTTTTTTTCACATAATTATCGATTTGACACATTATCCATCTGTTGCAAAATCTGCAGATTTTTACAAAAAAATAGATTCTAGCTCAAATGGATCAAAAGTTACTAAAAAACGTGCCCACATGTGTTTGTGCGTAGTGGAAGGCCCTGTGCAAAGGTTGACTGGTATTCTGTCACTTGCTTATTTCTCTATTTGGTTATTAAATTGGTATTAATTAGGTGAAATCGTTGTCCAGACAGTATTAGCATATGATAAAATACAAAATAATGATTTTAAAAAAGTGCTGCATTATACATTTGCCACAAAATCCATCATCTGCAGCATAATCTGCAGATGTTAACAAAAACAATTGCTTCTAGCTCAAACGGTTCAAAAGTAACTAAAAACACAGCATGTTGTGCCCCACAGTGGAAGGTCCTTTGCAAAGGTTGACTTTCTCCTTTCTGTTGCTTATTGCTGTATTTGGGTGTGAAACTGGTACTAATGGGTTGCAATGAATGCCCAAGCATTGTTTACATGTGAAAAATGTCAAAATAATGAAATAATTTGCAAAATATGCCCCATTGCGGCTCATAATTAGCCTTTTCTTGCTGCATAATTTACTCAACCCTGCCTCATAATTTGCCCCCCCCTTACCACATAATTCCAGTGACCCTGACTATGCCAAATCATTTTTCTTGCTGCATATTTTAGTAGACCTTGCCACATAATTTGGTGCTCTCCTACCGCATACGTCCAGTGGTTCTGCCTATAGAGCGCCACCCTTGTTTCAGTATGGTTCACTAGGCTCTTTAGACGGCACATTGAGCCCATATTTGGGCTCTTAAAACGTTGGCAAAGGTAGAAAAAATATTGTGCTGTAACATAGTACAGTTAAACTATATCGTTGTAATTGGACAATTAAAAATGAAAGTAGTCCCTATTGGTACCCAGAGATAGAAATGTAACAATACTCTGGCAAATATTGCACCACTTTTAAAGATAGACACCAGTCATTGATGTTTAGCATTTATTTTGTTATTGGGTGAGAGGAAAATTTGTGAAATATTCATCACCAGACAGGGAAAATTACAGTATATTTTGTGTGCACAAGCAAAGAACATTAAGGCATATTTACTGTGCTACCTAGCAATAGAGAGTTGAACGGGGGGTCAGCATCTTTTGACTTTCCCGGGAATTCTTCTGGTGGGTTTCAAGAACTTCCAAGATTCCTCAGACTTACTTGTGTCCCTCGTGAGTATGAACTCGACAAATGTATGGTATCCCTGCTTATCTGAGCTGGGGGTCACCCAATCAAAGTTCTCTTAGCCTTCAGACAAATCATCAAGTGAGAAGTCTCTTTGCTTCTGGGGTGGGCATGTATCTTTTTCCTATCAGTGGTACTTTTCTCAGAGATTTGAAGCTTGCACCTCATCTTTTTTAGATATATGTGTGTAATATCCTAGGCATTTAATAAACAAGAAGAAACAACAAGAACAAGTAGCTAAGGGAAAACACATCGGAATCAAAAGTTTATAAAAACATTGTTTTTAATGTATTTATCATAAAAAATGATCTCGTTATTGAAATATGCAATGTACATACACATTCAAGAAAAAGATAAAACCGTTGTTATAAAAACAACCACAAATAAACAATATTATAATAATGACTAAAAAATAGTGGCACTAATATGGTCGACGCGCGTTTCGGCGTACACAAGACGCCTTCTTCAGGAGCCACACAATTTTTTCTCTCTTCTGAAACACAAAATAAAAAAAAAACCTTTATCAATATACAAACAATTTATTACATTCATTTACATGTTAAAAATTACATTATATATCATTCCACAGTGTTTCCCTTAAGTATATATCATGTTCCTAACTGATGGGGTAATCAGTTTACAGGTTATATATAGTCAAAATATCTGAGTATTCATATGTATTTTTGCATGATTAACTAAAACTTGAAAGGATTCTCAACTCAGAAGTAACAAAACCTCTTCAATGTACCCTCTAATCTAATTTCAATATGACAATGTTTATAGAGGCTTATTATATAAGATTACCACATTTTATTACTGATAATGGTCCATATGAGGAACTTTGTAGATATACAAGAGACCTGCGATACCTTCCTTGGTGGTTAAATGATTGAGTACCGAGTTTTCCTATGTACCCATTATATTAAACTCATAACGGTCCTCAAGATGAAGGATACAACATCTATGACCTTCATCATCCCTACAAGTGAATATTCTAATAATAATTCAAAGAAAATATTCCTTACTGTAGGTGAGCAATTCAAAGTATTTTGTGCAGTCGATCCTTTCAATGTTGGATCCAATTTATTGAGTGAACAGTAAAATAAAATGATAATACCTAAAAGAATATATATAATAATGTATATAAATCACTGTAAACGCGTTTACATGATATAAAAACATACCCTTCGTCTATGGCAGTCTTTTACGATCTCTAATAACCCCCTACTATCCGATGGTATCACAAGAAGACTACGTCTTACTTCACGGGATATGTAGACCATGATATTTTGATACGTGTCCCTGAACACATACTAAAGAGACGATATGGACTACAGTTTGAAAAAGCGGAAACGTCTCTGCCATCAGGGATAGCCGTTAAAAGTACACCAATCATACAATTTGAATAAAAATAGACAAATCTCCCTTAGAATATATCACATATCAGTGTAAGCTGTTTGCGATTCAGTCGATCGAATAACTAAACTTAGAATTTAAACCAACTCACCTTAGGGAAGACCTCACTTTGTTGGTCCAAGGCTAAACAGGCATGCCGGTAGTCGCCTATTTAATATTTTACGAAGTTAAAATCATTCAGGTCTATGAAAACAAACAAAAAGGGGATAAAACAAAAACAAAAATATGCAAAAGAAGCCCATTCTGATAGTAACTTCTAATCCTATACTACAAACTTAGGGCATAATATCCTAAAGTCGCAAGAAAGATACCGTATTTTCTGGCGTATAAGACGACTTTTTAACCCTTGAAAATCTTTTCAAAAGTTGGGGGTCGTCTTATACGCCGGTATCATTTAATAAGCAAGCGAATATAGCCCAAACCCTATATTTTAAAAGGAAAAGTAGGGGGTCGTCTTATACGCCCAGTCGTCTTATACGCCAGAAAATACGGTAACCAAAAAGTGCTCACCATAGCCATTGTGGTTTCTATATTCTGGGGAAACCGCCGGGTAATAAACGGACACCAGCATACTTTCCTTTGTTAAAATTCGCATTCGTCGTCTTAGCAAATTCAGTATAGACGAAGGCACTCCACTCTCAGGATATATGAGTCTAGGGATAACATATAGAAGAAAATGTATTATAACCTGAATAGGTCCCAAATACTCAATTTATTGATGGACTTAAGAGAAACATTGTATCTCCAAAAGTGTCCGATATTCCTACATCAACCGCTTACCTAGGTATACCGGGACGAATATAACAGGCAGGCGAGACGTGCAAAGGATAGATGCCGACGTCTCCCGTCCGTTTAAGGAAAGTAACAGCACACTAAGGTACGGCCATCAGGATATGCGAATCTAAGGATTACATATGGAAAGCGACGTATTATAGTCCGCCTAGAACTCAAATACTTAAATTACGTAAAAGCCTTAGAGAAACAAAGTATCTCTAAACGTGACTGATATTCTAACATAAACTGCTTACCAAAATAAAAACAGCCGAATACGTCAAACAGATAGGGCGCATAGAAGATGGATGCCGGCGTCCTCCGTCCGTTAGAAAAGATATCAACATACAATTGTGCGATAGGAGTTTAAATACGACGTGAAGATACAATCACGTGACGTCCATCACATGACTCTGATAACTAAGGCAAAGGCCGTATCCACGATCACATAAGATTATTCAATAAAGTAGAGGTAACGATTACCATTCAAAAACTCGGTATCGCCCAGATATAAATCAACAAATAACTCCATCCTCAAAATATAATAGATATTATAAAATAATATCTCAAGAATTTTTTTTTAATATATAAAAAACAAAACGGGTAAATTAAGTATCATACTACAAAGAAATAGCATAAGGAATTTGTTTGAAATATCAGAATAAATCTATGGGCTCTAATAAGGAAACAACTCCTATTTGACAAAGGTGCCCGATGATAATACATGGATAAGCATAGAAAGGGGACAGCCATATCACCTTCCTAGCCTATGTAGCAAAGGTGCCTGATGACAGTAGTCCATGAATAAACATAGCAAGAGGACTGACACCTCACCTACCAAGCTCAAAAACGAAAACAATATCTCTATAAATGGCGAATAAATCAGATATGTGTCCCAGATGAGTTCTGACCTGTTGTACCTGGCAGGTGTTCTTTTATTTCTCCTTAGGGACCTCGGGGTGGTAGGTATGTGGGGTGGAGCGGACTTCTTTTTATAACAGGGGTCGAGGTTAAATATACCAACTTCTGCTCAATCTGTGGGACTGGCAGCCTGGTTGTGGTTTCCCTCTAAGCTACTAGGATGTTCTCAGCAATGAGACATTATAGTGCAGCTGTAATTGGTTCAGACTCTCCTATGCCTTATGCAATAGAATGCTTGTAATGTTCTTTAAGTGATAACGCGTTTACCACTTGGCCAGGTCTGGTATCTAGATAAAACCATGAAAATGTTATTAAGCTGCCCCTAGCACTTAAAGAAATTATGAAATGGAATGTTGTTCACTACACAATGCTGTTGTGAAGTGTTATGTTGAGCGTCATTTGGACTTGTTCCCTTTTGTCAAGAAGACCCATACAGTTTGGTAAATGAACATTTTTCTGACAGTAATAAACCATTTTTTTTTAGTTAAACACACCTTTATATTTTGTATAGTTCTTATAGAATTTGAAAATAATGATGAGAACAGGTATCTTTAACAATTTCAGAATCACGAATGTACAGTTATAGTTTAAGCCAACGTGTGTTTCGTGAATGACTTGCAATCAGTCGATTATTATAAATAATTTTCAAGAAGGATAGGTCTGACAATTCGCTTGTAACGAGTAGATGTTAGCTGCCATGATGAACCAATCTCAAATTGTGTTGCAATTGGCATATAGTCGACCTAATTTTTGCATTAGGATTTTTCAATCATAACTTTTTAGTTTTAAAAATAGATAGGCGCAGGTTAAAATTCACTTACCAGTTGTAATGCTAGAGAGAATATATACATTGTCATAAAAGTGTGAGGAGAGAGCACCCACGTTCCCGAACCACTGTATACAACATGTCCTTATATAAACTCTCCCTAGCCTACCTAAAACGTTCTCGGTGCTGGTTCATAAACCTGCTGTACCTATGGCTGCCAGTCATCTTAAACTGGTGACATGGAATACCGTTGTTTGTTTGTTTATCACCTCTTAAAAGGATAGCTAATTGTAGGGATGCACCACCTATAGATCATTTTTTTAATGAATCTTTTTATTAACCCCTTCCGCGCTCATGACGAGCTCAGCTCGTCATGAGTGACTACGCTCGCACGCTCATGACGAGCTGAGCTCGTCATGTAACGCGGTTTTTTTTTAAAACGCAGCGCGCAGCGGGAAAACCGCTAGCGCGCAGCGGGAAAACCGCTAGCGCGCATGCGGTTAAACAGTTGCTCAGTGAACATAAAATGATACAATCTTTTGCAAATAGCGTGACACTTTGTGGTGAAAATCTTAACATCATTACAGTCTGAGGTAATAATAAGCCATAACCTAGATCGCATAGGTGTAATTGTAGGTACATACCACCTGTAGATCTTAATCGACTTTATAGATGTACCGTCATTTTTCCTGGGTATGTGTTGTGTGTTTGTGGGAGGTGAGGTGAAGTGAAGTGCATTCGGAAAAGAGTGATGAATAGGGAATTGGGGAGGCCTAAGATATGCAATAGACGAGGTACGGAGAAAAAAAGGGGTGTGCATATCTAACAAAGAGTGAACATAACAGGAGTGATTCTGACACTCTGAAGACCTCTACATCTTCCACAGGCCTCAGGAATGTTTAATTCACTCCCTTACAATTTCAGAATTGAAATAATTTCAGTATTAACCCCTTTAGTGCTGCCGTCGGCCGTTGGACGTTGCGAGCACTACCTCCGTAGTGCTGCGCACGTCCAACGGCCGACGCCGCCCCACCCGTTTCTTAGAACGTTCAGCACTGGTGCTGAACGTTCGACACAAGAAACGGGTTAATATTTACAACAAAATCATTGTTACTTGTTTATCTTAAACAGATAACAACTATTGGCAAAGCCAATAGTCCTGGCTCGTTTAATGTTTGGGTCAGTTGTTGTGATATGTATCTAGATGCAATACAGATAGCTCAGAGAGGAACCAAAATGCTGATCGGATGACCCACAATGGGACTCAACAAATGTAGTTTGTGTTTAAGCCAGAGCCGTAATTACTTAGGCCACGCCCCTGTTAGACACCCATCTACTTTTTTTAAGCCCTTTCTAGAAGCCATTCATGGGATTGTCTGCTTTTATTGTAGCAAATAATTAGGTTATCTGAAATAAAGAACATGGGCAAATCCAAACAGGATCTTACCATTGCCATGATAGCTGATCAGCGGCTCTAATGGGTCAAATATTGAAAGATCTTACAGAAGACATTTAAGTTAAATAAAAAGGACAAAGCAGCCTCCCTACTGGAGGGACCAGGGACTGGTTGGTGTCAATCTTAAATCTCAGGTTTATCACAACAGGGTGGAGCAGCATACACAACTCTATTTATGGAGGCCAGAAGGATGCACTCAAGCAGTTACCTTAGAGAGCCTATAAAATCATAAATCATAAAATCAAATCTTGAATGTGTTTAATTTGGCGTAGTGACTACTCATCCAGTCTCTCATGCCCCCTGTGCACAGATAGGACATCTAACTCAGCATATAGATGCGGATGTGGTTGTTGTCTACATACTTGCAAAGGTGGACACCATGTGTTTGAAAGAGTTGTGCCTAAAACTTCACATAAACTCCAAAGAGTGTGGGTGATCTACATCTCAAAAGATAAAATGAGGTCTTTCTAGAGGTAAGTGGCAAAAGGGAAATTGGTTTTCATCTATACATTAAAAGAATGAGAACCAAGCTAGAACAGTGGCCTTCAAGGCCAATGGCGTGAGGATGCTTCATCAGTGTATTATGGCTGATGGAGTTTAACTCCCCATGTCCAAAAGGACCTGTGCAATAATGCAAATACCATCAGCCCAAGACTGTAGCAATAACAGACCATCTGTGCACGTATTGTGCTGAAACCCCACTAAATAGTAATTTAAGCCACTGTCATATCTTCGTTGTTACATTAATATGCTATACTATAATTGCTCCACTTAGAGGTATCAATGCCCAAACCTCTGTGTAATGATGGTCTTTGAAGGTTTGCAGCACTATTTCCCTAAGCATTGTTGTTGGGACCACAATGTGCATTGTACATCATACATTTTGCAAGTAATACTGCTTTAATTTTGTCAGCAGGCCAGATATTCAGTTGGCCAAGTATTCTTGAGAAATGTTTTTGTTTCAAGTGGGAGCATACATTTACGGACCTCCACTGCTCTTCTATAAGAAATGTTCGCCTGAGTCTGAAAGAAAGAGGACTTGACACATCAGTAAGTACGAGTTACACACAATAATAACTCTTGGGCTTTTAGTATTTTGTTTCTTTCTTCAGAATAATCTCTCATCTTTTCTTCAGTTTCTATTTCTTCAGGGTGGAGAAAAAAGAACTGAGATGTGTGAAAGAGAACACAGGGCGGGGGTAACATAGCATGTGGTTGCACATGCATACTGGGGTTCCCTTTTGTACCAGTCATTATTATGCACTGAATATTCTGGTACGCTGTCTAGCAGATAGGGCATCCCAAAGGAGATTTAGACCTCATAGTCACTGGAACTCAGACATGTGTTTACCACTTATGATGATACCCTGATTTCAAAGGAGTGCAGTGAAAGATCAATAATATTGGTGCTGCGATGGTGGCTATATGCACTTTTGATAATTGGTATTTGCAAAGTGCAGGGCCGTTTTCTTGCACTTAAAGAGCTAAATGTATAAACTGCATTCAGTACACTCTTCAATTGCAAGGGTTCCTTACATGGCATTTTTTTGCTGTGGGGCACAGCTAATATGAATGTGGTCCCTTTTGGTTGGGGGGAGTCTGATCGTATGTTCCTCAGATGTGACTCGAACGTCCTCAAGTTGTAATGCACCAGTACAAATTTCCAGATGTCTCCCCACCAATGCCACAAGTTTCACTATGTCTTGTGTGCATCTTGCATGAACCCATAGTCCCTTTCCCAGCCCACCATGGCTCATTTAATATGGAAGCTAGATGGCCATACCAGAGACCAAGTGAATTTTGGAAAAATGCAAGGAGAGCTAAGGACAAATTTGTTAATGTATGTATTTTTGAGGAAGCCATCTATCTATACTTAATGAGGGTAACACTGGACCACTCCCAACTCGTGTTAAATTTAAGCTACCAACTAGTCTACTCACATATGAACCCTGCTTCTAAGGAGGTGCTTAACATCGGTCTTGTTGATGTTTCAGGCTTGGTCACTGGAAGTTTGTGGTATCAGGCTTAACCTGAAGTATTCTAATATCTCCAAAACAGAGTACAGTTGTCAAGTTACAAATGGTTACTTCTGGATCCAGGTACTGGCATATGGTATGTTTTAACATCTACTGAACTGCCAAGAAGAAATCTACATTTGAATCCTGGTGCTTCTTTCATCGTTATTGCTGTCTGATGACATTTAATCAAAATAGTGTCTCCTATTTTTTTTTTACCATTGGACGTCATCAAAAAGTTATTGAAAAATGCAAGTACCACCGCTGGATGTAGTGGAAACTATAGTTAACTGATGAGCTAGTATAGCTCTTCTGCTCTACTTAAAAAAAATGTGGTAAGTGGGCATATGCAGTGTGTGGAGTGTGATGGGACTGCAGTTGCAGGAACTGTCGAAAAGGTACAGACAGATTAACTGTTCCTAATTAGAGAAAGCTTGTGATGCTTTCATCAACCGATTTACTAAAAAAACTTGTGATGTCATAGAAGTATTTTTTTAATATTACTCTTTTTATTGAGTTCAACTGTAAAGAACGGCTAACATAAAAATAATGTTCTGTCATGAGTAGACACGGCAGTTAAAGAAAACGCTGATGGTACTTCAGAGAGACCCCTAAGTTGGTCTAGATTGTTTAAGACTCCTGAATGAAAATATTCCCAAACACTTTTCGTGGTCACAGTTCAAACCACCTTATTCTCCCGTCGCCTCTCGCCGCATCCAGTTGGGAGTATTCCAACCGTGTGCCCTGATTTTTGTATATTTATCAGACCACCACCAGCCAGATAGATGGACTCCTCTGGCTGTGCACACCAGTATGCGTCCCTCAGCCGTGCTGTGGGATGCGGCGCACCCTCAGCCATGCTGTGTGATACGTGCCTCCTATGATCTCCAGTGTTTGGCGATGTCCTTTTTGGCAAGCAGTCTTCCCTGGCCCACTAATTAATGTTCTTTCTCCCCTCGATCTGCTAATGTCTTCCAAAATGCCCAAGACACGCATCTTAGGCGGTCGGTCAGTAGGCCACCATATTATATTAGCTAGAGTGTTTAGAACCTTTAATATTTTTTTGTGTGTGTTGAGTGCTAGCTCCTCCAGATTTAACCAGAAGCATGTGCTAGTGAGGGCACTCCCCCTGGTGACGGGGATGTGCAGCATGGGCCCTCTTACCCCCTAGCTTGTTGGCAATAATGCAGTCCATTGGGTGTCTGCTGGGAGGCAGCCCTGCCCGCAGCTTTGTGGATGGGGCCTTTAATTGGCGCTGAATTGTGGCTTTCAGTCCACACAGGGTTAAGTGAAAAGGTTGCATTCATCCAGTGCGCGTTTTTTCCCTTTAATGTTCTCATTAGCGGTGACAAGTCCAGGTTTTAGCGCATGTCAGTGATTTACATTTCATTGCCGAGTGGCTGCCCTTGTTGGGGGGGGGGGGTTTGTTTCCAAGCCTGATGAATATGCTGGTATTGGGAGTAAATACTGGGGAAGAATGGAAAGCCAAGTACCCTGCCAGGCCTTTCACTGGGCCCTGGGCTTTTCAGGGGTGATTAGCAATGCATGAGGCTATGGGGGTCTTGACAGTTCTGCAGGTTTAAAGTCCACGTTGGTAGACTCTCTACGTGTTTGGTGTCTACCTTCAAAGTGCATCCACCTGTAACTCCCTTTTTCTTAGCCTATATTAGATAGTTTAAAAATGGCGCAGCGTAGGGCAGTCATTTCACCCCCTTTGCCCACTTCTGGCTGTCTGGCAAAGTCCGATTGTCATGCAGCGAGCCCCAAAGAGACAAAGGGACGTAATAGGCTGCTTACAGCTCCCCTGGATCTAATTCTTGTGCCTGGGGATCCCTGTGAATATTTGCTTTGGGGGCTCATTTCGTGACTTCTGCCTGATGGATGCCAGCTTGTGCTGGTTTTACTTTGAGGGAGCATGCAGACCAGTGGTGAGTGTGTTTGTGCATGTGTGCATGTCGAGAGGATGCCTGGACGCAACGTGTGCATGCCTGTTCCTTAGGACTCGCTCTTGTTTACATACATTTTTTTAACTTAATTTATATCCCGGAAGGAACTTACAATGCCAGTCTCCCCTGCGGTGCCGTGGTAGTGCATAGGTGCATCTGTTACCAGAAAACGGTGCTGTATAGTGTTCGATAATTACTTGGTTATGGCTTTCAAACCTTATTTGCACAGACTCATAAGTTATTTAAATACCGTTAATAGTGTCCTGGCCGTGGAAAAGCACCCGCTGCACTTTTCAGTAAAGAAACGCCACCTTCTCATCCATGATCACACGATGATTGCGACTCTAGTCTTGCTAAAATATCTATTTACGTTTGTTTAAATATTTATTATGATGTATCCGTTTCAGAAATAAAACATCTTAAGAACTGCATTAAAGTTATTTAAGAAAATGTGTGCATATATTTGTACATATTACGTTTGGTATTAAGGAAAAAAGTTATAGTAATTTAATTTAATTTTTAAAATGTTATTAAGAAAAACATTTTGCCTCAATTAGATTATTTTGCATCATTTCATGTAACGAAGTAATACAAATAGTCATGGTGAGAAATATTTGCCTCGTAAACTAGAATGTGAAGCCTCTTTTGGGTTGTAAGGTAGATTGATATTAAGCCTATAACTAGATTATAGCCTAATGTGTAACACATGTATTCTACATTTTAAAGCTCATCTTTATCGTTACTGCTCTTCTGACGCGAGTAGCAGCTGGTTCAAAGCTAAGGGTAGAAGTGGGCGAGCCAACAAATTAATAGGGAGAGCCGAGCCAAGGGTCTGGCTCTTAGAGCCCATGCACGTGTCGAACCCTGAAAATATGTCCCATGTAAATCATACACCAAACGTCATGTAAAATATGGTAAAGTCTCTTCAAAATTCAAAAAGTGTGTTTCTTTAACATGTGGCACAGAGAATTACTTATTAAAAGTGATGGTTTTGTTCTACTGGTATTCTGAACTCACACATTTGAAAGTGCTTTCATACAAGAGAAAGAAGAAAAACGAGTTTTGGTGAATTAAAACAATCGCCTAACATCACACAGCTTAAGCAGGGAAGCCGCGACTGATACAGGTTTTCTGGTTTCACTTTGTACAAATCAGCCAGTAAATTGGTATCTATTTGTTTTTCCTTAATTTAAGGCTTTGTTTTTACCGCTTAGTGCAGTTTTCAAATATAGCGCAAACTAACCGAAGGCCTGTCGCTTTACATGAGCACCAGTTACATTACACACGGTAACATGCATTGTTTATAAGCATGGGAAATTAAAGTGATTTGCCCAGAATCACAGAATGTTGAGCTGACGCCGAAACTCTAACTTTGTTTCCCAGTTCCACAATGGCTGTTGCAACCATAATGCCTCATCCTGGATGGAGGCAGGCAGAAGCCACATGAAAGCCCGGCTCGTTATGGACTCGAGGTTCCAACAGTACCTCGAGCTGAGCCAGGCGTCAGGCGCAAGCCTGGCTCGAGTTTTCAGTTGTTCGGCAACCTCTAGCAAAGGGTCTTATTAAAAGAGAATAAAAGAGACCGTTTTCAGCCCCTTACAAGATCTCATGTTATCAGAGGCATCTCAAAGTGAAAGGCAAGCAGGTGAGCAGTTTAGGAACGAGGAACGTGAGGGAGCACCTATTCACAAGGATTAACTGATTCGAGTATACGTCTATCTCACACCTAATAAGGAAGCTAGAATATTTATATAGAGCGACAATTACCTATACCGGTGTCCTGGCACTAACGGAGCCTAAGAATAATAGAAAAGGTACAGAAGGTCCACAAGACTTTCATGATATGTAACAGCAGAGGGATCTTAGGAAGAGTGCTGGGATGCTTGTTCCAAAGTTTGGCAACCCTAACCGAAAATGTCTTGCCGCCGAAGCGAGACTGCCTAATTTTCAGTAAAGTAATTGACAGAGCCTCCGAATATCAAAGAAAGCATGCAGATATATAGCTGGTAAATTTCTTTCTCAAACAAGGAGGGCCTATATGGTGAAAGACTTAAAACATGACAGAAGAATTTGTAAACAATCCTTTTTTACACTGGAAGCCAGTGAAGAGTATTTAGTGCAAATGAAGCCGATGAAAGCTGCCAAGTCCAAGGGCCAATCTGCCTATTTATTATGAACAGTTTGCAACTTCTTCGTCCGACCAGTAGCCATGCCTGAAAACCAGAGTTACAGTAATCCAGGCAACTAAAAATGGTGGCCTGGATCACCATGTGATGGACTGCCTTTGGAAACAAAAGGCACACCAACATCCCATTTCTTCAAGCTGATTAAATTCCTAAAATCGACCCTTGATGTTTTGGCTCTAACATTTTCCATCAAATTAGTCATCCATTGATTATGGTTTCACTTGAAAATTGACCTGGCTGCCTTAGGTTTGGGAAATGCATTACATTCCCTTCCTTACTCTTTCATTCTGTAAGTGACCTTAGGCACGGGATGTTTTGCACAAAAAATCTCAACCTGAATGCAAATTAAAAAAAAATAGAAATCAAGATAGTTACTAATCTTCCTTCTTATGCTTTTCATGTCCTTCTGCTTCTAACACTGACTCAGAAAAGGACCCAGATAGCCTCTCAGGGATAGTGTACTAGTCAACAATGGTACAGCACATTTTAATGTAACTGAGGGTCCCCACAATAGCCAATTACACTTCTCTTCTTACAGGAAACATGCATCTGCTAGAGACATCTAGCCATGGATTCCGTACCATTGAATTCTCCCCAGGTGCCAGACTGGATCCAGAATTATTTTCAGCAGTGTCTGCACGTGGGTAGAGGGAGTTGTGCGACTCCGTAGTGATGTCGCCCACCATATGTGACGTAGATGGTGTCCATATATTCCCCTTTCCGACAAGCTGACATCAGTTCCTTCTTTTCTGTGCCTCTAACGCAGACCCAGAGAGGTTCCGCAGGCTTTTTTTTGGCCGGTCTCTATATTTCTTTGTCGAAGGAACAGTGTGCCTTTTTCTCATGTCCTCTGGGTTCAAACCCTGTGGGTCCTGGGGAAGGCAGATGTCGGCCATAGACCCGCATACTATTCAGATGTGATTCCTTGGGGAGCACCATGACTCAGAGAATTGCAGCTCCTGACTTCGCCCAAAGGTGTTTCCGTAATGGCATATGAAGATTCTGGTGGTGACATTCCTACTCGAAGCAGACATCCTATCTGACACGAAAACCCATGCCAGTCCTTGTGTTATTGATGCGGGCAGTGCTGGAGGACCACTCTGTTCTTATAGTCTTATCTGACACTGAGCCGAATTCATCTCGGGCCAACCGAGGTTCCATCCTGAAGATGTACCGACGTACCTAGCCCCAGTTCAGTTGACTCACATATAACCATGCCCTTGCCCCTGAGTGCAATTACAGCGCTCCAACAACTTTACGGTTCATACTCTGATCAAAGTCATCCAGCCTCCGGAGAGGACAATGGAGATGATGAAGAATTTTTCTTGCAGCACTATGTTGGTGACAACTTGCAAGAGGACATTGGGTTGTACACTTCCCCAGATTGTTTGTGTTCTCTTCTGGGGCCATCAACAGAAGGGTCCCTCCTTTGTTGTAGTTATGAGACAAGCGGAAGTATTGGACCTACAGCTACATACTAAGTAAGTCAAAACTATTGGTGTGACGGATGTTTTGCATTCAGGGCCGACCTCTTCTGACCCCCTTTTACCATCCAACGAAGTCCTAACAGACATTTTAATGGGCACCTAGTTTAAACTTTGTTCCTGCCCGCCATTGAACAGGCAGGCTGCTAGGTGCCACAAACTGGCGCCATGTGACCCTGACTTCTTAACTCTTAACGCAGCATCCTACAGAAGAAAGTTTGATGATTCTGGCTTCCACCATCAGGGTGAACCCAAATTTAGTTTAGTATCCCCCCAAACAGAGTTACAATGAACTGAAACATTCTAAAACTGTTGTTTTCCTCAGCCAGTCTAGCCATTTAGTCAGTGCTGTCTGTTTGCTGGGTATTCTCAAGCTTAATGAATATGGTTGGCAAGATCTTGCTGGCAGACCCTGAAGAATTTCGGACCAACCTAGCTCAAACCATTCAGGATGAGGCCAGATACATCATATGCTAAGGACTTGACACCACCTACTGTTTGTGCAGATCATTTCGCATTGGAGTGATGCTTTGGCTTCATGCTTGGAATAAATGCACAGGCTTATCTGGGGACATGCAAACCTCTTTAATGGACATGCCATTTGACAGATCTCGCCTGTTTGGCGAAAAAGCTGATTCAATGTTGGAACACTTCCAGGAAAGACGTGACACTGTGTGAGACATAACCCTCTACAATTTCTCATTTTCAAGGGTTGGCGTATGGGTAACACCAAAGCCCACTGCTTCTGCAACTGAGCATTCCGGCCTAGGTTCTAGTTTTTCACTACCACGAAAGCTGGCTAGAGAAGATAGGCTTGTCCCAGTGACTCACAGACCACCTCCAGGGAATGGGGATGCTCTGGACATCGTTGGGGTTCACTATCCAGGGTTCAAAATCAAACCTGACTCCTTTGCAGGGGCTCTGTTTTATTGGAGCCATTGTGCATAGGGTGCATTTCTGGGCCTTTCCCCCACCACAACAAGCACACAGCTTGCGGGCTATGATCTAAAAGTTTCAGCCTCAATCCTGAATCTTTGTGAGAGTGCCTTTGATGCTTCCTGGCCTCCTGTTTCCTGCTCGTCTGCTATGCCAGCTGGCTCTGAAATCTGACCTGATGTCTTAGTGGGCCTAGTCCCAAGGGGAACCTGTCGGATTCCATCCAGGTTTCGGAGGAGACTGCAAAACACCTGCAATGGTGGCTGCTTAATCTCAATTTGAACCAGCGGCACACCCTTCTTTCTGCTGCACCCAGAGATGATGGTGGTGACTGATTGCTTCGCTGCTGCGTTGGGGAGGTCATCTGAGAGAGGTGGAGATCAAAGGTTTCTGGGGTCTGGCATATACCTGACTCCATACCAATCTATCGGAGTTACTGACCATTTGCCTACTGCTAAATGACGTCCTGACGTCCACAGAAGGATGGCTGGTTCAGCTTCTTTTGCACACCTTCATGTGGTACTACACCAAGCAGGGGTGGGTCCTGCGCTACATGGCTCTTCGCCTATGGAACTGGCTGGAACACAAGGGCATTTGCCTGGTAATGAACGTCCTGGCGGGATGTTTGGACACCAGGGCGGACAAACTCTGCTGTCAGCCCCTGGCGGATCACTAGTGGTGAATATCTCCTGAGGTGGCACAGGGAATCTTCCAGCAATGGGGTGTAACGTGGCTAGATATTTTTGCCACAGTTGAACATGTAATGTCAAAATATTTGCACACTAATTTCCAGGAAGCTTCCTCTTGGAGATGCATTCCAGCTCGAATGGAACAAGGGCATTTGTACACTTTTCAGCCACTGCCTCTCCGACATATAGTTCTAAAGAAGATCAGGAATGACCGGGCCCAAGTCATCCTAGTAGCAAGGAGAGTCTGGTACCTGGTACTGGCTGGCATGAGAATTTGTGTTCCGATCACGCTACCACTTTGGGCGGAACTTTTGTCACAGCTGCAGAGCAGTGTCCTGCGCTTCCATATGTGGACATTGATCAGTGGCAGCTGATTATGATTGCCCTTCCTCTCGAAGTTGTGGATGTCATCCTTGCCGCCAAGCTTCCTTTTACAAAGTATGTTTACGCTGGGCACTGGAAAAGTTTGTGATCTAATGTTACACCCGTAATACAGACCCTTTACAGGTTAAACATTCAGATGTCTTGGTTGTTTTATCTCTAGCTCAGCAGGGACTTGCAGTGGGCAATGTTAAAAGTTATTTGTTGGCACTTTTGGCTTTTTTGTGTTTGACTGACCAACCGTCCCTGTTCAAGTCATCCGCTGTTGATGAGATTTCAAAAAGGTTTGACAGGTGTACACCCAAACCCTTTTTGATGCCACAGTGGGACCTCAATTTGGTCCTCCTTTTCCTCATATGCACATCCTTTGACTAATACACAGCTGCCACTACGTCTCCAAGTGCTTTCTAAGTTCCATATTTTTTCTGGCTAAAGTGGTGTTGAGGACAAAAGCAGCCTTTTTGCCAAGGGTTGTGACTGCTTTTCATATTGGGCAATCCATCATTCTCCCAAATTTCCCACCCCTTCGGAGGTGGAGAAACTGAATTGGTTTGAACTCAGAAGAACATTGAACTTCTACATCATTCGTACCAAGGGCCATCAGGTGAACAATAAGCTTTTTGTTGGGTTTTCATTAAGATCTTCTACGCACTGCCAAGATGCGGCCTCCGGGAGGACTGAGAGCCCATTGCATCGGGACCAAAGCTGTGCTTGACATCTCTCGGTCTGCAATGTGGGCATCAGTGCGCACCTTCAAGAAGCACTACTGCAATGGCAGCCAGGTCCAATAGGAAGAGCATTTTGGCCATACAGTCCTACAGGACTTTTTGGACTGGGCCATTCAACAGATCCACTACCTGGGAGGTACTGCTTTGTTATCCATTTTTAAGGTGAGTAATCTTTGGTTAGACATATCCATCAGCAGAACAAGTTACTTTCCTCTAGTGACCCTCTTTCTAGTGGATACTCTCTCGATCATCAGTTTCCTCATCACCCGCCCATTTGCCCATTCTGTGGAATGGTCTCTTTTACCATCTAAAAAGTTCCTAAACTATAAATCATCCCACTGTACTGCTGATTATTTTTTGCCTTTCAAGAAGGAAACTGATGTTGCGGAGGGGTGGCACGTATATGCTGCTCCATTGTTAAATCTGGAGCAGAAAAAAATCAACTCAGAGCTAAATTACTCCAGTGCGGAACCAATGTTTAAATCTTTCAGATCCAGTCTTGCATCTAGAGATATTCTAAAAGTGAGGAATCTGCTGTGAGATAGTGTATCAAACATAAAAAGCATTACTGAAGGTAAATATCTTGTTCTTTAATGTTCTATAATCAAATTCGAGTGATTAGAACATGAGTTTCTGAGTTATTACAGAAACATTACAAATGTTCTACATTAATAATCCATGCTATATATTTAGGTAGTTCAAGATCAGGCTTTTAGACCAGGCTTCTCCAGCAAGTAGCTCGTAAGCTACTGATTGCTACCCAGCTGCCATTGAGCAGCTCTCCTGTGTGCAGCCCAGCCTAATAAATTAGAAGCTTTTGCTTGGTTGAATAAACTTGTTTGCCAAATTTGAAAAATGTGTATTCAAGACAAAATTGTGTGCATTTTTAGTACTCAAGAGCTGATTATTGGAGAGACTTAATATGAATATTAAGGTGGTTACTGTGGCATTGCAGCTTTGGCTGTTATATATTACCCATTTAGACGCATTCCACATTGAGCAAGCATTTTTTACTTTAATGCCGGGAACCTTGCTTGATTTTCTGAGGTGATCACTGCTGGCAATCTTGCATGTTGTGGGCCCTAATGCAATCTTTTCTGATGTGTGAGTATTACGACTCTAAAAATATTAGTAGCTTGTTGTGATTGTCACTGAACATGAGTAGCTCTTATTACAGAACAGTTTGGAGACCCCTGAACTAGATGGTCAAACTTGAATCTTTAAGAATTTGTTCCGTCAGCGAGAAATGAGGAAGCCCGATTTAGGCAGAAGGGAATACTTGAGTAATCCAACTCCATTTTGCCATAGCTAAATGAAAGCTGTTAGGGACACTTGTTGCATAACTATGGTAATATTGATGTCAATGTCAGCTTGGATGTGAGCAGTGATTCGTGGAAGACATGGTTATAGAAGGAGATGTATTTTGTCAGGCCAGTTGGTATTGTTCAGTGGTTATTCTATCACTAATTGAAGTACCTGATAGATGCATATATTCACAAGAAAGAAACAAAGTTCAAAGTGACGTAGTAGTATGGTAAAAAGACCATATCTTATGGAGAAATAAACTCCAGAAAATTACACACAAAAAATCAAAGGTTAAAGTGACATTACAGTTAGATTATTAGTTCATACACGTTGTAATATTTAACACCACTGAAATTCGCCAGTTATAGTTCAGTGAGATTACTAACTTGTATTTCAGTCATGCACTGCTTGTGGCCTCACATATTACATCACTCATGACATGTCAAAGGACATCAATAATGACTTCACTGATTACATCAAGCTACTACTAATAAAATTACTCTATTTAGCCAAATGTTTAAAAAAACACGTTGGTAGTTAGGGGCCTACAATCATATACATCATAGATTGACTGTATGTACGTGTCCATGTATAGAATAAAAATTGCGTAGTCCTGGAGACAAATAAGTACATTTTTATTATGCATGATTAATTAAAACCATTGCAAACATTGAGTACAAATTAAAATAGAAACTCCTTCCTCAAATACGATGAATTATAACAATATTAAGAAGACCCACATTGTGTTGTGAATAAAACAATTTGAAACTGGTCATTAAAGATGGTCTTGTGGCAATTACTTTCTTCAACACAATGGATACTTTAACAGATAAAAAAAAAATCGAATTAATAAGTTATTAATTTGGGCTGTCAACCCACCAGAGTTCCTCCACAAAGCTTTTTGTTGCACATAGATTAGTTAATAGAGGCCAGACAACAAGTCCTGGAGACAAGTCGAGTTCAGCGTAGTAAAAGGTATATGGTGCACATTTTAGCGACCAGTAAGGTTTCGAGTTCAAGTACCTCTTCGTTTAAACAAGGTAGAGACTGAGTACAACTAGTGTGAGTTACAGAAACACATTTCCATTAGATTGTGGGCTAAATGAAAAGCATTTTTCCAAAGATATGAGAGAACATAAATCGTCTGCTCATAATACTTTACCTGTGGATGTCTAGCCACATTCTGGCATTTAAAGAGTAGTTGTATTTTATGTATACATTTCAGATTCATAAGATGCAGCTATATCCAGAAGTTCAGTGAAAAATGTCAGGCATGATACATAGTTGAAGAATATATAATCTGTTGGTGAGCCACTTACGGACTGATTGTACTAAGTGTGTGCGCCATTCTGCTCATTTCAGGAACATGTGTAGCGTATTTTTACAAATTACTGAGAGCTGTCCATAGGATTCTACGGTACTTTCCTTATCAGTGGCTAATGCATAGATGCAAAGCCTTTGACATTAATGTGTTTGTTAGAGAGGCAGAAAACAGACTCAACCCATTAAGGCAGAGGTCTACAAACTGTGGGATGTGCCCCCCTCCGGGGGCCCGTGGCACTGTTCCCAGGGGGGAGCAAATGCCTCAGTAAGAACTTGTAAATGAAAACAGCCTGGACGCGCACATTTGTTTATTTACCGGGCTGTCTTCGTTTACAAGCAGTAGCTGAATACATGGCAGGGTCAAATACCTGATTTGAAAAGAACTACATTTTCTGTTTTGTCAGCTGCAGGTGGCTGCAGATAAAATAATGCACACCTTAAATAAAAATTAATTTCAAGGTAAAAATTATGAAAACTCAGTTGGTTAATGCAAGCACTTCATATGTCTGTGTTTCAGGCCTAAGAGCTGCAGAATTGAATCCTGGTGGGCACAGTGAGGAAAAGGGACATATGTATATAGTGCCATGAGGGCACAGCCTGCAGAAGAAAGCACTGTGAATGGGAATATGTGAACCGTTATTTTAAAACTGTATTACACACAGTATAACATAGGCTGCTGCAGGATGGGTTAGTCGGAGCCACTGGAATTATGCAGCAGGGAAGTGCCAAATTATGTAGTAGCATTGACGAAATAATGCAAGAATACAAGGCAGATTTGCAGCATAATATTGCATAATTTATGACACTATTACTTCATTATTTTGTACATTTTACACATGGTAATACTGTTTGGGCAACTATTTTACCTCATTAGTACCAGTTTAACAACCAAAGACAGAAATAAGCAAATGAAAGGTGACAGTTAACCGTTGTGATGGGCCTTCCACTGTGTGGGACGTTTGAGCTAGAATCAATTTTTGTTAAAAATATGCAGCTTATGCATCAGATGATGGTTTATGTGGCAAATATGGTGGCCTATAATTATCCCCAAAAAAGCCACAGAATTGCATAATTCCAGTGGTCCTGGGTTTACTGTTTAAGATAAAACAAGTGCCTTCAAAGCTTATATTTAGTAAAAGATAATTAGTGACTCAATTGGCTTATGCTGGATCCCAAGCAGCCCTTACATTTGGTGATTAACCAATTGCACACATTTACATTTCTGTCAGGTATCAGGCACCTTGGTCTTGGTCCAGCCCTCGGCTTCATAACTCATGAGAGCCCCTTCCCCTCCCCTTTCACCACCCAGAGGGACCCCAAGGTCCAGATTAACTATTCAGGGAATTGTTTCTTTTTTCTTCAACAAAAAGTATGGGAACTGGTTTTGTGAAATGGAAAAAACATTGACACATTGGTCTCCACAGATCCTTCCCAGGTCGACATGCAGAAGTTTGTGTGTGTGAGAACTGGACTTTCTGCTAACGGTCTGTGTGTACTGGCTATGAGCATTTTGCTGGCGGTGTGTGTGGACTTGCACATGGCTGGTGGTGTGTGTAGACTGGCGCTTGGTGGCGGTGTGTGTGGACTGGTGCTTGCTTGGCGGTGTGCGTTGGCTGGTGATGTGTGGGGCTGTTGCTTGGCTGGGGGTGTGCGTGGATGGCGTTTGGCTGGCGGTGTGCGCAGCGGCAGCTCCTTCTCTTTGGCATAAGGGCGTTACCCCCCCACCCCCCCAAAACAAAACTGTAGGAAAGGAAAATTAAAACGATGCTAAACACTTGTTATTTTTCCTTTCCTGCCCAGTCTTGGGGGCGGGGCCGGGTGGGGTGACTGAGGGGTGTGGTAGGTGCACTCCCTTCACTGCGCATGGCAGTTTGGCCGGGCGTCATGTGCAGTAAAAGCTCCCTCCAACCAAGCAACGCAGCTGGGTTGGAGAGAGCTGACACAGACTCACAGTCTGTCCTGGAGAGCCAATCAAGGTCTCTCAGGCCAATTCTGAAGGTGCTCTCATTGGAAGGCGGCAAGTTCCAATACTCTTGTACGCCGATGACGAAGCCTTCCTGGCACTCACTCCGAACAGCCTGCACGTTTTAGTAGACTCCTTCTCAGATTTTATGGAGGAGAGGGGTATAAAAATTAACATCGCAAAAACTTACACCATGAGTTGTGGCTGTGCAAGAGGTAAACATAATACTATTTTTATTTTCATTATTGGGAGGAAACTACAAAGTAAGAATACCTTTAACTATTTAGGGTTTCCGTTTTCCTCCACATTGGATTGGAAGTGCTACAGGGAGATCATGCATATGATTAGAAACAATGAATGTTTAACTAGGTTATCCAGTATTAGGGTATCTTTCATAGATTCACATGCCTGATTCATTCCCCGTCGTCGAGGCGGGAGTCCCACGGTAAATTATATACAACAGCAGTGCCTAAAAATTTCTTGTAGTAGGCTGGAAAAGCCCAAAGGCCTAACTAGGCCTCAAAACTTAGCAGCCTATCTACATCATTATGTAAAAAGACCTGAAATAGTAGCCTTAGCCAATCAGCTGTCCTCACCCTCTAGAACCTTCCCAGCTCAGGCAGTTCTCCTCAGATTTTCACCGCACTTCGTGTGTAAGGGGGTCTCCCTGAGTGCCTACTCAGTTTTTTTATCTTTATTCCTTAAAATGTCTGAAAAGAAGGCTCTTTTCAAAGCTTGTGGGACCTGCTACAAGAAGAGAGTCCATGTGGATGACCAGCACTCTGACTGTATTTATTGCCTGCACCCTTCACATATTGTGAAGGACTGTAGAATTTGCCGTACCTTCCCTCAGAAAACTATCAGGGATAGGGAGGCAAGGGTTCTTTTGTGGTTGAAGTCTTCTTCCACTGATGATGAGGACAAAGCCTCTACCTCCAGCAAGAGAGCTAGATCCAAAGAAGGTGCTTCTCCTGAGAGAAAGAAAAAACTTTAAACCTCTCAGAAAGCTTCAGAACCCTCTAAGAGTGCATCGGCTTCTTCAACTGTGAGTACAACCCAGGCTAAGACTGTTTCTCGGGTATCTGTACCTACTACTACTTTGACTTCTGCCTCCTCATCTACTTCTACGGTTACCACTTCAGCTATTACCTCACCGTTGATGTCTGTTAAACCATTGCTGACTAAAACCAAGTTGCCATCGTCGACGTCTCTGTCGACTAAATCTTCTGCTCCGTCGACGACAACGAAGCCGACTTCCTCGTCGACGAAGACATCATCGACGGTCTCGTCGATTAAAGACTCGTCGACGAAGACATCATCGACGGACCCGTCGACGAAGGGCTCGTCGACGAAGACACCATCGACGGTCCCGACGACGAAGGGCTCGTCGACGAAGACACCATCGACGGTCCCGACAACGAGGGACTCGTCGACGAAGACACCATCGACGGTCCCGACGACGAGGTACTCGTCGACGAAGACACCATCGACGGTCCCGACGACGAGGGACTCGTCGACGAAGATGCTATCGACAGTCCCGACGACGAAAGGTTCGTCGACGAAGATACCATTGACGACCTCGTCGACGCCAAGATCTTTCTCATTGACAGGACCGTCGACGGAGATCCCGGTAACAGTGGCTTCCGCACTGACATCTGCTCATCTGTTGCACGGTTCACCTCCAGCAAAGATACAATACACTCATTTTCAGATGAAAACGTATCAAAGGCAGGATTATTCACATATTTCTCCACTTTTGCCATCGCACATTTTGGAGACATACATGGAAGAGGAGTCAGATGAAGGGGAAGAGGATGATGGTCCTTTTGGGATTGCCCGTCACCCTTCTCAATTAAATATTAAATATCAGGAGGATCATGAGGAGGAAGTCCATGATCATTATACACATGACGTTTATTCCACGCCATATCAGTCACCTCATACTAGACCTTCTCGGTCTGAGGACACTACACATTTACCAACTTCCTTAATACAGGATTTGCAGGCTATGTTGGCGGATTATCGCCAGAGATTTTCATCAAATCAGGTTGCACCCGCTGGGTCACCTGTTCCAGTTGACGTGCCAAGACCTCCGTCACCAAGGGCTTCATTGTCGCCACAGCAAAATACTGCTCCAGTTCCTCAACAGGATACGGACACTTCTTCCAATGATGATGAAGAAAGCAGGGAAGAGGGAGAGTTGCCGGATAAAACACCTGTGGATCCTTGGGAGGATTATGTCATTCCTATGCCTTCTCCACCTGCACCCCGTCCTTCAGATTCTCCACCTGAAGATATAGGCGGGTTCCACAATATTATGCAGAGAGCTGCTAATAGATTTGAGTTGGCTGTCACAGTTGAGCAGTCGGACTGCTTTTTACATGACTGTAAAGAGGGATATCGCAGAGTGATCAGAGCTATTCCTATTATTGATTATATATGGAAGGAAGGCCTCAACATAATGAAAACTCCCGCTTCCATTCCTGCAGTCCTTCCAAGGATAGAGAAAAAGTATCGAGCACCATCTGATACTCCAGCTTGTTTAATAGGTCACCCTCGACCCGATTCTGTCATATCCCAGGCTGCGCAGCAAAAATCCAAAAATCCTTCTGCTCCTATTTCAACGCCACCTGACAAGGAGGGCAGAAGGCTTGATGCAATTGGAAAGAAGTTTTCAGCAAAGCAGCAGCCTCCATTAAAGCTGCTAATTCATTAGCTATCCTGGCTCGTTATGATAGACAAATGTGGTCCGAGCTCACGGAATATCTTGAGTTGATCCCTGAGGATCATCAGATGGAGGTGCGCAGAATTGTACAAGAGGGTGAAAGGGCGGCCTCAGAAATTATTGATTGCGCCCTGGACATTTCAAACACCAATTTTAGACAATTGGCTGGAGCAGCTGTGCTTCGGCGTCAAGGTTGGCTCAGGGCTACCACCTTCAGGCCTGAGGTCCAAACCAAAATCTTGGACATGGCATTCGATGGCGAATCATTGTTTGGGAAGCACATTGATGACGCTTTACTGGCTATTAAAACTGATACTGATACAGCTAAATCTCTTGGTACCCTGCAATACAAGATGGGATCCTTTAGGGGAGCAAGAGGCCGTGGTTACTCCTCCAGAGGCAATTATTCCAACCAACAAAATCGTCAGTATCAATCTACCTACAACAAGCCTTACTACCAATCTTCTTACAGGCAGCCTGCCTCTGGTTCTTTCTCTCGGCAAGGAGGGAAACGACGCTCAGGCAATCAAGGGCGAGATTCCAACAAGCGCCAATGAGCTTTGCCGGATGTCAGCCACTCACCTTTCCCTTCCCGTGGCCGCCAAAATCTCCGCCTTTTACCACCAATGGCGGAAGATAACTTCAGATCAGTGGGTCCTGGATTTGGTCAGCAAGGGACACTCTCTGGAGTTTTTGCAGAAGCCTCCAACAACGCCGCCCAGGGGTCCCCCTCCCCCTCGTCTTCACTTACTCTTCAAAGAAGCCTTAAAGATGCAACACAAGAATGCGATAGAACGAGTCCCTCCTTCTCAAAAAGGGAGGGGGTTTTATTCACGCTTCTTCCTCGTGGAGAAAAATTCGGAAGAGTGGCGTCCAATATTGGATTTGCGCAAACTCAACAAATATCTAAAGAAACAGAGTTTCCGCATGGTAACGTTGAAGGACATTCTGAATTGTCTCAACGAAGGGGACTTTATGGCTTCTCTGGATCTACAAGACGCCTACTTCCACATCCCTATTCACCCGAACCACCGCAAATTCCTAAGGTTTCAAGTGGCCGGCGTCCATTTCCAGTTCAAAGTGCTTCCATTCGGCCTAAAATCGGCCCCCAGAATCTTTACCAAATGCCTGGCTCCAGTGGCAGCAATGTTGAGGTCCCAGGGAATGCAAGTTTTCCCATACCCCGACGACTGGCTGTTAAAAGGTCCAACCAGAAACTCAACAATGGAAGCGGTCAGGAGTACGCTTTCTCTCTTCTCAAATCTAGGACTGACCCTCAATTCGAGGAAGTCTCAGCTCCAACCTCGTCAACAATTGACATTTCTGGGTGCAATCTTGAACACATGCCAGTGCAAAGCATACCTGACACAAGAGCGACAAAACAAACTCGTAAACCTAGCAAGACAGATATTCGCAAGAAGGTCACTTTCAGTTCGGATATACGCTTCCCTACTAGGGATGTGTTCATCTGCGATCAGCCTCATTCCTATGGCGAGACTCAGAATGAGACCGTTGCAAGAAGAGTTACTTCGTCAGTGGAAGCAAGTCGAGGGATCATTCGACGACCGCATCAAAGTCACTGCCAAAATGAAACACGCTCTTCTTTGGTGGTCAAAGGCACACAACTTGTCGCCGGGCCTCACCTTTCTCCAAGAAATTCCGGAGTTCACCCTGACTACGGACGCATCCATGGAAGGTTGGGGAGGTCACCTTCAGGACCTTCAGATCCAGGGAAGATGGTCTCGTCAGTACCAACAGAAGCACATCAACAGCTTGGAACTAAGGGCCATTTTTCTCTCCCTACAAGCCTTCCTGCCAAGGGTTGTGAATTCGTCCGTGCTGGTGCGTACGGACAATACCACCAGCATGTTCTACATAAACAAACAGGGAGGAACGAAATCTCTCACCCTGTCACTGGAAGCTCAGGAGATGTGGGAATGGGCCCTGCGTCACGGCATATCCCTCAGAGCAGAGCATGTACAAGGAGTTCGGAACTCTCTAGCAGACAGTCTCAGCAGAACGTTCACAGGCTGTCACGAATGGGAACTCGAACAACATCAAGTAGAGATGATCTTTCGGCTCTGGGGGAAGCCGACGCTGGATTTGTTTGCCACGCAACAAAACAGCAAATGCCTGTTTTATGCCAGCAGGTTCCCAGAACGGGGGTCAAGAGGAAATGCCCTCCTGATGAGATGGACCGGAATGTTTGCGTACGCCTATCCTCCGATTCCGCTCATTCCGAAGGTGCTGCAAAAGATGAAGAGGGAACACTGCACTCTCATCCTCATTGCTCCACGTTGGCCAAGGCAATTTTGGTTTCAGGAGCTCCTTCTGCTCTCTCAACAACCTCCGTTTCGTCTCAAACCGACAGTGTCGATGTTGACAAGGGAGGGAGGTCAAATCCATCACCCGGATCCTCGATCGCTGCACTTGCACGCTTGGCTCCTGACTTCCTAGAGTTCAAGGACCTAAACATCTCCTCGGACTGCAGGGCGATATTGTCGCAAGCACGTGCGCAGAGTACCATCAAAACATATCATTTCAAGTGGAAGAGATTCTGCTCATGGTGTGGAGACAATGAGGTTCATCCACTTCAGGCTCCTCCTGAAGCCATTCTTCCATACCTACTGTCGTTGGCTAAGGCAGGTCTAGCTTTTTCTTCTATTAAAGTGCATCTGGCAGCAATATCCAGATTCAGGAAGAGTTCCAACAAACCATCCTTATGTTCATCCTCTTTGATCAAACAATTCCTTAAGGGGCTATTCCGAGCTTTTCCGCCAGTTCGCCCTCCTCCTCCTGAGTGGGATCTTAATATTGTTCTTTCTCAGCTTCTAAAAAGGCCTTTTGAACCGATTCATAAAACAGAACTAAAGTTTCTGACTTGGAAAGTGGCAATCTTGTTGGCTCTTACTTCCGCTCGCAGAGTTAGTGAAATACAGGCCTTCACTATTACTCACCCTTTTCTGCAATTCTCTAAAGACTTTGTTACACTTAGAACCAATCCAAAATTCATTCCTAAAGTACCAACTCAGTTCCACATTAATCAACCGGTCAAACTCAGAACCTTTTTCCCGGATCCGAAAACTCCTGCGGAGAAGGTCTTACATTCTCTGGATGTGAAAAGGTGTCTGAAGTTTTATCTTCAGAAGACAAAGGACATCCGCAAATCTAAACAACTTTTTGTTGCTTATGGCAAAGCCACCTTGGGTCAAGCTGTCACAAAAGCAACTATTGCCAGGTGGTTGTCTTCTACAATTACTTTCTGTCATGACAAGGCCAACAGACCTTTATCAAGGAAGGTCAAAGCGCATTCCACAAGAACAATGTCTGCGTCTACGGCCCTTTTCGCTGGAGTGACGCTGGAGAACATTTGCCGAGCTGCTACTTGGAAAAGTGTACACACTTTTACCGAACATTACTGTCTGCAGTCGGCGGTTCATGATGACACAGCTGTTGGTGATGCGGTGCTGCAGCATCTTCTTCACTAAGGTTGGATAGCTTATGGTCTTTTTTATTCTTCTTTTAAAGTTTAAGTATTTATAATGCTGTCCTATCAGTGATGTTTTATGAAGGTTTTGATGCATGTGTTGTGTTAACAAGTTTGTACTCTATTACCTTCCTGGTTGAGTGGGGATAGATATATGTTTTTCTTTGTCTCCCACCTTCCTCTACCGACAGACATGATGTTACTGCTTGCTATTCTGATTCAGGCATGTGAATCTATGAAAGATACCCTAATACTGGATAAGAAAACGAGTTACTTACCTGTAACTACGGTTATCCAGTATTGGTATCTTTCATAGATTCACATGCACCCACCCTCCTCCCCGGTAGGGCAGTTCTTTCTATGGATACTCATTCTCACTTGTGCTGGGAAAATCTGAGGAGAACTGCCTGAGCTGGGAAGGTTCTAGAGGGTGAGGACAGCTGATTGGCTAAGGCTACTATTTCAGGTCTTTTTACATAATGATGTAGATAGGCTGCTAAGTTTTGAGGCCTAGTTAGGCCTTTGGGCTTTTCCAGCCTATTACAAGAAATTTTTAGGCACTGCTGTTGTATATAATTTACCGTGGGACTCCCGCCTCGACGACGGGGAATGATTCAGGCATGTGAATCTATGAAAGATACCAATACTGGATGACCGTAGTTACAGGTAAGTAACTCGTTTTCTTTGCCTCTAAGCTAGGCACCAAACCCATTGCAAAGTTGTTAACCCTCTTTAACGCCAAAACAATTTCCGCTACAGTATGGTTCCAGGCTATGGGGGATGATAGTTTTCTCCCCAAAAACTGAAAGTACATTTTTAAGGAGGCTGTTAGCTGTACCTCAGTCTACGCTGGAATCTACTATTCATTGTGAAGTGGGAATTGATTTTCTATCAGATACCCTTGAAAGCAAAACACTTTTATTGTGGCCATCTGTATGGTCCAAACAAGAAACCACGATCACTAAATCTATTATTAAGGATTGTATGGGCCTGATTGTGGCATATAATACAGGCTCTGGTGGGCCTGGGTCAGACAGACAAAAAGAGTGGGTATAACTGGAGGATATCACCAATTACTCTAAAAGAGACCTAAAAGAGTATGTGTTCGGGGTCTGTCATGAGAAAAAAGTCCAAACACACCTCCATAAGATGTCAGTAGGTTGTTACACCATACTGAAGACCAGTCAGCTTGGAAATTGTATCTTACAATAATCAATAATGCTCAGCTTAGGTACCTTCTAACTCACTTTCGCGTTCTTATTTTTCATTGTATGACCGCATTTCCAAGAAATGAAGGGTGGGGTTACAGTACCCGCAAATGTCCCTGCGACAACCGGTCGGACACGACAACTCAGCACTTAGCACTTTTTTGTAAGTTTTACTTAATTGCCCGAAAACTCTATCTTAACCCCTCTGTAGAAGAAAGAATTATTCTTCATTAGGTGGCCTTTAAGTATATACAATCTAGGGGATGTGACCATGTTATATAGGGTTGCTTTGTTTCTTTTTAAGGTGCTTTGTGTTAGAGAATCACTGGACGACTTAGGAAAGCAAATCAACTAATGTGCCCTGTGATCTTATTATGTTACTCAGAGGCCGTCCCATTATGTATCATGTTAGGTGTTTTATTAGACCTATTTTAACAATTTTATGCTAAGTCCATATGTATTTGTGATTTTATGAATTGGTGTTATTCTGTGAGATGTATGCTTTTATTTCTCCTTTTAATGTATTGATATGATGCTTTTATGTTTTATTTAACAAAAACTGAATAAAGTTTGGAAACGAAATCCCACAGTCATTCAGTTTTTTATTCTGCTGGCTTACTTGGTTGAGTCAGCGGACATCACTTGTACCAGAGAAGTGTTTTAAATTACATAAACATGAAATGTTTACTATATTTGACTCTCAGGCATGAAATTACCAAATCGAGGTAAAAAAATCATACTGAGCAGTCTTCCTCCTGCACACACCCAGATTTGAGTCAAGAAAGGACAAATGTAACACCTTCTTAGTAGACTGTTAAAAATTCCGCTGCTTTGAAGACCATAACCCAAATCATTTGGTGAAGACTACTTTCCAAACTGTAGACCCTGTTAACTCAAATCATTAACGTGCTGAAGCAAGTTGGTTTTGTACCAATCTGAAGACGGAACACGTGATTTCTTCCTTCTTTAAAACACCTTCTGTTGATTGATCTGATGTCAGCCACTTGTAACACACGACAAGCCTCTTAATTCTAGCAAAAGCCTTTTACCAGCGAGCCACTTGCAATTAAATTGGTTTGTGGCTGAGAACAAACATCCAGGCAATTATAAGGTTGGCATTCAGCAATCCTGAGCTACAGAATCAAGCAACATGGAAGTTGTGTGGGTGTGCCACTTCGTTTCTTGGATAAAGGTGTGAGGCAGATGCTCTTATCCTACTGGTTCCCTCTGCAGTTTTTTGTGTGATCTACCAAAAAACATTCCTCACCACCCCGAAGACCTATTAGGGGATAGAATGATGCTCGGCTCCTTGGTTTTCCTTAATGTTACAAAATGTTGGTGAACTGGTCAAAATCATAAATTCAAAATCCTCTCATATATCAATCCTGCTTGGTGGTCCATGGAGGATCCTGTACCCAGTCCTATTTTAAATGTGCTATTACCTACATGCCATCCAATTCCTCCAGAAGAAAAGGCGTTAAAGGCTTCCCTTCTGAAGGTAAAGAATACTCTGTTGGATTCTCAGCCACAAGCGCAGCTTCAGGTAGCATCACAAGACTTACGTCTTCCACAACAAGCAATGCAGTGCCAGAGTCAGTCACAGGCCCAGTCTCGGTCGCCAGTTAAAGGAGGATTGGAAATTCTAGGACCGCAAATCGACAACTGGAAGAAAAAGGAGAAAACTCAAGATAATTCACAGCAACAACTTTCAGAAAAAGACAGTACCCGTAAAATGGATGTAAAGAACATATTGAATCTCATCTTAGAAGAGACAAGAGAGATGAAGATATCTCAAATGAACGAAATAGCCTCCCTGCATCAGCGCCTCGGAAAAATTGAGGAAGCAGTGGCCGGGTTTCCAGTTAGTATGCAAGACGCAGAGTCTAGGATCGCACATTTGGAAGATCAAATGACCACAATGCACCAGAGAGTGAGAGAAGCAAAAAAGGAAAAAGTTGCCCTAGAGAAAAAACTTGAGGAACTTGAAAATCACTCCTGGCGTGCAAATCTACGTATTGTTGGGTGCCAATGGGGAGTGAAGGGTCCAAAACACTTCAATGGTTCGAGTCTTTTATCAAAAGGAATGTTTTGCCTGAATTTACTAGAGACCTCACCATAACAAGGGCTCATCGAGTCCCCGCTCACCCGTTGCACGTACAATTTTGATTAGCTTTGGTGATTACTGCATCAAAGAAAACATTCTAACCAAGTTAATCCAGCAGAGACTATTTGTAATTAACAAACTCTCTAGTTTCCAGATTTTTGCCGATATGTCGGTAGCAGCTGCGCGCAGGTGTAAAGAGTTTATTAAAATGCTCTATCTTTTTAAGGCTCAGGGTGCGCAGGCCTCAATATCTCAGCAATCAAAGCTGCAAGTACTAGTAAAAGGCAAATTTCACATGCTCAGTAACATAGAGGAAGCACAGGATCTGTTGAGTGAAATCTCTGGAAGTTGGAATAGAATAGAAGGTCAGACTGCTATGCTACTTAAGACAGGGGAGGGTGGCGGGTCACCTAGAGTGCAGTACCAGGACACCCCACAGGGCACTAGTGGCGGAAGATGTGGCTTGCGGGGATTCCCACACTTCCTGTGGGGGGGGTCTGGGGGGATGGGTGGTAGTGTCTCTCAGTAAAAAGAGCAGTAGCAAGTGGGGCAAGGAAAACAGGGTTTTGATTTCGCAGGATTTTGGCCGCGATTTTAAATTTTAGAAATGGTTAGTAAATGTCGTGTTATGTCGGTAAATGTTAATGGGATCTTAAACAAACAAAAATATGGAGTGCTCATAAGATGGCTGGCCTCTTTTATGCCGCACGTTCTCTTTTTCCAAGAACCCACCTTAAAACAAATTCACCTAAGCTCTTTCTCCCCAGAGTTATTTCCAATGTTTTTTTTGCATCAGCTGGGCTGGCCTAGAGAGGAGTAGCTGTTTACTCTTGGGAGTTTGTTCAAGTCCGGAGAGATCCTCACGGAAGATTGTTATGGGCCATGGTTAAATTAAATGGGACAACATTACATTTTGTGAATTATTATGGCCCAATCATGGACAATCCCTCAGCTTTAATGAAAGTTAACGAGCTGCTTAGGGGGGCTCATGGACAGATCATTATAGGAGGGGATTTTAACATTATTCAAGACCTGAGAAAAGATACTTCCAACAAAAACAAGAAGCCATTGAAGCCAAAGACTAAAAAAGTCCCAGATGCCATAATACAGGATTATCAGCTGATAGATCCATGGCGTAAAGCCAATCTGACAGCATGCAAATATACATGCTATTCCCGTCAATTTCAAACAGCTTCTCGTATTGACTTTTTTTAACATCTCGGTCTTTGAATTACGTAGATGCAGAAATTAGGACTAACTCATTTTTCGACCACTCCTATATTAAACTAGATCTGGAAATTGAAGAGGGAAAGAGGAGATCCAGGTGTCAGATGGATCATCTCCTCCTCCTAGATCTTCAATGGGAAGTAGATTTAAGAGAGTGGATACTTGACTACTTCAGGATTAATGAGGGGACGGCGGAACCATTTTCAGTTGGGGGGGTTTAAGGCGGCTGTATGTGGGCATATAATTGCCTTCTCTGCAGCTCAGTCCAAAGCGTGTTGCACTAAAATAGCTGAACTCCAGCAGGCAGTCGACAGCGTCTTGAATCTGAGAAATGCCCCTTTACGTAGAGACGGGGCAGCAGTGAATCCGCTTGAAAAGGCTAAAAAGGCGCTTAGGGATTTTTTTTAATAGAAGAGATAAATAGCTCCCCGACTTTTCAACAACATGTATATCAAGAAAGCCAAATGGTTGGTAAATTGTTAGCCGGGTTAACTAAGACTAGGCAGGAAGTGGCTTTAATTACAGAGGTCATAGATCTCAAGACGAAAGTCGCGGTGACGAACAGGGACAGAATCGCCCAAGTTTTATTGGAGCATTATCAACAGTTCTACTTTACCAAATATGCGGTTAGGCAAGACTCAATTGAGAACTATTTTGAGAGCGTAAATCTTCTGAGTTTGTCCAATTCCCTTGCGGAACAGATTCAACTTGATATATCTGGCGCGGAATTTTTGGCAGCTCTTAATTCTATTGCGGGAGAGAAAGCCTGTGGAACGATGGGCTGCCTATAGAATTTTATAAGGCATTCGGTAAGGAATTGACCCCTTTCTTGACAAAGCTCTTTAATTATATAAAGACTGGTGGTGTCGTCCCCTCAGTCTTCAAAGAAGCTATTATCGTTAGCTTCGTGAAAAAGGATAAGAATTCCAAGGACTTTAAATCCTACAGACCAATTAGCCTTGTTAATGACTACAAACTTCTACTGAAAATGTGGGCTCTGCGTTTCACTCCTCTAGCACAGGAAGTGATTCACAGAGACCAGTCTGGGTTTGTCGCCGGAAGGTCGATGTCCTCTAATACTGTCTTTTTAATTCAGGCTCTCGATTTTCTTTTAACAATAATTGTACTCCAACGCTCATTATGATGGTAGATGCAGAGAAGGCGTTTGACCTGGTTAATTGGGACGCCCTTTTTTATGGTCTGGGCAGGTTTGGTGTCCCTCGCCAGGTCATAAAAAGGCTTAGGAATATCTACCAGGGGGCCCAGGCTCAGGTGGTGATAAATGCAAACCGAGCGGGGATAGTAATTATCAAATCCTACTGTTTAGCTTTTTTATTGAACCCCTGGCTATAAAAATCCGCGACAACGAGGTAATTGGAGCACTGATTCTGGGTATGGCAAAATTGAAGTTGTTCACAGACTATATTATTTTATATCTTAGTCCTGAGAGCCTGAATCTAGATCGGGTATTAACAGAATTTAGTCAATTTGAATTGATTGGGGGCTATAAAATAAATCAAAATAAAACAGAGATTTTAGCTTTAAATAGTGACTGCGATTTTCTTCCTGCTAATTTTAAACATCAAGCCCTTAAGTTGGAACCAATACGTTATTTAGGGATAAATGTTTCTTACCAATTTGGGCAGCTATTTAAATTGAATTATGAAGTCATGCAAGGTAACATTTTAAAATTGCTGGATAATTAGTTGCTTTTACCTCTGACCTTGATAGGCAGTGTAGCCCTCATTAAAATGTCCATACTCCCTCTGGTAGTTTTCTATTTATAAATGTACCCTTAAAAATCAATACTAGTTATTTCAGAGAGCTAGACTCTATGTTTAGAGAGTTTGTCTGGAGCAAGAAGGCATCCAGGGTTAAAAGCTAAGCACAAGAACTAGATATTAATCAGGGTGGATTAGCATTACCGAAAATTCAAACATATTATGAAGCGGCTATCTTAGTTTTAACAGCTCTTTTGCTGGAATCAAATGGTACAGGAATCTGGTTCTCAGATTCATATATTTTTAAAAACATCTAAACTCCCTAAGAAGACAGGTATAAGACTCTGCAGGAATATTCCTGTAGATTACACTCTTTTTTTAAGCAAGCTGGTTCTTATGGATTACACTATCTAAAATTAGGTGAATGCAAAAGTTTGGGGCTTCAAATCCAATCTAGCCACATTAAAAATTGGAAGGGATGTGGTTTAGAAGAGTTGGGGTGCTTTTTAATGAAGAATAGAGTAATTACCTGGCAAGACGTTCAGAATAGATTTGGTGAACGGAACAAGCCTGGCCTTTTTGAATATTTACAGATTATATATTTCTTAAACAGATACAATTTCTCGTCTAGTAGTGCCCGACTAAGCTGGTGACCGCTCTATTTTTGAGCCAAACTAAGAGGGGTGGGTAATTGGTACTCTCAGTTGTGTAACCAAAGTGAATCTCCACTGGTCGAGAAATTCCTAGAAAGAGTAACCCGGGAAACCCATGCACTTTGTCAAGTCAGGAGTGGCAGATCATATCCCAGCTACGGAGCAAGGCTTTAAGTGCTGCCAATTTTAAAAGAATGGCCTTTTTGCCTCGGTGGATAGCATACTATACACCGAAAATACTTAACAAGAAATATCCTGAAGTAGGGAATAGATGCTTCCGCTGCCAGGCAGAAGGGGAAGGGGCTTGGCTACATATATTCTTCACTTTTCCAAGGCCAGGTCCATTTTGGGTCAAGATTTTCTCGCCCATAAGCCAGGCAATCCAGAAGAGGTTAGATCCATAGGTTGAGGTAGCCCTTTTTAGCATTACCAGAACTAGGGTAAACTTGACAAAAGCAGAGGAGACCTTTTTAGCGATTTGCTCCTTCGTTGCTCGCTCCCTAAATCTCCAGAATTGGAGGTCGGTGGAAGTACCTTCATACTCGAGGTGGTTAGATAAGATGAAACGAACCAGGATGTTCGAAGAAGCATATGCTAGGCGGGCGGGCGCTACAAGAAAGTTCACTGCGGTTTGGTAATATCTAGTGAATCTTGAAATCTACTGCAGGAATAGAAGTCCTACAGATGTTTTAAGTAGGATTTACTAATTTTAAGGCTGTGGTTAATATCTCAACAAAAATAAATGAGAAAAAAAGCACATGTACTTGAATTTTGGTAAAAGATAGCCTGTTCTTGTTTTTTTTCCGTGTACTATAGTGCTTTAGCATGTTAGAATTGCACATCTGTAAAAAGTCAGGATATTGACTAAAGCATTTTTAGAAAATTGGGTATGCAGCCAGATTAGTGTTGCAATATGTTTCTCTGTACTTATTCTATGTTGGCTTTATGCATGATTTGTATGTTTTGATCAAATTATGTTTTTAAACTCCCTGTTCTTGATCGTTAATGTTATGCCCCATATAAACATTTTTTTTACAACAAAAATCCTGCTTGTTGTCACTCAGTGAACACGTCTTCCCCTGGGTTTTTCATGATTTGATTTTAGAATCGTCGTTTTAATTCACCAACTGAAATATTTTTTTTAAAAAGCCCTCCAATATTGAGACTTAAAGTAAGTATAAATGTACCCTCATGGGTGAATATCTGGGGCCTTTAAAAGTTAATAGCACAATCTAAAATAAACTCCCAAAGTAGTTTCTGCTTGTACCTTTGTTCCCTGCTGAAATCCCTGTTCAGAAGTATCTGACAGTGACTGTCATGTGGCATACTAATTCACCCCATTATTTGCCTCAAAAGCTAAATCTACGGGTTTCATCCTGGGCAACAAATTGGACCTCAAACGTAATACCAAAATATGATGCAAAGACCACAATAATCAACTTCATATCTTTAAAAAAATAATCTGCTCTATATTTGAGAATGACAGGAAAACAATTTGCATTTTATTTCCTGTTGTACTAACAGTACTACTTTGCCTTTCTAGACTGGATTATGGGTATACCCTTCAAACTGGCCACTGACCGAGTCAACTGTCTCCAAATAAGCATTTAATCGGATTTCACGCCTCCTCTTATCAGATCACATTACTTTCACATTCCCCATTAGCTTCCACTGACTGCATTTGTTGTGTAGAGTAATTAGTTGATAAGTTTTCAATTTCTGAAGAGATAAGTTTTGGACAGTAAAGAGGAGCCCTACTTGAAAACATTTGTTTTATATACAACAAATATTTCAACCAAATGTCTCAGGGGTTGGCTTAAATATTAGAAGTGCATCCCACTGAAGCTGCAGCTTGAAGTCCCCACCCCTCACATTTTGTAAAGTACTTAACTACTTATGAAGTTCTTCACTCATGATATAATGACTTGCTTCATCCACACTCATTCCCCATGTAACCTACATGGAAATGGATAAAGCCCATTTGAAGCATATATGAATAAATTGTGATATGGCTTGCAAAATTGTATGATTCTTTGTTTCCTTGAACTGGCTAATGATGTTGCTATATTGCATTCTCTTTTATTCAAAGTATATATGTATGAGGCTTAACTGTCCATGCTCAGTTGTTGTTTTCCTGCTCGAACATCTTTTAGCTAATCAGAATTCCGGTTGTCTTCTAGAATTGATCTGTACAATGATGCCACTTTAGATCGTGAGGTCTTCCCACGACTGACAAGGACCCCCATTGAGGACCTGTATTTTCACTGGATTTGAACAGCCCGATATTCTGATACCGCTATAGCGGATCCCGGGTTGGCAACGCGCTCATTATCACGACTATTAAGCCCAATACGGCGTCCCTTTGTGTGGGCATCATGTACAAATGTGTTCATTAGGCAATTGATTGTTGTCCTGAGGATGAACCTTTCATTTTATTGGGTTCGAAACGTCGTCGACCTTGAATACACTAAGTGCATAATAATCAAGTGATCTATGAGTTGCATATGTGTATAGTTTGTATTGTCTGTTTATGATTTATGATACTCAGACCGTTCAAAATTTGCCTGTAAATTCCCCTGTCCCCCTTCCCTTGAGTGTGTTAGTTTGGCACCGGCTGGTGTCCCACTTGTATCACACTGATTTTTATAAATTATTCTTCATCGGATATTAAACTGTCCGGCTGGACATATGGTATAGAACTATTTAGTCTATATTTATTTGTGGTTACTATTATTCTTTGCTTAGGGACCATTGTCTCTGTTGATACTTTAGAGTGGGCAAAAGACAAGTAAACATGAATTGACTGCTTAAGGAAACAGCCTTAAATTACACAAATGTGTGAAGTTCCAGCGACCTTGTTTTGTTGAAGCTTGCTAGGACTCAGACACAGTCGCTGTAAAATTCTTAGAACTTGAATCTACAGCCTCACTTCTGATAAATCTTGGCAACGATATTTCGTAACTCATACCTCTTTGCAAGGTGGGCCTGTGCCTAAGACATCCCGATCAGCACTGGCACTGAATAACATGTAAAATATATCCCTATGGAAAACTGAGGATTTCACATTAAACGCACTGAATCGTCCTACCTGTACCATTTAGATGTGTTTTTGCACAACAAAGATTCATCATTAAGTGCATTTACGTGTAACGCTCTCCCCAACACTAAATTGCTTCTTTTATGGCTAGAATTTGGACATTATTTTCATTTAACTAAAGACATTTCTTAGACGTAGTAGAGCTAAAGGATCCTTCAAAAGGCATGACATTTGTGTGTATTCAAAATAATTATATTAAATGTACTTAGTCACCTATTGAAGTTTCACATATATACACAGCACTCGCCTGTCTTTCCGAAATAGAAAGGTAAGAGTATTGTTAAATAGAAGACTTTTCCAATTATCTTTCTAAATTGTCATTGTTGAAACTGGTTACTTTACACAGCTATAAACAGATTGGATTTGTTTGGTGGGATATAAGAGACGTTTTTAGACCATTACGATTCTTCTAACTATAGGTGTTATTACAAAACATGAATTTAGGTATGTTTGAATAACTGTATAAAAAGAACTTGTAATCATGTGTGTGTGTGTGTGTCTGTCTGTCTGTCTGTCTGTCTGTCTGTCTGTCTCGCCCTTCTGTGTCTCTAAATACGGTTATGTTTGTAGCTGAATTGTATTGCTTATTATAAAACAATATATATAAAGAATAACATTGAAAACGACCTGGATTGTACTTAACCAAAGTGGGGGGAAAAACAAATGTCAGGTAAGGAACAAACCTGTCTCCATCCTTTTTTATCTGTACGTGATTGTTCTTGGCCAGCACTGGAATTCCATGTATAATTTATTTAACAAATATGAGAAACCGTTACTTACAGTTTCCAAAAATGTTTGCCTAATCTGTACCTGTAATTCCAGATTCAGCCTGTTAAATGTTACATTTAAGAAAAAGTCTATATATATTCAAGCAGTTCCCTGGTTGTCTGTGGCAAAGCTCAATAAGTTTCAGTTGCCAACTTTCCAGCGCAGAGCGTTTATCAGGATAGGACCTAATTTTTTTTTTTTTTTAGTACCTAACTCTGGAAATTTCCGCTCACATTTCACCTTTCATTCGATTACAGCTACCAAATGAAAAAAATGCTGCTCAGTTGTGGAATTCTAAATAAATGTGGCTGTCAGAACTTTTGTCAGGGGGCCACTGGGCAAGCAGGAGTTACTGGGCCCACTTGTGGTGGCTGAGGCCTTTTACTCCTGATGTCCCGGGCCTGGTCTAATATGGATCCTTCTCAAGTAGGCCAAGCACCCCTTCTGCACCTGACTCTGTTAGGTAGCGTCGGACGAGCAGTCAAGGCTCCTTGGGAGGTAAGCGCAGTTACAGATCAGTGAACACGACTCATAGCTCAACATTCAAGCAGCACAAACAATAAATCAAGGTCCAATCAAATACTTGGTTTTATATATAAGAAGTAATTGAATTCAAATGCTACACTTTCAAAGGTAAACAGCAGTCAAAAGCAATAACACAATCCCCCTTGAGGTTGGAGCTCTACTAGTTGTCAGGCCACACCGTGTCATGCTAACTTTAGTGCAATGGGTTTGATGTTATTCCCCATTTACTGATGGCCACATCCAGGGAATGTAAACTTTTAGGCCATACTCAAGAGTTCTCCTCTCTAACTCCTCTTAGAAGTTTAGTCACAGAGTCTATGGGGTTGCAGTACCTCTCACAGCAGGTTCCCTGGGGCCCTAAAGGACGTATGGCCCTCTCTGCTTGCCAAGTCTATTTTCTCCTCAAACACCCCCCCCCCCCGCCCATACACATACATTGCTTTATTAGGATTTGTGTGTGGGGGGGGGGGGGGCTGCTATTCTGTAATTGATCAGCCAGGGACTTTTATATTGTGTAGTGTTGTAAATTTACTGAAATTCAGGTGTATCAAGTTGAATTGGGCGAACACCTAGAATGAAAATTGAGAAAATCAAGAGGTTAGGAATTCATTTCTTAGGGGAAAAAAACTCAATCTGGTCAAATCATAGATGTTATGTTTAAAAAATGTAATGGCAAACTTATTCTGGAAGCGTTGTCAGTGGTAGGTGGTGGTGCAGAGGCGTGCTACATGGGTATGTTAACTAATATTGACATTAAAAGTTACATGCAGATGTAAGAGCTTTTTGAAGACGAGTAGGTGTCTCAGTGAATATGGGTGCCCCCATTCAAAGCAAAAGGTTGCATAAGGACCAAGGCAAAGCGATTGGTATTGGTATACACAATATGAATTCTTCAGCAACTTTCAGCATTTACTTTAGAGCTTTAAAAAGGAGGAGGAAAAACGTTAATGCTCCGCTCTGACCAAGGTTAAGGACCACTATAATGACGTTAAAATATTTAAAAACTTAAACACTTTTCATTTAAAAAAATGCTATCAGGCGACCCATGCTTCTTGAAATAATCTGCACCTATTACCAAACTAAAATAGACTCATTTCAAATGTTCACATTTTGGGTATGTCAGTTCTTCTCTTGTTTTTGTTACTCAATTTCCAAAAATGGGTCCTCGTGTGCATTCAAACAATCATTCACGCTTCTTCATTCACATGTGTAGGTTGTACCATTGTGGCATTCAGATAGTTCACCTAGACCGTGATTAAGCCTCTTTGACATGTATGTTTTGAGCAGAAACTGCACTAGAATCTCTAAATCCACATTATTTATTAATAACTTGATAGGATTTTACCTTGTTATGTTCATAACATTTATGTAGCGCACAAATACCACTGGTCCCTTGGGGCCTAACCAAAGCTTTGGAACCAAAGATGCTGTATGCACTTCATTTTGAGGGGTGGGTGCCCACATTCTGGGGTCATTGGTCAATCAGAGGGCGGGGGCTATTTGGTGTTTAGCCAGACGTTTTGCGAAATCTAATTTTCTTCTGCATTTTACAGTGTTGGTTTCCATTTTTCTACTCGCCATATTGTAGGCGCGTTGTATTTCCAAAATAGTTACAAGTGCTGTCATTCAGGCAGTGCTATTTGCTTGTCCTTATTTATTTGCCGCAAACTCAAGTTGCCTCTTGCTGCTTTGTTCCGGAGGACCTCAAGTAATGCTGCTTTTTCTATTTTACTTGGTGTATAAATGGGATTTATGCTATTGTTGCAATACGGTTCAGAAGAACCCGTTTCGAAGGAGCCAGGCATTGAACATGTTGCTTAACATTACATTTGCTGCACTAGCAAAATTGATATAATGAGTATTATTGTGGAGTAAAGGCGCTTTGCCCACACTCACCCTAACTAACCCGTATCCTGACCTTAAGCCTGCCTGTAACCTTAACCTTTAGCCCTAATGCTCACCTACCCTTTTTAACAATGTCATATCTTTTTTGAATGGCAACAAAAAAAGAAATATTTGCATTAAATCTTTTTGTTTTTTATTAATAAAACCTAAAAAAATACAATCTGTTTCCCCACTTTTGCCATTAAAATGTCGTTGTTGGGAATGTCTTTGTTAAGAAACAAAATCTGCATAGCTACTTCATGCCTATAAATTTAAATCTGCTTCAGAAAATCGAGGATTTCCCCAAAGAATAAAGGGGATCAGTGTGCGCCCGAGATAGAGAGGCGCGGAAAGAGAGAGCGAAATGGGGAGAAAGTGGGAGACGGCGAGGGACAGAGGGCAAGAGATCGACGGCTTTAAAATCTATGACATCTAAAAGGTTTTACAGGCGGAAATGCGTGTTTGTAGGTGAAAATGAACACTTTCCCTTCAGGCCCTGCAGATGTATTGGGTTAGGCCTGGGTCGAGGCACAGTGTGCCAAGTACCCCAGAAAACGTTGGCAGGGTGGAAGGGAGTGAACAGAGTAGATGTGGTACTTATTCGAAAACATACATTGGGGGTCCATATATTCACGAACGAACAGAAATGGTTTTGCAAGGATGACTGACCAGTACATTATACGTTTTTATTTTCCGTACTTACTTCACACTGGCATGGCTGGGCTCATACAAGGGTAAAACCTTGGCTAACACAGCTTATGTTTAACAGTCATTGATTGACTACGTATATTAGTATCTGATAACGCCGATTTATAGGCGATGAAAATGCATGGAGTTATCCAACGGTCAGAGTGAGTAAACCGTTAAGGTATCTCAGTGAGTTACCTGAGAACCGGCTGAGATGTGAGTTCAGTCTGCAGGTCACGGGTCTAAATCGCGCCTAACTCGGCTTTTCATACTTCCGAGGACGTTATTTGAATGTTTGAGTGGAGTGTTTGCAATATTTATCGACTGCACGGATACAAATTCGCACAGTGCTGACCAAACCAGCACACATTCTTGTGCTGGCTGATTGACTATTCGCGTTACCTCTAGTTGGATAAATGTCCTTTCCCCCCTACTGAAAAGTGGTTCGCAGCGCTTTACAAACCCCCCTCCCCCCCCAATCAGAAAACAATTCGTTGCCCACAGTGCCCGTGATCTAGTTCAGGCAACAAACATCCAATTCGGACAATTTTTGTCAGCTAAGGGTATTGAGGAGCGTGGAGATTTTGCCCAGGATCCCACAATTTCATAAAGTACGGAGCCAGGATTATACGAGTTTCCTGTTAGCTCCGCAGTTAGTTAAGAGTTTAACGAGAAGGACCACATCTAATTCTTGAGCAACAGGTGTCTATGCAAGAAAAATCAAAGTTTGTTACCTCTCATAGGAAGCGTTTGTTGAAATATTTCTCACCTCCCTGTCTTTGATGCTAGCGTTGCGCTGCTGCATCATTTGTTCGTATGAATACTGCTTGATAAAGGAATTAAAATTAAACAACAAAATTAACCAGTTTGCCCCCCACATTTCATTTGATTGTTGCACCCTCTGCAAATTTGTCAATGTAACTTAAAAAACCCACACCACTGGTTCTTACTGCTGCCTGGTAGTCTCAGCCTTTTATCTTTCGGATGTTGATAACATGCGCTTGATTAAGAGGTACAATGATAACACCTGCTCTTTACAAAACGATCAAGCGGCAACAGTCTACCAACAGGTGTTTGATATGAGATCTTTATTACTTTCTTTTTAACGAATTTGCCATGTTCGACACGGCAACAATGCTTAATGAAAGCTCAAGTTTTAAGTAGTGAATATTTCCGTTGGAACCATTTTCAAATCTGACCGTTCTGCCTGGGATAATGGTGACCATCTGTGTTTAATTGTCAGTTTTTTTACGTCCTTCTAAATTGGCCAGACTTTAAAGACTTGGGTTGTCAAGCTGCAGCTTATCAGTTGACACGGGGCGCGCGCAGGAGCCGTTGTGCAGATGGGGAGGTGCGAAAGCCCCGAGGAAGGGCTCTCGGGTGCTCCCCCCGCCGGTCCCCGGGGGAGGCCCTGCCAGCGAGCCTGTCAGGGCCGCATTCACTGGCGATTTCAATGGGCCCTGGCTGTCCCACACGTCTTTTTATTAGTGTAATGAGGATTTAACTAGTTTTTCCTGCTACTAGGCTGAGTGGAGTAAGGTCAGGCCTCAAGTGACAAGCAAAGAAGGCACGTTCTGTCAGGGGGCGGGAGGGAGGAAAAAACCCTATTGAACGAGCGGGTGGGGTACACGGGATGAATGTACTTCAATGTAAAGGCGCGAGAGGCTGAAGGTAAACAGTCCTGTTGACTCGTTCATTAGCTGCGCCGCTGCGCTCTAAAGAGGAGGTAAACAGCGCGGTGGCACTTTAAGTCAACAAAAAACATGTCATCGTTCACTCGCAAATGAAATCTAATTGGATCCCCAGCCGGATTTGCACCGAGAGGATGTCTTTGCATTCTGGGGTAACCGGTAGCATTTCTGATCTCTTTGAGCACCTCCTCGTTTGGCCGGTGGTCTGATTAAAGTGTAGTCCAGTAGAATGGCAAGAATGTTAAAGCCATAAACCGGGACAGTTCACAAACATAGAAGAAGGGCTACCATTTTACTTCAAGGGAGCGCACAGATTGACAGCGCTCCTCCGCAGAGAATTACAGAACAGGCAGTAAGATCATACATACAATTCAAATTTTAAACCCAGTAGCCTACCTGTTAATTAAATTGCTTTCTTGAAACAACTGCTGACTATCCTTATTTGTAAACGTTTTCAGTCGACCCTCTCTAATTCTTTCTCTTCCCAGATCTCCTCAACATCCAAGCTCGCCTCTCAGGTTTTTTTTGTAACTGGCTAGATTTTCATGCTGAGGGGGGAATATATGAAATGGCTGGTACGATTTTTCGGTGTATTTAGTGTGCTTCATCAGCACAGTTGGGCACTGGTGCTGATTGGTATCATCACTCAGTAGGGGGAATATATAAAATCGCTGGTAGGGTCAAACACATTTAGCTGAAAATAACGTTTCCTCAACTGACAGTCTTAATGAAAATAAATATTAGTTCTTTATTCTTTTTGTAATTCCCACTATTACATTCACGTATCAGTTTTGTCTATATTGCGAAAGCTGTCATATTCATCTTCAGGGCAGTTAATCCAAAGAAAAATATAAAATTAATGATATACACATATAGAATGGAATAAAATATTTTGTAACATAAGTTACATCTTACAAGAGGGGGCGTGGCTAGCGGGCCAAGATGGTGGACGGAGTCTGCTAGAGCTCCGGTGCCACCGGGGGGCCTAAATCCTGATTACCGCGATTAGGGGGGCGTGACACGACGTGGCAGGCTCGACGGCGGTTTGGGGACCCTAGGAGCCGTGGTTGCGGAGTGGACGGCTGGAGACGCTCTGAGGCCTGACCTCACGTTGGGAGCCCGGACGTCGCGTTACAGGCGTGCCCGGCCCGCTGGTGCTGAGTGGCGGCTGGACCCGGTGCTGTCTGGACGGGAGCTCCGACGTTGCCTTGTTGGCGAGAGTCCGGGACTGAGGAGGGGCCCGTCCTGCTGTGAGGCGCCTCGGCCGGAGACGACCTGGGAGCTGTGCTGCGGCCGAGACAGTTGCGGTGCTGAGAGGCGGTGAGTGCGGGGGGCTGGGTCGGGTGAGGGGCCTGCCATCTTCTGCCCTCCCCCCGCCTCCCCTGCCGGCAACGCCCACGGTGCAAAACCTGCTGCACCTCGGGAGGGCGCGAACGGAGTAGAGACACTGAGCCTGCAGCCGGGACCTGACTGCCTGGGATTGCGCAGGCCTACAGGGGGTGCCAATACACACGCTTGGGGCGGACAGACAGGGGTGCGGACTGCGGCGCCCCCCCCCTCCCCCATCCCACACTTCTAGAGCCTGGTGACCGCTTTTGACCGACACTGTGCTGAACTGCGGCGACCCGGCTGCGGCGGATACATAGACGCCTTGGAACGCGTGCTGCCCCGAACTTGGAGACCACCCACTTGCAGGGGAGGGGCCCACCCTTGGACCCGAACCGGATACCTGAGGGCTGCTGGCGCGGTGCTTGAGGGCACTGCCTTGATCCGCGCTCCTGCTCCCTGCTGGGGCCCGCAGACACGAACCATGGGCCGGAAGGGGTTGGGAGTCACAGATGACAAGGAGGAGGTGCCACCGGGACATGTACTAGACACGGGGCCGGGGAGATCCGCGCCGCTGCTGCTGAACCCTTCCCCGTCTGGTGACCAACCGCTGGATAAGCTGGACTTAATTCTCAAAGAAATTAGAGACTCCAGGACCGCGATGGAGACACAGGTGGGCACCCTTACCACCAACCTTTCACTGTTGAAAGCTGACCACGACAAGTTGGCGGATAAGGTTAAAGACCACGGGTCAACGCTGACGGCCCTCGCCCCGACGGTGGCGGACCACACAGTCTCCATCCAGCGCATGCAACACCAAATGAAATCCCTCATGGAACGGGTGGAAGATGCCGAAGGCCGTAATCGGCGTAATAATATTCGCGTCATTGGACTTCCGGAACGCAGCGAGGGAGCCCACGCGACGGAATTTATGGAGCAGTGGTTCTGAGATAACGTTGCCCCGGAAGGCCTGTCACCGTTCTTCTGTGTGGAGAGAGCCCACAGGATCCCCACTGGACAACCGAAACCAGGATTGGCGCCTAGACCGTTGATTGTGAAAATTCTTAATTACCGGGACAGAGACGTACTACTTCAAAAGGCGCGACTGAAGTCCCTCATTGAGTACGAGATAAACGCATTTCACTATATCCGGACTATACTAATCTGGTGCAGAAACAACGATCCTCCTATTACGAGGTAAAGCAACGACTCCAGAAGGCCAAGCTCCGGTACGCCTTGCTGTTTCCGGCCCGCCTTAAAGTGATCCACGACAACAAAACCCACTTCTTTGAGAGCCCTACAGATGTGGAGGAGTGGCTGGAGGTGATGGACATTGAGAACAGCCCGGACCCGGCCTCGGGGTTGTCGGCCGGGGCCTCCAGAGGCGACGCAGAACGCATGAAGAGAGGACCCAACGGACGAGCCGCAGAACTCAAGCGACGGGGTCCCACTCCCTTCCAGCAGAGGAAAGGCCAGAACGACGCGATCGCAGCGGTGGGATGCTTCAGGGAAGAGCGGGACGCAATCAACACAGACACTGAAGACAGCACCTTGCATTCGGACTCGGACCACAGTGTAGTGCTGTTCCCGACTGTAACACCTAGGGCCGCGGATGACCTTCTTCACAACGACCAAGAGTAACTGCTGGGAGGGACGAAATCATGGACCCTGCGGCCTACTGATATCCTTTTGTTATACACTGTTTGTGTAATTGCGCTATGGGGGGGGGGCTAAATTCCCGGAGTGCCAGCTGGGTGCACGTCCGTGCATGATGCGGGCTGGACCAGAACTGTTGTGGGGGGTCGCATACTGACTTTGATTGGGGAACATGCCCCACTCTCCTGTGACACCAATGATATCCATGATTCTGCGAACAGGGAATGGTATCTTCCCCTTCTTTCCTCCCCCCTTCCCCCCCCCCCCCCCCGCGGGCTACCTGTACTGGTAGACTGTAATATGGCTTCCTGGCGGCGCCGTTGAGCCGGCAGCGCAGACGAATATGACTTTCTGGACATGGCATATGCTTAGCGAACCCCCCAAAAGCGTATGCACTGTTAATTGTTTAGCGATGTTTTGCATTTTTTGGTTCGGCACAGCAAAGTTCCGTGGCTGCGCCTATAGCATTTGTGGTTGGGTAAGGGTGGGAGACGTCTCCTGGCTAGCACAGTTTGCACACGCACCACGACACGGGAAACTGTTCATTGTGACACTTGTACTGGACCATGGCTGATACCACAGGAAAGTATAGGCTGGTTACCTGGAATGTAAGAGGCCTGGGGGCGGTACAGAAACGGCATAGGATACACGCTTTTTTACTTCGCCAGCAGGCACACATAGTTTTCCTACAGGAATCCCATCTGACACTGTCTGAAGCACACACGTTACGGAAGAGGTGGAGAGGTACTATATTTTCTACAACGTACTCTGCCTTTTCCAGGGGGGCCACCATCTGGGTGCGACACGGCACCCCTTTTGTGGAACTAGAAAGGAAAATGGATGCCCACGGGAGGTATATCCTGGTGAGAGGCACACTGGACGGTGAGTTGCTGGTACTGGGAAGCATTTACGCCCCGAACTTTGATCAGGATGAGTTCCTTGCGACTGTGGGCCGGGATTTGGCTGACTGGGGGGATACTCCCTGGGTGCTGGGGGGAGACTGGAATATGGTTTTAGACATCGCCTTGGACAGGTCACACCCCCCCCTCCAGATGTCCGGGGTGCTCAAGTTAGCGGACTCCTTCAGAGCTTGGCTTCAGGGTTGGGGGATGGCGGATGTGTGGCGTACACTACACCCAACACACAAAGAATACTCATACTATTCCCCGACGCACAACCTGCACACCCGCCTAGACAGGTTCTTGTGTACTAACTCTTTACTGCCCAGGTGTACGTCCTCAGCCTACCTTGCCAAAACTTTCTCAGACCACAGACCACTTACTCTCGACCTTCACTGGGGGAGGGTGCCTTCCCCTGTGCCTACTTGGAGGCTCAATCCACAGCTATTAGAGGATGCCCCATTCCGCACGCATTTATCTGACACCCTGACTAATTACTTCCAGGAGAACTGGGATTCCGCGTCTTCGAACCTAGTGGTGTGGGACGCGATGAAGGCTGTGATCCGGGGAGATGCGATCAGTCAACTGGTGGGTGCCCGTCAGGAAATTCACAGGAAATTGTGTGACGTTGAGGACCGCCTCAGAGACCTAGAGACGGCAGCGGGAATAGACCCTGAGCGTAGAGGGGACCTACAACTCTGTAATATTGAGCATGCAGAACTTTTAGAGACCCTGAGAACTATAGATTATAGAGACCATCTGAGACGCCAACAGGCAGAAGCGGATAGGTCTGGAGCCCTACTGGCTCGTCTGATCCGTGACACTCCTGAAACCCCTGTAATTACGTGCATTAGAGACGCAACGGGTAGAGAGGTGAACACGCAGTCAGAAATTAATGATACCTTTAAAGAACACTTGGAGAAGTTGTATGCCCCTCCCCCGGTAACTGCCGATGTGAGCGTAATGGAATTCTTACGAGAGCTGCCGTTCCCCACCTTGTCTCGAGAAACGCGGACTGATTTAGCCGGACCCGTGACGCGACACAAAATAAAAATAGCAATCCACTCGCTTACCCGAGGTAAAACCCCTGGAATGGACGGGTTACCGGTGGAATTTTACCAGACTTACTCTGACTTGCTGGTGCCCGTCCTAGAGAAAATGTACAAAACTGCCTACGAGACCGGTCATTTACCTGTCACGACCATGCAGGCGCTGGTGATCTCCATTCCGAAACCTGGCAGGGACGCCCTGGATGTCGGCAATTACAGGCCTCTCTCCATGCTCTCCACGGAGTATAAAATACTCAGTAAGGCTATAGCACTGCGCATACAGACCTATCTCCCGGCCCTGATCCACTCGGACCAGTGTGGCTTCCTCCCGGGAATACGAGACGCCTCCACGCCCTTATGTCAGCCACACCGCCGGACCTACCCCAGGCTGGCTGTGTCGCCCTAGACCTCCGGCAAGCATTCGACTCTCTAACATGGACCTTCATGTTTGAGGTTTTGAGACGCTTTGGCTTCCCCGACACTCTGATACGATGGATTCGATTGTTGTACGAACACCCAACGGCCAGGGCGCGCACGGGCAGGTATACCTCGGACAGCTATGACATCTACAGGGGTACCCGTCAGGGTTGCCCGCTATCACCGCTGCTGTTTGTATTAACACTCGAACCTCTGGCAATTGCACTACGGACTAGGGCGGCCGCGGTAGGAATTACGGTTGGAGGCGTACATAATCTGATTTCTATCTACGCAGACGACATCTTACTATACCTCCGAGACCTGAATGAAGATCACTCGCACTTGGCGTCCGTTTTTGATCGCTTCCAAACCGTATCCGGCCTGGCCATCAACCCAACGAAATCCCAGGGCTTTTATTTCCGGGACGGCCAGCGGCCTCCTCATATACGGTTTGGTGACTTTGTCATACCGGTAGCCCCTTCCACATTTAAATATCTAGGCATTAATGTGTATAGGAGTCAGGAGGACCAGATTGAGGGTAACATACGGAGAGCGATAACCGGTCTTCGGGGTAGTGTGAGGTTTTGGTCGTCCCTACCCCTATCGGTCATGGGTAGAGTGGCAATCTCAAAAATGGTCCTACTTCCCCGGATATTGTATTACTTTGTGAACCTACCGGTTCTCCTTCCACCTAATATATTTGCCTCGTTGAACACGTTATTGATCGCCCTAGTATGGGGCCCGGGGAGGCGACGTATCAGCTTGAAGAAGCTGCAGTTGTCCACCAGACGGGGTGGCTTAGGCGTACCGGATCTGCGCAGTTATTATTATGCGAGCCAACTGCAATGGCTGACCCGTTGGCTGGCAGGAAGGGACCTACACGAGATCGCCTTCACGCAAGCCCGTCTGACTAGCGGGGAGCTGCACTCCCTACTGCTGCCCACGACTGCGGTCCCCCAGACCTGTCACCCCCTCCTACGCACTGCCTTGCTGTGTTGGCGTAAGGCGCTAAAATATACGGCGGGGACCATCCCTTATGCGGATAACATCCCCCTGCTGGGACTCCCAACGCCGCAGGGAACTCTGTCAAGACGCAGACTACAGCCCTGGACGGAAGCAGGAATAGATCGGGTAGGTGACTTGTTTGGGGATGACGAGTTGCTGGATCATGCTTCCTTCACGCAGGCCACAGGAGCCCCACCCCAGTTGTACCTCCTCCATGCCACGATAACACGTTATATACGATGTACATGGGCTCCACAACGCATCAAACCTGCCCAACATGAATTGGTACATCTCGCTCATCACATGGGCACGGGCGGACATTTGGTTCGATGGCTCTGTGTGGGTATTAGGGAACACGTTGCTCTCCCCCTTACAACACTCAGGGATGCTTGGGTCACGGACACGGGTGAGGCCATATCAGATGGGGAATGGAAGGTTATCCTAGAACACCACAGGAGAGTCTCTAGGAATGTCAAATTCAAATTCATACAGGCAATGATATTACATAGAGCGTATCTCACCCCCCGGAGGCTTCATAGAATGTTCCCGACTTCCCCACATACCTGTCCCCGATGCCAAGCGGATGAGGCCGATATCCTTCACATGCTGTGGGCCTGTCCACGGATACACCACTACTGGGAGAAGGTCCGATACACCTTACATAACATCACGAGCCTACAACTCCCGGAAGGGGCACTGTCCTGCCTGATAGGTCATAGGAAACGGCCCAAGACCTGTAAGGCCCAATTGAAGCTACTGGATTTGGCACTCTTGTTGGCACTCAGAGTCCTGACTATGAGATGGAAATCGACCAGACCCCCGAGTGTAGAGGTGTGGCGCTCTGACCTATTAAAGTGGGGACGGGCGGAGAGTGGGATACTGCGCAAGGAGGAGGAGAGGGGACTCCGTAAACATCCCATATCGCAAGACTGGGAGCGAATGCTGATTGAACTGGAAGGTGTGGACCTGGAACCTTCACTGGGGAATGATACATGACCATACACATAGGGACCAAGGTGAAGAAACATGGGGATGTAGGCGAGTATGCTATGTTGACGGGTATACCCAGCCAGACAAGCCCTTTTTTGCGCTAGATGGGATGCGGCCATGGTACCAGGAACTGTTGAATATAACTAAGAACTGTGCTAGGAGACGGAAGGGGAGGGAAGGAGTTGGGTGGGAAGGGGTTCACTTACAAGGCAATACTGTACGGTGACTGCGAGAGAATGCTGACGAGATCGACTGTCCCACCTGAGGTACTAAGGTGGGGAGAAGGCACACATTTGTTCGACTGCCGAAGTTCTGTTTAAGGAAAAGTGAAAAGGCTGACTGATGCCGATGTGATCCTCTGTACACTGTGATTTTGATAAAGCCATGAATAAAGAGTTTAAAAAAAAAAAAAGTTACATCTTACAAATAGTCTCTCTGTGCACCTAAGTTATGGTTTAAATAGGCACATTTTATCTGAAACCTTTCTTAGTTCAAAACACTGTTCATAATATTTATTTATCATATACTAAATTAATAGGCATGTTAGTACATTCCCAAATATGAAACATGTTGATAATTTATCACGTGTTATCACGTGTCATAATGTGTGTAAATATGGCATTTAATTTCACCTCAATATCTATATTTAAATTTTAGTATAGATGTCGAAATAAAGCTGTACTCGCACAAAACAAATCTGCACTCCTGGAAGTGCAATGTGCTTTCCTCCTTTTAACACAGGCATACAGCTTCTGTTTTATATTGCTTTTACCCAATCTGCTGTATTTGTTTCGCTTTTGTTCGTTACCCCCACAACTGTATTGCTCTACTTCACTCTACTCTACTCTACTCCACTTTACTCTGCGCCACTCTATTGTGCTCTGTCACTCCACCCTACGACACTATTACACGCCACCCTATTCTATGCCACTCCACCACTCTGTGACACTCTAGTATACACCACTCCACTCTTCTCTATGCCATTCCGTGCCACTCCACTGTATGCCATTTCAATCTACATTACTCCACCCTACGCCATTCCACGCTACTCCATTCTTCTCCCTCTACGCCACTGTACTGTATGCATCTCTACTCCACTGTACTTTGCGCCACTCCAGTTGACTCAACTCCACTCTGTGCCACTCTACTCTATGCCACTCCACACAATTCTACTCTACGCCACTCTACTCCACTCCGCTGTATGCCACGCCACTCTGTGCCACTCCACTGTATGCCACTCCAGCCTATTCTACTCTATGCCACTCTACTCCATACCGCACCACACCACTCTACGCCACTCCATTCTATGCCACTCTACTCTGTGCCACTCTATGGCAATCTACGGCACTCCACTATACCATACCCTATTCCGCTTTCATCACTCTACTCATCTCTACTCTACGCCAATCCATTCCACACATTGCCAGTCTATTCCATGCCACTCTATTCCATGCCCCTCCATTTTACTAAGTGCTATTCTATGCCACTTTAATCTATGCCACGCCACTCTTTTCAATGACACTCCATTCCATACAATGCCACTGTACTCCACACCATTATACACCAATCTGTACCACTCCACTCTACACCACTCTAATTTATACCACTCTATACCAATCTACTCTACGCCAATCCACTCTATACCAATCTACTCTACTTTCTCATTTTTTGCCACTCCACTCTGTGCCACTCCAATTTATGCCACTCCACATCACTCATCTCCATTCCACTCTACACCACTCCATACAACTATACGCCACTCCTTGCCACTCTACACCACTCTACGCTAATCTACTCTGCTGCATGCTACACTGCTGTATTCTACTCTACTGTATGCCACTCTGCACCACTCCTCTCCGTCTTCCTACTCTTTCACACCTAACCATTCCACTCTGCGCCACTCCACACTACTCTACTCTGCACCACTCTATGGCAATCTACTCTACGCCAATCCAATCTACTGAACTCTGCCACTCCACTCTGTTGCTCCATTGTATGCCACTCCACTCTATGCCACTCTACTTTATGCCACTCTACACTATTCTACTCTCTGCTGTGCCTCTACGCATCTATGCCTCTACGCCACTCTACTCCGCTCTGTGCCACTCTGTTCTATGCCACTCTACTCTACCCTTTGCCTGTTGGACATGGCCCTTGTTAAGGGGAGTTCCATAAAGACTTTTGCTTTTTCCTCCTGGTTTTTGCTGACTCTCTTTTCATGGCCTAGGACTCTGGGCACTTTCCTACTGTAATTCAGTGTGACAGTGCGCCCGCCCTTCCTACACATGCTAGGAAATGGTACTTACTTGGTTGGTTTAGGTGTTGTACCTGTGAGTGCCCTGTATAAAGGCACACCACATAGTCAAGGTAGGTACTGCACTGGCTAGTAGTGGGACACAGCCATGATTGTGCCGCCCACCAGAATAGCCTAATAAACATGTATCGGTCCTGCTATTGCAGGCCTGTTAGTGCGCAGCTGCGCTTGTGGTTAGATTGGCATTTCTCACTCATTACCAATCAAAGGGGGACCCCTGAAATCTGATGCTTGGCAGGAGCACAGGGGACTAGAATACAAACAACCAAACAAGAAAAGCCACTGCCTAGATAGCACAATTATAAGGGCTCTACGCCGGAGTCCCAAAATTATCCATAGTTACCTGAAGCGGACTAGGGCACAATAATTATGTCATACAGCCACAGAAAGTTTTTAGAAAAAAGTGTTCATTTTTATTATTTTCATGATTTGAATTAGAGAATATGTATGGAAAAATGTACACATACATCATAAATATATAAAAGACATACAGGTGTCCCACGCATCACTTCATTTACACAATCAATCACACTCAAACAGACATTCATCAAACATTATCGATCACACTTCACTCAGCACGATATAGCTGCCAACTGATGGCACGATGACAATGGTCCCGTTGGGTCTCTAGTTGGTATATGACCAAAATGAAAAAGATCTGGGACAAACTTCAAACGCCGACGCGAGTTTCGGTGTCAGGCCTGGATATGGGCCACACCTTCATCAGGGCGGACTAAGGAAGAGTGGGGGACAACAGCAGCATCTGAAACAATTCATTAAAAAAACAAATTACATATTTAAATGTTCTTTTGTATTTGTGGCATACATACAGTCAGCTTCAGGAACGATTGTGAATTAATATATTAATGCAAAAAAACCCGGATAAGGTGCTTGGGAGGACAACTTTAGACCGCATTAAAAAGAAAGAATGACAAAGTGAAAAAATAGAATCAGAAAAAATAAATAAGGAAGAATATACAACGTATAAAAAGACAAAAAAAAGTGCATACAAACATTTGTACTGCAATAAGTGCACTGCCAGGTCGGGCTGATCCACCCCCTCCCAACGAGCCCGAGATGTAGAGTATGGGGGTTTAGGAGAAAGAACAACAAAATTTAGGCTGCGGGCCGAATGACCACCAGACGTTATTACCATAAAGCCCTCAAAGGACCTACCTACAAATAGTCCAATTAGCAATTCTCTTCACAGATCTCTTAGAATGACCATACCAAACAATCTGGGAAAGATGGATTAATAATTACTGGACGGGCCCAAAACCAAGGCTTTCTATGTATCTATCTAAAGTGTATCCAAAATTCCCTAATCAATCCTGTACTCACCAGAGAGGGGGATGGTAGCTCAGTCAAAAATAATTGAGTACGGATTTAAGTTGCCGGAGGGGAGTCAGGTTCCAAGATGCGGGGGAATACTCTGAAAATAGAAGGATCTTTGGCATATATACATGACTGCCCTAGTACATATACTAGAGGGGATCACTAAACGTTCGAAGAAAGACTTACTCCAAAAAATAGCGAAACACAGATCCAGGCGAACTCAGGATGCAGAGCCTGCATTGCGGTAATATTGTCCAGGGTAAAGTCGATCAATCGACGGCAAATATCCAGGGGGCCAGGAAGGTTTCCGTCAGTAAGGCAAAGGGCAGGATCTATAAGGCAAGGAACATATCGTGCTCGGTATCTAACAGAATAGTACGTGGGCGCAGAGCGACAGCTAAATAAAAACCCTGCGTCCAGCTTATGAGTTAACGATACCACTGCTCCTAGGATATGCGTACTAATGAACCCGGCCACAGCGACCCTATCACCAGTAGAAGAAACATAGAGGTACCCCCCTGGAGCACGAACCCCGCATCTGGACTAAACGTTTCCGCTATCTATGCTACTGGCGGGACTACCTTCACACTCATAAGATAGAAATAATAGCTAGAGCTTCCCAGTTTTTCAAATTACCTAATACTAAGGCTGCCAGATAAATATTCCCAGACACATGGCAGGGACGCAGTTAGGCAAGATAAATATGTTATGGATCCGGTAGCGGGTCAGCCAAAGGTGACCGAGTGAGATGTTTTCGCAAAAAAAGGGGGCCATACGTGTACTCCAAGAAATTCTTTTGGCTGAAAGTGATCTGACCAACGCCCCTTTTATCATGGAATGCCTCAGTGGTACTAGGTGAAAATTATTTTGAGTTTAACAACGATTATTTTCACCAAATCAAAGGCGTGAGCATGGGGGCCTCTTCTGCCCCCAGCATAGCCTGTCTATACATGGGAAACTTTGAGTGTATTAACATCTACAATGAGATGGCCCCCTTCCATGAAAATGTTCGAGCTTGGTCTCGTTTCATCAATTACATTTTCTTTATATGGGAGGGGGACCAGAAATCTCTTAATGAATTTGTCCTGTGGATAAACGCAGCAGACAGCAATCTGAAATTAACTGCCAATTCCAGCATAACTAAGATATAATTCCTGGATGTGTGGATTGAGCATGAAAATAAGGAAATGTATGTCTCTCTATACACTAAACCCACCACCAGGAATACTCTCCTGCAATATGGAAGTTTCCACCCTTGATGTCAGAGGGATAGTATCCTGTTCAGCCAGTTCTTTCGCTTGCGAAGGAACTGTTCTGAAATGAGACTTCCTGATCCAGGCAGACATCCTCAAGGAAAAACTATCTAATCGAGGATATCCGCATAGATTGATCAGGGATTCCTACAGGCGAGCAAGATATTTCAACAGGGATGCCATGTTTGAAGAAAAAGAGACCGCCACGATGGACAGATTGGTCTGTGTCACGAAACACTCCACCATCAACCACAAGGTGAGACAAACCTCATCTGTACTGTTGCGCCCAGGGCTCTGAACTTCTCCAACCACTTCCTCGAGTTGTCACCAGCCCATTCGTATGCCAATCCGAGATCCTTTAATTAAGGCTTGCACTTTGTAGGCGGAGATTTAAACTGTGTCCCCTCAAATGAAGTGGAACATGTATTTCTTGCTCCACGGCACCTCGGGTTAAATAATAATCCCTGGTCTTGACCGCTCGCGGTCTTAGTAATGTTCGCAGGGCTCCTCGTCAGCGCACATGCTTCAACGATTGGCATACGAATGGCCTGGTGACAACTCGAGGAAGTGGTTGCGCCCAATCTATAGATAATCACCGGTGTGATATCGAATCGTCGTAATCTGGCTGAAACAGTAGCCTTTTAATAGGATATTTTACTTTACTTGTGGGATTCAACTACTATATCCTGAAGAAGGTGTTGGCTCCTAAAAAATATTGTGCCCACCGAAACGCGTTGATGCCCCATCTTGTTTAGTTTAAGTACTCTAGGCTCTAGTGACAGTATATGTGAGGAAAAACATTTTGAGATCAGAGAGTGATTACGGTTATGGTCATTGTACTTACCTCATGCGAATAGGATCAATTCTTTCCTTAAGCTTTGTATCCCACCTTTGATATGTCAATGTATTTTGAAATGATATTTTAATGTGTCTAATTTCTGTAGTTTTTAATTTGTGTCTGATGAATAGAAATGACAAATCTTTTTAATTGAATTTATTGAATAAACTGCTATTGTTTTAATTAGCTTTTCCTTTATTGCTCCGGTTTTGAATGTGATGCGATGGTGACTGTTTGTTTCATGATATAGAGTTGTACCCAAAAGGGAATCTTTTTTGACAATTGACGTTTGGTACCCTACCCTTTTGGACTCTGGGGTCCCTCTCTTTTGTTAGACATATTCTGATCCCAGCAGCTCATTTTATTCTGGAACTGGTCTTCAGGATGGTATATCACCCCTGCTGCCTTGGTTTATCTTATTGACACCGGGCACCTGCTGTAATGTCTGCACACCGGGCACCTGCTGTAATGTCTGCACACTTTGTGGGCGCCTTGTGCAGAAGGATCCTCTGCAGTGGTGTTGGGGGGGGGGGAGGATTGGACACTATCTCCTCCCAGTGGCTGACTCCACATGACTCACATACATAACAACCCACATCTTTTTTCAATCTGTTGTGTCTTTGTTGCGATTAATTGTTCAGATTCAAAAGAAACATAACTGGACACTCCACCGTCTAAGGTGGACGTGCTCACCACACAAGTTGGAAAATGCTTAAACTTGATGAAGGGATTACTTCTTAAACGGTCTATGTCTGTTAAGTATGTCAGTTTAGGTGTGTGAGTAAATTAGTGGCCATTTACACAGTCACATATACAAAGTGAAGAGTTTTTGTAATGTAATGTAATAGTGAGAGTTACACACTGGAATCTATGTTCTCAACCTGAGGACAAAAAATATATATATGATTCAAATGTATGCCTGTCGGGTTATTTGCAGATGTTTGCAGCAGGCATGTAGCCCCCTGTGATATTTTGTTAGGTTTGTAAAATGTGATGTGCAATTTAGGAAAGGATCTCTAGAATAAGGGTGTTAACCCATCAAGCTACCTTAAATAGAATGTAAATGTGTGTCCTGCAGGTTCAATGCGATGCAGGCAGACAATTCATACATTTATCATCTTTTTATGATTATTCAAACTACTGGCCAGAAGTTGCACACGTCTTTTTAAGGCATCTGAGCCATCTTACTTGTATTTCCGTCTGTTACTTGTTAGATACACACAGATGTCTGTAATTTGTGCTTTATCACCATAAGCTGTGTACACATATGGTCTGTTTGTTTGAAACTAATAAAGTAAATCAGAAATAGTAATATGTTTCCTTTATAATTTTTAGAGGGGGGCAGACCTTGTAACAAAAAAAATGCGTATGTACTGACAAACCGCAGGCTGACTGTCATGGAGTCTGCTAATCCTTACTCAGTCCTGTCTGTGGCCATTTTCTAACACTCCTCGTCCCCAGTTTGTGAGTTCCGTGAGTAAATGTTTTACATTGCCAGCACTTATCCGGGGCCCTTTATGGTCACTGGTTCCGGGACTATTGTGGCACAGTCCACACAGTAATCTCCATCTTTTTTTTTTTTTTTTTTTTTTTTTGCGCCCATGCTGAAATGATAAAACATGCCTGTCCAAGTTCTTTTTAGGTTTTGATATAATTTTGGTAACCCCAGTTATGTGGACGTTGTAGGGCGACACCTATTATCTTTCTACTTCTTTTTGGATTTCTGTCAATTAAAATAAGAAATACCTTAAATCAGTTATTGAAATGAAAAGATAGAAATGCCGATACGCAACACGAGGAGTACCTGCTTGTTTCTGAGAAAGGCCGGTACTCTCCAGTTAAAAGTATTGCAACTCTACTCAGAAGTGGAGGTGCTCTCCTTCTCAAAATGAAGAAGTGCAGCGACTCAGTACCCGGCAGGCAGGCCCGTTAAAAATACTGCCATACAGAGACACGCAGAGCTTCTCAAAGCTGCCAGTTTACTGAAAACCATAAACTGTGCGCCTCTCTTTCTTTATTTTTTATATATATATAGTGGGAGCTTGACCCAAAGGTATCGGAGCGCTTTACATGAGCACCAGTTACATTACAGACGGATACATTTTTGTTAGGCACAGGGAGATTAAGTGATTTGCCCACAATCACAGGATGTTTAGCGTCCCTGCCGACACAATCCGCCAGCATCTATCAAAATATAAATTGTCAAATCTTGTTACTCTAAGGGAATATAAGAACATATATTCAAGGAGATGTATCATAACAAATGTCATCTGAAAATGTATTAGCAAATATATGTACCCCAATATCTGCATATAAAGATAACTGGTCAAGTCTAAGTACATAAGGACAAATGTTAAAAAGTAGAAAAGATATCTGTTGAAAAAAATGTGTACTAATTTTTTTACAACTAATCAATTGAGATTTATAATATGTACATAAAAAAGAGTTTTTGAATTTAAATATTTAAAGAAATGAAAAAAAAATTTTTTTTTGATAAAAGATTGTCTTGTGGAAATAATGAGGAATATGTCTAAGATAAATGTAAACATTGTGATTTGTGTCTATGTGATGTTGTAATCCACTTTGGCCAAGTGTATTTTCAAACAATTGTATTTCCCTGTCCTGGCTGTTTAACTAAGATTCAGGGGCCCCTTTCTTTACAAAATTAGCGTTCCTGCCGAGACTTGAACTCGGTTCCCCAGATTCGAGGTTGACTGTTCTAGCCCGTTAGGCCACCTACTCTCCCCATACTTCTTCATCCATCACACTGCTAAACACCGCGTTCCAAAACACAATAACTGCATATCAGTAGTCATTACACACCGCATGAAAATTACACAGGATCAAAATAAAGATAACACCTTTCAAACCACACTCTCTACAAAGTGTAGCATGCTAACCATGTAGGCATGCGCTTCAGTGCCCCACATAGGGGTAGTAAGCGCTATATACATTTTGCAATACAATTGATTCCAATCCTTCATGATCATATTAAAGTAAAAGACTGCTCCGTGCAGTCTCCTTATGCAAAGAACATTTGTAACACCTGAGTTTCACTAGATTTTGCAACACCTTTCCTGGATCATGCCTACTGCGTTTATTACTCTGTTCTGTTTAAATGCCTCTCTGAGTTCTCATCTGTAATTTCTTACTCCAGACTATGCAGACTTAGGTCCTTGCACCTCCCAGCACAAGATTTCTTTTGTAGGGCTTGCCACATCTGTCCATCTTACCCAATGGACAGTCACTACTATCTCCGTACGGTTGAACTCAGTGCATAGGCCACAGTGGAGATTTATACAACAGTAACACGTTTTTTTTGCGAACTGAACGTAACTTTTTACCTTGACCCTTGTCTTATTACAGTGTTAAGGAGATTTGACGTCTTTCGAAAGGATACCCAAGGTGCCCCTCTTCTGTGTGATGGCTTCTCTTAACTTTTCCCCACTATGTACGAGGCCCCCGTGTTTTGCCACTCCAAAAGCCTGACTCTGCCGTTAGCTGTGTTCAGTCTTCTAGTCCCCCTCTGACCACTCCTAGTTTCCCTAAACACCTGTTTGCTTCCAGCCCCAACAGATTATCAACACTATTGCATATCGCAGTGTCATCTACACAACGCCCTACCTCCCATCGTACACCTTCTGCAGTGTCATTCGTCAAGGCATTGACAAGGAAGGCTCCAGTGCTGAACTCTGCGGTAGTCCATGCAGCTCACCCACCGAACTCCACAACACCCTATAGATTCACTCAATCTATCACAATCACTTTATTTCGGCCACCAGGCCCATAAAAGTGCAATCGATGTACAATAAATATAATGTGAAACATAACTAAAAATAAATCATCAAATAGATCATATAAAAATACGTAAGATATTACAGATATAAAAAAAATAGGTTAGTTCATAATATATTCCTTGGTTGTCTATAAACAATACATATGTACACAGTTGGCCATCAGATCAAATGGGGGCGTGCCATTAAAACAGAGTATTAAAAATGCATCAAAAAGTACACACCAAATGCAGTACACATAAACAAGATCAAGTGGAAGGACAGCGAATGGCTTTTCTATGGAGCACCCGCATGGCACCCAGGAATCTTGCGATAGAAATAGCCCTTACTGGGCGTGGATCTGATCTTAGGATGCGAGGGCTTCCTGATGTCTACGTACACCTATTAACCTACATAAAGGTGCAAGCGAAGTATGCTGAGGCGATGTGTAGCCTGGACATGCAAACAAAACATGGGAGACAATTTCTCTTGACGAGTCACAGATAGTGCAAGAGGGGCCTCCACTCAGGTTGCCACTGCAGTCCCGTTCCACCATCCCTTGACCTTGGGGAAAAACAGTGTAATTTCGCTCTACTTTCTTTGTCTGCTTCCAGCATCTCTAAAACTGTGTTGTTGGTGACCAATCAAACCAGAGTTTTGTGTAAACAATTTAATTTAATTGTGGTAACGTATTAAACAATATACTATGTCACAGCCGTTTAGGTCTAGGACTGCTTTATGATTTAAAACATTTCTTTTCAGTCTAGTTTGTTGTCACTCTCACATGAACATTGAAATTACCAAAGCACTGATTTATTGTAAATAGCACGGTTTAAGATTTTTTATGAACTTGTTGCTAAACTGTACAAAAGGCATTTATAGTCATTTCAGCGTTGGTAACTTCAAGGTTCAGTGCTCCTTTACATGTTTTCAAATTATTAGCTTCTTAATGCATAAGGTTTTAATTTACCCCCTACTGACAGCCTTAAATGGGTTTTGACGAATTTTGAATGTGGTCGGCTGTAGTTGTTTCATTGCTGGCCATCTGATCATTGATGCAGAATTTCTGAAGTCGTCCCAATCCTGAAGGATATTTTTGTTAATGCCTTGCTCGGCCATGTGGGAAGAAACAGCTCATGTGCATGCGATGCGATGAGTCAGATTTAATTGTTTGGATCTGAAACAATAATTCAGTTCTTCCTTTTATTAAGCATGTATATTTATTTTGGAGTTTTTAACGGTGTTAAACTATCTCCTTACACTCACATAAATGTGCTGGTTGATGATTGATAGTTAGGGTCAGGGCTGGAATGAGCATTCTGCTACTCTGGCTTTTCCCTGGTAAGCTGCAAGCTAGGGGACTGTTTTCAGATCAGGGCGGGTGCTCATGGACTCCTTCTGGTTGCGGCTGTTTGCAGTATGGGGCTGGTTTGATCACTTTTGCCAGGGATGTTTGTAGTTTCCAACCCAGGCAGGCCCTGGTTTGGGTTTGAATGTCGGTGATGCCCATTAACCCCTTCCCTGAGGGGGTAATTCCCCCAAGGTGCGGGGGCAGGTGGGTGAGCGCGGCGCCGCGGTGCTTGTGACGAGACCACGCGGTCATGAGCACAGCTCCACTGAGACTCATGACGAGCTGGTCTCATCATGAGCGTCATGAGCACGGAAGAGGTTAACATAGAGGAAAGCACAAATAGACTGTGATATTCTAGGGGTGTATCAAAATGTTTCTGTATGAATGGACGTCACCCTAGCAGATGAGATTATACTTACCTATTCAGATATTGGTTGCATGTTTGCGCTCTTCATCTAGGAAGTTTTTGTGGGACGAGATTTTTTGTGATCATCTCCGAAAGCAAGCAGTTCACCACGATTCCAGAAGCCAAATATTTTTTTTTAAAAATTATTTTAAGAGCTATAAGAATTTTCTTTTTTTTAGACCATATGGAAAACTTTTTCAACAGGCATTTGAGAGCAGCCCAACATTGTGGCTTTTTGATGATTGATGGAACATTTTACATTTCGTTATACTTTGAATGCTAACTCAACCTAGACATAGAAGAGTGTTTTTTTTTCGTGTTTCACATCCTTCACCTGAGCGACTCAGTCACCCTGGGGTCAGTGCAGTGGCCTCTCAGTTTCACTGTTTGTTTCTTCATTGAAATCCTAGAGTACACAGGCTTTTGTAATGTAGATGAAAGAAGGGAGTTCAGCAGAGGTTTAAAAGTGAAAATCTTTCTGATCACTGACAGTCATTGCTGAAGAAGGCTGAATTGAAAGTCTTTTAGGCAGTTTTTTCTTTTTAAGTCTAGGAAAAGTACCTTGACTTGTGCGTAAATGCATGACGAAGTTGACAGAGTATTTTTATATATACGTATGTGCGCATGAGTGTGTGTGTGTGTATATATATATATATATATATATATATATATATATATCCACATATCCACATACACATCTAGAGAGGGAGATATTAAAGATAGATATATAATTGGCTTTGGTTAGAACGCATTAACACATATGTTTGGAAAAACACATTAGAAATTACCTGAAAAAAACACAGTTAAAGTGGAATTAAGGTTACAAATTAAAACCAAAAATCCATTGACATTCACAGTTTATGATGATGTCTGCAATCCATAATTCGCACACCAAATGCAGTGCTCATACCTTCACCCTTAATGTAAATAATCTTGCAGCTACTATTACATATCACATTTTCCTTACCACTTTGAAATAGAAGACTATGAATGCAATTTCATTTATTGGTTTGAGGATGTATTATTTAACTACGTATTATTTTTAGGTTTAAATCTATTTTATTGGTTTTCTTCCAAAAGAAGTCAAAGCAAAAGGACAAAGACAAAACTTAAATCTCACCTACATCCAACGGCTGGTGAGGAAAGTAAAGATGGGAACATAGTATGATATGTTTTACTTTTAGATGTTATTTATTGGTATTAATATTGTGAGAATGGTAAGCATTGCATTTTGTGTGCGAAATATGGATTTTGGTCCTACTATAACTTGCAGACGTCTGTTTTTTCAGTTTTAATTTATACCCAACCTAACCATAACTTACCTTAAAACTTTGTTTTTACATTATTGATTGTGTTCAAAAACCATATCCAGCAGCTCCCTGCAGCCAGCCCTCAACGTACACAGCACTGGTTACCCTCTGTGGCTGGCTTTTGCCCTGGCCCTGTACCCAAGCTCCTGTAGTGGCTAACTCCCACTGCACACAGCCACAAAGGCCGGCCCAGCACAACTGTAGTGTAACAAATTATTATGTTTTGTTTAATATGGATACCCCAGGAAGGTCCAGGGGAGGTGTTGGATTCACAAATCTCAAAAACAACAGTTGATGGACAGAATGCAGAACAATGTCATACATTCACCCCAGTACAGAGATCTGGTCCTAAATCCATCGCTTTTTTGGATTACCAATGCCATTCCAGTTTGAACCCAGTCATATGCAAATCAGTCTTGCCCTGTGCCCCATGGGAACAGTTCAGCCCAAACTGCCAAACCAGGTCCTCCCTGGACTGGAAACAAGCATCCTAGGACCGGTTTCGGGCTTTCAGCCCTCATCAGCCAGGATAGCTTGATTCCAGTGGCATGGAGAGCACAGGACGCACGTCTGAGCATACCCGTCCCACTTGGACTGACAAATGCAAAAACAACAGTTGATGGACAGAATGCTGAACAATGTCATACATTCGCCCCAGTACAGAGATCTGGCCCTGAATTCATTGTTTTTTTGCTCACCATTCCATTCCAGTTTAAACCCAGCCATATGCAAATCAGTCTTGACCCTGTGCCCCATGGGAACAGTCCAGCCCGAACTGCCAAGCCAGGTCCTCTCTGGACTGGAACCAAGCATCCTAGGACTGGTTTTGGGCTTTCATGAGGCACAGGGTCAGACTGATTTGAATATGGCCATGTCTGAACTGGGGTGGTGGAGTGAGCTAAAGAATGATGATGGATTAAACCCAGATCAGTTGACTGGGGGTGGGTGTTTGATTTGCTTAAGCGCTCCGTCCATCATCCCCTTTGGTATCGCCTTGATTCACAAATCTGGCACCGTGTTTTTAAATTCCACAATACAAATCATATTTTTAATATTAACTTATGAACCTTTGGGTCAGGATAGGCTCTTGTTTACTTATGTCCTTTTTGTTTTTATTTTTCCTAACACAATGCTCAATGCACCATGTTGGGCAATGTTCGCTGGAACAGATTTTTTTTCTGCGATGGCGAGCCAATCACAGTATAGCAGACTTCCAAATCTGCAATGGATGATGGGAGAAAAATCTCCCATTTCCACTGTTGTGCTTTTTTTAAATGTTATTTCATTCGCAAGTCCTCTGTGGATTCTCCTAATCCGTGGAGGATCTGCACATTTACGGTCCAGATTTCTCTTAAATGTAACCTTTTCATGCCGAGACCGGAACTATTTTGATTTATAGAAAACCACTGAAAGTATTTACACCAAACCAAGTAGCGCTTTGAGTAAAGTTCTGCTTTCATTCCAAGTTTGCTGTAATTCCGTTTAGCCATTTATTCTTTTCCAAGAAGGAAAATATCCTACAAGAGCTGAAATGTCACTTTCAAGACCTCCCTTTGTTTTTATCCCCCGCATGACTGAGATGGAGATAACTCTGCATGAAAAACCCAAAGTGGATGAACTTTTTATTTAAAAATTTTGTTTGAAAGGCACCAACTTTTTTAGCAAAAAAAAAACCAAACTGCATTTTCAGTGGAAAGACTGGTCTGCCAATAGCTACCCAGGTGCTGTTGCCACCTGCGTTTTATTTATAGAGTATATTTTATTCATAGAATATATGCAAACACACAGCGTGTAGTATGCTTTTCACTACCATTGTTGAGTTCAACAAGAGACCATGACTCACAAAAGAATAAACCTTAGTGAGTCATGATGCCCCCTCCCTCATCGTTGGCATGTTAGGGTCTGCACATCTGCAAAAATAGATTAAAGCCGGGCATTTTTGCTTGTGTACTTGTTTTATCTGAAGATATTTAACCAAAACCAGAATACAAGGGGTTAACTTTGAGCAGAATGGTAAAATAGCATTGAATAGACCTCATGACTATTAGGAGAGCTGTTTCCCTATGTAAAGCAATTGTTTTATGCAGTCGGTGAGGCAGTAAAAAGTGTTTTTCTCCGTCAATTTTGCAGTGGTATGTTAATAAGCTCAAATTTGCACTATAGTAATAAATGTATAGGCGCACACACTTTTTTGTGTCATGGTATATGTTCAGTGGCTCATGCAGGGAGTACTTTGCATGTTCTTTTTAGAGGCAGTGTATCTGAAACTGATAAGCATTTTTATTTATTTATATTTTGGAATTGGCTGAAAACCAAGGTGAGATACCGCTATTAATATCCATACACAGATATGACATTGCCGTGGCTTTCTTTGTTTACTTAGGGTAGTTTTTGATTAGAAAAATTGGCACTGTGTTCCATTTACCTTAATCAGAGACATCACTTAATGAGTAATTGATTTGCATAGAGACAACTAAATCATAGCTGTGGTATTATGCTGAACCTGGCTAAGTGAGAGGAACATGCTCCCCAGTGTCTCCTAATCTAAATATACAGGTGTTTACTATGTTGCACTTCAGAAACAGCCTCTCTGATAATGTACACTGCAAACGCTCATTACCCTTTGGCAGCGGCTGTCACCTTAGAATAAGTGCAGCGTCAGAGGGTATACATAGTTGTACCTAGGAATATCCTTTTTCTTTTCTTTTTTAGGTCTCGGCTAAGCGCGCGGAAGCGCGTTCTCGCCGAGAACCTATTGTGGCCGTGTCTGCTTCCCAGGAGACAATCCTGGCCACGCGCATCGCCTTGGAGGCGATTTGAAACTGCCACGCGCACGCGAACGCGTGCTGTGGCCAGGCGCTGTCTCCTGGGAAGCTCAAAACACCACACACGCATGCGCTTACACACAGACACACACACAAGCGCCCACGCACGCACATACATACAGAGACACCCCCCCCCCACACATACACACACGCGCGCACACACACACAAGTGCACCGAGGCCCCCTCCCCCCGCCGCCACCGTCACCGTCGCACACAATCACACAAGAGCATACACACACGAGTGCACCAAGCCCCCCCAGCCCTTTGGAACTTACCTTGCCAATCTCGGGGGCTCTGCTATCAACACGTGGCGCGCAACCTCCTGCTGGCGGCCCCGGGGCTCTCCACCGCTCACAGGAGCCGCGAGACGCATTGACTCCGCCTGCCTCCTCTTCCGGTCCGGACGCGGCCCCGCCCCCGTCACAGGCGACCTTGCCTGACTTCCAGTGCGGCCGTGGCGGGATTCCGGGGGCATTTTCTGACAACGTGCAAGTCTGCGGTTTGGAGATCGGTGATGGTGCAAGGCTGACCCACACCTCTGAGAGCGTCACACATCTTTGCCTCGGAGGGCCTGGGCCCAGGGCGGCTCGCTCTGGGGAGGGGCGATGCACAGGCGGCCCACAGGAGGCGCCACCGAGCCACAAAGGCAAGACAGGGCCTCTAAAGGGAGGTGGGATGGCTGTCTCAGAGCAAAGCACACATAGAGCCACAGCAAGATTCGCCTTGTAAAGTGCTTTAAACGTATGACAAAAGCTCTTGAACATTCAAACAATGATTACAGAGCAAGTGTGAGCAGCGCATGTAATAAAGAAACGCGGAATAAAATGGTTAACTCGCCTCTGCTTTGCCTGCTACACAGTCTAGTCATCCCTTAAACTCAATGCACCCACCGCGACTCAAGAACTCCACTTACCTCCAAACAGGGGATTATCTACTCTTCCACTTACGAGCCACGTGAAACTCCTAGAACCCACAGTGCCCATCGGAAGTAAGGGATGGAGCAAGTAATTCCTCTCTCTCTGACCCGTGAACCTGACCCACAATCCTTAGAAGGCCTAATGCCTCTGAATGACCACGTACGTGTTTATGGCTATGTTGTATTACTCTGAGGGCTCCAGTGTTTGTGGCTCTGTATTTTGATATTTAGATGTGGCTCTGTATTTTGATATTTTGATCTCTATTTAGCCTTCTTTTTGTCATGTTCTTGCACTTTATATATATTTATTTTTAGGTAGGTGAAAAAAATAAGCTGCAATTAGTGGCTTTCTACATTTATTTAACTTTTAAATGTACACTTGTGTCAGTAGTGTTTTTAGTTTGCTACGTGGCCATATGCAATATATTAATATACTTTTGTGAAACCATTTACTTTGTATGTAGTACGTGTACACTTATACATTTGCAGCTATTTAAGCTTCATTAGAGAATCTCACATTTTCATTTTATTTAACTGTGCTGTAAATATGCACAACCGTGTGCCTGGTTTATCCCTGTCTGCATGTGTCAATGAGTTAAAGTCAGCAAGGACACGAAGTGGGTGGAGGGTACTGCTGGCCTGGTGGTGGCGGTTGTCAATTCGGGGTGGGCATGCTGGGCACGGAAGAAAGACGGGCTGGCAAGAGATGGGTGGAGAGGTGCGCAGCCTGCGGCGGTGGACAGGAACGTTTGTATAGAAGGCTTCTTGATATGTCCAGGCAAGATCGCACTTTAAAAAATTTTTTTTTTAAAGCTTTGACTGGTGCCAAAAACCCCGCTGGTAGTGGTCTCCAGAAGGCACCACGCTCCAAAAGTGAAATCCGTATCCTAAAACGAGCATACAAGAGGATTTGATCCCAGCCCCGTGCCCCTAATCCCACAGACCAACAAATCTGTAGCAGAATACACAAATATAGTCTGCCTATCCTCATTCAGGAATTAATGTATGCTAATCCTGAGCCAAGAGTACTTGTGTGAGAGGTACACTGTAGCCGTCAAGAGCGCTCAGGGGCACCACTCCGGGGCACCACCACATCACTCGGGGACACCACCACATCACTCGGGGACACCACCACATCACTCAGGGACACCACCACATCACTCAGGGACACCACAACATCACTCAGGGACACCACTACATCACTCGGGGACACCACCACATCACTCGGGGACACCACCACATATCACTCGGGGACACCACCACTCATCACTCGGGGACACCACCACTCATCACTCGGGGACACCACCACTCATCACTCGGGACACCATCACTCAGGGACACCATCACTCGGGGACACCACCACTCGGGGACACCACCACTCATCATTCGGGGACACCACCACTCATCACTCGGGGACACCACCACTCATCACTCGGGGACACCATCACTCGGGGACACCACCACATCACTCAGGGCCACCACCACATCACTCAGGGCCACCATATCACTCAGGGGCACCACCACATCACTCAGGGGCACCACCACATCACTCGGGGACACAACCACATCACTCGGGGACACCACCGCATTACTCAGGGACACCCCCGCATTACTCGGGGACACCCCCGCATTACTCGGGGACACCCCCGCATTACTCGGGGACACCCCCGCATTACTCGGGGACACCACCGCATTACTCGGGGACACCACCGCATTACTCGGGGACACCACCGCATTACTCGGGGACACCACCACATCAGTCGGGAACACCACCTCATCACTCTGAGACACCACCTCATCACTCGGGGACACCACCACATCACTCTGGGACACCACAAATAAAACAATTACAGTTATTTGCTTTTGTGCCTGGGTGTTAATGGATTTTATTGTCTATGGCCTGGCAGCCCCATTCCTAGAAGGAGATGGTGAATGGTCTTTTGTTTTTGCACGTTATTTATGGTCTGGTGGACGTGGTACAGGTAGGCTTTTTTTAATTTATTTATTAGTTTTCACTTTTATATGGCGCAAACTTTACCCGCAGGTATCAGAGTGCTTTTAAATCAGCATGCTTCTAACAAGCAAGACTAGCACTCTATATGACTGTCAACGTTGCTTAGCATAAGCAACAGCTAACCATTCACAAACAATGTTTATATACCAATTGCAAATTAAAGAAAAAAAATTAATGCAAAGCATTGTCATTTACAATGCCAGTAACTCAAACTTTAATGCTGCGAGACCTATTGCATTGCAAATGCTTGTTTTTCCTTTTCTCATAGGGTTCCACAAAGTGTTCAAGATGAGGTCAAATTTTGATGCAAGAATGTCCAAGGTTGCGCCACGAGCGCTGTAACCATGTCAGGATATCTACACGAGGGAGTTTACATGCATTGTATTTTAAATTGAATTAGAACATTGGAATGTTAGAAGCTCCATTGCAGACAATGGAGTGCTCCCTGCTTCTACGGGCCGGTAAAGGCGCGCAGAGCAACATTCCAATGTTCTACAAAGGCTTCTCGAAGTTCGAGGAGCTTCGGGAACCCTTTGTTTAATTTGTTAGAACATTCTGCCCTCTAGTGGCAGAATGTTCTAATAGCTTTATAGCCCTTCGTAGCAGGGCTATACCGGCTATTAAAGTCCTGCTGTTTCGTTAAAGTCCCTCGCCTTCGGCTCTGGTCTTTAACGATTCAGCGGGCCTTTAATAGCCGGTATAGCCTGCTACTGCGGGCTATAAGGCTATATTAGAACATTGGCATGTTGGGAGCTCCATTGAAAACAATGGAGTGCTCTGGGCTTATAATGGCTGGTATAAGCCTGGAGCTCCAACATTCCAATGCTTCTTTGTTCACAGCTCTGGCTGTGAACCAAGGCTTCAGGGAGCCTGAGGCGATTCCAATCCCCTCACGCTCCCATAAGTCTTTGTTCTTTTTTGTTAGAACATTCTGCCCTCTAGTGGTAGAATGTTCTAATAGCCTTATAACCCTTCGTCGATGGGCTATACCGGCTATTAAAGTCCCTCTCCCTTGTTAAAGGCCCTCGCCTTGGGCTCGGGCCTTTAACGCTGGAGAGGGCCTTTAATAGCCGGTATAGCCCTCTATAAGGCTATATTGTTTAAATCACTTGTGGTTATCCTGAAAGTCTGTCACAGCTCTGGACCCTCTGAACACATATTTGACACCCTTGCTCACTAGACAGGGTCACTTTTGTAAGTACTGTCTGCCCGCTAAAGACTACGACAACCTCCTGAAGATATTTGCCAAAAAGTGCTTGAGTGGAGAGAGTCCGCAAAGTTACACAATGTCAATTCTACAAGATTTTAACAGATTGTATTGTGTTGTTTGGCTTATGGCTACAACCACCTGACTGGGTCCCACAGAAACAAGCATGGCCTTGTGGACACCCTAGTAAATCCCCCTTTCAGAAAATTCTTCTATTTATATGCACATTACATATTTCCCTTTGCAGAAAATTGATGAGCAAAAGCATTAGGTATTTTCGGATTCTCTAAGGTTTCCCTCTTAATCAAACTGATTTCTATTTTATCTGCTTTAATTTGAAGCATCACTGCCTTGATTTATTTTTCACGAGTATTAAGTCATGCATAATCTCAGCTATTCGAAAAAATCCTTTTTCGTTTTACTGCTCGATGTCAAATTAATAGATATAAAAATATTTGTGTCTTTCATTATGATGGACCTCTATTTTTATATTGCATATCTACAGCCTTTCCAGAACGAATTCATGCCTCGATTCCCTTTATCTCCCACTCTTCACCCCACAACTCTCCACTCTGTTGTAGATGGTGCTTGATGTTTGTGACCTGATTGCAACAAGTACAAGATGTAGAACTCAGGCTACCATACACTGGGGCTGGATGGTGTTCATGGAAATCTGTTTCTGAATGTAAGAGAGCAGTCTGGCACAGATAAACAGTTGATGTATGCAGTTTGTATTTTCCGCCACTCATTACTTTGGCTACCAATTTTCCTTGTCTGAGCACCTAAATATTCTTACAAAATGTTGCTTTAGCAGATTTATCACCCACCTTATTACCTCTTGAACTTACTGAGAGAGGAGTTTTCCACCTTTGAATAGATGGTCATCTAATGAGATCCTCTCTCTGGGTCACAGCTGCAAGACCACTCCTCTGCGACATTGATGGATACTGTAATAAGGTGGTTGTTTGGGGTTTTAGGTTCAAGAAAGTTTCCTGTATCGGGGGCGTGGCTAGCAGCATGGCCGAGTGAGTCGCACTCTGCGCCAGCTCCGGCCAGCCGTATTAATCTGACATTCTAATACCCATCTACCGGACCTTAAATGCACTGCATGTGAAGGCGGAACACTTACTGACCCGAGCTGCGACATCGGGAGGTCCCTGGAGGCTGGTGGAGGGACGAAACCCGACGAAAAGAGCACTCGCGCCTGGAGCCGGGGCCGGAGGCAAGATGGCGGCGACGGAGCACTGAGAACCCCGGGGCCTGCGCCTGCTTGCCATCTCTGGAGCTGCGGAGACGTGGTCTGGTGCTGCCGCTTGCACTGAGAGGCTGAGAACTGCTTCGGTGCGATCTCTCCGGATCCGACTCTGATGCGAGATCGGTGGGACCGAGGTAGTGGAGAGCTGCGAGGGCCCCTCCCCCCCCTCTGCCTGCTCCGTGGAGTGCCCGGGCCTGGAGGCTGCGATTGCGGAGGAGAGAGCCTCCGGGGGTGATTTTTGAGGTGAGCGGTCCCGAGAGGGAATCCCAGGGAGAAGGCCGCCTACCACCATTGGCCCGAGGGACCTGGGGGCCGAAGTGGAGGAGCTACATTCGGCGCAAGGTGCGACAATTCGACAAGCTGTTCTTGGGCACATTAACTCTGCTGCTGTGTGGCAAAGGGGGTAGGCCGATAACCCAGGCCTACCGCGACATCGCCCAATTAGGCCTGACCACAAGGAGCCATCTGACGCCGGCGCAGAGGGCAGGCCTATAACATCGGACGCGCGCAGCGTCAGGCCGGGCCCTGCCTGGGGAACGGGCGGCGCTGGTACTGGGCCCGGGGGCCTGGCGGAGCATCCGGGGAGGAGTAGCGGCCTGGCTGCAGAAGAGCTGGCCGCCACTGAGGTGCCACGACTGGTTACGCCGCCGGGAGGAATACCATCGCGACGAATAGCCCTCTCCTGGTAGGCCACCTCTGCCCACGAGCTGACGTGAGGCCCTGCACTGCGGGCCTGGCGGGTAGGGTGACGACACACTGGAGTGTCGCAGTAGCCGTCGGATTGCCGCAAAGACTGCGGAGATTCCCCCCCCCCCCACACCTGCGGCAAAGAGGCCAGACCACCATGGGGAAGAAGGATACGGCCCAGAGGACACAGAAACAAGGGCTCATTGACAAATTAGCAGTGGCGCCACAGACGGGAGGCATAGAGGGGACGGGAGCGACCTCAGACACGGCCCTCCTGATGGGTGCGATACAGGCCTCCAGAGCGGACATTCAGGCGTCTAGAACGGCCCTTGAGGTGAAGATTGGCGAAGTGAGAGTGGAGGTCAATTTCATGCTACAGGACTTCCGAAACCTCACGGAGAGGGTCACCACGGCGGAGACGAGGTTGGGCGAAGCGGAGGGTGTCATACAAGACCTACGGAAAGCCGTAAAAGATCTGAAGGATGCCCAAAAACAGCTGATGTGGAAGGTGGACGACGCAGAAAATAGGGCGAGACGGAACAACCTACGTTTTGTGGGCTTTAGAGAAGGAATTGAAGGGACAAATATGGCGGAGTTCCTGCGCTCCTGGCTCATCGAAACGCTGCCCCAAGTGACATTCTCCAACTGCTTTATTATTGAACGGGCGCACAGAGCACTCATGGCCAAACCTTTGGTGGGGGGGTCGACCGAGACCGATAATTGCGAGGTTTCTGAACTTTGCCGATAGAGACCTGATCCTAAGAGAAGCTAGGAAGCTGGGTGAGATAAGGTTGGAGAACTCACAAATCATGATCTTCCCTGACTATAGCCAGGAGGTGCAGAAGGCGCGACGCTCGTTTGACTCGGTCAAAGCTAAACTCAGGGACCTGAAGATCCAATATATGCTTCTCTTTCCAGCCAAACTTAAGGTCATTTACAAGGACAAAACATACTTCTTCGTGCACCCGGATGATGCTTGGCAGTGGTTAGAGGAACGCCCGCCCCTTCGGAGATGGGAGGGGAATGGAAGCGAGCTGCTAATGACAGGCCCACCATCCGGGACTTTCTGGGAGAAGGTACTGCCGCAAAGGAGACGCAGAGCGAGAACACTGAGGGAGACTCAAGTGACGCCGTATCCCCCACAGAACAGGTCACCAGGGAGGCGTCAAAACCCCGGCACGCCGCAGCCTGACACCGTATCGGGGTCTAGGTTCTCCGCCCTTGCACTAGAGGACACTATTGGAAGGGAGAGCGCAGCAGAAGGAGAAACATCAGAGGTGGATGAGGGACAGGAACAATCATTACACCCGCTGGTGATGGCCATACATGAACTAGAGGGCGGTCCCGATACTGATGGGGCATCGGTACAGGGAGCGAGTGGCTCCCGCATCACTTGAAAAATGACAATGGTAGATGGACAGGATATCGGCTGGCCACATGGAAGCACGCAAGTGACTCACACGCCCCTTGATTTTGGATTTTGTGTGTTGTAGTAGTTTTTTCTATTGAAGTGGGAGGGGGGTTTTCTTGTTTCAAACTTCTCTTTCTTTCTAACGGCCTTCTGCTCGTCTCTGTAGACTCTGTGGAACCCGGCTGTTTGGTTACTGGTTGACTAGCGAGTTGGGGTAGTTCGAAGAGGGGGAGAGACTCAGGGAGGGCGACAGACCTTTTCCTACCAGTAAGTCCTGTCGGGAGGGGAGGTAGTCGATAGGTCTGATGGGGGAGGAAGGTGGCGTGGGGGGAGTGGGGATCGGTTGGGGCACTGTTAAGTTTGAATGGATGGGCAAGTTGGGGTAGTGGAGGGGAGGGGCTGGGGGAGGAGGAAGTTGAGGGGGAGGGGGGAGGGGGATGAACAGCATGGGTAATGCATTCACTTGTCAGGCGGGCACGCGCACTATACACCATACACCACCGCGATTCGTGAGATGTCACCGGAGGTTCTCTGACATACAGGATTGGCAGCATATGTACACCACACGGCGACTGCCGGCGCAAGGCGTCAGAGATAGTCTAATGAGCCTCCAACACTATGTCTATGGGGAATCCAGATAGAGAAACGGCGCACGGAGAAGGCATTAAAGTGATGACTTGGATCGTCAATGGCCTGGGCTGTAGGATCAAAAGAGGTCTGGTTAACAACTATATTAAACGATCTGGAGCAGATGTGGTACTCCTACAGGAAACACATCTGCGGGGTACGAAGTGTGCCTTTCTAGCGAGGGGGCAATATAAAGTTCTGGCTCACGCGGGGTTTACCTCTGGGTCCAGAGGGGTTGCAATACTGATAAAAAAATATCCACCCATGAGAGTAGCGCGAGTCTGGACTGACACACGGGGTACCTATGTGGGAGTACGTGGGATGTGGGGAAGGAAGGAATTCACATTTATCTCCGCCTACGCTCCGCCCAAATTGCAGGCGGATACGCTAAGGGGAGTGTCCGACATCATCCTTAACACATCAGACACGGTTCAGATCCTTGGGGGGGACTTCATTGATGTGATGAGCCCAGCGGTTGATAGGATGGGAGACCGAGATAGACCCTCGGCACTGACTTCATTGGCCAAAACCATGACTACCCTTGGCCTCTTAGACGTGTGGAGGTGGTTGCATCCGACTGCTCAGACGTTCTCCTTCTTCTCTGGAGCGCATAAAGTTTATTCCCGCCTGGATTATATTTTCATGGCGAGACAGACGCTACAGATGTCAGATTCAGCGGAGCACTGTGCTTGAGGGGTGTCCGACCACTCGCCACTGATATTAGAAGTGGGCAGGAGGAGACGAGACGGACCTAGAATTCTACGGCTTTCGGCTTGGGACTTAAAGAACCCGGAGATTCTTAAGGGACTGAGAGCTGATGTTAAGGTGTACCTGGCAGAAAATTTGGAGTCTGTAGACTCCAAGGTTGTCCTATGGGAAGCGCTTAAAGTAGTGCTTAGAGACAGGGCGCACTGTAGATTGGCGGACGCTAGGAAAAAGGGACAGGCGGAGATCCAAGCCTTGGAGACACAGATAGTACGGTTGGAGGCAGAACACCACCGAACTAAAGACCCAGGGACCCTAAGACAACTGGTTGATGTACAAGCCCAGTATAGACAATTAGTGACGGGGGAGGCCAAGACACAGGCACTGGCGACCCTACACCGCATCTATGATGTAGGTGATCAGTCCGGAAAGCTTCTGGCGTGGTTAAGTAGGAAAGAGAGGGATGAGAGATGGGTGGAAAGAGTAAGGGTTGGTCCTAATGAGTGGGCAAGTACTGACGTTAAGATAGCGGACGCATTCGCTGACTACTATGGGACCTTCTATGAGGCTCGTGATCTGGAGTCAAAAGAGGAAGCATTGAAATACATAGCAACTATTGACATCCCGAAGCTCGAGGGGGCAGACCGTGAGGACTTCGAGGCTGACGTTACGGAGGAAGAGGTCAGGGTAGCACTGACTAAACTTCGTGCGGGTAAGGCCCCAGGCCCCAATGGATTCCCCACAGAGTTCTTCAAAAAGATGGCAGACCTTTTGACCCGACACCTTTTAGGCCTGTTCCGAGATGCCGAGAAGGATGGTCAATTCCTGTTGGACCTCAGACAGGACACGATCGTTCCAATATATAAGACAGGAAAGCCTGCAGAGGACTGCGCGTCCTACCGCTCCATCTCCCTGTTGAATGTGAAAGCAAAGCTTTACGCAACTGTTCTATCTCTACGCTTGAGACGAGTCATATCGAGACTGGTACATATGGACCAGACAGGGTTCATCCCGGAAAGGGCGACTAGATATAATCTCCGTAGGACACATAACTGGCTCCATGAAGTGGAAGGTAGGACGGAGCCCCATTGGTTCCTGTCCCTGGACGCTGAAAAGGCATTTGATGCAGTCCATTGACCCTTCCTGGAGGGAGTCTTGGAGCATGTGGGCTTTGGGCCCAAGTTTAGACGCAAAGTTAGCTTACTCTACTCAGGCCCTAGCGCTCGAGTCAGGGTAAATGGAACGATGTCCAGGGCCTTTCCCATACAGAGGGGAACCCGGCAAGGTTGTCCCTTGTCGCCCCTTCTGTTTGCCTTATCTATCGAGGTCGTGACATGCGCTATTAGGCAGAATACAAGGGTGACGGGATTCCAGGTGGGGCATGCAGGGTTGCAGGAGGAGAAACTGTCCCTCTATGCAGATGTGTTGCTATATGTAACGCAGCCGGAGACTACCATACCGGCGCTCTTCAGTGAACTGGACCAGTACGGTGCCAAATCTGGATATCAGATCAACTGGCACAAGTCGACACTCTACGATCCCCGAGGGCGGACAGAGTGGCCTCAGTTGCCAGAAAGATTGCAGACGACCAGTGAGGGATTTCTATATCTAGGGATATTTATTACAACAGATAGGGACGTCTCCTACGAGCGCAATATTAACCGTATTATTAGTAACTTTAAAATGGACGCAGGCAGATGGCAATCGCTCCCCCTGACAATTCTTGGGAGGGCGGCCATGTTCAAAATGATCTCGCTACCGAGATTTCTATACACATTCCAAAATAAATACTTCCCGGTGCAGCCCAAGACCTTCCGAGAAATTCATTCGGAATTGCGGTCCTACTTGTGGTTAAGGAGGCACCCCAGAGTTGCGCTGGTGACCCTACAGAGACACCAGTACGATGGAGGGATTTCGCTTCCTGACCTGGAGGCCTACTACTGGGCGGAACACCTGCCTCCCATTAATGAATGGGTGCATGCACCGGCCACACACCCCACCTATGCATTAGAAAGACACGCTATGGGCACACACAACTGCCTACACTACATATACGAGGGGAAGGGACAGGCCAGACTGTTGCCGGCCACTAAACTTACATTGGGAGCGTGGAAGAGGGCCTCGAAAGCTACAGGATGGACACATAGACCTTCGAGACAGACCCCGATCTGGGACTGCGCTTGGCTGAAAGAGCTTAGTAAGTTGAGCGGCTTCCGGGGTTAGGACGACATAGGTATTTCCTCCTTAGGAGATGTAGTCAAGAGCGGGACCTTGAAGTCATTTCAGTCACTACAGGCAGAATTTGGGCTACACCACTCCCAGTTTTTCAAATATATACAATTCAGGCATGCATGGCGGGCGGAAAGGGCACTAAAGGAGGCACTCCCTGAATATGCTCCTCTGGAAGGCCGCTTGCTGCAGGAAAAGATCCCTGAAAAGGCTGTCTCCCTGACATATAAGTCGATTATGAATAATAAACCGGATAGGCTGGAGGGCCTTCGGGCTGTTTGGGAGAGAGAAGTAGGGGAGATGGATGATGTAGATTGGGGGGTAGTATTGATGCACCCTAGGGAGGTAGTGATTAAGTCGCGACTCCGCTTAATACAATTTAAGATCCTACTCAGGGTGTATTTTGACAGAGTACGGCTCTTTAAGATGGGGAGAGTATCTGACCCTAGCTGCTTGCGCTGTGGAATTGAAAGTGGAGATTTCTTACATACAGTGTGGTCATGCCCACATATACAAGCCTACTGGGGAGAGGTCACCGCTGAACTGGGTGAGGTGCTGGAGGTGCATATCCCACTGGACCCGAAGCTCATTCTCCTGGGGATGTCCAACGATGTGGACTTGGCTCGTCCACTACTGATCTTTTTAGTTCTAGCACTGGTGGTAGCCAAAAGGGACATAGCCAGGAAATGGGGGGTGCCGGATACACCCCAGTTAGGAGAATGGAGGAGGGGCATGGACTTATAAATGGCGGCCGAAAGGGTCACGTATAAGGCGAGAGGGTGTCCGAAGAAATTCCGTAAAGTGTGGGGCAAATGGAGACATTACCATGGTTTGGATGGAGGACTGAGGGATGCCGCATGTACGTAACTATGATGGATACACAGGAGAGGGCTGCTCGAGATCGGGGAATGGTACCTCATAGAACCGGTGAACTGCTATCAATGTATGAGTATCTGACTAATAATATGGGGGACTTGAATTTTGATGGAATGAGGGGGAAGGTGGGGTGGGGGGCGCGGGGCCTTGGCTTGACAGTGACATGCTTGTTCTGTACTTTTTCTTTGCTGGAAAATAATAAAAATGTTTAAAAAAAAAAAAAAGTTTTCTGTATCATCCGTCTAGGATCTACCTCATCAGAAACAAGCAGTCCTCATGACCCAGATCCTGAAGGTTTTCAGTAGGCTGGCTACTCTGGGGCTCTCTTTGATCTCACTGCTAGGTGCAAACACACAGTTACTTCCACCTTAAGATTTCTACTATCTTCTCTCCACCCCTCTTTCTGAGACCTTTCTCTGTTCTTGTAGATAATGCGCTGGGAAAAGGTCGGTTGACAGCAGAACAGTTTATTCCCCACTTAGACTAAACATTTACCTGACCATATTTCTCACCCCATGTCAGAACAGACCCCTACAAAAGATGCACACCTTGAATTGAGCAGTCATCCTTTTTTGACATTATGAAACTGTTTTAGATCCTTAATCTATCTTCTGGGTATACCCCCACTACATCGAGAGCTGTACATTGGGACTCATTACTTTGAAGGCTCTACATTGTGACTTACTGCTCTGCAGGTAAGTTTTACTATATTTATATCTGTAGTCACTACATTGCTTGCAACTTTTTTCTACCAAGAACAGCTTACATCCACAGTGGTGTTAGTCACGGTTCCGCCATGTCTTTAATCTTATTTATTGCGTATATAGACCCCTTGGCAGCGGTCCTAGACTCCATACAAGATTGGTTACCAAATGGATGCTGAGCCCACCCAGCTAAATCTGGATCTTAAAGATGACTCTGGTAACTTTCCCTGACTATCCCATTGTCTTTCTCACATTCACTGGTGGAAGGAGAGCAACTGGCTATGCCTTAACGGTGAAAAGAAAGGACTGACATTTTGCTCTTTCGTCATGTAAGTCTGTCCTCTTACCTCCCTCTCTTGGCCTGAGTATTTAGATTCCGCCCTACCCCAGTGAATCAAGCATTACACCTGGGTGTGATCGTCTATAGCTAACACTCATTCTCCCCTGCAAGTAAATGTTTTGTGGGAAGCTAGATTTTTCTATCTTTGTCTTCTGAAAGGGCTCATGGCCCTGTGGCAGTTTTAAGAAAATTGCCCTGATCTTTGCTGTGGTCATGACCTGCCCTGGACAACTGTAATGCCACTATAAAGGATTCCCCCATGCATTCCTAGCTAAACTCCAGTGAGAACAAAATTATGAGGCACCCCTTGAATTTGGCCTAAAATGTCACGATTATAAAACCTTTGCCCTCACATCTCTTCAGTGGCTCATTGTGAAGGAAATGGGAAGATTAAATATTCGGTCTTATCCATAAGGAACTACACACCCATACTTAGAATATTATTGCTAACCTCTTTATGCTTTAGCCTTTCACTTGGAGTTCCATGACTCCTAGCAGAGGCTTGTTGTCGTAATATTAGTTTCAATATAAAATATGGCCTCTCTTTGTTACTAAGGTTTCTCCCTCTAGAATTTGTTAACCAATCACCTTAGACTTTAAAAACATTACATCAAATCCAGGAAATCCCTGAAGACATACCTATTCATCCTGGCCTTCAAGTAACACTGCTGTCCCAGGTGCAGCTTTAGTGCAGCATAATTTATGTCTGACTCGTCAGATGCCCAAGGCCAGTTTGCCTCGTATATCCGGGCTCTGGATGTCTGCACTCAGAGGCTTTGACATCGTTGCAACCTCTTTAGTGCGACTATCCTTTGACATCATAGTAGAAGGCCTGACTAAGGCAGACTGCTACATCTTGCAACTTCCCGCTCACCCATTTGCTCCCACTTGCGCTCCAAGGCCTCTAATAGGGTGGCCAGTAGTGATTAATAAAAACAAAATAAAGAAATAATGTAGGCATATTAAAAAAAAACTTACTTATGAAGTTGCGATGTAATGGTACTCCCAATGTAGCAGCTGCTGATATAGTTGCCTGCGATGAAGTGACATATAATCATCTTCTGTAGACTGTTTCTCACAGGTTGACTGATGTTGCAGAGCCAAATAAAATAGTTGCAGGGTCCATCGGTGCAATTCAGTGCTTTTGTTTTGTGGAAACATTTATTTTAATTCGTACCTCATTTACAGTTGTATCACTTTAATTATCCCCTGGATTAGGAGTGTAGCAACAATAAGTTGCCCAGGTAGTCTTTTTATTGTCTTTTAATTCATGTTTGATGAATGATGCTTTGATTGGTGCAAAATTACCATCTTTGCATATGCAGGGGATAGAAGTAATATAACTGTAATAATTTGTTATTCACTTTACAGACTATGAGTCGAAAGATAGAAAATTATAGCACACACAGATGTTGTCACTTAAGGATCTAAGATAGGCCGGATCCTGACATTGCCTGTCTTTTTCTGTGATTCACTATTGGATTCTAATTTCTTCTCTATCCATTAAGGATTGTCTTTTGAAGCAAATACTCTTGGAAATCACTCTGATGCCAGGGCTGGGCTAATGAGCCCAGAATCTCACTTACTTACATAGGAGAAGGAAGGGTTGGGGGATGGGGGAGGGTAGCACTACAAAGCTCAAAGCACCTTCAGGCAGCGGGTGACTCTAGGAAATACCCAAATTCTTTTGATTAAATGGAAACGCTGGGCCCCAATAGGACGTTGAAATGGTATATGAAAGTTATTTTGCAGTATAACACTGTCAACCCTATCATCAATCTTAGTTTCAAAATATAAACACTTTGAGCAGTCCAGTCAGAGTACAACTTGGCACCAGTTGAGTATTTCTAATACTTTCTATTTACACATGCTTTTAGGAAATATACAAGCCTAGTCTCTGTCGTGCCAGAATTCTCCCTCTGGAACCTAGATTTCTACATGCCCGGATGAAATTGAAGTCCCTTAATCAACAATTCCCCACACACTCTGGAAAACTCAAAGCTAAGTGACATTTTGACCTGGGTGTCTTGAAAGCCTAGGAGAAGGCCTTAGGTATCCTAGGTCCTAGGGAGGTAGTCATCATATCTGGTTTTAGAATGATACAATATAAAATTTGGCATGAAGTGTATTTCGCTCATACACCTTTTTTGACATTTGAAAGTGCAACAAACGTAAGATGCCTCAGTATGTGACTTGCTAGGCATTTTTATCCCTATCAAATCATTTTGTGCCATATTTCAGTTTTTTGGAATGGGCTAGGGCAGCTTGTAGGAGTTTGAGTCCCTATTTTCTTTGGAACCTAATGTTACATTGCCAGGTTTATGGGAAAAAGTCTAAAATTGATGTCTATTATGGGCGGACAGTGTAAGTATTGTGGGGTAAAGGTCTGGCGATGGTTGAGTATGTCTAATCAGGTTTGTGGTTGGGGGTGAGGGACTTGCAGGCCCTTGCTTATTACGTCTAGGAAGACTGTTCGCTGATGCTGTGTATCCTCCTTTTTTGTATAAGGGTAATCAAGGCTTTTGTTGATTGGCTTTGCGTCAGTATTCTGTTTTTTAGTATTGCATAACAACGGGGGGCGATAACAGTTTTTGAAAAAAAATTAAATTACTAGTGCTTACTGCATGTGTGTACTGGATCGCAAGTGGCTTCCCTACAGAGTTTTATCATAGGGTGTAATCCTGGCAATAAAAGTACCAGCTAACTTTGACCTGGTAAAAAGAGGCACAATAAAGTTATAAAGACTAAAAGAATATTTTTTTTCTACTAGTGGCCAAGTTCTGGATATTTTTCCTAAAAAGGAAATTGGCTCAGGCCGGTCAAAATACCTTATACTGGGAAATAAAAAGGGAGCTGGCAGTAAATCCTTTCCTGGCATTCACAGTGTTTGATAATTTATCCAAATTCTTGAGTTATCACTGGAGAAATTGTTATGAGAACCCATGGAAGTATCGTAGAACGTTTGCAAGTTTTTTACAAATATGGAATGTTCTCTTTTAAAACTATGAGTTTGAATGTGACCTGTGACAAAGCAGCACAGATAACACTGCGGACGTAATTGCTAATATTTCAATAGCATAGTTTACTTGGACTTTTTTTTTGTTAACTCCCAGGGCACAGTGCTTCCTCTCTGGGAAAAATATAGTGAAGTTGGAAGTCTTGAGGTTTAGTCAGTCTATCTGTACCTTCTGTAAGTCCTCATAGTTTTCCGCATTCTGTTAACTCTTAGACATCTTTGGTTGATGTTGCTTTACCAATGTTCCCTCTAATTATTTTTCTTGGTGTGCGACGGCGAAGCGACTGTGTGCATTCTTTTCCGAGCTGTGTTCGCATGCACTGTCTCAGGTGAGACCTAAAACCTGAAAATGACCCAAACAATATTCTTCACATGTCTTTTACATTGGCCAAACAAAAATAAAGTTGCTCTATGTGCATGTGGGAATTAGGAATTCATACTCAGCCAGGGAAAGAAGACCTCCCTAACCCGACCGAACAGACAGTGAAAAGGGACCTACTAATCTTTACAATTGAATTGAAATAGGACTGGCACCGGGGAAGAGAAAAGATACTTCCCAGAACCCACCTAACTCGGTAAAGAAAACTGTCAAAGGACTAAGATAAACAAGAGAAAGGAGAACTCCCAGAAGCCTCTCAACTGATAAGGATAATGGCAAATGCACAAACAAGTCATGGAGTGGAAAGAAAGAAGGGACTAAGAGAAGCAAAAGGAACCAACCAACTTCAAGAAGAAAAGTAGAAAGAAAGAAAGGACCAAGGAAAGTAAAAAGGGAATAACAACTTCAAGAGAAAAGAGAGAAAACCCTCCCCCCTCTCAGGAATTAATCAGGGAGAATCTTGGCTGACTTCGTGTACTGGCTACTGATCTCAGGACAACTACCTATCTCAATCAGAGATAGTCAATTAATTAATTAATTACCCTTAATCGACTACAATTATTTACAAATTACATACTAGAATAAAGCAGCATAACTAATAAGGATTAACGAACCAAAGGAACAAATTAAAACTGTATGTTGTAAGTCAACTGAACCCACGATATCTCCCACGGATACAAAGGTGTATCACTAAAAGCAAAGTATTCCACTAAGGAGCTATTACCTCCACCTCGTAACAATAGGACTTAGTTACTACATTGTTACAACCACCAAGATACCCCACCTGGGAACTACTCATTACATAACGTTCAATTGGCCCCTGCAAATCCCCAAGGTGAAGCGAAAATGGATGGTAGTCACCAAGGATCGACTGGGTCCTATGCAAAGAGCATAGAATACCCTGCAACGCTATCCAAAAATGCTGCCAAAAAATTCAAACACTATACCTTGAGAAAAAACCCGGACATACTGTTCTCTGACCCATATTTTGACAGTGTCAAAGGCATCATGATGAATGATCTTATTTTCTACACAGACAAAACAGCCAAATGGCGCAACGCCCTTTCAAATATGCTGTTCACTAAATCTATAAAAAACATACCATATGGCATAAAGATAACGACCACATTAACCAAAAGAAGCAAGACAGAATTATGCATTACTATGTATAAAACGGGAATAGTGCTGATACAAGCAAGCAACAGAGAACTCGAGAAATTCGAGTTAACCTTTCAAAACTTGAAGGAATACATTGAAAGACCAAACCACCAAAATAACTTGAAACCACCAGACTGCACGCGTGAAAATAACGACTCCAATACTAGAGACATCATTCCAACTGACGACCATAACAACCAAACTGCTATCACCGAAGACGTAACCGACAACGAGATGGTAATTACAGAGAATGAGATAGAAGGGATAACGCTGGCCACTATTCCTGGAAACAAAGTGAAGAACCGGGCCCCAAGGAAAGTACCGCTGACGCCAACGCACAACTCCACTGCGCCTGAAGAAGAGTGTACCCCAGCCCCAAGCGAGTCCCGCAGGGAAGTCAACGAAATGAAAAAGACAAATGATTTCGACCTCCTCCAGCCTCCACCGAATGCTAGTCCTGAGTCCCATAGATCCCTATCCACAAAAAGACCCCTCACATCCCATAACATAAGTACTAATGGCGACATCTCGAATAGAGCCAGAAATCACAAACAATCTAAGGTTATTAAGAAAAGATGTGTGGCAGTGAGAACAGATCACTCACGGAGAAGAGCAAACTGCAATACTCATCCTACCAGACCTATCGCACATAAGAAATCATCCCGAACACAGAAAGAAGTCTATGAGCTCCAGAAGCTCGTAGGCAACCTGACACAAAACTCGATAAAAATCTCACAGACAATTGGGAAAATCTGGGAGATGGCATTAAGTACGCACACCAAGGTCTCACACATCCAGAATCTGGTACTCAGACCCAACAGACCTATCAGGACTAAGCCCCTGTCAAATGAAGAAGCTCTGGCCTTACTCGAATCGTATGAACAACCTGCCTGCAATAGGGAGGAGAAGATCAAAACAGTACCTATTGACTCTAACAGAATGTACAGAAAGAATGACAGGAAAGCAATTCACCAAAACTTACAACATATTCAGCTAACAGCATCCAAATCCGATAGTGAAAAACTCGTTAAAGCACAGAAACCCCTGAATTGCCTACTACTTAAATGTCGCTCGGCGACTAAACACGCATCAGACATAGCTGCCCTCGTCATTAATAAGGAAATTGACCTGGCCATCCTCACCGAAACATGGCTCAATGAATCTTCTTCTCCTACCATGGATCTCTTAATACCCCCACAATACAACATCGTCAGATTAGATAGACCAAAGAATGTGGGAGGAGGCATAGCTTGCATTCACCGCTCAGAGATTGAGGTCTGCCAATTCCAATCTGACCCCCTAGAATCCTGCGAATACCTTGGTATTAAGGTGAGAACACCAAATAATCAAAACTGCAACTTGCACGCATTCTACCACCCACCAGGAGAGAACGCAAAGTTCACTGAGCAACTGATGGAGATCATAACGACCAACTCTAATTCGGAGGTCAATAACATATTCCTGGGCGACTTTAACCTACACTGGGATGACGGCAATGACAAACTGGTCAACTCGCTCAAAGACTTCCTCAGTGAGCTAAAACTTATACAATCTTGCAACCAACCCACTCACTCACATGGAGCGACCTTAGACTGGATTATTTCAAGAAAGGATGAGGCATCAATCCTCGCTATAGACCCATGTGATTGGTCGGACCATCATACCATAACATTCGCGTTACCTACAATGAAAAAGGGCAGGACCGTGCAACCACGCAATCTCAAGAAACTGATCAGAGACACAAAAGAGGCGAATATTGAACTACTGGTCGAAAGGTGTGAGACAGACCTGAAGCCACCCAACAATAAGCAGAATGTTAATGAGCTGACTGACCACTACCTAACCTCAATTGGCAATATCGTTAATGATACCATGCCCCAAAAACTGAAAAAAGTCTCAGAGAAACCAAAAAACCCTTGGTTCAATGAGTCATTGAATGAGGATAGGCGCAAACTGAGAATGGCCGAAAGGAAATGGAGACAGCATCCCTCCTCCCCTGAACTGAAAGCCCTCAGAAAAACAAGAAAAGAATATAACAAAAGGATAATCAACTCCAAAAAAGAATTTATCAGATCTGAATTGGACAGTGCCTTAAATAGACCACGAAAGCTCTTCGAGATTTTAAAACAACAGTCGAATAAACTGGCCAAAACGGTTCAAGAGAAGACAAAAACACCCATAAGCTGCGAGGAATTCTCTGCACACTTCACGGAAAAATCCAAAGTGCTAGAAGTTGAACTCACAAATGCAGCAACTAACATTATGACCCTTCCTCCACCTAATATTGAGGCCAATGTCTCAGCAGAGGGTCTTCAATCAAAAAATAAGGCGAAATGGGACACATTTGAATTATACGACCAGGGAAAAATCGCCAAAACGCTGGCGGAACTTAAGCCAAACAACCACTACCAAGACCCTCTACCGGGAAAATGTGTAAGAGAAATCAGCCACACTCTAGTTCCGATATGGACCGATATAATACATGCCTCACTTGCACAAGGGACCCTCCCTGACTGCCTAAAAACAGGGCAGATAATGCCCATCCTCAAAAAACCGACGGCTGACGCAACTGACCTGAACAACTATCGACCAGTGACCAACATCCCTCTACTGGCCAAACTCATTGAGAAATGCGTGCAGGGCCAACTAAGTCAACACATCGCTAAATTTTCGCTACTTGACGATTGCCAATCAGGATTCAGAACTGGTCACAGCACTGAAACTGCGATCCTGCATATTGTTGATGACGCCCTACAAGCCCTAGACCGAAATCAAACATGCTTACTGATCCTCCTAGACCTGTCATCAGCTTTTGACACGGTAAAGCATGAACTGCTAATGACCAGACTACAAGACAGGATGGGTCTGTCAGGGAACGTGCTGAAATGGTTCAATTCTTTCCTACAGAACAGGACTCAACGATACCTGGTTAACCAAGCAATCTCCGCCCCGAGCCCCAATGCAATCGGGGTTCCACAAGGATCAACGCTTTCCCCAGATCTATTCAACTTATATGTAGAACCTCTCACGGAGATCCTTCAAGAATCACAGGTATCCTATCATATGTATGCAGACGACACGCAACTATACATAAAAATCGCCTCCCTTGAGGACATCGACCTAATGAACAGAACACTAAAGAGAGCTTTGCGATGGTTAACAATAAACCATTTGAAACTAAATTCCCAGAAAACAGAATTCTTGCTAATTTCACCGACAAGGAGCCAATCTGAAGTTAAAGAATGGACTAAACTGGTGACGGCGCTAAATTGTACCCCGACCCTAGTTAATTCAGTCAAATCACTTGGAATTATACTAGACGAAAACCTCGACATGAAAGATCACATTAACTCAATGGCCAAGAGCGCCCGCTTCCATTTGAATTACTTAAGGAAAGTGAAACCCTTTATCTCAGAGTCGGATCTAAAACTGGCTATCCAATCACTAGTCATCTCGAGGATCGAATACGGCTGCACCACATTAGCGGGTCTACCGAAAACAGCCACTGCACCACTAAAAGCCTGCCTCAACGCAGCGGCTAGACTCATTACGGGAACGAGAAAATTCGATCATATTTCCCCGCACCTGAAAGCACTAAACTGGCTACCTTACGAGGCCAGAATCCAAATGAAGATGGCCTGCATTACACACAAAGCGGTCCACTACAACACGCCTAGATACCTGGCTAAGAAACTTAAGCTTTCAGGGGGTAACAGAACAACCAGAAGCGCAAAAGAACTACTACTACGACCAGCCTTTTTCCACAAGAAAAAGACCTACAACCGAGCATTCTCCGGAGCGGCCCCCAGAATATGGAACTCCCTCCCTCCAAACATCAGGTTGATTCAAAATATAATGACATTCAAACGGGAACTGAAGAGCCACTTGATGAGTAAATACCCGACATAGAAAATTAAGATGACTGGGACGATCACTTACAAGAATGGAGGGTCGTTCCTCGTCATGAAACATGACGGCTGCCGTGTTCAAGCTGAAGCTAGACACCTATAACTATATCTCACAGTCAAACTTTATAACCGCTACCTCATTGTATTTATCTACCCAGTTCATCCTTGCGATGCACTTGAATGCCTTATAACCCTACCTCACCGAGCTAGGTGTGATATTTCTGACCTGAGCTCAGCCTGCTCGTCATCTACTGCTAATTGGGCAGTTAATAGGAGTATATATATCTAATCTATATCTATATATATATATCTATATATCTATATATATCTAATCACGTCCGTACAATACACTGCCTTCTACCTCATATCTATTTGTTACTATTAATGTTAATATAATGTCTATATGTCATTTCTTTCCATGTTAAGCACCTACTGCTAATTGCACAGACAATAGGAATACGCATATCTAATCACAGCTTTGAGTATAGTACCTGCTACCTCAGATCAATTTGTTATTATCAATGCTATTTGAATGTCTATATGTGTATCTCTTTCCTGTGAAGCGCTCTGATACCCACGGGTCTTGTCCGCGCTATACAAAACTCTATAAATAAATAAATAAATACTCACACCTAGACACAGTCTCCACGGCAGACTGAGCTATATAAATAATATCAGATGAATCACAGCAGACAACTCCTGAATCTCAGGCTCGTCCTTCATACAGTCTCACTCCAGATTACAAGGCCTTCAACTCTAAACATCCCCCCATCCACTACTACTGCCATTCATCTTAGCCAGCTTGAACACTTTCTTAGTGTTAACAAAATCTTAGCCACATACTGCTTGAACACTTTCAACTGCCATACATCTGCCTTACAAGAATTTCTATTTTATTAATCACTAAACCATGGCAAGGCACCTACATGGTATCCCTCTAGTCAAGGACTGTTGCTATTTCATGATCATTTATGAAGTCTTGTGACTGTTTGCTGTCCAGAATAGAGATTGCAGAGTTGTCCTTCTCAAATGGGCTCTTTGAGTTTCAGTGACAACGGTGATTAAGCTAATGTCCAGAGGACGGTGTAAGAGTAGCATAGTTTGTAGTGTTCAGTAGGCCAGTAGTTTGACAATGGTAGAAATAGGTTAGCTGTTCAATCTGCAGACAAAGGAATGTCACTGAGGTACACATTGATTTCCCACCTCTGCTTCATGACTGGGAGGGTGCAGAAAGTATAGGCAGAATCGCTTGAGCAACACTGGTGAGTAATGTGATGGCTGTGCCACATTAAGGGCCTTAATACCCATTCAGGTAGATGGTTACAGTACTTCATTCCGGAACTCCCCACCTATACCCTTGTGACAGGCTGTTGTAATGTAAGTACACCTGTATTGAGTTTCTTTCCATGTTATTTGTTCTAATGGTATGTTCCGCCCTCCCTGTATTGTTAGGACAATGGTTCACTTTTAGAACCCCAGGGAGTGTGCAATAAAATGTTGGAGGAGAGGCTGAGGGAAGTTGCACATGGTGGTTGGGAACTCTCTGAATGAATAAAACCCATGTTTGAACTTTGTGAGTCTGCTTAGTTATTATTCTCTTCATTTGGTGACGATTAACGACTGCTGCGCAGGGGACAGCTGGGTGTTACCACTCCTGTTATGTTTCTATAAAACTTAGAATGTCTATTCCAAGTCTACCTTGGGTCTAACTGGACTGTTGCCGTCTATTGGTCTTTTCTCTATGACGATTTCCTGGCATACAGATTCTTCAGGGGTATGTGTAGTGGTTTCCGGAGCCCTTGCTGTCAGATGTTTGTGTCACAGTGCTGCATTACTGGCATTTGGAGTCCGGGGCGAGCAGCGCGTTGACTGTTCTTCCTTGAACTTGCTGATGAGAGAGGTGGCCGTGAGCGGTCGCACAAAATCGACGGAACTCGAGAGCTTTCAGTCAGCTGTGAAAGCAGGAGAGAAGGACCGTCTTCGGCTGATTGATACTTCCTGCCTGCTGGGACTTCAGCGGGAATATCGGATTTGTCAAAAGAAAAAAAAATGCTGTTGGAGGAGTGCCGTTTCTTTCTGCCTAATTGTTAATGGTGGTATTAATATCCAAGTGTTCTCCTTTTAATTTGTGTATAAGCTGACACATATCAAACGTCTGGGTTATGGATTTAAAAAAAATCCATTGTTTTGACAACATTTACTCAGTGGAATCAGGGTGAGTGGCTGTTATTCAGTTTGGTCGCCGATCGGCACAGCTCTCTTTTTGACAGCCTGCAGTTCCATTTCACAGTTCACCATTTGCTGATAGGCACAGCTTTCTGCTCATATTATTGCCTGCAGCATATATTCTATCTGTATGTGGACAGGCACAGCTGGCAATACAGATAACATTTATTTAGAATCAGGGCAGGAAAATGTAACTTATATTAAGACGCAAGAATTGATTTTTTTCCTTAATGATTTTTTTAATATGGTATATCTCACATAGTCAATTGGTAGCATTGTGCTTAGTAACTTTATTTTAGTTATTGTATACTCCTCTGTCCAGTAAGTTTCCCAGGTTTCAATCTTTCTGATCAAAAGAAATAGTTACTTTGTGGAAGTGATATTGTAGAAGTGTGTATATTAACTCATTATAGACATATCTGTATGAACCAACCTCCACCATTTTTAAATGAAGATGGCGAACCTGGTATTCCATGGGATAGATGGGTTAACATATTGCATTCTTATTTAATTGCTATTGGGGGAGAAACATTTTCCTCTGTAAGGAAACAACACATACTGTTATATAATGTGGGGCTCCAAGGAAGGAAGGTTTATGAAGACTTATCTGATAATGGGGTGGGGGTGAAGAAGAGGATGAGGATGTATTCACAACTGCTTTGTGTAAATTGGGTGCCCACTTTAAGGATAGGGTAAATGTGGTACTACAAACTTTTTTTAAAGAATGCTAAGAAATAATGAAAAAGTTACATCATACGTAGCTGCTTTGAGGGTATTATTATAACATGCAAGTTTGGAGTTTTAACGGATTCCTTGATTAGGGATCAATTAGTTTGTTACACCAATGACCATAAGGTACAAGAAAATTATTAACTCAAAATCCCGACCTAGAGGAAGCAGTAATGATAGCAAAAAGTAAAAGAAATGAAAGTAAATAAGGATGGCAGTAGTGAAGAGAAGGATGTAAGTGTTATAAAGGATGCTAATAAGGTCCTTATAGTTAAAGATACACAGCAATTGATTAAATCCAAGGAAGGAGAATGTTAAGTGTTACAGATGTGGACATTTTAATCATATTGCTAATTACCCTAAGTGTCCTGCCAGAAGTGTTAATTGTAGAAAATGTAACAGAATAGGACATTTTGCTAAAATGGGTAAGTCAAAGGATTTTGGAAAAGAGGTACATGTTTTTCATTCAGAAGCTGAATTAGATCCCAAAGAAAACAAATTCATTTTTCAAGTACATAGTCAAGAGCAGGAAGAAAGAGTCGGGTATCCTCCTTGTGAAATTCAACTTGATGGTAAGAATGTAAGTGCGAGAACCATTGAAAAAGGAGTTTGAGAAATTGGAGGTGCAAGGAATAATTAAAGCTGTAGAAAGATCAGAATGGTTGGCTCCTATTGTTATAACGTCAAAAGTGTATTTGCATGCGTGTGGATTTTAGGAACTTAAATGTTAACATTTGGATGGACAGATATCCTCTTTCTGTGTTGGACCCTTCTTTAGCATACCATTAGGTTGCTCCGCATCCGGACTCACAGGTACATACGGCCTTTACCACTCCGTTTGGTACATATGAGTTCTTAAGAATGCCGTTTGGTCTTGCTTCTGCTGAGGCAGCGGCATTCCAGAGAATTATGCAACATGTCTTGGAATGAGTGGATAAAACGATATGTTTCCAAGATGATATTCTTATTTATGGGTCCAATGAGGAGGAACACAATGGCATCTTGACAAAAGTGTGTGTAAATCTCAGGGAGGAAGGCCTTCCTATAAGAAAAGGAAATGTAAAATAGGTCTAGAGTTTGTAGATTTGCTATGCCATAACCTTTCTAGTGAAGGGATAAAAAAAAGTGGACTTAATTGAATCGGTCATTAAACCCCCTACTCCCACTAATAAAGAGGAAATCAAATCATTTTTGGGCTTAGCCGAACACATGTCGATAATTATTAGGATTTTTTCTGATTTGGTACAGCCAATTGGAGATCTATTGCAGAAAGGCACCCAGTTTGAATTGTTTCCTGTCCATACTCTTCCATTCAATGAAATTAAGAAAGCCATTGCTGCAGTACCTTGTATTGGTAATGTTGATAGTGATAGGGATACCATTCTCACCACTGATGCAAGTAACAAAGGCCTAGGTGCAACTTTGTCCCAGGTGGGAGGAGGGAAAGAACGGATTATAGCTTTCGCCTCCAGGACTTTGAAAGAAGCGGAAATGAACTATTCCACTATTGGAAAAGAGGACCTGTTGTGCTTTTGGGACACTAGTCACTTCAATGGGTATTACCATTTGTGCTAAGGACAGATCATTAACCTCCTGTTCCTTTATTTTCAACAAAGGACATTCAGAAAACCACACCCATAATAAGTAAATGGCTAATTTATTTGCAGAGTTTCAATTTCAGGATTAAGTATGTACCAGGCATCAAAAATCACATGGCTGACTTTCTTTCTCTCGCCTGAAGATGATGAACAAGATATTGTGTTGCAAGTTGCCATTCCCGCTATTCTAAAAAGGCATTGGGAAAACCACATGTCAGATGATACATCCTTAAAATTGGTCAGATAAAATATTACGATGGGGTGGACAAAAAGATTTGGAGACTACAACCATAAAGGAATGTGAGAGAAGAACTGTCCATAGAAGGGAACAATTTTTTTTTTTAATCGGACAAGGTTCTCCCTCCAGAAAAAGTAAGAAGGCGCATTTGTGAGCTAGCTCATGAGGGCCATTTAGGTAGGAACATTACTAAAATCAAACTTCGTTCCGGATATTGGTTTCCATATATGGATACCATGATAGAAGAGTTAATGAAAGTGTGTCATGCTTGTGGTCTCAGTGACCAGTCTAAAAGCACAAGGAAAGCACTGCTAGAACCTGTGGAAATTCCCATTAAAGCCTGGGATAAGCTAGGCCTTGATATAATTAAGCCTTTACAAATTTCTGGTTTGCATGATAGATTCATTTTAGTTTTAGTTGATTACTTCTCTAAATGGATTACAGTCAAATTTGTGAATAAGGTTGATACAAAGTTTTTGTCCTAAGTGTTCACCAATGAAGGTATTCCACACACCCTCATTACAGACAGTGGAGTTCAGTAAGTGTCAGAAGAAATGAAGGAATTTCTAGCTAGTCTGGCCATCAAGCATAGTTCCACTCCCCTATATTGCCCCTGCGCAAATGGTTTAGTGGAGCATTTTAACAGAATGATCAAAGATGCTTTGCAATTGGCCATGGTTTCTTCTAAGCCAATAATTCAGTCAATTAAAGATATGCTATGGTCTTATCACATCACACCTAACAGTGTGATAGGCTATTCCCCTTTTTGTTTACTGAGAGGTCGCAAGCCGGGTTCCAAACTACCTCCTACTTGGCTGTTTGAAAATAACTCTTTCAAATGGAATAGGCAAGAGGCCAGAGAGAAGATTTGGTTACATCAAAAGAGATACAAAGAAGACTATGATAACAGATGGGGCGTTGAACAACGTAAGTGGATGGTTGGACAATGGGTCTTAATAAGAAACCAAATACAAACCAGAACAAATACAACAAATACTATGTTCCCAAGAGAATAAAAGAAGTTAAAAAAAGGTCGTAGTAATGGCAGATGGACGTATGTGGAGTATGGATAGATTGGTTCCACAGTTTGTTCAAGACAAACACTACATGAGGGTCCCGATGTTAATGATCAGCCCATAACTACTGATGTCAAACATAGTGGAAGAAAAATATGTTCTCCTAATTGGCACTAAGACTTTTAAATGAATTAAGCTATATCTTTAGGCTTTTCCTGTTGCACCCTCTTGTCCTCATTTTATTGTACACACCTTTAGCAAGGTATAACGTAAACTCAAGGACAATGTATTTATTGTATCGTATGTTTTTTTTTGTTTTCTGTTTTTGTTGTTGATATTTTCCTTGGTTTATTTTGTTTTGATAAGGGAGATGTGTTGTAATCTACCAACTTGCTTGTAAGTACACCTGCATTGGATTTCTTTCCATGTTATTTGTTCTAATGGTATGTTCCCCCCTCCCTTTATTGTTAGGACAATGGTTCACTTTTAGAACCCCAGGGAGTGTACGATAGAATGTTGGAGGGAAGTTGGACATGGTGGTTGGGATGTCTCTGAATGAATAAAACCCATGTTTGGACTTCGTGAGTCTTCTTGGTTATTATTCTCTTCACAGGCTCAACTTCTTTTGATTACAAACCTCTTTAAAAAACATCTTGCATAGATTGTTCTGGTACTAGATCACCTTCACAGATCTCAATGGAGCCAGAGGTTGTATCTCTTGACACCTTGCCTCTCTCTGCCTGACCATTTTAGGCTGCGGGATCTGACTATGTTTTTATCCTTCATTGGTTCAGAGTTTGTCCTCTTCTCCATGATACATAAAATACAATAAAGATTCCACATTATACATACTTGTAGTTAATAGTTACACTCAGACCTGCTACCTCACATTACCACTGTGTGTCACACGATTTTAGCTCCCTTCACATGGTCCCCCGGTGAGAAGCGAAAAATTGCACGGTGACTAGGAAAACCCGCTGTAAACAGTGGTTTTCCATCTCGTTTTCGGAAGCAATAGGCAGCCGATGTCCATTAAGAGGTGTGAAAACACACCAGGGCATCGGCAACAGCTTCAATGACTCCTTTTTTTTTTTAGGGAGGTTTAGGACTTGGTGAGGAACAGTGCCTTTTAGGTCGCTCTTGGCACGAGGTCCTGCTCCCTCCAAGGCCCCACCCCCTCCAAGGCCCCACCCACTCCTCGCAGAGTAAAATTAATTAGCATGTTGGCCGGTATATTCCACTATCATACTTGTTAGTAAGAATATTTTATTAAAAATATTCTGTTTGAAAACACTAAGCCAACATCAATACTGTATATTATATTTTATATTATTTATATAGTATTCTTTTAGGGTTCTTAAAGTGTCACCTTGACTCGCAGTTGGCACTTTGTGCACCTTAAAGTTGAGCTGCAGATATCCGAAACAAAACATCCTATGACGGGACATTATCAGCAGGCCACACATACCACAATAAAAAGCAGCCATTACCTCTAACTTTCTCCGGTTTCAGCAAGTTTCAAGGCACTTGTTGCATGTGTCCTTCGTCAAAGAGAAGCAACCGTTTACCTTCATTTACTGAAAGCAGAGGCTCTGGTTCTGGGATGTGAATTCTGCTATAGATGTGAGGTTATGGCAGAGGAGGGTGTGTGATTTCTTTACATTCTGCATTTAGCAAAGGTGCTGCTGGTGCTCAGTAGAAAATCCCTTTGTAATGCGTATCCGTCCAGGCCCCCTGTGCGGAGGTTAATGACCGAATGCATGGCCGCCGAGGCGCGCATCTTACAGGAAACTTTGACTTTATACTCAGCCCACCAATAAAGTCTGATGGTTGCATACCTTCTTATTTTTAAAAGTTTTTAGATGCATAGCTTGTTTTGCCTTGGTTGACTATATGAAGTGTTAATCCTGTACATTTGTTGATCTTTTAATGAGATTGCTATAACATTTTAAATGCACTGAAATGAATTTAATAATCTGTTTTCACCACAGTTTTGAAAGTAAAGACTGGCACATCTGAAACCACAGACAACAGGGGGTCAATTGTCCTCGGGTTATCTCTGTTGAGGAGTTTTACCAACCTGTTCTGAAGTGATCATATCTAGTGGGCCAGTCTTTGTCCATGACTATATGTGCAGCACAGTAAAGAGAAACAATAGTGAAACATTGGAGAACAAGCTGTTGGCACCTGGTCTGTGTGAGTAAAATAGTTGTTAGACTGAATTCAGAGAAGAGGGGCAAAGGAGAAGAAAAGATTTTGGGTCTTGCAGAAGGGGCTCCTTTACTTAAGTACCTCAGTGGTTCTCTGAATAGCAAGAAATATCTGGGTGCCATAGATTGGGGATTTATACATTTGCTGAGGGAAATCAATGCTGGTGACACCTCCCACAAGACCTACTATGAAAGAGGTAAGTAGGAAGCTCTGCTGTGACCTCAGCAGACCAGGCGGGTAGTGGTTTTATACCTACACAACTGCACTGTAAATGCTCCATTCTAGGCCTGGGATTTAATTGCTGTATTGGCCAAGGGTTACTTCCCAAATTAGCTTGAGTAAGTGTCTGTCTTTTAACTCAGCCAAGGTCTTCATGAATGGACTAATTTGATGGGAAAACACTTGGCTAAAGTGAACAACGAAGGCCTAACACTGGCCAAATAACTAACCAGGATACTCAAAGAATTACGGCATTTGAATGACAATTGCGAAGTACAGCAAAAATCTTGCTTTTTGATATCTTTACATCTAAGAAAGAGGTGATGGCTCAAAAGTACAATGATGAGGAGGATTTGTTACCCAGTCTGTCATCTTCAGATGCTACAGAATGTGGGGCCTACACTTGCAATGTCCTCATACTAATTTTGGACAGCTGAATGACCTGGCTAGGAATATAGATATGTGTGCAGTGAACCAGCTGGTGACTAACCGATCATACATAAACGAAATAAATTGTACCCTATTGACAACCGACATTTCTGATATAAGAAATTAACGTATCCATAATGAAATAAACAATTCACTGAATTTTCATGGAGAGGCTGACGAATAATCTTCTGATAAAGTACCTGTAATTTCATCAGGAGTAAGGCTTAACAAACGTTCCTTAACCTGGAAAGTAGTCTTTAGAGATTGAAATTAACTTGATTGATAACAGCTGGGGCGCCTTTGAAAGGATTAAATGGTGCTCAAATATATTTATCACTTTTTTAAGAAACTAGTATCTAAAGCATAGGATTTTAAAGGGAGCTAAAAAAACAGCCGTTGGTGGGAGAAATGCCCATGCCTTTCATCGCAGACATGAGGCCACAAACAGATGCTAGAAGAAGGTCATTTTCAGGAATTGAAAATTAGTTTGACCAACTAAGAGCCTTGGCAGCACAAATATTTCCAGCAGGGCTTGTTTTTGTACACTGATGAGGCATAAAATGTGGTTACTAAAAGGGAAAGTGAAGGCAAGAGTGCCAGAACTGTTTGTATAAATAGTTTATTGCTGTCATACAGTGTAAAGGGTCCTCTACGGTTCTAAATCTTGAAAGTTGGTTGGACTGACACAGCATATACGTTTATCATGTTTCAAGAGTTTGCCTTATACCTAGGATGGGGAGGACTGTACAGATGTAACCAACGAGCAGTTGATGGGAAGTGAAAACTGTAGTGTTAACATTACATTAAAGATAATATTTTAACAAATTATCTTCCTCATTCCAAAATGCTCAAGAGACACACTAGCCTTAAATAGAGAAGAACTGGCTTACCTGTTACACTTCTGTTGTTGAGATTAATTTTGCTCTCAACCCAGTTAAATACCTTTCAATAATCTGGTGATAACAATAAGGATATCAAAGCCATGTATGTGAAACATTTATAAAAAAAATTGTTTAAAACATGCACTTACTCCTTTCCTACAGTAGCTTTTTGAGGCATGTGGCTTCAGTGTTGCGGTAATGAATGAACAGTGGAGCATGGCGACAGTGAAGAAAGGGTGGACATCTAATTCTTTGGCTGCACACTAGGGGCCTCTTTCAGCAGATAACTGAGCATCCTACTGTCTGGAGGTTCCTCAGGAGTGGGATTGGGTGACAAGCAGTGGCACAGGTTACTGATCTTGAAAGGCCATTAACAGGAACGTCAGCAACCATTCAAGAAATTGTGGAGAAGAGGATTGACTTAACTTTGCCACCATTATGTGGAGAACGATGACTTGCTCAGATCCCCTCTATGTCGCAGTATTACCCGGTGTTCTGGATGGAAGGGTGATAGATCGTGAGATATCTGACCCTGTTAGATCCCAATGAGGCATGATAAATGCTTGTTGGAGTTGCGTCCATGAACACAATGTGCAGCACTGCTGTACACGAAGGACTAATCAGCAATCAAGTCTAGTTCCGGCTGGGTGTCTGTAGTGTGTTTCTAATCCACCAGCACAGGCTTTATTGATTAACCTGACCCGAGGCTTCACTGTGTCTCTGCCTGCCAAAGATGCTCCTGCTCTGACTACTTCAACCAATAGGATAGGTGGGAAAGGTAGGAAGGAATCTTAGATCACTGTCGACATGTTCCTCTCAAAATCTAAACCTGGAGCAGGAGGACCAATATTCTACACCTGACAGAAGAGAGGGTGACAAAAAGGTTTATGGAAAATCTTAGACAAATCTTGTTGTTTTTTTTTGCCTTCTCTCCATATTTTCAGAATTCATTTTTGTTGGCCTTAGGACTCTGTGCACTTTACCACTGTTGACCAACTACTCACTAAAATGTGATAACATTTGCTTACACCTGCTTGGCATATTGAATGACTTAGAAGTCCCCATTAAAGTGGTGTGCCATTTCCCCAGGTCTGGTGAATTAAATGCTCCTGGTGGGCCTGCAGCACTTATTGTGCCTCTCTTAAATAGCCCTTAAAATATGCCTCAGGGATGCCACTGCAGCCTGTGTGCAGTTTTAAACTGCCAGTTCGACTTGGTAAAATAAAGTTTTGCCGAGCCTAAAACACCCTTTTTAGTACATATAAGTCACCCCTAGGGTAGGCCCTCAATAGCCCATAGGGCATGGTACATTGTATTTAAAATATTGGATAAGCACTTCTATTTTTTACATGTCCTTTTAGTGAAAAACTCTCAAAACAAGCAGAAATATCATGCTTGGTGTCTAGATAATTGTAATTTAAAATCCTCTTGAATGGTAAAGTCGGATTTTAGGTCACAATTCTAAAAATGCAGCTTTTAGAAAGTTGGCATTTTCTTGTTCCAACCATTTGCTGCCTGCAGCCTGTATCATAGGTCACATGACTAGGTGTAGTTGGCAGTTGGCCTTTGTGTATTCCTCCCATACAGTAGCACAAAGGGGAGCTAGGTGTTGACAGGATGGAACATCCTAACATGATGGGAGGAGTGGAGCTGTTCGCAGCCCCACTTACATTTTATAGAAGCTGCTCCAGCACACACACAGAGGACTTCACAATAGCATTTTGGGACACCAGAACCTGTGCAGCCTGGGCAAGAAGGAAAGAATATCTGGAACTAGACGTGAGGGTGGGAAACTCTATAAGTTTCTTCAACTTTAAAGCTGGCACCAGGAATAAAAATAAGACTCTCAGGCCCACTTTTCAATACACTCTTGTGGATACTACAGAAGAAGGACTGCCCTGCTGCTTGACGCCTGCCCTGCTCCCAGAGAATGAAGACAGGACCTGTTCCCTTCATTCCAAGCAGAGTGACTCCAAGGGTCAGATGGCTGACCTCCTATTCTGAGCTACAGCAACACAACAAGCTCCAGATGCCTCCTTGTAAATGCCCAGCTGACCTACTGCAATAGTATCAACCTGGACCTGCCTGAGCCCTGATGGCTTCTGCCAAGTGAGTTCCTGATCCCCAAGAGGCACCTCTCCAGGTCATGGGCCCTTGGTTGTTATTAGAGTGCACTTCTTTGAAGAAAAAGGAGAAATCTTGAAAAGTTGGGGTCTTCGCGACCACAAATGAGCTTGTTTGTGCCAAGATCTTACCACGCACAAAGCTCCATTGAATCAGGCTCTTCGCTCGACAGCTACTGGCAGTCACAACTGGAAACACGGTATCTGTACTTCACGCTATATCGAGGACAGCCTGCGGTGACTGCTAATGCGGAGTTGTAGGAACACCAACAGGATCTTCATGCTACAACGCCAACGATCCCGGAAGCCAGTCCTCCTGTTTGTGCTATAGCGGCAACCACCTGCAACTCCCTCCTCACAGCCTCCTCCACTGTGAACTGTACCGTTTGCACTGGACTTTGAGAAGGTAACTTTTTCAGTGGTACTGATCTGGTCCCTGTATACAGACCGTGTGCCATAGTGGTTGGCCTGAACTTTCCCTGGTTTAGCATGTCTAGATAACCACAAGTGGCACTTTGTGCTTTTATCTGCTATATTTATCTAAATCTTTTAAATTGATTTTGTGTGGGATTTTTCTTGTGTTGTGTTTACAGTTTATTATTGTTTGAGTGCAGTATACTTACTTTATATATTGCCTCTAAATTAAGCCTGACTGCTTTTGTGCCAAGCTACCATAAGGTTAAGCACAGGTTAACTTAGTGACTTTTGTGGTTAACCCTGACAGGGATTGTGGTTGTTGCTTGAGAAGAGGTCACACCCCCTCAACCAAAGTCACATTTTTTCGTACAATTTTTCTGCAAAACTAATGAAAGAAAATACTTGCATAGTGAAGACTGAGATGATCTTCGATCTCACGGCGATAAGTAAAAACTAGGCTCTCAGAACTAGGAGAGAGGGTCCACTTCCGTAAGGAAACCCTGAATGACCATTCATCTCACCGTGAGCAACTTGAGGCCTGCACACTATTGTCTGAAGAAATACCTATAATGTGAGTGGGTTGACTAGCCTGGTCAGACACGTTAGCATTTCACCTGAATTATCTGTGATCTCATCAGATGTTTGCTTTCTTCAGGAAACATCTAACGAATTCAGCACTGGATACGGTCCTAGCTTCTACCCAAGCAGGTTCTGCTGTCTTCCTCTAGAAAGGCAGCGTGATAGGAATACATTTACATGAAAATTCGAATTGGCTTTGACAGATCATAAGAGGTGTAAGAAGGTCTGATGGATTGTGGTTAATAATAACCATTGAGGAAGACCTTTACATCTGCCATCACTTTATGTCCCCCCGTCAGGGTCTTGTGGAGTTTTTCTATGTATCTATTCAGATAATATTGCAATTAACCCTGAGACCATTAATCATTGGAGGTGATCTGAATATGGTGATCTGTCCGTAGAGGAAACATCCCAGCATGGGTATGGGAGTACTGTAGCTATCTATTGAGAAGGAAAATAATAACTAGAAAAGGTAGGACTCATGGACACTTTTGCCATAGACATCCATCGAGATTGATTGCGCACAATACATGGTGATTTTCATTAGTATACTAGAATTTATCACCTAGTGGTAGAAAAGCGTTAATTATAATCTGTTTTGGAGTGACCCTTAACTTTAGCTGATCATTGTGCTCCCACAGGAACATTGTAACTCGAAGGAAAGTTTAATGATGATTGATTGTGTGCTTGGCGGCTAGATTACTATTTAAGGACCCAATAGTGCTGCAAAACATAGGCAAGCAAATAAAAAGAGTACCAAGCGTCAGGTGACATTAAAGAAGTAGGAAAGACCGTGAAGTGTGACTTTCAATGCAATTATAAGGTGGCATTTTATTGCAAAGGCAATAAGGCTCACAAATACGAGGGAGGTATTTGTATTCAAATTAAAGCAAATGTATCGAAGGTGAACATTGACTATATATCAATACTATCCAAGACTTTTGCTGTAAAGTAATTGCGCAGAGAGCCCATATGAAGGTATTGGAGACAGATAGGGCTAGCTACGTCTTTACAAAACTAGAATGACAATAATATGAAGGAGGGAAAAGAGTGGGGGAGTTTTGGCTCCCAAGCTGAGTGAGTGGCAAGCAAAAGGGTTTTCAGCAAAATTAGAAATGCTAATGATCAGTCTGTGAGTGGGGAGTAGAAATTTGAATTTTTAAGCAGTTCTGCTGAATGCTTCACTGGTTGCTGTGCTTAATACCACTGCAGCTGCTAAATGGAGGGGGCACAATATGCGCACTTATGCCTATACTTCTAAAGTACCTGTAACAAAGTCCTTTGAAAGGTGTCTAATGTACCAGGAAGCCATATTTAACCTCCCTCAAGAGAGAAGTGCATTGAACATTCTGTTTTACTTAGGGAAACTATAGGTTGTGTGATGAAACTGCGTGCTTCCCGTCCGTCCATGAGGTTTATGGTGCAGTTAAAGGGCCCTTATAAAGTGCTTTCGTTGGCGGTTTGGAAACGATTTACTTTGGGATGTTCCTAAGTTGCCCACGCGAGCGCTTTATGATGTGAAAGAGATGGGTTAAGGAAATCCAATAAATGTGAATTACTAGTAGATATTTCCACAATTAAAAGAGAGCACTTTAATCATAAAAAGAATGTTTGAATGGGCCAGGCAGGAATTCTGTTTAATTGACCTGTAAAGTTTTAACAGAGGGGCCAGTGCTGTTGTTTGTGCTGTATGCTTCCTGTGGGCTATTTGCTTTCATTCACTCGGATGTGTTTTGAAGACAGCGGCAGACGCTCAGCTCATCAGCTGTGCATGTGGTGGAAAAATATCCTTTTATGCAGGGGAGTGGAATGTGAGATAGTAAAGTTACATTAGATGTCATGTCTATCCCTTTATAGGAAGTGTTGGCAGCAGTGTTGGCAGCGAAGAGGGTAGTTCAAGTTTAGCATTGTGAGATATGAGATGCTCGCATGGCTTACCACAGATTTTCTTTACTCTGACTCCCCTTCCTCGTGTCCGTCTTTACTAGTCTGTGGTATGCCCATTTTATCTAAAAGGCGCCTCATTGGCCAAGGCCACACTTGTTCTGTAGAGAAGGAAGCTCCTCTCATAAACTGGTAGGCGACATGACATTGTATGGAAAAGCCCATATTGTATCATGTATCCCTGCTTCCTTGAGAATATTGAAAAGTACTGAATCACCACCTATGAGGAGTTGAAAGAGCACATGAACCTACAATGCTAGTTGACCTTAGCCCCACCAGCATCAGAGGTGGAGGTTCAGATAGAATCCTACCTGTTTATTCAGGATGCAGTGTACACTGCTTGACCAGGAACTGTTACAGCGGCTTCAAACCTAGATCCTGTCAGTATCACACCATCCCCAAGGTGGAGGTAAGACCTCCAAGCATGTCAAGAGTTGCACGTGCAAAAGAACAACTGGAAGCAGTTCTGTTGCCTGATTCATCACCAATCACAAATGGAGCCTGCTCCTCTGAGCAGTCTCACAGTGCACGTGACTATACTGGAGGCCCATACAAACATGCATTGGCATAGCCAATAGGTCTCGCTTTTGGGACCTTCTAAGTATTTAGGTATGCAGCACAATATCCTTTGTGCAACAACATTAACTTTTGCATGGTTAAACACTTATAAGGTCCCAAAGGTGAGACCTATTGGCTATGCCAATGCTTGTTATTTATTGCTGGCGGGCCGGAGGGAGGGCGGTGTAGGAGAAAACACTGAGGGAAGGAGGACGCATGTGAGGCAACACATACAAAGGCAAGTCTGTTAAAAAAGTGCTATGATGCAGCTAGCACTGGCCGTGTCATATTTTCTTTGTATTGTAGGGCAGGAGGCAACATGGAGATGGTGGCAGAGGCAACGAGGAGGGACGGGAGGCAACTTGGAGTGGGAAGTAGTACACAAGGAAGACATCTGAAAAACTTGCACTCTTGTAGAGTAACTAAACCAAAATTAAAAAAAAGTAACGAGAGGGGTCAAGCAATTGCACGGACAGCAGGAGAGGGCTTGATTGAGCAAGGAACAAGGCAAACCAGTGCACAGGTGGGGACCACCAAAAACAGGTACCGCATGAGGCAAACACTAACATGGACAGCGGTTGGGGTAAGCAACAACATGGACAGAAGAAGGAGGCAACAAACAACACAGAAAACAGTTGAGAGTAAGCAATAACAGCAGGTGGAGGGCGAGAGGGGCAAAAAACATTATGGAGAGCAGGTAAAGGCAAACAGCAAAATGGATAGTGGGTGGAGACAAGCAACAACACAGACAGAAAGATGGGGCAAGAAACAACATGCACGGAGTAAGAAAGACTATAAGCACATGAGGGAGCCAACTCTCGAACACATAAACCTTCAAGGAGTGCCTCCAAAACACGAGCAGTGGAATGACACATGTTCTTTGGCCATGCTCCAAAATGCGAACTCTGACCGTGCTCAGCATCTGTGATGACTCATTGCCCCTCACTCATCGCCATTGGGTCATTCCAGATCTATCAGGAACCGGCTCTAGTTCACAATCATGGTGCAGTGTATTGATGTCAAAGTTTTAGTTATGTGAACAAAAGACGCCTTTCATTAATAACTAAACAAAAGAGGAATGGGCATCAATTGAGGGTCACTATGGGTAGCAGCTGCTACTCCTGAATGGATGGTTGCTACTCTCCTCAAGTAGCTTGTGACCCCTGCCGGCAAGCCTAGCACATTCTAGGTGGATGTGTGTTTATGCACAGGGGAGAAGCATGTTCCCTGCTATTTACTGCTGTATGATGAGTGCTGAGGTTTGCTTCACCTAGAGTGTTTTTGAAATTCTTCCTGGACTGCCCCTGCAGTAGTTTGATTGTCTGAAACTATATGCATTTATTTACAGTGTTTTATCATAGCTGTTGCCATATTGTCTTTTATTTGTGTTGTTGTGGTTGGTGATAATAGTTCGTACAGCACTATATGTCGTCTGGAGTGCGCATATGCTCAAAGTCCTCGGCCCAAGCTCTACAGACAGTTGTTGCCACTGGCAGTGATCAGAGGTCAGCAGAAGTCAGATTTAATGAGGGTGAGGGCAGCTGGTTGAGTTTAGCATGAGTGCAACACAAAAAGGAAGATGTATAAATATGACAGAGATAAAAGAAATAGAAGACAGATCAACACAAAAGGAGGGCCTCCTGGTGGAGAGGCAGACCCACCGAAGGGTTGAACAGAAAAGAAAATGGCAATAAATGAGGAAAAGCCCGCAGCACAAACTTGAGAAAGAGAGGACATAAAGACGTAGGAGCAAATGAAGAAGCTAGAAACGACAACAGGAGAAAAGAGCAAACGTAGAGGAAGAAAAACCACATGAGGGAGAGACAGGGAGGTCATCAGAAGACGTGGCAGGGAAGGATGTGGGCAGCAATAGGAGAGCGGGAATCAAAGGTCAGAGAAAGAGAAGAGATAGAGCAACACTTCGAGGGAGAGACTGCGCACGTGAAGATGAGGATAAACTTGTAGGATGAAAGCAGAACAATATGGGAGAGACATAAAAGTTGAGAGAAAGAAGATGGAAGCAAGAAACCGAGAGTGAGCTCAGCGAGCAGGAAGAGTGACAGAGGAGACCAGCATTGGCCACGCTGACGTGAAAGTGACACGGCTGCGAAAGTGATTGCGATCCAGCGCAGCGAGCGATGTGCTTAGTGAGCATGACGAGGAAAGCCATATGGCGCCTCTGCTCGTAAGCGCGTGTAACAGCAAGCTCTAGGCCACACTGGTAGCATTTTCTGAAGCTCTTACTAAAAGTCTCGCCAGTGCAGCGCATGCGCTGGCTCAGGCAAGACCTAAAAAGGGGCGACCTAGCTTAGGGTATTGTACATTGATGATCAAGGAACCTGGAGTTATTAAGAGTAAAGCGTCAAGAATGGCAGTTCGATTTCCATGGTCCTTCTCCCTAGATATAGCTGATAGCAAGGGATTCTTTGGGAAGAGAACCTTCACTGTTCAAGGAGAATCAACCAATTTATTTCTAGTCCACCACCCTCCAAAATAAGTCTGCACATTTGCAGAGTAGGAAGTAGTAGGTGGAGGAAGCAGAAACCATTACTGAAAAGGGCGCCCCCAAAACGTTCCCACTCAAAGCAGCCTGTTGAGAAGTGGGAAGAGCTTCATATTGTTATACAGCAACTTACATCAGATCAGCAGTATTTACCAAGTTCTTGGGAGGGGCCCAAACGCTCTAATTTCCAGTGGTGAACTTTTTTATGTGTGAGGATGTGTGCAGGACAAAACAGAGAACACATTTTCATCTTATTACTTCCAGGTTAGTGAGCAGGTGTAGATGTTATTATGTATAGACTGAACAGACAAAGTTTGCTGTGAGCAGGAAGTTAACTGTACTTTTGCTGTACAAAAAGATGCATATTTATTCAGAACAGGGGTGTAGGCAGATTATAGATGAGGTGTAGGTGTCACAAATACCCCACAGTCCACTGCTTTAACTGCCAGTTTTTCTACAAGAGACATACACCGCAATTAAATTATCTTTGACGCTAGAGCTATTTTAACAAGCAAATTGTCAAATTAATTTACATATTAAAGGCAAAAACCAGAAAACACTACCAAATATTACTAAATTTACTTAAAATCATTTTCATCAATTGAATTGTCATTGAACAGTGACTAGGTTTTTTCCCCTTGGGTGAGCCATTCCAGTTTTTTTGCCTTGCACCTCTATGTGGAAATAGAAGCCCCCACAAGAAACATTCATGTACATCGTTGTTCAGTGGCCAGACCTGCAATATGGGTCTTTAGAGCCAACTGGTGTCACTGAATATTTCCGATCACCGTGACAAGCATACTTTCTGAGAACCACTATCATCCGATAGCTAAGCAGATATGCATCGACATGAAATGCTACACGACACAAAGCACTGCACTTCTCCCTCTTTTCTGAGCATGGAGGACAAAAGTGAGGGCTAAGGATGGTTCAAACTCCCATCAGACATGCATTGCTACTCAAGACAAGACACCGCACACCTTGAAAAAGTGGCATGATAAAGGAAGAAAATGCGCACAACATATCTCACAGTATCCTTCGATTATTACAGGTAACAAAGTTGGCGACCACTCAGTACCCCCACTTGTTATGCCTGGTGTTGGAACTGGAGAAAGTGTTTTGATACATTAGACTGCCATTAGCTTTTTCAGGCCCTCACCAAAATAGGATGGTGAGTGCCTTTTAGCCCCTGCCCATCTGTTGTAATCTGCCATTTTATCGCATGTCCGAGTGGGGAAGCAGATTTCGGCAGATTTCTCTATACATAGTGGCACAGGGAAAGAGTGCTCCTTATCCCCATTGCTTTTCACCGTAGCAATGGAGCCCCTTGAGGCTCATATTAGGGTGGAGTCTGTGATATGGGGCGTACTACTGGGCAGAATCACTCATGCAATATCATCATATGCAGATATATTCTCCTCTGCCTTAAAGACATCTGAAGTGGACTCCCCAGCATTGGACTGATGCTATAGGAATTTGATGTGGCTGCCGGTATGCATATCAATTAGGGGAAGTCTTCCATATTCCAGTTCAGAAAAGATGCACCCCCAACTACCTGCGGACCTCGGGGGTGGGGAGGAATGTCCAATCCTTTGGGAGGTGCACACCTTCATTTTTTGGTTTAAATCTGTTTATTCATTTTCCTACACTCTCTGAAGCCAAGTTACACAAGACAGTTGGACAGTATGCACTCATTTACAGTATGTATCTCCTACATGAATGTACCATTCGCGGAATAACATGACTCCAGTTCAGTAATTATCCCTTTTCCGCAGTCGCGTGGGTAGAGTTCCTTCCTGGACTGCCGTCTGCACGGTAACACAGATATTAAACCTTAAATTCAACCAAACCAAAAAGGGAAAAGATCCCCCCTAACAGTAACATTTGACCGGTGATGGTATATCAGTTCCTGCGTAACAGACACGCCGTTCCTCCCCCCTTAATAAGACACTGTGTTGAACCCCCCCCCCACCAGGCATACGCGCCCTGTGACCGTGCCTGACGATCATGTCAATTGCTAATGGCTTGCGTAAATGGAACATCCCGGGCCTCCCCCTCTTGGTCCGCACTGATTTCTTCGGATGTTCGTGCCTCACCTGCGCGCTGTCCAGTCAGAGTACCACCCTCTAATTGTTGTAGGGTAAGGAGTAGTCCCTCCCAGTGGGCTGCTATAGGCTCTTTCCGCAGGTCTAGTGTTTTCTCCCGTTGAATGGCAATTCCCTCCGCTTTGGCCCACACGGAGAGCGAGCGCCTCCATGCCTGCGCGTGTGGTGGGTCCCGAGCCTTCCAGCGTTTAGTGAGGAGTCGCTTGGCCACCACTATACCCAGGTCCAGAAACCTAGACGTCACCTTCGTGGCTTGGGTTCTGTGGTAATGGTGTAAAATGTATGTGGGCCAGTCAAAAGGTATGTCACGGCCTGTACACCTACGTAGCTGCACGCTGAAGTCACACCAATAGGCGTGGAGTCTACAGCATTCCCAGAGCATGTGTACTAGCCTCACCCCCTTCTCGGCACATCTAGGGCAGCATGCGTCCTCCCGATGGAAGTATCTATTAATTAGGTCGGGCATGAGGTATGCCCTGTATATAATGAATAATTGTATTTGTTGAAACCTCATGTTTCTGGATTTGCGTATGGGGGGTCTGCAGTATTCTGTCCCATTCTTTGTCCCGCAATTGGCGCCCCAGATCTACCTCCCACTTCTGTTTGAGGGATGCCAGGCTGACCGCCGTATGCGCCCGGAGTGCCGCTGCGAACCAGCGGACAAGGTGACGGCCTCTACCCATGACATGCAAGTATTGTATAACAAGCTGCTGTTCGGGTTCAACCATCAGGTCCCCCCATTTGGCCGTGAGCGTTGCAATCAGTGATCTGTGCATGAGGAATTGCCCCGGTGGCAGGCTCTCCTCCCTAATTAGGGTATCGTACGGCAGTAGCGCCCCATCGCGGTAAAGGTCCCCAAGAGTCTGTATGCCTGTGTCACTACAGTCCGCGAGTCTCTGATGCGCAAGTGTTCCTGTCCCACTAGGAGAGTCCACAAGTGATTGCGCTGGTGCGTAGGGTATCAGCGTCCTGGTAAGGTAAGAATTCCTACGGTAGCATTTGTACGCCACCACCAGGCGGAGAGGTGTTGGCATCGCTGTATCGTCACGTCCCCTGTCTGCAAGCCACCGAGCTATCCACTGCAACTGCGCTGCCAGGTAGTAGTGCTCCAGGCAGGGTACTGCGAGTCCCCCTTGATCAGTGGGTAAGTGCAATTTCGGCAGGGACAGCCTATGTCGCGAGTTCGCCCAAATGAAGTCCCTAAGCAGTCTGGTGAGCGGAGTAAAAAACGCTGCCGGGATATATAGGGGTAAGTCGGTGAAGTAATACAGGATCCTAGGGAGGATCACCATCTTAGCCAGCGCCACACTGCCTGTGATTGTCAGCGGTAACGTGGACCGAAATTTCACCTGTGATCTGATCACTGTTAGCGCTCTCCCCAGATTCCCATCGATCAGGTCTGACGGCTGGCAATATATTTGAACTCCTAGATAACGAAAGGTGTGTGCCTGTCACTGCACCCTAGTACCATTGAGGGTGTATCCTGGGTCCTGGTTCCCTTCCCCAAATGCATATATGCAGGACTTGCCTGCATTCACACAAAGTCCTGAGACGGCAGCAAAGTCTCCGAGGACACGTCCCAATTGATCCGGTATATGCGCAATGTCTTGCACAAAAACCAATAAGTCATCAGCATATAGAGAAACTTTATGGGTTGCATCTCCCAATGGAATGCCACTACCGAGGGACGCCCGCAGGGCTGCCGCGAGGGGCTCAATGGCAAGCGCAAATAATAGGGGCGATAACGGGCAACCCTGCCTGGTGCTCCTACATATCGGCACCGCCTCCGAAACGTAGGGCCCTAATCGTACCCGGACCGTAGGTCCCCGGTACAGAAGGTTAACCATCTCCAGAAAACCTCAGTCCAGACCGTATCTCTGCAGCACTGTCGCTAGGTAGTTCCATTCCAGGCAGTCAAATGCCTTTTCTAGGTCCAGTATAAGACATCCCAACCTGGGCCAGATCTGCGCGCTGACGGACACCACCCTGAAGAATCTCCGTAAGTTCAGGGATGTGCTCCTTTTGGGCACAAATCCATTTGGTCGGTGCGTACCAGGTCTGGGACTACTAAAGCCAGGCGCTCCGCCAAGACCTTGGCTAGGATCTTATAATCTACATTAAGTAGCGCCAAGGGCCTGTAGGACCCCATAATGGTGGGATCTCTGCCTGGCTTCTGCAAGGACACCAGATACGCCTCGCACATTGAGGAGGGCAGTCTACCTTCCTCCACTGCCGTCATATACAGCTTATGCAAGCGCTGTTGGCCTTGTAGTATTCAGCTGGCAGGCTGTCGGGCCCTGGCGTTTTGCCGGACACCAATGACCCGATCGCCTCCCCAATTTCCTCTAGGGTGAGGGGGTCCCCTAAGGACTCTGCGTATTCCCCGACAGCTGTAGGCAGCTGGACCTCCTTCAAGAAACCCACAATGTCCTGTTCAGTGCAGCGGGACACGGATCAGTATAGCTGAGTGTAGTGATCTGTGAAGGCCTTGTGGATTTCGTGTTGGGTGTGCACTAGGATGCCATCTGAAGTGCGAATGGCCCCATTTGGAGAATGAGCATTCTCCTGCCACAGCAGCCACGCCAGTAAACGGCCCGGTCTATCTGCCACAGCATGTGTACAAGCTGTATGCGCTGTGTAGTTAAGGCACCGGAGGCGCTCATGTAGGCCCCCATGTTGCGCCCTAAGTCTCCCCAGTCTGTCATCGTGCATGCCTTCCTTCTCTCCCTCTCGTTCGTACTGTAGCAGTTGGGACTCTAACTTGGCTAGTGAGGTGGATAATTGTTTCCGTATATTCCACGTGGCTCCCAAGCAATAGCCCCGGATCACGGCAAGTGCCACGTGGGCACCGGGCGACGGCCTGCTTCCCAACTAAACTCAATCTTCAGGGGGTTATGGTCGGAGTGCCTCCTGCCCAGGTATTCTGACCCTTGTATGAGAGGGAGCAGTGACTGGGAGCCGATCACCCTGTCCAGCCGTACATGCAGGTCGTGCACCACCGAGTAGTATGAGTAAACACGGATAGTGGGGTGATGCGTACGCCATATATCAATCAGCGCCCAATGTGTGAGCCAATCTGTTAGTGCTTGGGCATTGGACACGGCTGCAGTCCGGTTAAGTGGGGGGAAGGATCTGTCTACGTGCACGTCTAGCACCGAGTTAAAGTCCCCGCCTAGCAACCAAGGGAGTCCCGTATGTGGAGTCAACGTGAGTGAGAGCTGTGTGAGGAAGGAAGCCTGGTCTATATTCGGCGCATAGATCGAGCCAAGTAGCACAGCCTTTAGTGTCCCATGTGCTAATGTGTATCTGCCATTGGGGTCTACGTCTGCTTTAGTGCACCTAAACGGTATGCCAGCCCTCACCCAAATGAGTGTGCCCTCGCGTCCGCCGAGTATGTGGTGCTGTAAATTTGACCTCTCCACCGATGATGCAGCCGGTCCAATTCCGTCTGTGTCATGTGGGTCTCCTGTAGGAGCGCTATTCCAATGCAGTGTCGTTGCAGGTATGCGAAGTCGGAGTAGCGTCCCGCAGGTGTGTGCATGCCGCGGATGTTCCACGTCAGTATGTTAATGCGCGTCATTACTCGGGTTAGGGGTCAGGGAATGTGTTTTTTTCAGGGGGTCCTGGCAGTGCATATGGATCACAAGATTTCCCTGTGTCATACCGATCTGGTGCAATAGGAACCAAAACTGAAATGTGAACAACATAACCGTATGGGCGAACCCAGGCAGGGGTCCGTCCAAACTTTTATAAGAGAACATCAAAATATATATTAGGTCAATGTGTTGCCTACGGGGTGTGTGCCTGGATGGTATTTGGCTACAACTATCCCCCTTATAGCACCGTATAGGGCGTGCCCCTAGCAGATCCTGCTTGGTGTGGACTGGAGGGAGCGGGTTTTCGTGTATGCAGACGTCACGACCAGGCATTTCAGTGTGTGGGCGTGTGTATCTGTGTCTGGGACAGAGGTGTCATGATCTCCCTCCCAATGTTTAAAGAGCCTGCATTGCGCTTCGGCCTGCCACCACCCCAGTTCTCAGCCTTGCCGGGGACTATGCTGAAGACATGTGCATGTTGCTACTTGCATATATCACCCTTGTCTGGACACCGATCAGTTTCAGTCTGCTTCATCCTATGATCTCATCCGCTGTCAGAGGGGTGACCACCGGCATGTAAGTGTCCTCTGACATGTCAATAGACGGTGAGGATGTCTCACTGACCATTATCATGTCTTGTTCATGAGAGGTTGACACCCCTTTATGAGATAGAGTGCTCAGGGTCAAAACTGCAGCCACCGCATTCTCCGCTCCACTCATGTTGTCTGGGCTCGTAGCCGCTGTGGTTGACTTTGTTTTCCGTTGTTGTCGACGCCTCCTTTGTCTTCTGCTTTCCTGGCTCCTCCCCCTCTGTATCCGATGGTCTGGCGCCCGACCACTGTCCAGTTTCCTCAAGCCAGTCCCATGCTTCCGCCGGTGTCTCGAAAAAACGAACCCCGTCCTTCGTGACCACCCTCAGTCTGGCAGGGTAAAGCAAGGAATAGGGAATTTCCCGCTTCCCGAGTTGGCGCTTCACAGCCTTACAGTTGCTTCTGCGTTGAAGCCGTATAATCCGGGAAGAACATGACTTGCGTTTCATCGACCTGTATCGCTCCCAACTTCCTTGTTTCACATAGGATCACCTCCCTATCCCTATAGTTGAAGAGTTTGAACAGGAATGGTCGTGGACGTGCTCCTGGCTTAGGCCTCTGCGCCGGTACCCGGTGTGCTCTTTCCACTACGAATTGGTCCGATAGTGTACCTTGAGGGAGAAGGCTCTGGAGCCAGGATTCCGTGTGGTGTTCTGGATTCTTCCCTTCTTTTCCCTCCAGCAGGCCCACCACTCGAATGTTGCTGCGCTGGGAGCGCCCCCTCTGCATCCTCTGCCCTGTCTTCAAGGGCGTGTATACGGTCGATCATATCCTGCAGTACCGCAGCATGACTATTTGTGATCGGTTGGAGTTCTTGAATTGCCTGGCCTTGCGTTGCTACCTTGTCCGCCAATTTTCTGTGGTTCGCGTGTAGGAGCGTGAAATCCGACGTGACTTTGTCAATTCCGGCTCTCCAGAGAGGTTCTAGTTTGGTCTAGGGTGGCATTAATCTTCTCCACAGCCGCAAGCATCAAGTCCATTTTAGTCTCAAGTGCGGCAGATCTGGAGTCCAACTCTGCACCAGTACTTCTTTGAACGGGGTCCTGACTGTTCGCCCAAGTTTGTTTTTGCTGTTGTTTGTCCGTAGGCGGCCCATTGCTAGCTGTTGTGCTGTGAGCATTTGTTATACTCGGCTGTGCTACAACGTACCCTATTGGTCTCCCACAACGTGCTGTCCACCGCGGTCGCCCCTCCGGTCACTTTGTGGGTCCAGGGCAATGAGGATTTACTTAATTGTGTCACCACAATTCCCGAGTCTTCCCGTGAGTGAGGCAGCCGTATTCGAAGGGTCACACGAGTATCCTCAATCAGAGATCTAACGGGCTCCTCCCAGCCCACTTGCCCCTCTCCTTGATGCTGCTGACTCCAACTCACACCGTACCGTGTGTGCGCTCCAGCTTCATCACAGGATAAGGCACCGCCCCACAACTCCGAGTTGCTGGCGATTCCTATGGGCCTTTGCGTCGGGGGGGGCGTTTCTGGACAGAAGGAGGAAGGCCTCTTATAGCTTCAGCGCCATAAGACGTATGCGCCACAGCAACTCCGCCTTGCCCCGGCAGTCAGTCCAGCTATTCCCATTGAGGGGTGATCGATTGTACCCCCCCCAGCTGCTCAACTGCGGTGGCTCCCGCTTGCCCCTCCTGTCTGCTTAGCCCTCCTCAAGGGCGGGTGCGTTCGCGGGGCTCCCTAATGTCTCTCAGGACCCCGTGACCGTGTAGGTTCCCACGTCGCGCTGCTCCTTGGCTTGCTATTCCCCAGTGTCCAACAGTCGTTACCTCCTCCCAGCAGACACGCAAGTCTGTAGTGTGCCGCGACCTCGTTCCTTGGCTGCGGTACCTGCACTCTTGTATGCAGACGGTCCTCTCCTACCGCTCCGCACCAACCTCCTTTTGGCCACAGACTAACAAGTTGGGGCGTCCCGGGGACAACAGTTACGTGGCCTGCTGCCGGGGGGGCTACTCTTCGGTGGACGCCTCTACCACCACGTGTACCAGCCTTGCTGCCCGGAGTGCCCTCATGCAGGCTGTCCCCCCAATCCAAGGGCGCACATCGACGGGGCCTGTCTGCCCACCCCGCTCCAGTCGTGTACAGGGCCAAAGGCGCGTCCCAACTGCCCGCGGCACTCCACAAAGGCGAGGGGAGAGGAGGGGAAGGATGTCCACCTCACTGCTGCCTTATAACATCCAAAGCCGGGGCAGGGCTCCCCCTAGGGGTACCAAGCTCTTCTCCCTCCCCGGGGGGTGATAGCGCCGCTCCCCCGTACCTCAGGACTGCCTGTGCAGAGGGGGCGCTGCTGTGTCAGTAATCGGCCCGGACTCAGCCGGGCGCCATTTTGTGTAACTGACGCGCTGGCTTTGCGTCCTCGCGGCTCCGACAGTTCTGCTCCAAAGACGTCTACAGCGCCCGTATGTCAGTAACCAGTCCGGACTCCGCCGGGCGCCATTTTGTGTAACTGACACGCCGGCTTCGCGTCCTCGCGGCTCCGACAGTCCTGCTCCAAAGATGTCTATAGCGCCAGTATGTCAGCACCGCTCTTCCTCTGGCTCCGCAGCGCCCGGTTTGTGCCCCACGGGGAGGGGGCGCAGTCAAATCATGACAATCCCAACCTGAGCCGCGATCCAGCGCGGGCCGCCGCCAAGTGCGTCCCGTGGCTTCCTCTCGTCCCGGTCTCCGCCTCGCAGGGAACAGCAGCGCCGGAGACGGCGATTCACGGCTCACCAGGTCCGCACAGCACTCACAGCTAGGTCACCTCTGTTAGGTGTGCACAGAGCACGCGTCAGGAGTATTTTACCGGATAATTGGGGGATAGTGAGACGGAGCGTTATAGACTCGCGTACGCCATATTGGCCAGCTAGCCACCGAGGTGCACACCTTCATATACTTAGGAATAAAAATATACTATAATGACACCAACCCCAATGAGGGCAATTGGGTTTGTATACAGTCAACGCTGAGAGCGCAAATCCTATTTTGGAAGACCCTAACACTGACCACAAAGGGCAAGATTGCATTATCCAAAATGGTACTACTCCCACACCTACTATATTATTTCGCTGATGTACCAGTCAATGGCCCCAGGACTTACTTTCGCGAGATTAATAGCATGATCTGTGACTTGATTTGGTGAGGACACTGACATATTGCCCTAAAAAAACCTAACCTTCTTGTGGTCAGGGGTGGCCTGGGCGCACCCTCCTTAGAACAATCTCCCCCCGACCCCCATGTCTCAACTATTTACGTGTGAACCAAGAAAAAACATACATTAATGATCTCCGCCAACTGAAAAACAATTCTAGGTGGACAGACTTAAAACCTATGACTGAAAGAAAAGTCTTCAAAATAATCGCAAACTTGAAGCCCACATCCCACACTACTGATTTCCTCTCTTCCACGCTAGTACTGAACCTCAACCAAATCGTTTCCCCGTTTTGGACTAAAATCAATGCCTCACTCTCATCAGTCCACATATTTGACTCCCTCCAAAATAGGCCAAATCACACTAATTCTCAGAAAACCAGGGACGAACCCAAACGACCTCAACAACATCAGAACCCTTACCAACCTTCCTTTCCTAGCCAAAACATTAGAGACATTTCTATTTCTATTTAACCCATTTGTAAAGCGCACGTAGACCAAGGTTTCATGGCGCTGATCAGAGTAGGGTGTGGACGGAGACTAATTCACTTTAGTTCATTCATGTGCCTGTGTAAACAGCCAAGTCTTAAGTTGTCTTCTGAACTGAAGTAGCTCAGAGCAGGAACGGATCTCAAATGGCAACGTGTTCCAAAGTTGTGGCGCCAGGAATCCTAAGCGACGGCCACCATATCGCTTTTTCTTAAACCTGGCACTAACAGGTTTTGATGTTTGGAACGGAGATCACGAATGGGGATGTGCCTGATTATCAGATCGTTGATGAAAATGGGACTGTAGCAGTTCAAGGACTTAAATGTTAAGCAGGCAGTTTTGAAGATTGACCGTTGAAGCAATGGGAGCCAATGCAGTTGTTTTAGTAGGGGTTTGGCCGATTGCCATTTGGGTAGTTGGTAGATCAATCTCGCGGCTGGTTCTGTACCAGATGGAGCCTCTTTATCTGATACAGGGGAAGACCCAGGTAGATGGAATTAGCATAGTCCAGGTGAGACAGGACAAGTCCTATCACAACCTGGATCAGTGCTGCCTGGGTGAGCAGATGGTGGATCTTCTGAATCTTACGTAACTGGAAGAAACACTTCGATACCACTGAACCCACTTGGGTGTTTAGCGAAAGATCGCGATCGATGTTAACCCCTAAACTTTTTACAGCAGAGGCCGGTTTGGGCAGAGGACCAAGTTCTGTGGGCCAATAGTGGGGGCCCCAGTGAATGCAGCTATCTCCTATCAATAACACCTCCGTTTTCCCGGGGTTTAGTTTCAACTGGTTATGGTCCATCCAGTGACGGATGAATACCATAGTTTCCTGGAAATCGGTGATGGACTTAGTGGAGTTATCAATAGTAAAAGACAGCTGCAGATCATCCGCATAGTTAAACGTGGATACTTGCCTCTGTTTTAGAGCTTTGATTAAGGGGAGGAGGTACAGGTTGAATAGATGTGGGGACAGGGAGGATCCCTGTGGGACTCCGCAGGTGGTATTCAGCCTGGGGGCAGTGAAGGTGGATAAATGAACTGCCTGCGTACGATCCTCCAAAAAGGAAGTGATCCATTTCATGGCAGTGCCCTGAAAGCCTGCCCGTCCGACACGGTCCACCAAGATGGTATGGTCCACCGTGTCGAACGCGGCAGACAGATCTAAAAGGACCAGTGCTTGGGGGATGCTTGCATCAACCTTCCTTCGGAGCTCGTCCAGGACTGCCAGAATGACTGCCTCTGTAAAATGACCCGGTCGAAAACCAGCCTGATGGGAGTCCAGATGTCCAGTGTCTTCCATGAAATCGGACATACACTTTGCCACATGTGCCTCTAATACCTTGGCTAGGTAAGGGAGCTGAGAGATCGGGCGATAGTTGGAGGGTTCCGAAGTGTCGGCCCCGATCTTTTTCAGCAAGGGAACCACTATCGCGTCCTTAAATGATCTGGGGACACATCCTTGAGAGATTGATGAATTGAGCAAAGACAGAGCAGGTTGAGGGGAGGAAGAAAAAACCTCCCTCAATATATATGGTGGGCAGCAGTCCCGAGGAGAGACAGATTTTACTTTGGACAGTAAAAGAAAAAATGTTTCCTCACTAATTGAGGGAAAAATGTCCATGATAGAGTTGTTCATGATAGTGTCCTTCGGTGGCTTAGTTGATGGGGGGCATATGATACTAGCTTTAATGGCTGTAATTTTATCCAAAAAGGAGTAGTTCAATTTGTCACATAGCTCTGGAGAGGGAGTGGGTTTAAGTGACAGTCTATCCGGGTTGGATAGCTCATCCACTATTGAAAAGATCTCTTTCGATTTGTTGGAAGAGGTAAGGATTCTCGAAGAGAAGTGTACAACCTTTGCTGCTTTAATAGCTTTATTGTATTTGACCTGTTCTTGTTTATAGAGGATCCTGTCCCCTGGGTCATAGCCCACTCTCCATTTCCTTTCTTTTTGGCGAAGTGCCAATTTCATTCCTTTCAATTCCTTGGTGAACCATTTGTGAGCTTCAGCCTTACGGTTGATTCTGATTTTTTTTAAGGGAGCAAAATGGTTACTGGCTGTAATTAACCAAGATGCGATCTGAGATTCCTGAAGATCTACATCCTGCACCGAGCAAGGCGTAGAGCTGGTTAACATATTCAAGAATTCTACTTTATCAATAGCGCCCCAGCATCTAACTGTGCCACCTTCGGCTAGGGGGGACTTAGTTCTTATAGGCAGCGTTAGTTGAAATGAGACCAAAAAGTGGTCCGACCATATACATGGAAGTACTGTTAAGGCAGAGATGATCAGGGTTTTAGTCCAGATTTGGTCCAATATATGACCTTTCTGATGAGTGGGTTTTAGAAGATATTGCGTTAAATTGAGATTCGTGAGAAGGTTAGTAAATTCAAGGGAGTGGGGGCCGCCTAGCGGATCACCAAACCAATAATTAAAATCGCCGATGAGTAGCAGATTAGAGTATTTCGTAGCTAGATCCGCTACCTGCTCGCTCAAGGCGAGGGGAAAAAGGGGCATGGGCTGGGGGGCCTGTAAACAATAATACAGATGAGGGAGGTATAATCGGAGTCTAACTTGATTACAGCATTATCTGCCACAGCCAGATTCAGCGGCGTGATGGTTGTGAAAATGTGTTTGCGCTGGATAATAGCCGCTACTCCACCACCCGCTTTCCCCGGTGAGCGATCAGTGTGGAGTATATAGTAATCTAAGGGAAGAGCAGCAAGTATATCCGGAGTGGAATCAGGGGTCAGCCATGTTTCAGTAAGAAACAGAATATCAGGAGATTCTGTCGAGAGTAGTGTAAAGATCTCCATTTTATGTCCCACTAAAGAGCGAGTGTTAAGGTAAGAGATACGAAAAGTCACCTGATTAACAGGGAGAGTTGTGCCAATTTTCCCCTGGCACTGCGCTAGTTCCGGAAATTTGCTGCGTATTTGCAATAGTCCCAGATTTGCGAGGCGCTCCTGGGTACCCACATCCGGAATTAAAGATAGCTCCTGAAGGTTGCAGAGAGTCTCTGGAGAGTATTTCAGTATTTGCCCAGAGTGCAGTGACCCATGGCGCGGACGGGCGCAGACGGGCTTGCCATTGGCGCGTCTTCGGCGCGCCGCCGCGCCCGCTGCGCGGACGATTGAGTGGTGCCATAAATAGTATGGTAGAGGAGGTTGGGAGGGGCCAGGCTGCTAGAGCGCAACCTGCCTCCTACCCCTAAGATGGCGGCTAGAGTGTCGGTCTGAGCAGCAGTTGATCGGCTGCGAGACCGGCGATGTGGGGGTGGGCAGGATTCGAGTCCCCAGTGAGAATGCACAGGTTAGCAGGCTAAATTAAAATTTCTAAGTCAAGTGATTTTTAAAATTCCTCTAACACAAGTGTCACATTCAAAAACACGAAATAAATCAGTAGCTCCTGGCTACAGCCTCCTCATGATCCTAAAGCTCCTGTGAGCTCGGGTGCGCGCGGTTCCTGGCGCTTTTTGAGGTCGGGAGGGGCCAGGCTGCTAGAGCGCAACCTGCCTCCTACCCCCAAGATGGCGGCTAGAGTGTCGGTCTGAGCAGCAGTTGATCGGCTGCGAGACCGGCGATGTACAGTACAAAGCAAAGTTGTAAAGAAATATGACTTTGTTGTAATGTAGCACCACTATATATATTTTTTTTAAGGGGATTCTGTACAAAAAAGAAACGAATCTCAGTTTTGGCAGATAAAAAAAAAAATTGGCAATTGGTGATAGTTTTTCAAGAATTACACACTAGTCCCAAGGCAGTGAAAACAGACGAAGAATCCAGGCCTTCCGGTTCCAAAGTCTTATGATACTAGACTGGATTTCCTTGACTAGCGTTTTTCAATTTTGTTTGGCCCAATTTAGTATTACAGCCCTCGAATGGAAGGAAAAAGCAGCCACCACAAAAGTTGTGCTGTCTGCATGTGAGAGTTTTTTTCAATGAAAATTTTATGAATTGAATTTGATACCTTTCACATAAGTTGGAAATTGGGCAAGATCAAAAAATGAAACCACGAAATCCGCTGTCTTTTTATGAAGGCTGTAAAGAGGTTGGAGACAGCTTGGGCTGCGCCAACTATCGGACGAGCTATTTTCCAGGAGTTCTGTTGTAAAAGCGAATAATAGGCTTGCAAGTGGGGTTGGGCAGTGGCAAGCATTCTAAAGGGTCCATCCATTCAAAGGCCGTGTTCCCGAAGCTCATCAAGCGGGCCTCCATTGTCTGGCTCCTTTCAGAAAAGACTTTTCGCTCCTTCCTGCCCACGGTAGAACGGATGCATTATGCAGGCTCCTTGTCTACTTTTGTTTTACTCATTTTGTTGGGTTGTTCATTGTCTTCGTTCTTTTTGTCGTGACTGAGCAATGTTGGTGGACTCGTCAGCGTAACAGAATGCAGCGCAACATTTGCCAACGAATGCCTGTTGAGCCAAATTGCTCGTAACAAGGGTGTCATTTTCAAATGCACAGCGCTTAGAAAGGGTTTAGGTGCGGTATAAAACGCGGTACCATGTTTAATTATCAGCAAGATACACCGTAGAGTCCTGGCTGTGGTGAGCGAATGAAGGTAGCAATCATGGGGTACGCTTGGCAGGGGGCGTGGGAGTTGCCGAAAATCGTGTGAACGGTTTTTCATGGGTTTGAGGAAGGCTCACCACATTTCTTAAGTAATTTATTTCCGGTGTCTTGTATGGCGCTGACTTTACACGCTTGGCTACGTGTTACATAAACGATCTATATGTGTTACTGACTGCCGCCGATTGTACCATTTCATCCGATTTTGCGTCATTTGCCCGTGTATAGTGTTATTTTGCATTTCTAATGAATAGAGGTGTGACTGATGTTCCTATTATCTGTCCCCTTTAAAAGCATTCTTCTCCCATCTGTAGAGTGTTTTCGCTCACAGGCGTCACTCAGATCTGTGTATCTATTTTCTTGCTAGTTGGTCACGCGGGGATAATCGATCTTCTCCTCCTGATTTATCTCTTAAACCTGGCAAATATATCTTGTTTTGGTGAGCACTCTTTTATCTTATTGCACTGCCCGCAAAAGTCGTAATCTAACACTTTCGTGCGACCCCTTTCTTTGGCGTCCGATGTCTTATTTTGGTCTTCTCAAATCTAAATGGTGTTACATTCCTGTAATGTTAGCGTCCGCCAAGTTCCAGATTATGCGCACATTTTGATGATTTTGCAGTTTGCAATGTTTCCCCACTGAGCACTGGTCGTTGGCTTGGAATTTTTCTACTGTTGAGCTTGGCCTTTTTTCTATTATTACTTCTGCTTATCAAAAATAGTGAAGCCTTTCAAATATTGTAAAGGCGTTATGTAAAACTCACTGCTGTACTGTTGATTATGCATGAACTGCCCTTGGACTTTCATTAAAATGTCTTGAGAATGCTGTGGTTGACATATGCTCTTTGTTGCTTATGCAAGGCAGTCCACAGTGTGTAAGTCTGTAGAACAGGCCCCTTAACCTGCTTAATTCTCACAGGTTCATTCATTACTGGTGTTTAATGACAGTTCCTAAGTACCAGTCATTTCACGCATGCGCACTAACTCTGTAAATTGTATTTATATAGTGCTTACTACCCATTGCGAGGCGTTGAAGCACTTTGCAGCGAGTAGCACGCTAGACCGGAACCCAAGATTAGAGTTTTATAATAAGTAGTAGTATAATTAGTAGTGCATTACTTGTGCTAGGTTTGTGCTCTTGATTTCTTGTGTGTTAGTATACTTTGCACTCAGCATACCCGTCGCTCTCACGCAGTCACCCCAGCACATACACGCTCGATTCCTGCCGTTTTAGGGCAAGGCACCGAGCAGCAGGGAATTAGTGGCGGCCATTTTGGGGCGGGACAGAGCGGTGAGAGCGCTCTAGTCTCGGCGTTAAAAGGAGCCCCCAGGCAGTGTCTTGCGAGTCAGCAAGCACTCAGGCAGAGGTTATCCTTCTGCTAAACATCCTGTGAGAGAACTTTTAAAATCGTTTTGCTGTACACTTGTCAGAGGACATTGTAAACTGTTTAGGGGATTTAATTGAAGCGAATATTTTAAAACTGCATTTGTGGCAAATAATTGTATTTCTGTGTTTTTAAAATTCACAAAATTGCACTCAGCATACCCGTCGCTCTCACGCAGTCACCCCAGCACATACACGCTCGATTCCTGCCGTTTTAGGGCAAGGCACCGAGCAGCAGGGAATTAGTGGCGGCCATTTTGGAGCGGGACAGAGCGGTGAGAGCGCTCTAGTCTCGGCGTTAAAAGGAAACAGTCCCTTTCCGCGTCAGCGGACGCGTTTCAGCGGACGCGCCTCGTCTTCGCCGGAGTCCAGCCAGAGTCAGCCCGTCTGTGCCCGTCCGGGCCAGGCCGGGACACAGGGCACACATCTCTGCCCTTCCTATTCTAAAGGTATGCTAACTGGTGCTCAACTCAGGGCGTTACGCCCCATTAGCCATGACACATGCATAACCTTGAACCCGCTACTAGCTGATGCACAAATATGCCCTGAGTGCACCCTTACTTTGACTAACTACCAGCCCTATCCTGACACCCCACAGGGTACTGGTTTTAAATCCCACCAACAGAGAGAGAATTCTAACGTTTTCACATTTTACCTGATAAATTGTCGTTCACTACCTCAGCACAAATTAGATATTTTCCATCTATTGACTGAAAAAAAGCCCTGCGCCATATTTTTAACTGAGACGTGGCTCCATGACGGATCGGGCCCCGATGTTGCAACCGCCCTCCCCCCGAACTATGCTATTGCTAGGAGAGATCGGGTAGGCCAAACAGGAGGGGGTATCGCGATTATTCACAGCAGAGACTATGTGTGCAACTTTGAACCTGCAGATATCCCGAACTGCGAAGCAGCATCTTTCAAAATTACCCTCAGTCCTAATTTTACCTTCTCCGGCTTATTGATTTATCGACCGCCAGTAAATAATCCCTCTTGGTCAGATAATTTGGCAAATTTCATCCTACCCCAACACCTCAAAGCCCAAAATTTCACCTTACTAGGAGATCTGAATCTTCACCTAGATGATGACAACAACAAGACCTGCAAAAACTTAATAGATGACCTCATGGTGTTAGACATGACGCTACGAAATAGTGGTCCAACTCACAAAGCTGGACACTTGTTGGACCCTATAATATCAAATATGAAAGAACTTTCATGGCTTAACACTACGCCTGTTCTTTGGTCAGATCATTTTCTACAAAGTTTCGCTATTTCACTTAAACCCAAAAAAGGTCCAATTACGACCCCTTCAGAATCTTTTAGAAGAAACTGGAAATCTCTAAACCTGGAGGATCTCAACAATGCTTTGAAGGAAGATCACCCATGTTTAGATGGAGACATGGATAGCGTTGCAGAGTCGACACAAACGTGGTTAACTGGCGCGGTTGATACTTGCCTGCCCTTAGCCCGTTGCAAAGGGAAAGTACATCGCCCTCCTGCCCCCTGGTTCACAGAAGCTCTGAAGAAAGATAAATCTATCTGTAAGACTCTAGAGAGGCAGTGGCGAAAAAACTACGACCTCTACCAAAAAGAAGTGTATCGAAAGGCCAGAAACTGTTACCATTCAGCATGCATGAAAGCAAAAGCATGCTATGTTACCAACACTATTAACATGGCCAAAAACAAATCCCAGACTCTCTTTAATATGGTAAAAGAGTTAGCTGGTGAAAACTCTAGAGCAGAACCTACCCCTCTCAATACCCAGCAATGCCAGGACTTGGCTTCTTTTTTCACTAATAAGATTGAGAACATTGTCTCTAATATTAAAAATGACAGCATGATCACAGACAAGAAAGGAAACACCTCCCTAGCCCCTAGAGGAAACTGTCATCTTGAAGCCTGGCCTCCCATGAAATTGGACACACTGAAGGAACTACTAAAATCTATCAAATCGGGTTCCCCACGTGACCCTATTCCTATCAGTATCATAAACAAATTAGAGGACGCTGCTTTGATTTCCATAGCAGAGATACTGAATGCCTCCATAGAGCAAGCCACAGTTCCTGCTCTATGGAAACATGCTATGGTCAGCCCTCTACTTAAAAAACCAGGCGCAGACCCTATGATATTGGCCAATTATCGTCCCATCTCATTACTGCCAGCTTTTTCAAAAATCTTAGAGAGGCATATCCACAAGGCACTTTCAACCTATGTGGAAAACAATGAGCTCCTGCATTCGTCCCAATCTGGGTTTAGGAGTGGTTTTTCTACCGAGACGGCCCTGCTCGGGGTCACAGAAAAGATCAGAGAGCTTATGGATGATGGCCAAACAGTAGCACTGGTCTTGTTAGATCTTAGTGCGGCTTTCGACACCATTTCTCACTCCATACTGCTTGACAGACTGGGGGAGAATGGTGTCGAGGGCAAAGCTCTGGAATGGATTAGATCCTACTTATTCCTCCGCACTTTCCAGATCTCCTCTTCGGAGGCATGCTCTGAGGTATTCCACTCTCCTCATGGTGTGCCACAGGTATCAATTCTGAGCCCTCTGTTTTTTAATTTGTACCTACGACCACTGGCCAACCTTGTAGAAAACTTTGGTCTCAGTTTAATGACTTATGCAGATGACTCGCAAGTCCTGTTTTCACTCTCCAAATCCGACTTGTCTGTCCCATCTGCATTAAAAGTAGGCCTCCAAGAAATATTCAGTTGGATGTCAGCCAACCAACTTAAATTAAATGGAGATAAAACAGAGGTCCTATTGTTAGGGAATAGCAAAGATCTCTGGAACGATTCCCACTGGCCATTGTCACTAGGTAAACTTCCACCTTCAGCCTCTCAGGTTAGAAACCTTGGGGTCATTATTGATGACAGTCTATCTATGACTCAGCAAGCAAACAAAGTGGCAGGTATATGTTTTACCATTCTTAAATGGTTACGAAAAATAGTCTGGATGTTGCCATCTAACACCCAGAAGACCGTGGTCAATGCCTTAGTGACATCTCGGCTTGATTACGGTAACATCTTATACCTGGGCTCAAACAAGGCAGTGATAAAGCGTCTGCAATTAGTGCAGAACGCTGCGGCCAGACTGCTCTACAAAATCCCTAGATCCGCTAGGATCACCAAACATCTTAGGGATCTGCATTGGCTTAGGGTTGAAAATCGAATTCGTTTCAAGGCCCTGAATTACCTATTTAAAATCAAAGCTGGCAGTGCCCCCAAATATCTACAGGCCCTTGCTAAACCCTATTTCCCAAACCGCAGTCTTCGTTCAGGCTCAGCTGCGGACTTTGTGGTACCAAGGTTCAAACGGGCCAGAATAGGCTGGAGATCCTTTTCTTACCTGGGTCCAACGCTGTGGAACTCACTGCCTATTCATATACGCAAGGAGGAAAGCTACATGACTTTCAGAAAAAGCGTAAAAACTTGGCTGTTCAACAAATAAATGCTTTGACTGTTCTCTCTACATTGGTATCTTGTGTCTTGCTGGTCTGGCGCCGGGAAACCCTTTGTGGGTAGCTGTGCGCTTTACAAGTGCTATAAAATAAATAAATAAATATTTTAGAGTAGGGATAGAAAGATGGGAATGTATGTGAAAGGGGAAGTAGTTGTTTTAGTTAGTAGTGGTCATGTGTGCGTGTTAGGTGGATGACATCGTTAAAAAGGAGAAGAAGTTTGAGAGGATGTTTGGGAGTTCATAGTAGTCAGAACGGTTTGGGATGAGTCAGAGAGGAAGGATGTGACAATGTTTGAAGGGTGGTTTGTGTGTGTGTATGTTTATATATTTAGGTATATATATATTCACTTAAAAAACAAAGGTTACATGATCGTTCTAGTTAGGAAATAGAATTTAAAAAACCTTAGAGATTCACTGGGAAAAACCAAAGGTTACAGGGACGTTAAGGTTAGGCTTAGATTACACTCAAACAAATCCAGTGAAATTAAGCAGTTATAGTTACCAGAGCTAACGATAACTTACGCCCCTGCAAGGCACGGCTTATGACCTCACATATTACATAATTCATGACATGGTCCGTGACATCACTGATGTAATCTCAAATGACATCACTGATGACATCATCCAATGAGTGTAACTATTTTTTAAGAGTTCATGGGTCTTAAACCTATATACTAACCTATTACAAAAGTACAATTATTATACGAGGTGCACTATTACTGAGTGATACTACTTCTAACATGTATTTAGTGAGTTGCTGTGCAACTGTATAAATCCTAGTGTGTGTGGGTGACTGTATGGGTGGATAAGTGGGTGTGTGAAGAGCTGTGTGGGTGAGTGAAATGCTTTGTGACTGGCTGTATTGGCGAGTGAGTGGGTGTGTCAGTGGCTGTTTGGTTGAGTGAGTGGCAGTGTGAGTGGCTCTATGGGTGGGTAACTGGGATTGTAGCAATTGAGTGACTGTCTGAATGGCTGTGTGAGTGGGTGTTTGAGTGGATCTTTGTTTAAGTGAGTTGGTGGGGAGTGGCTGTATTGGAGAGTGAGTGTGTGAATGGCTGTATGGGTGAGTGAGCGGATGTGTATGTGCCTGTATGGATTGTGAATGGGTATATAAGTGTGTGGTTGTGCGAATTAGTGTGTCAGTGCTTGTGTGGGTGGATGAGTGGCTGTGTGAATGACTGTGTAGGCGAATAAGTGGGTGTGTCAGTAGCTGTATGACTCTTTGAGTGGCTGTATAGGTGAGTGACTGATTGTATGAGTAGCTGTATAGGTGAGTGAATGGTTGTGTTAGTGGCTCTATGGAGGAGTGAGTGGGTGTGTGAGTATTGGTATGGGTATGTGAGTGGATGTGTGAGTGGGCATACAAGAGGCTGTATGGGGGTGTGAGTGGTTCTGTGGATGATGTCATTAGTGATGCCACCAGTGATGTAATCAGTAATGTCACTGACAATGTCACGAATGATGTAATATGGGAGGTCATAAGCTGTGCATTAGAGGGGCGTAAACTGGAGTTAGCTTAGGTAACTATAACTGCTGAATTTCACTGGTTTTGTACGAGCAACTCTGAGCCTAAATATAACATCCTTGTAACCTTTGGTTTTTCTCAGTGAATTCCTAAGGTTTTTTAGATTCTATTTCCTAGCTATAACGTCCCTGTAATATTTGTTTTTTTAAGTGAATTTCTATGGTTTTTTAACTAGTAGTCGTGTTGGCAGATGTTGGGGATAAGGGGCGAGCCTCCGTCCTGCTCTTAGGAATCCTACTGTGTTGGACTTACTGGAGGTAATAGGGGGCTTCTGGGCCCTCGGGAACCCTCAGCATCCAAGAGAACTTCAACCACCCAAAACAGCAGTGCACCAAGAAGGCACGTTTGCTGAGTGGTGAAGAAAGGGGCGTAGCCCCTGAAGACCTCTCCGCAATTCCGCTGTGTGGAACTTACTGGAGGTTTCGGGAGGGCTTGTTGGCCCCCAAGGACACTCTGCAGCCATGGGGACTTAATTCCTCAACCAGTTGTGTGCCAGGAGGCACGTTTGCAGAGTGGCAGTGAAAGGGGGCGTGGCCTCTGGCAACTTGCCAATCTCGCTTTATTATTATATATTTTTTTATTTATTAAGGGAGGGGGGCCACATGCCTCTACTGTGGGTCCCACCCATCGAACACAACAAGATGATGGACGGAGTGCTGAAACTTTTTAAACACTCACCCCCAGTCAAGAGATCTGGGTTAAAGCCATTGTTCTTTTGCTCACCATGCCACCCCAGTTTAGACCCAGCCATATGCAAATCAGTCTTGCTCCAGTTCCTCATGGTAACAGTCTGTCCACTGATGAGGACTGCTGGGGAGTCTGAATGCCCAAGCGGTCCCTGCTAGCTTTCCGCCTCTTGCGGGAGCAGGCATTGCTAACATGCAAATCTATCTGTGTAGCAGTAAAGATTCCTCCAAGCTATAGCAAATAGCTATGTCCCAGAGGTGGGCACCCCAGAACATAGCTGAAGGCGGCCCTGGGGGGTGGTGGTCCCCAGGGCCATCTATGGAGGGGTCTCCCCTCCTTTCATAGAATTTGCCCTGGGAGGTGGTGGTTCCCAGGGCTGCGGGGGGGGCACAAGGATCCCCCCCCCCCACACACACATTAGGTTTAACAAAATCCCTGGGGAGGTGGGTGCCTCCGGGGCTACAGGGGGGTCCATGCGGCCACCTGCATTTTTTAAACATAGAATCCCAAGGATCCAAGAGGCCCTCCCCATTGATAAATAAATAAGACCTGGTGGTGTTGGTCCCTGGGGCAGCGGGGGAGGCCATAGGGGCCTCCCCCATATTTTTTTTACTAAGCAAGCCCTGCGGAGGTGGTGGGCCCGGGGCATAATTTAGCCCCAGGGAGGGGGTAGCATGCATCCCCCTCCATTATTAAAATGCCCTAGGACCTGGCCCACCCAGAGGGCGATTTAGGTTTTTTCTCAATTTTTCAGCAACATTGAATGTTAAGAAATGTTTTAACTCCCGGCGGGGTCCCTTTGGGGCCCTCCCACCATGGGGTCAGGGTAATCCTACCCTGCCCCCTTTTCTTTATGTTTTTAACTTTTTTGTGGGATGTTAGAGGTTCCGGCACTGACCAGTTGTAATACCAGCAGGAACACCTCATGTGACTTTTCGAAATATATAAAGGAAATGCACATGATTTAGCACACTTCATTATTATTATGCATTGAGAAAGGCTACTTGCCAAAACTCGTCTGCTTAAATAAATGGAATGATGAGTGCTTCGAGTCTGTTTTGTTGAAACGTATTGTCCATATTTACGCGAGTCCACCCACACGATCGGAGGCACCTGTCTGTGATTTCGCCATGTACCTGGTGGACATTTTGTTGGACATTGTAATTGGTCAGTGCCTGAACCGCCAGCATTGGGAACACAGGAAGTACTTGGCAGCAGACAAGGATCGCAAATTATTTCATTTGGGGGATTGAGGTCATCGGACCAACACCTACTGTGATGAGGTACAATGATTTTGATATATGCTGGCAAGGCCAGGGAGGTACCCCAGGTATACCATCTCTGGATATGTAATATTATGACCCATGAAGTCTGTGGTAGCCCATTCGGGGAAGATATTGGGCAGAAGGAGTCAATTGATTGTGCCTGTTAGCGTAAGAGAACATTACTAAATACCTGCAGTGTTTTGTCCATTCTGAGGAAATATGATTCACTGAAGATCTGTAATTACTAAAAAAAAATTGTGAACATGCAGGTTATTTGATTTGGATTATTTGAGAATTTTACCATGCAAATATGGCGGCTGAAAAAAAAGTATAGAGACTTTAATGGCAACAGTCCTCTTTCCTTTGCCACATTCTAATTTCCCAGCAGGAACACCTGATATGACTTTTCGACTGACATTGATAAAGGCATTCTGCTGAAAGACGTCTGTCTATACTGCTGATCCAATAAATATTGAATTGATTTTCCCTACCGTGAGTGCTGGCCTCTTTGTCTTCTGAGCCTTGGATTTATAACGAGTGCACCCTCGTGTGACGTAGCACCCGCCTGCGAGTGCTGAAGTAACTGATTCAATTGGACCCTCGGAAAACACACACACACACTTCTTTAAGTTTTAGTAGCAGGCATAACAATCTCTATATATGTACATAGAAACAGCAATTATGACATGGTCTGATGTACACATGTATGTTGTGGTGTAACATACATTTTACCCCTCATATAAATGTATTCGCTTATAATGGGAAGCATGGTGCAATATATAATGTCACATGTATAACAACCACCTCATCTCTATAACGTGAGAAGCATAGTTTGTTGTGTCTGAGTATACTGCTGTTGTGCAATATTGTGTTGTGAGTATAATTGTCATGTGGGAAAGAGACCATTTTTGACTAATCTTCTGAAGCTGAGATGGTTGTCAGTGGATCTTATGATTGTAGCTAACAAATTCCATAGTTTGGCTGCTTGAATAGAGAAATATGTTCAACTCATGGTTTTTTCTTGTAGGAATTTTGAGACACAGAGCCATTCTCAAGCATAGGTTCCTTTGTTGTACACATTTTGTTGGTTTTCTTCCTGCTGAAGAGTGGTCCTTTTCCATGTATTGACTTGCGTGCGATACAAAGCAGCTTGAAGTTGGATCTTCTGGTAACCAGTGTAGGTCCCTCAAGACATGGGTTGTGTGCTTGTGGCTTTACATGTAGGATGATTCTAGTGGCAGTATTCAGAATTTTATGTTAACTTCTAATAATTGTCAAAGGTGAGGCATGATACAGACCATTAACATAATCCAATTTTGATAGGACAAGCGAGATAGTTGCTTGAGCCTTGTGGGGAAATCCTAGGTGCGGGAAGTGCGTTGCAGTGCTTGCATTGTGAGAAAATCTGATTTGGCTACTTTATCGACTTGTGCATTCATTCACAGCTTGGCATCCGTGGTAATTCATAGGGTGCTTACAGCCTTAAATATTTTGGGTGGTTGTCCTAGATCGTCAGGCCAAGCGAAGAGAGGGGTCATAGGTTTTCCAGTCACCACAGGTGAGTATTTCTGTTTTGGGAGCATTTATTTTGAGGTGGCTCCATTCTTTGGTCAACGTCCCGGAGGGAACTGAAGATTTTTTGATGTTCCAGTATGCTTTGACTTTCCAGTTTCAGAAGTATGCATGTGTCATCTGTGTAGTTACAGAAGGTGATGTCGAAACCACTGATCAGCCCTGGTAATGATTTCATGTAGATGTTGGAAAACGTGGGTGAGAGGTTTGAGCCTTGAGGGACTCCTGCTTTAATGCAATATGGTTTAGAAAAGAATGGAGAAGTATATATAATGTTTGTTGGATTGTGTAGGTGCAGTGTAAGAGTCATGCCCTCTATTCCTGCTTCTTCGAAACCCTGGATTAATATATCATGATCCACTGTGTCAAAGGTCACCGAAAGGTCCAAGAGAAGAAGGGCAGCAACCCGCTTTTTGTCTACAGTGTTTTTAACATCAACAAAGATAGCGATTAGGGCAGATTTAGTTTCTCCTCCTGGACAGAATCCATTTTGGAAGTCGAAAAGTATGGAAATGTCTTCAATGACCTGTCACATCTGGGTGAAAGCTGCCCCCTCTTTAACTTTTCCCAAGAGTGATCCATTTGCTATGGGTCTATAGTTGTTGGGGGTCTTGATTGTCCAGGTTATTTAAAATAAAAAAAATAAGGGGCATTTGTATGATTCTTTTAAATCTTCTTGGAAAACTCCTGTCATTAAGTAGGTGTTGATGAGTGTTCTCACAGGGATGGCTGCTGAATTTGATTTGTCCGGCTTGCTAGCTTTGGCAAGATCCAGAAAATCAGTTGGTGATAATTCCTTGAAGGAGAGTAGAGGCTGGGTTTTCCTTTCCCTGCAGGGGTTTGTTGAACATGGCTTGCGGATGTTTTTTTAAATATATTTATTTAAGTAAGAACCCAACATGTTGTTTTAGTTGAGGAATGATTTTCCAGTTTGTCTCTACATTCTTGAGAAATGGGATTGGCAGCTTCTGTGAATTTTGGCTTATGACATTCCATGAGTATTTTATTACATTCTTTATTGGCGTACTTTGCCTTGTGGATTCAGCTAGAATAATATTTTTTTTTGCCTTTTTGATTGTTAACTTGTATATCTGTTGTGTCTTTGTAGACCTATCCTATATTAATGATTGTTTGCTTTGAGCCAGTTGTGTTGAAGCTTAGAAATTAGTTTTATGTTCTTTTTTAATTTGCAATTCATCCAGGGGTTATCTATTCTTTTGTTATGTATAGATGTTTCAGAGGAATCCCACCAGACCTCGCCCACTTATGAAATGGCAAGCAGGTCCCATTTTCCATGTTCTTCAACCTGTTGTAGGCATGCCAGCAGCAGAACAGATTCCCAATGTGGTGGATCCAGCGTCACTTGGTCTTTCCACCCCAATATTAGTGTTGCTCTATGCCAAATCTTGATCACCATGGTGGCTGCACTTTGCAATCTGGTGACCCCACCAGTCCTGTACAGCTCACTGGGGTATACCAAGTATCTATAGTCCTCCTGTCTTTCTGCATAAGCCAATGGTTTCTGTTATGTTGCAAATTCCCAGTCATTGATAAACTGCAAGTGGGCCACCCAGTAATAGATCCTTAGGTTCTAGATGGCCATCCCCAGATCAACTAGCTTCCGGGTCAGAGCGGCGAGGTCAATCAGAGGCAGGCACCATCACATAGTAACTGTCTAGTCGCTGCGTCTAATTCTCTGAAAAACGTATCCGGGACCTCAAATAAAGTATTCTGGAATATGTATAGAACCATGGCTAGATACATCAACTTGTACAGGTCAGCCCAACCCAACATCGAGATGGGGAGCTTTCGCCCGCGGGATACTGCCCATTTATATTCTGCCAGAATCCGCTCTAGATTCTCCTGGAGTAACACGTCCCTCCTCACGGTCACATAAATGCCCAGGTATTAGAAACTGATAGATTTCCATTTCAGACCACCTACTGGTTGGGTTTCAGTCTATTATCTGTAACATAATAATTTTTCTTCAGTTAATATGCATTCCCGCGTATGTCCCAAAAACATAAAGGATATAGATAATTGGGAGGGCGGGTCAATCCCCCAAATATTGATCGTGACAGTGATGGGAACCTCAATGACTCGGGAAGTACCTTTGCTTCTGACGGCACACAGAGATCTTAGGTTATTTTACCAGCATTTGAATATCACATGTCTACAATTTGTGTGGTCTTGTAGGAGTTTTATAACTGATGTGCCCTTTGCACATGACTTTGAGATCTTTCACTGAGCAATCATAATAATAATAAAAATGAATTCACATTTGTAAAGCACAAATGTATCACCCCTAAGGGTATCCAGGCTCTGGAGGGCGGAGGTGGGGGGGCTGTTGAGGAGATTAAGTGAGCTATTGCCCAGAGCCGCATGATGCTGAGCTGCCACCTGCGCCAGGGATCGAACAGTGAACCCAGCGCTCTGGAGTCAGCCACTCTGGCCGCTGCACAACACCTCTTGGGTTATGCTGTCATTTTCTTTTGTTACTTACATAGCCACAGAACTGTGTTGCCCATGTGAGTTTAGTCTGGTTTAGCTACCGTTTTCTTATCTGGCTGTCGGGGTAAAGTTGTGTTAGGAGTAGTGTGTGCTGTTGTTGTCAGATCTTAGCCAGATAGATGGATTTGATGCCATGTTTGTGTTGGTGAGGATGTGAATGCGGTTTGACTTAGATGTTCTCTTGGCTCTGTGAGGGAATGGTATATAACTACATAATCTTTTGTGGAGGAATGAACCTTTTGCTAGGTCTATGGCTTAGGTGCCATCATGTACGCATGATGGAGTTGGAAAGATCTTTTGAACTTGTTCTGTTGGTATATTTTTATCTGGATTAGGCGGAACTGAGATGCAGATGGTTTATAAGTACTTTTAGGAGCCACTTGATAGCATCCATATCAAGTATCTGAACCTTGCGAATGTATGTAAAATTATCTGTCTAATGTATATGAACAAAAGAAAGGGTTAGAGCATAAATTCCAGCACCAGTCAATTCTTATGTGTTTTCGCCTGTAATAATCTTCAAATACCTCGGTGCAGACAAGTTTGGGGTGTGACCCACATACACCCCAATATAGGAGGTATAAAATACCCCCCTAACACAGCCACAAAATTGACCCTGCACCCGAGAAGCACAAATAAAATGTATATTGTACAATAACAATGTAGTAATGTTCATAAGACCAAATCTGCAATAGAACAGGAAGCTTCCCAATGAAAAATGTAGAGCCTAGTTATTTTGATTGTAGACACGCAGTCCTTTTTATTTAAAAACATTACTCTTTGCAGAGACAACACGATTGCTTTGCCAACGCGTTTCATCCCTTTCTTGGGACTTCTTCAGGGCTAGAAGCAATTACAAACACGATTTACAATGTATACAAATTTAAAAACATTCTTTCAATAAGAACCAGACAATTCAAACACATTGCATGTCTCCTCAGTGAATATAGTTCTCAATGAAGTCTCGATTTAAAAAAACAATCAACTGAGAAGCTACTCTATGTTAAATTGTAAACTAGAAGGTCTTGCATGTAATTTAACCCTAGTTAATTATGCCATTGATTACAACCATTCTGTATTTACTACATTGGGAGAAAAGAAAACAAAAAGAAATACAGTACGTCACGGTTGAGCTTATATCCTTCACAGTTTCTATTATCTTAATTTGAGTCAATTGATCAAAGTGGAAAAAACATAAAAAGATCCTCAAAGGTGACTACATCTCAAACATGTATTAAAACAGATCATCTTCGTGATGTTGCTATCTCTATCAATCTCCATATCTATATGGTTTTGTCATACCACTCATTATTTGATTACATGAGTTGATTCAGTTTTCAGATAACAAATCAGACCTAGACAATCGATTCCTTAACCGTTGACAAACCGCTATTCCCAACAGGGTGATCGTGCTTCCTACCTCAAAAGAGGTTGTTTTTATCTTTGTTCTGCCACGTGCCAATTTATAGATTTCTAAAGTTGTCGGTTTGTATACATGGCATATCTAAACGAATACGACATAGATATATATTTAGTCACTTCAACCCTCTTTTACTCAACTGGTAAACAACCTCAGTGAGTTATTAATTGCATAAATAGACACCAGGTTTGGTATTCAGTTATGTTACCATTACTAAGTTCTATCATGTACTTGTAATCAACAAAGTGTCCATAGCATCTTGTGGTATCAATAGGGCATCTGTAATCCCATCATTGTGTATTGCGAATATCTGTAAAAAGTTAAAATCTGAATATATTTGTTCAAATTTAATCTGCGCTCTTATAATATATATTATACACTATGTAATTATATTCAATTGGTTATTTATTATCCTAAGCAAATTATACACTCCTCGTCAATGCGCGGTTCAAAAAGTATTCAAAAAAATGTATTATCTCAAAAATATTTTTGAGTATCAACAGTCTCATTCTATACTTGCCAGAATTGTATTGGCTGCGCCCATATTCATATCCTCTAATCCTAATTAAAATCAATATAGCTTATTCGATAATATCACAATAATGGTTATTAAACGCTCAGTGATACAATATGATATAGTAAGGAGCTAAGAATTTTTTGTAACTTTTTTGCCCATCCCTAATATAAAGACCGTAATAGGCAGTCTATTATGCATTGCGCTATAGCGTGGGGCTCTACAAGTGTCGACATTCAAATCTGCAATACGACCCGATTGCAGCAGGTCCGATTTTACTTTAATGACTCGTTGCAACAAAAATAGATGTGAATATCGTCATCACTGACCAACCCAATTTATATTCAAACCCATGTCCATTTTTCTTGGCCTTTATTTATTATGGTTAAAACTGGCATTAGTATCGGCAGTTCCCATTTTAAATGTGTTATTACCAGCGTTCCACGCTCTCGGCGTACAAGTACCACTTTGGACATAGCACGGCAAGGCCGTATATTGTTAAATTACAGACCGCCGCCATCTTAACGCAGTAAGCGGTTCAGTCTTTTACGGGTAATATCAATCCGTATATAGCGCTGTGCTTTCACCTCTGTGATCACCATGAAAACACCGAATTCGACTATCCCCAGAGTAAATGCCCAACCTTAAGGCATATAATTACGTGCACAATCATGTAGTGTATTTTGTAAAGCGCACAGCTGCCCCACGGGGCGTCCCGGCGCTGTATAACGCTGTGGAACCCTTCCTGGCTCTCCTTGTGAGAAGCCCCTCCTGGGCAGCCCCAAGGTGAAGCCAGGCATCCCAGTGTTGTAGGGGCCGTTGTGGAGATTAAGCACGCTATTGCCCAGAGTTGCAGCGTGGGACCCATGATTAGAGTAGGCGCCGAGGCGAGAATTATCGAGTCCGCGGACATTGAGCTCAAGACCATGCCGCGTCGGGACTTGAACCCTGGTCCCGGGCCCGATCTCTGCTTCAGAGTCTGCCGCTCTAACCAGTGAGCCACACTTCTAGCCTCTATTCATCTCATATCCCCTTTTCGAGTGTCCAATGCTTACGGGAATAGGTGTTCCCTTCCCCTGTATGTCACCGTCCGATTCCAAGGGTAATTTCAAAGAACCGAACGTATTCACCTCAAGCTTTTTATATCCAAGATATACCCCTCACACCTATTCCTCGTTAACAATCCAGACTTCGCACTTTTGACATCACATGACTTGTGCATCGAAAGCGGTCGCCATCTTAGCATTTCTAAAGTTTAAATAATTCTCATCAAAAGACAAGTTACAGCCAGGTTTAAGATTGTAACAGCCCACGTTGGGACATCAAAACATCACAGCCTGTACTTGCCACCCAGTCCAATTAGACCAGGGCAGCAGCCATCACTCAAAAGCGATAATTGCATCTTGAAAGTGGTTTTGTGAGACAAATCACGTGACCAGCAACCTGCTAACGGGCGCCATATTTGAGTGTATGGTTGTTCTAACACGTTAGTACCTAAAGCTTTAAATCTCAAGTATCCTCACCCGTAAAACTCATTGCACGTCCCACTATGTACCAATTTCATTACGGATCTAAATGCACATCAATATCCTTTTGCTTAGTCAATTCTCCAATATTTTTAAGAAGAGCTTGACTACTTGTCTATAATCCCTATTCACTTCTGCGTAACCCTTCTGAATCTCTACTTGCCACGGCCCGCAACTAAAATCAGGGCGATATAAACATAATTGCATAATAATAATAATGTATACGGCCAAATTTTTTTCATGTAATCACTTTTTCAAGAGAACATACTGAGATCACAATCCCATAGCAACCGAATATATGGGTCATGTTGTGTGTCTCCCTCCTATATGGGAAAGCCAATATCGATGGACCAAAATTGGAGGAGAATTCTAAAAGTACTCCGGGCTCAACCAATAAAAAATGGTGGAATTCGTTATTAAAATCGAGTCCCATTGATACCGCCCTCCAGCAGCAGATCCACATGGCTTCAGTCTGTCTTAATAAGGTAGTCTTTATTTGTGCTTCTCGGGTGCAGGGTCAGTTTGGTGCTGTGATCAGTCTAATGGTTTGGTAGGTGTTTTAGCTTGGGGTATGTTGATGAAATGTGTGTGTGGGATACAATTTGTCAGATGTTTGGATTGGATGATATTCTATCTGGTGCATAATTGATCAGGTTGATGATTTAAACAGCCCTTCAAAGTTCAGATGCTCCCAATCCAAGGAGAGATCATGCAATCGGTGCTCATGACATCTGACACCTTCTTTGCTGTTTGAGCTTTCTGCTCTGTTGTAGATCATATTTCTCTGGTCTTGTAAAGACTAGCAACATCTTATAAATCTTGTGAGCTGCAAGCCATCCGTTTGACTTAAAGGCCTTTCTACCTTCTATCAAAGACAGTTTGAGCCAGGTGCTGATGGGCAGCACACCTATCGTGTGGTATTGCAACAAGCAAGGGTGCTCCTTCTGTCTTTAGGTTCTAAGACTTTGGTGATGGCTGGCGCTTCATGGAATTTCAATGATAGTTATTCACTGGGCAGGATACTTCAGTGTCAGGGTGGATGAACTGAGCAGGCATCATCTTACAAATGCCAAGTGACATCTGCACCAGGAGGTAGTGTAGGGTTTCTTCTGTGATTGGAACACACCCTCAGTATACCTTTCCTCTACCTCTGAAAATACTCCGGACCTGATTTAAAGTTTGTTGGACAGGATGCTTCATAAGTGCATTATGTACTACAGCACTTGTAATATGGAGGACGGGACTTCCGTCACGTTTGTAGCGTAGTATCCCATCCACCGATATAGTCAGGCCCTCAGTCTCTATCTAGATTTCTGTGCTCTGGAATTCCCTCTTTACGGTTCTCTAGGAGATGCATCCTACCTTTGGCCTTTTTTGTGCATTTTTATCTCCCACTGATCCTGTGAGACCTGAAAACAATCTGGTGAGACTGAACTCAACTGGTTCTGGTGGTACATGAATGGACCAGGAAAGTCTAGTACTTTGAATTGCTGACCCGAGCATATGCCCACCACTTTGACTTCCTCTTCAAGAGGATCTGCTGTTCCAGCAGTGTGCTACATCCTCTCCTCCGCGTTTCCACATCTTCTTGATGGTGATTGAGCAGAACTGACTGAACTGTTTTGATCTACATCCTAATGTTGTAAGTGTCATTTTGGCTGCTCGCAGCCCTTCCATCAAATTTGTATTGCTCGTTTGTCCAAGCTTGTCGCCTGGTGTGAAGAAAAGCAGTTTGACCCTCTGCAGGCTGGATTGTCTGATGTTCTTCTGTTCGTATCCTCTTTGCCCTGTGAACATCGGGCACCATTAGGAGTAACTTACTGGCTTTTCTGGTATTTATTTGCCTTATCCTGCTTACTGAATTCACCCCATATGATGAGTTTCTTAAAAGGTCTTTCACATATATTAGTATCGGCTCCTTTAATTATGCCACAGTGGGACCTCCACTTGGTTTAACACTTTTGTTTGGTTCTTTTGAGCCTCTTTATAGTTGTATTTTGTCTATCTAGTCCTTGGAGTTCATGATTCTCAGTGCAATCACCTCTTCCATTATGTCAATGAGCTGTAGGCTTCGAAAGTTCAGCCTCCATGTACTACCTTCTTCCCTGACATGCTGGTGCCTCAGGCTTCTTTTTCCTTTCTCTCAAAAGTGGTGTCACCTTTCCATGTGGGGCAGTCCATCAAGGTGTCCACTTGCTTTTCTCCACCTTATCCATCTGCAGGGTATACTGGTTGCATTCCAAGCAAGCCCTTCACTTATGCAATGATAGCACTATGGAGTATTGTGTGGATGATCACATGTTTATTGGGATTGCCGGTGTGAAGAAAGGTAAAGCAGCTCAGAAAAGTACATTTTACAGATGGATTGTCCTCTTCAGCAAGCTGTGCTAAGCCTTGGCCAAACAAAAGAGCCGCCTGAAGGTTTAAGAGCTCAAAGGCCAACTGTTTATGCCTATTTTTTTTATTTTTTTGCAGTTTTCTATAGCGTGAACCTGAGCCAAATGCATTGGTGTACATTCTCTTTTTTTTGTTTGTCACAAGATTAAGTGATTTGCCCAGAATCACATGATATTGACCCCAGGCTGGGATTCCAACCGGGATACCCATGCTCCAAAGTCATCAGCTCCATCTCTTAAACCACATCTCCTCCTCCATCTCCATACTTTTACCAGGTACTGTTGAATCGATTCAGAAGTCTGTTGACAGGGTAATTTTGCCCACCAGCTTCTGCAGGAATTCTGGTTTAAAGTCCACTCCTCAGATCCGCACCCTTGTCCACATCCTTGTAAGGTACGTTGCTCTGGTATTGGTTCAATAGGTCAGGAAACTGCTGTTAGAAGTATTCATCAGAAGAAAAAGTTACTTTCATTTGGTATCATTCTTTCTGGTGGATACTCTATATAAGCCAGGTTCCTCATCACCTGCCTACATCCCCATTCTATGGGGTGGACCTTCAGCATTTAATAGGGTATCACAACAGATTTAACACACTGCCATTTGCAATTAAATCTGTCTGCTGTATTTGGGCCCATAAAGTAATAAGGATTAAACTGATGTCAGCATCTGTGAGTGGTACTGTAATGTGACTTTTGGTCATCATGTCCCAATGCTGATGGGGACTGTGATGAAAACCCATGGTGCTTGCTGTTGGTACTCATAAGCTATTGGAAGAGTTTCTGGATCCAGTCTGAACTTTACAAGGAGGGAAATCTGCAGTTAGTGTCAACTAGAAAGAGTAGTAGCAAAAAGTAAATACCATATTCATCAATTTATCCACTTTTATAATATTTATTGGAATCGGACCTTACTAGATGGCATTCTGTGTCCTTCTTGGAGGCTTGACATTTGCCCTTAGTTTATAATGGATGTCTTTTGTGGCATGCTTAATGACACCCAGTCCCTTTCAGAAGTGGGGTATTGTGTTCTTTCATAGTTTTCTGGATAAACTGTGCTGACAATAGATTTTCAGAAATGTTCCTTTCCGAGTATTGTAATTACGTGAAAAAAGTAATTGTTTTTTATTTCAGTGGTAGGTCAGTCCAAAATCTGGCTCCCCCATCATCTTTTCATCTATAAGGTAAACGCTCTTCTAATGCCCCTATTCTCTCCTCACCCTCCCCCCCCCCCCCCCCCCCCCCCAATGAAATCCTGCCACGAGCTGTTAATGTACCGGTATGCACCATGTAAAGCAGATAAGATCATGACATACTTCTGTGGCTATTTAATATACTTTTTTACCACAAGGTGTTAGGGACCACGGTATTACAGTACCCCAATTAGAATAAAGGTCGTTATCCTCAACTTAAAATGTAATCTGGCCTACGCATAATGTGCTACTGGAATGTTATACCTGACCATTTGTGGAGACCTCATCCAAGATGTGTGGGCAGATAAACCTGTAACTAGTCCTGGTTCATGCTCCATAGTCATTGCCCACCTGCTGGCCGAGAGGATTCTGGAGGGAAGCTGCTACTGACTTCTTATTTACAAAACAAACGTAGACTGCGTCTGTGATGTCCTTGATTTTCAGGACGTGGGGCCTCAATTCTGCTTCTGTGATGTCTCAAATGCAGTAGCCACTCCTATGCATCTTTGATGGACGTCCCTCTTTGCTTCCCAGGCTAGTGGTGAAGTTTACTCTTTAGGGAACTCTCCAAAGTCTGGCCCTTCTGTACTAGCACGATCCAGCTCAGCAGTTGTGTATGAATCGAACATTCAGCGAACCTCAGACTGGGCAGAGGTTGCTCAAAAACCACTGATGAAGTACATGGACCATTCGTCAGAAGCAGTGATCAGGTACAGAGGCGAGGTACCCCTCTCAGCACCTGCCAGTTAAAAGTATAGCTCAGTGGCGTAGCAAAACGGGCGTGGGCCCCCCAGCAAAGTACATGCCCCCCCCCCACTCCAGATACTGCAAGGAGCTCTCGGGACAGGGGCCCGTGCACAGTCCCGGAGGGGCCCCCTCGACCTCAGGCCACCACACCGCGAGAGCTGCAGGGGTTATTGTTATTGCCACTGGTATAGCTTCACATTGAGAGCACTAAGAGTACATGAGCTACTACATTTGGTAAGTTATCTTCCCTCAAGTGAATAAGGTAGCTGATAGTTGCTGAAACCACACTCTATACTTTAACATGAAGGCCACACAACCTGCCTCTGTGTTTAAAATGCACACAACTGAACACCAGTGGAATTTTCCAACACATTTTGGCTCAGCTAATGAGTTATAGCGAGAACTATAGCTTAGCCACTCAAACCACTGGTGATGCCATGATTGACTGCACATTGCATGGTGTACACTATAACATACCTTAGTTGTTATTATGAAGACTAATGCTTGGGATGTTTTACTCCGTTACTACTCATTTATGAGTCTTGCACCAGTTCTTTGGGTCTTCTTTGCCACTTGTCCGCATATCTTCCGATATGGAGAAGGAAAGGTTTTGGTAATTAAATGAGGGAAGGATTTTGCCCAACTAGTTGATGCCCCTTCTTCACGGAAATCCATTGATTAAATTTATTCTAAAGAGCTACCAAAGAAAACGTATTAATGATATTTCCAAAGTCTCCTATCGAGAGACCTGCAAATGATATCTGTTTAGTCGATGATCTTTCATGCTGCTCTTTTTAAAACCTGCTGCAATGTCCTGAGGATGCCATGTGCATTGGATTGTCATAAAAGAGTGTTTCTTGAACAAGTAATGCCTCTTGGCCTGTCTTTTCTCCAAAGAAGTCAGACATAATAGACATACATTGAGGAGCTTTTGACCAACGACCATCATCCATTAGTATGTTGAATTGTCAATCACGTTTTGCTTTCGCTAACCATCGCTTATAGCATGGGGCAATGGAGAAGTCCAGTTTGTCGATCGGCTCCCTTTACCTTTTTTTGTGTAACTAGGCTAATTACTTTTATTGCATTTAAAGCACAAATGAAGGATAATACAATATCTCTTTCCATTGTTTCCAATGCAGTTACACATCTATGTAAGCGACGATTCCCTTTACCGTGTGTTTGAGTGACCGTGCAAAGCCTGTACACTTTGTTCATATCTACCTAAAGTAGCTGCTTTCTTATGTAGCAAACCTGGTTCAAATTTTATTTAAATAACCGCTGTTTATTTTGACTGCACTTTAGGTGCCCTGTTCGATCATGAGTTAGTTTCCATTGCCTTTAATAAAGTTGTTGTCCAAAAGTTAAAGTGGCACTTTAACATTGTAGCTGCCTGCTATTTGAGAGCTTGAGTGGCTATTAATAGTGGCCATATTTAGATGGTAGCATATTCTTTTCTATTTTTGCGGTATGTTTGCAGCAAACAAATGGCTATTGTCTTCCACGGCCAGACCTATTGCTGTGTTTTATTTCCAAGCAATGTACTTAATTTATTTTGCTCACTGTCAGTCACTGTGGATTACAGGTGGATTTTCATTGTGATACCCATGCAGAGATAATCCTCAATAGTAAGGAAGACGCCCAGCATTGTTTGAGGACATAAAGCAAACAAATGTACCAGGTGAGAAATAAGAGCAAGACCAAATATGGCACTGGGTCACTCTGATACAACACATGCATACAGTTGTAGCCGCTGGCATTCTTTTGCCTTACCCGGCTAGTCTCTGCAAAGAAAGTGGATTGCAGCGCACAAGACGCCACACCAAAAACGAAACATTATTTGGACATTAATCTCACACCATTACATGAACATCACCTCACCATGTTTCATTTACCAATGAGGAGACCCTCTTCAGCGAGAATTTTCCGCTCTCTGTCCTGCTGCCCACTTTCAATTGGATTAAGATCGGTCATTGTGGAATATATACCCAATATATGCCTTTTTTAGATCTGGTTTAGAACCAATTTACCAGCCTTCTGTCTTGAAAAAAATTGTAGATGAAAATACATGGATAAATCCATGCTAGGGAGGCTTTGGGTCCGCCTTTCTCATCCGTTGCCCTGTTCATTTGTCATTCACTTTTTGTTTCTGCTCATCAATCCTTAAAGTATGGGAAAATTGGTCACAAGATTCCAGCCATTCGCTGTTATGCACTGCGAGTTATTGCGCTATGTTTCTTGATAACATTTGCTCAACTGTGACAACAGTGACAGGACTTATTAGTCAATCTCTCTTTTCATTACATTTTTTTCTTAAAATGTCTTTACCACCGAGTGTTTGTTTAGCTTTCCTTATATTGCGGAAGGGTCTGTTAAGTTGATGCTGCACAGCGATGGTCCGACATGGCTTTAGCCATGCCAGATTTTCAAGATAATCAATATGTGATCAATGTATGTATAGCTTATTTAAATAGAATGGTTTCTGTTGCCAAAAAATCGGGGGTGTTTTGGCCTTGTGGACCAATTTTAGGTGCCTCTAATTTTTCAAAAAAATATATACTCATCAATTTGTATTTTCATGTCAAATTTGCACTAGTCAATTTTTTCCATTGTCCCTTATAGATAATTTCTCCCTAACTCCATGTTTTTTGTTGACACCAGCCCCTTCTATCCCTTTTTTTGGAGCTTCTTTCCCCAGAACCCATCAGAAGGCAGTTTGGGTGGTTCCAAGCTATAAAATGTATTCAATTGTGTGTAGTTGCGTGGTCGCCTGTACTAGGCCAGAATTTCGGTCCATGTCAGTGACCAAGAGCTATTCCGAGCCCGGCAGTGGATATACCGGATGAGGCAAACGGCGAGCCAACAGAACCACTGTGAATGCCTCTTCTTGATACTCTGCTGCTAGCTAAGAATTGGCTCTAAATTTGATTGCAAGGATCTGGGCACCCCTGTTGCTGTTTTCATGGAATTTGCACAAGAATGTATTTGGCAAAACAGAAACTTAGAAAAAAGCTGGTGCAGCTGCAATTAAGAATATTTTTCGACGAAAGGAAGCTGATGTATGGTTTCCTTCTTAATCTTCATCGCTCCTTCCCTTCTCCTGTGGGACATTAGATCCAGGTGACTGGAGATCAGAGTGTTCAAGTGATCTCTGAACTCTGCCATTTCCACTTGGCTTGTTCTTGAGGAAGGAGGGGGAGGGAGCAAGCCTGAATGTTAAGGGTACGATTTTATCTGAAACCTCTTAGTTGCTGCTTCACGTGCTGCACTTAAATTCAGGAGCTCTGCCTGTGTGCGGTGTCATTGCTAGCATGTCAAAGAACTGTGAGGTGCAGCGCACCACGGACTAAGAGGAGGGTGTCAGAAGAGACAAGTTAGCAAGTACAATATATGAAGTGCAAATATTATCTTTATTTTTTAAGTATACTTTCCCAAGCAACCTACAAAGTGGTCATGCCATTATCAGGCGATAATACGGTAATGTAACGAAAAAAGTATGAAGGGTTCAGCAAAATACCGTTCTAAAGATGCAGCCCAGATGTTATCCTAAATACACGCAGCCCATCTTCTTTCAGACATTTTGAATTTATTAATCACAGGCACAGATTTTAGTTAGGTGTTTTTCCTGTGAAGAACCTAGACACAGGAAACAGTAAAATACTATAAGCAGGAGAGCCGGTAACAAAGATGCTGCCAGTTAGCTGTTGAGTTTCTCAAAAGATCCCACTTAAAGATCCATTGTAGTAATATTCCACTGCGTCAACATTCTCTGCACTTGCTCCAGTAAAGTCCACACAACATGCCTAACAGTGAATGGCACACTGCAAAATAGTATCGTTAGGAGACAGTAAAGTAGGCTAACTAATCTTAAATTACCATCTACCCTTCTTCAGCAAAAGTCAGCCAGAGTGAAATCCTTATTCAGAAAGTACAGTTCCCCAGCAATTAACTTCTAGGGCCCAAAGTATTTTACAGGAGTTCACTGCAGCCGGCTCAACTTGCAGATCCCGCCAGCTTTACTACTGATGATCACACTCAAAAGTTGTCTCATTTTCAACTGTTCCAAGGAACCTCGAATTGGAGGGATGACCTGTAAGTGCTCTTTAGTATATTAAACTTTTAACACTACACTGAAGTGCTGGCTTAAAAAATATTTACACAGTGCTACCATGTGCTGAACTCTCATAAATGCATGCTGGTGCTTAGAAATAAATGCTGGTGCTGAGTGCTGGCAAACAGTAGTACAAATTAAGCACTGGGTAAATACCTTAGTACTAGTATTGTAGATCCTGTTGTACAAGCAGGGCATACTGACTGGGTCCTGGTGTTGCCTGTGTTGGTACATTTTGCTCCTTGAAGTGTAGAAAGAAGGGGTGGGTGGTGAAGGTTTGTATGCAGTGGACCTGGTAAAACTTCTTACACTCTTCCTGTCTGAAGAATACATAGACAACTGTTCAACACCCACAGCTCACAACTGCCATATGTAATCCACTTTTTAATCTTTAAATAACCATAAATTGTATTGTTTGAAGCCAAAGAAGGACCAAATGGAGTGCTACTAATCAACCATTTAAGCTGCTGTGACTTCAGGCTCTCACCCTCCTAGCAAGCAGGAAAATATACCTTAATTTAGGTAGCAATCTTTACTGATATATTATTAATTATCCATCAAACAGGTGAATTTCACCAAATGAAAATTAATCTGCCTGAATCAAGTTTAGGCTCCAAGAGCCATTGCTTGTTGTATTCCTCTCGGAGCACACCAGCCCCTATAAAATGAGTAAAAATTCCATCAGCAAGAAATAATCAGTAGCCAAGTGCTCGTGTGCCTGTCTTACAACCAGCACTATAGTGCAACCTCTTCCGGTGCAATGTCAGTTGATTCTTGGAACTACATCTCCATGATATGCCACACCAGGTTGCAGTAGCGGATTTCATACTGGAAATACTGGACAACCATGTACTTCTTGGTTGAAATCGACCCTTTAAAGGAAAGACAAAAAAACAAGGGGTTATTAATTAATTACACACACAGTGGACACTCATGCTACAGAAGATAGTGATAGACTACATTAATGGCACCACTGTCTGAGAGAAACCGATTGGAGTTGCCCCAAACTGGATATAACCACCCTTTGCAGACAGGAGAATGGTATACCAAGTGTTACCCACTCTGATGCCTACAAATTGTTGCATCAGTGATCACCATGTCAACGAATAACGAAAACGTTAGGGGTGTGGGGAATGTTTAGCAAGACTTACATTTCGCTACAGGGGTGCTCAATGGTGACACATATTGTTTGGGAGTGCCAAAGGTAAAAGGATGCAGGGTTAAGGACCACAATATCGAGATCAGTCATCAATTAAGAAGCCTTGATGAGAGGATTCAGAATCCTCTTGTCGCTCTGCTTATTCCTGTACGTGTTCACTTGGGACCAATAAACGTTCTCGTTTACAGTGGATCTAGAGCACATGTGCTTTTGTCGTCTCATTTCGTATCACCAAACATCCGTCAGCCAGAGAAGTTGAGCTATTTCTGATTTTGAAAGTTTACAGTGAGAATGTTGCAGACATGCCACATATGGGAATACATAAGACAACAAGGTTTAGTCATCATCTTCCCACTGAATGGAATTTGTGACAATGTCTTATTTTAATGGGTGCGAAGCAAGGATTGTTCTTCTGCCAATAAAACCAAAAGCACTCAAGGTCCGACAGCGTGGCCAGTATTACATTGCTATCCCTGGATTAAGGACTGCAGCAAGCAACAGAGTTAGCATGATGCACATCTAGTAGGAAACCATACACGTTGAGGGGAAAATACTACAAATTCCTAGAGTTGCGCAATAAACTTTGTGAACACATGAATGTTGTGGCCGGATCTGAATCATGCTTATCTCACCATACAATGTCTTTGTCATGACCAGTAGACATCTGCATCATAGTAAGAGCAAAGAAGCAGGAGTGATGACTATAGTGGAAAAGCACAAGTGTTAATACACACATAGAACTCCAGTAAGCACATTGCATTCCTCCCCTAAAGAACACCAACAACAAGGTGATACACCTGAGCTTAATTTGAGCCAGTGGTTTGGTTGGGTTTGAGGGGGATGCAATCCAGACGTTGAGCTCTAGGGAAAAAGCATGGATGAAAAAGCACCTGCAAGAGTGAGATAAAGCGACAAGCAGAGTCCGGTGGTGGAATAAAGAGGTATGGGGAGAAATCAAGACTACACAGTCTTCGTATTCACCACCTCGATCTTCGATGGCTTTGGCCACAGGATTCTGAGAAAAGCTTTGGGTACCAACACTTATTCTTTTACAAATTAAGCACTGAATACACCTTACTATACCTTCAAAAACACATGCCTCTCAGCAGTACTATGTCTTAGTGGACATAAAGACAGAATCTGCTTCGTTACCTTTGAAGAAAACATTTGATAATCATTCCAAGAAAACGCAACTTAAGAGAATATTACACCTACTCTCCACCACAGACTGGCTAGATATCATCTAAAAAGACTGGCTTACCAGCCATCCCAATATAGTGATCGTTCCTACTGTAGCAACCTTCTAGCAAAAAGAGTAACACCCTGGTGCTCTTTTAACTAAAAATGGCAAGTAGACATTGTAAGACACCTGAAATTAAAGTATGAACTGCTTTCCAAAAACGGGAGGCAAAGAGTTTATTTTGTGAGCTCCAAAATCTTATCTGGCAACGATACGCTAATTTGAGCAAGTGGAAATGTATACCCGCATGGAAGCAGCAGGAGTTGATGTGGGTACTCCACTCTGCCTAACTCACTGTCCATAGCCAGGGCATCAGGTTGCAAGCAATAGTGGTATCAGACTTGGAACTGCTTCTAGTTCTGAGTGGGAGGCCTTGGAGAACATCGATGGTCTGGTGACGCCAGTCTGTGCTGCAGCAAAATGAAAAAGGTATTTTAGGGCAGGTGATCTCTGCCTTTACTTCTGAAGCTCCAGCCAAAACCTGCCCTCCGCTTCCATCACGTGTGTTGAAAACACTCTGCGCTGCTGTGTGCCATCATTTCTATGCTTTTTGGGGTTCGACCTGACCACCTTCTCCTCTTTGCACCTTGCTTTGGAGGGGCTGGGCCCAGGGGTACTGGTGATTGAGGACTGCTTGTGAGATGGAGGACGTGTTCCATCATCAAGGAATTAATCTGTCAAACCCTGGCACAGACTTGTTTGTTGACTTCTTGGGAACATGTGCTGCTTTCTTCTGGTTAGTGCGTAGAGCTAAGGACCTGATTGACTACAATCACCGTTGCCATGCACTGCAGGATTGTCTTGGGATATTTTCAATTTTTTTTCCATGAGGGACAAGTTTGAAGGGGTGAAAATGGTGGTTAACATTAGGGTTTAGCCTCTGACTTGACAGGCGAGGGACCCTGCAGGTGGCGGGGATGGGATTTGGATTTGTGTCCTGTGAAAACTCAAGTTGTGAGGTGAATTTGGTTTCGCCTTTTCAAAAATAGAGTGAAACTGCACTGGTTAATATTTGACGCAGAGGAATGATTGTTTTTTCACTTGTTAACAAAACAAGTGTGTTGTAATTACTCCCCCGTAAATATCAGGTAAAGTTTGCTGTGAAATTAATGCTGGTTAATAAATATGAATCTTTTCAAGCTAACAACAGACAGGCTTTACCTTTCTTAGTCACTCGTGTGCAGGTGAGACCCAGCAATGTATGCATCATCGGCCTAAGAGCATTGTATGTCTCAATACAGCACTGCCGTTGCAACACTCCGATTAGCGCAAATGGCCAAACATAGCTGGAATTTCTGGAAAAGTAAAACGAACAGTGATAACTCCACAATAATGTCTTGTTACCCCAGTGCCAAGCGTTATGACTCTGCCAGCGCTTAAAAAATATATATATATATATCTTAAGTTTCAGGCATGCTACACAGGACCTGTACTGCTGTATTTTTTAGGTAAAGCCTGGGCAGCGCATGCGCTGCTCTGCGAGGCATTCTGTATTCAGGTAGGAACTTGAAGCTCCGCCCACTCTCCACCCATATTTTTTATTGGCTTGTGTCACTGTCCACTGTAAACTATGGCTTTTCATTGGTCAATAGGCTTAGTAGTCCCTCCGTAGTACTACCTCGTATCATTTTGTAATCTTCCATGGCGACACCCCTGTTACGTGTGCTGTTACTTGATAGGCTTTAATTACAGCCTTCAAGCACTATTTTCTCAAATTGTTTTGTCCTGCCTGCAACGCTCTCTCCTAACACTTTTAAAAAAAACTTTTTTATAGCACGAGCGCATTTGCATTGCAATAGGTCTCGCATTTGCGATAGTTAAAGCTATTGGCATTTTGATGACAATGCCTTTTATCTGTTTTAAAAACACATACATTAAAGGCATTATCATTAACGATGCCAATAGCTCAAACTCTTGTAAATGCGAGACCTATTGCATTGCAGATGTTTGTTTTAATGTCTGTACTCGAAAAGCATGTGGTGAACTTCTAGGCAAATGAAACCTTTACATATTCATCTAGAAACAACCTTATCTAACGCACACTACACTTCACAATAAGCTAAAAAGATTGTAAAGACGACCCTAAGGTGGGGTGTAATATGATCCAAGGCTTTTTGTATGATGTGTGATAGTAGGTATAAACTTAAGCTTGACCAAGGACCAAGCCACGGCCAGATTTACTGACCTAGATGAGAAGGGACCAATGCATCTGGAGATGGCAAAGATGGTCAACATGTTTTTTATTTCTTTTTCATTTATGTATGTATAGGATGCTGAAAACTAATTAAAAAAATTAGAAAAAAAAGACTTCAAAGACAAGATATTGTGTCACAGCAAACCAGTGTGCTGGTAAACGTCTGAGTGATTGCAGTATGCAGACCGTAAGAAATACAAGGACAACTGCAAAATAGAAAAGTGTTCAACGTTTCAGTGGCATGAAACCATGAAAATGTTTTTTTTAATCTCTGGTAAAAGGATACAAGCATTGGCAATGCCAATAGGCTTGGCTTTAAAGGAATTTTGTAAGGTAATGTGAAGCATTACAAGTAAATAGTATAGATATATATTTGTGCCGCAGCAATGAACTGTAGAATAACATTTGTGCAGGTTGAAAAGTCAGGTGACAGTTGCATTGTCAAGCCAGAACTAATTATCTAGTTATTTAATACACTTTAATAGCATTCCAGTATCATTTGTGTGCCCCTGAAAGTTCACGTTTAGACACAGGATAAATAAGCAAAATGATCTCAGCTGCATGAGCAAGCACTTTTTTGGGGGAAGCACACATCTGCCCAACCAGAACACGTACTCCTGGCTCCTAATGTGGGCGGAGCCAAAGCCGTATTCTTCAGACAGACATTTAGGTTTCACCCGCAGAGGAGAAAGTGAATAATATATCAGATTGAACTCGTATTTCTTGTGAACCAGAGGTCTGTGCATCACCAATACCAAGTTCTTGTGAGTAGCATAAGAAAGGGAGAGGGGACCCTGTTGCCAGGTCTTTTATTCCATGCTTCTTCTCTGGCCTCCATAGAGCTGCAAAATCCACTCATGACCTCCGGCCCTACACAGGATGACACGGAAGTAGCCTAAGAGGCAAGAACTGACAAGCACTTTAGTAAGAGCCCAATGTCCGGGGTCCCCACGTAGTGCAGGTGTCTGCCACTAGGCTAATATCTAATTATGTTGCTCCCCAACTGGTGAGCTTGTCCTAGTTGCATAAATAGTTTGATGGAAGCAAATATATTTGAATGGGCAAAGGGGGGGGGGGGGTACCATCTTCTCAAAATTGTTTTGGGTTCTGGATTGCCGAGTTGTTTTTAGATGTGATATTTGGAATCTAATTTGTATTTGAACCTTTTGTATTTTTGTAGGTATTGATGTACCGTAAGGTTTTTACCTATTTTACTTTGTATGAGGTCATTTAAACGTTGTAGAGCGCTCTACAAACCTTTTGATAACGTTTGCTCTTTACTAGATACTTGGCTGTAAGTAGGGTTCCCACCTGACCTGTTTTCTACCGGAATGGCTGGAATTGTAATGTCCCCACAGTACAAAAATTAGTAAAATAAACTAAAGCTGGTATTTTCCCCCTTTGTCAGTACAAACTTCGGGTTACAAATGTAAGAACAAAGCACATTAAAATGTGTTCCATAACGGTGTTAATGATCCCTGTAATTAAAGTTAACAGAAAGACAGAAAAGTCATGTTAGAAATGTTTACAGATCATTTTATATGAAGTACTATTTAAGTATTACGTCCAGGCCTTTGTGTACTCGTAAAAAAAGTAATTAATATTTTTCTCATGGAAAGGTGACAGACAACCTTAAAAGTAATAAATCGATTTTACAGAACACGCTTTGCTCTTGATAATCTATACAAAAAGTATACACTGTTCGCTGTTCCAAATTGTGAGGGGGGATAAATATATACACTGGTATTGTTAGAGTGCAGCTACGGGAAGGGGCTACACACATTGTAATTGATTTTGTATACCGATGTTATGGGGAGTGCTTATGAGTGCTTTTTGAAGCACATTTCGCCACCTTGCCACTGCCCTTTAGGCAGTTTCTAAGACAACGGGGGCACAGCCTGAAGGAATGTCTCGTTTGCTCAGGATACATGCCCCAACTCTTCTCCAAAGCTGGTGGTGTTTAGTGCCAAGGCTTCCTCCTGCTGCTCTGCAGTGAGCCCTTTGTTGTTAATTTACACCACACATACCAGCTCCATGCTGCGGCCCGCCAGGGAGACCGCAGGGGGGGGGGGGGTGCCATAACAAGGAGACCCCCATTCCACGGCCTTTCGTTTGTCTTGCCCCATGCTCACCCGAGCCACTCTGTCAAGCAGTGATGTCTCCCAGCACACACATGGCCTCCCCTACCCCAAGTATGTGTGTGTTTCTTAGAGTGGCTTTTCCGATTCTGCCCTTTTTGGGTTGTTTGTGGTCTGGGCCTTGGAAGCATTTCCACACGAAGTCCTTCACACAAAGGGAAGTGCAAGGCTCAGTATGGAGTCGCCGAAGACCGACATCCCTTTCCCCTCTTGACATGCTCTATTTTGCATGATTGCATACACTTTCATTGACTGGGTGCACGTTTGTTTGCTTTGCCCGGCTCGATATTATCGACCAGCCATGTTTCCGAGAGCCCTTTGACAAATGGATTACAATCTAGCACTTGGATTGAAACGTGAAACCTGGTTACTGCTCTGTATTTTTACTGTAGCAAGAACAAAAGTGTGGATACTAATAAACAGAGTTTTCAAAGTGCACATCTGCAATTAATGGATAGAGGATGATGTGAGAAAACCTGGATGCTTCATAGGTTTGTAAACCTTAACAGGTTTTTTCATTCATGTTACATTTCGGCCTAGTTATATACTGTATTCAAACTTGTGAAAACATAAAATAAAGTTTGAAGACTGTACCGCGGTAATACGAGATACACGTTTAGCTGAAGGGCAAGGAAGGCAGCGTCTGGTTTTCATTTAGGCTGATGTATAGGTTTGTATTTAAGATGTGCTTGAATGTGCCCTCCAAGTCTGGTTATTGCTTCCAGACAGGCGGCCAAGTACAATACTGGTTGGGCCGGGAAAGAGACGATTAGTCAATTATTTCACAGTTGGTAACTGGGTAAGCCCTCGTTATTTTTTCAAAGAAGGCTTGATTTGTTATGATATTTAATGAAGAGTGAATTTTACCACCCTGGGGTGGGACGTTGCCCAGCAGACGTTGCTGCTCATAGGTTAAAGTGTGCTGATGAGGATGCACAGTGTACTTCCTGTATGATCACATGAGCATAAAGCGTGTTGGTAGTTGTCTGTAGAAAAACTATACTGTCTACTAGATGCTAACACTTTCACATGTTTGTTTTCGAAAGAGCTATTGTGGTTAGTAGGAATGCTCAATGTCTGCCCATTTTGTTTAATCATTGGTTGGGTTTCTTGATGATCACATTAGCATGTTTCTTGTGTAATGAATTTCCTTCCTCTTCTCCTGTTTGTCCCTCCCCTGGAACATAGCTTCTGTATCACCCTTTTGATTGGAAGATTTGTATACATACTTCTACTGCTTAAATTCAGGGACCTACTTATTTTCTTTTGTTTTAGCACTCTGTGGGAATGCATGCTTTTTCTTGCTCTTTTTCTCTCCCGCATAAGGTGCTACCCATCCTTCACATCTGTGCGGTGTCCTTGTTGCACTTCCACTCAGCCCCAGCTCTCCTGTTGCTTCCAACCCAACCTGTTCGGTTCAGCATTTTTTTTCTCCAATAACCTCCTCCATTACTCCACTACTCCACTGACACCCCCACTCTCCTCCTGGTTACCAATGCTGCTGCTAGTCGGCGGCTTCCAGTTGAACCCCCATCCCCTGCTCCTACATTGTTTCTCCACCCCTTACTGTCCCATTTTTCTTTTCATCTGTAATTTGCTGCTCGGATACTCCTTTATGAAAATGTACTTTCATGCACATTTTATATTTTTTGTTTAATTTACTCTTGCAAGATGGACGACCACCATTATGGAACAGTTATTTTAGAAAAACGAACTGGTGGCAGCGGCATGACCCATGTACTTGTAGAAGTCATCACAATGGGGCTTACATACTGTCATGGTGCATGTGCTTGTGTACATCATGGTGCTTTCTTTTTAGTGCCAATCCTACTCAAACAATTGATGGACGGAATGGTGAATAAATCATACATTCTCCCACGGTCAACAGATCTGGGTGAAATCCATTGTTTTTTTGCTCAAAATTCCACCCAGTTTAGACCCAGCCATATGCAAATCAGTCTTGACCCTGTGCCTCATGGGAAGAGTCCAGACCAAACTGCCAAGCCAGGTCCTCCCTGGACCGTAAACAAGCATCCTGAGACCGGTTTCTGTGTATTACCCTTCATCAGCCAGGCTAGCTTGAATCCAGTGGCACAGTGAGTAAGGGACCCACGTCTGGGCATACCCATGCCACTTAGGATGAAAAGTGCTACGCAAATAAATGATGGATGGAATGCTGAATAAATCATACATTCTCCCACAGTCAACAGATCTGGGTTAAATCCATTGTTCTTTTGGTCACTATGCCACCCCAGTTTAGACCCAGCCATATGCAAATCAGGTTTGACCCTGTACCTCATGGGAACAGTCCAGACCGAACTGCCAAGCCAGGTCCTTCCTGTACCAGAAACAATCATCCTGGGACCGGTTTCTGGGTATTACCCTTCATCAGCCAGGCTATCTTGAATCCAGTGGCACAGTGAGTAAAGGACCCACGTCTGGGCATACCCATCCCACTTAGGGTGAAAAGTGCTACGCAAACATGTGAGCCTTTGGCCATTTCTTTTTCCCTTTTGCTGCTGTTGAATAGCATTGGCAAACCCTAGTACGTATGCTCTGGCAAACCCAAAAGGTGAGACCTGTTATTCTTATCTTACAGGCACTTATAAAGTGCGTAGTTACCCTTAGTCATTCCAGCGCTTCATACTTGTTCTTTCTAATCATCTTGTCCTTGTTTTTGCGTTCAGTAAAGAGTCTAGTAGCTATATATAAGTAAATAAAGATCCAAATGTGTTTGACACCCCGCATACAAACATGACCTCCTACAATATCCATAAATTATAAATGTATCAAACAAGTATTGGGATCAAATGCCAGATTTCAAGAGAATATATGTTTCAATTGTTACCATAACTTTGCACCATGAGTGTAAAAAACAAGGTATGTGTACACCACATAGGGTGGGGGAGATACTGAAGGCATAAAGAGAGAACAGCTAATTCCCAAATACAACATAATATTACAGTATATGTCCCCCCCCCCCTCCCCCCACTGGGCCACAGTGGCGTGCATGATGTCTTTAACTAGAGGTCCGCTGAGGCTGACCACCACCTTTATACTTCTCCTCATGTTCCATTTTCAAGTGTGGACACAGTTGATGCTCTCCAGGAAGAACAAAACAAACAACTTCAGTTTGGGTGGCCTACTCGATGCGTGGCGGACCCACCACCCGTCGGAAAGAGATTACTCCTTTTATTCCCCCCCGCACGATCTACATGTTCGCTTAGACAGCATTCTGTGCTCACTGGACATCCAGAGCCTGATCCGCCATAGCGAGTATTTGACTAGAACGGTGTCTGACCACAACCCTTGCCTGGTGTCGGTACAGTGGATGCGACGACGCCAAGCTATTCCAACGTGGCGGTTGAACCCACTGACGCTGGAGGACCCGGCATTTAAGGCAAGTGTGCGTAGTGGGGTGGAGGGGTATTTTGACACCAATGTGGACACGGCCTCCTGCAGAGCTGTGGAGTGGGACGCCTTTAAGGCGGTGGTTAGGGGCGTCTGCATCTCGGCCACCGCGGGTGTCCGCAAGACCCTGCTGCAGGATGTGGAACGCAGTGAGGACCGCTTGCGTGCGGAGGAACGGCGCAACCACTCGGACCCCGAGGCTGGTGGCGCGGTGTCGGAGGCGCGAGAGGTGGTGGCGACGGCGTTGGAAAAGCTGCGCTGCTTTGATTATAAGGAGTTCCTGGTCCGAGCTCACGCTGAGCGGGACAAAGTGGGTTCGTTACTGGCGTGGTTGGCCAGTCCTGGGGCCCGTGGCTCCCCTATAGTGGCGCTTGCCACCCCGGAGGGGCGCATGGTCTACACGCAGTTAGACATTAACGACCAATTCCTTCAGTATTATGAACACCTTTACGTGAGCAGGATGCCGGGCCTCCCGGCAGGGCTGGAGGAGTTCCTGGTGTCGGCGCAGTTACCCAAGCTCGACCCGGAGCACGTGACGCAGCTGGGCGGAGATGTCTCCGAGGGTGAGATCAGGGTGGCCATCAAACACATGGCTCGCCGAAAGACTCCGGGTACGGATGGCCTCCCGATAGAATTTTATGCGGCCTACGCGGATGTGCTGGTCCCCCGACTGCGGGCGGTTTACCAAGAGGCCTGGGATCTGGGGCGCCTGCCGGCGTCTACTCGCGAGGCCTTGGTGATACCCTTACTGAAGAGAGGGGTTGAGGCGAGCTGCCGTTCGGCGTACCGCCCGCTCTCCATGCTCACCACGGATTATAAGATCCTCAGCCGGGTTCTCGCGACGCGGCTTTTGACCCACATGCGCTCCCTGGTGCATAGCGACCAAGCGGGCTTTATTCCTCAGCGCACCACTGCCACCTGTGTGCGCCGGCTGCTCAGGATCATGGGGGGTGAGGCCGCCAGCTTTCCGGATGCCGCAATCCTCTCAATTGACATCGAGAAGGCGTTCGACAGCGTCGAATGGCCATACCTGCTCCGTGTCCTGGAGACATTTGGGCTGGGTGAACGCTTTGTGAAGTGGACTGCTTTGCTCTATGCTGCGGCCACAGCCCGGGTCAAAACGGGGTCCACCATTTCGGCCTCGTATGTGGTGGGTAGAGGAACCCGACAGGGGTGCTCTCTGTCACCCCTGTTATTTGCACTAGCCATAGAACCGCTGGCGGCGCATGCCCGGCTGGGACGGGCGTATGCAGGGCTCCCGCTGAGGGGCGACGCCCACTACATCTCTCTCTATGCGGATGATTGCCTGTTGTTCTTGGCAGACGCGGACGATTCTCTACGCGGGGCCGAACAGCTCCTGTCGGACTTTGGTCACCTCTCGGGGCTGCGAATCAACTGGGGGAAGTCTTGCCTCTTCCCGTTGATTCCGAGGGCCGATGACACCCAGCTGGAGGGTGTCTTGCAGTGGGAGCACCACTGTCTCCCCTATCTGGGCACACACATCTATCACTCGCCTGCGGCCCTCCTAGACGGTAACATCAACAGGGCAATTCGGAACCTACGGGGTTGCATGGGCTTCTGGCAGACGCTGCCGCTCTCGGCCGCGGGTCGAGTCGCGCTGCTGAAGATGGTAGCGCTTCCCCGATTGCTATATCTATTCCGCACTCTGCCGGTCTGGATACCCGTATCGGTTTTCAGTGGACTCCGTTCCCTGATGACGGGGTTCATCTGGGGCTCGGGCAGGAGGCGGGTTGCGCTGACCACGCTGATGCGCCCCAGGGCGGACGGGGGCCTTGCAGCCCCGGACTTCGAGTGGTACTATCTGGCAGCGCAGTTGCAGTGGCTGACCCAGGCAGTGGCTTTGGAGTTCCGTGGGCCGGAGGACGCGCCAGGCAAAGTGTTCCCGAGACATTTCATCTCTTTTACTGTTTTGGGACAGAAACTGGACCTTGCTCTGCTTACGTTGGAGGAGCGGACGATCCGCAGCTGCTGGCTTCAGGCGCACAAGCGCTCCGGTGCTGTTCGCCCTTACGCCCCAGACATCCCGCTCGGGATGTGCACTGCCCTCCCTCATGGTGGCGACTGGTCCGCCCTAGCAGTCTGGGAGGAACTCGGCCTGCATGTGGTTGGCGACCTCTACAGGGACGGCTCGCTGCTCCCGTTTCAGGAGCTGCGGGACTCCTACGGTCTGCCGAGGGGTGGATACCTGCTGCATGCTGCGTTGGTGGCAGGTATTCGTCGATATTGGAGGAGTGGGCTCACTGAACCCCCGACCTCGGAGTGCTGCCAGTACGTGGTGACGGCCGCTGGCACTTATAAGGCCGTCACGTGCCTTTACCGGCGGCTGACATCTACGGCCTTGCGACCCTTAGACGGGCTGCGAGCCAAATGGGAAGGGGACATCGGGCGTCCTATCCCTGACACGGTGTGGCCACAGTTACTGCGCAGAGCATGGAAGGGCACAAGGAACGCTAGGTTTCAAATGGTCCAGTTTTTCACTCTACACCGAGCGTACCTGACACCGACGAAGCTCTCGCAGTATTTCGAGGGGGCTTCCTCGCTTTGCCCCAGATGTGGGACCGCGGATGCGGACTTCGCCCACATGTTCTGGACTTGCACCAAGCTAGCGGATTACTGGGAGGCGGTAATGTCTTGCCTGAATGCTGTCACGGACCGGCAGATCGATCTTGACATGGGCGTATGCCTTTTGTTGTGGTTCCCTCACACCCCACGCAACCGAGTTACCAGCAAATTTTGCGACCTGGGTTTAATACTGGCCAAGCGGGAGATCTCCATGCATTGGAAGTCAATTCAAGGCCCCAGCTACCTGCGCTGGAAGACCACACTAGAGCGCTGGGCGAAAGCGGAGAGTACATTGCGGCTGCGACAGGCTAGGAGTCTTGACAATGACAATGCGCTGGAGGTGGCCAGGGCCTGGGAGGCCCTGGTGGTAGCGCTCCAATTGCCGGATGGCGACCAGAGCGAGGATGAGGGGGGGACCCCGAGGTGAGGGCACCGAACTTGGGATTCTCTACACTCCCCAAGGTGCACACACTAATTACACTCACTGCTGACTGATCTGGGGGGCGGGACTCTCCGTTGAGGGGGGCCTCTTACCCTCCACTGTGGGCCTTATTCAGGACGAGTGCTGTTAACACGTCATCGACTGGAAGGGGAGAGCACGACACGCTGGCTACGGGGGGGGGGGAATATGGGAGAGGGGGGGATTAGTTGGGGACTGTTCATCATAAAAGGTGTCTTGTTGGAGCTGTGCCGTTTTATCGCATCGTTACCTGATGCCTGACTTGCTTTATCCTGTAATGTATCTTTCCACCTGATTGCCAATAAAAACCGTTTTTGCAACAAAAAAAAACTTCAGTTTGGGTGAAGATATCAGTTTTACCCTCCTTTATCACTTGAGTTGAGCCCAAAATCACACTGAAGAGGTGACGCCTAAGGCCAACAGTTCCTGCCAAACCACTTGAAGTGCTTGCCTTCGGGCCTGTGTTGCTGGCCTCCAGTCTGGAACCAAAAGAATACTTTTGCATACATTTGCAACTCTTGTTTTAGAATCCCAGCTTTCTTCATGGTCACATACTGAAGGTTAAGATCCAACAGAGCTACCATAATGGCCCCACCAATTCCCCCACGCACCCAAAGAACGCATTGTCCTGTAGGCCCTTCTGAGCAGAGCTTCCCTTAGGACGTTAGGTCTGGACTGTTCCCATTTGTTAGACCTGGCACCATTGGCGTGGGTCTCCCTTCCATTTTTTTTGTTGTTGCCTCATGTATTTTTGCTGTTATTAGATGCTTTGGGCTCTGTGCCACTACTATCCAGTGCCACAGTGCAAGTGCTCCCTATTGTGAATTGATGTACTAATCAGTGGTTCCATGTTTGGCTATTTGGTTTACTTGTCAGACCCTAGTCTAGTGCACTGAGTGTGCCCAGGGTGTGTAAATCCAAATTCTGCTGATTGGCCTGCAGCACTGGTTGTGCCACCCACAGAAGCAGCCTTGTAAAATGTGTCTAAGGTCTGCCATTGCAGAGCCTGCATGCAGTCTGGTACTGTCATGCTGACTGGGCAAGTGCACCCACTTCCCAGTCCCTAAACCTTCCCTTTTCTTCATATCAGTCACCCCTATGGTAGACCCAAGGGCAGGGTGCATTGTAAGTATAAGGTAGGACAAGCCCATATGTGTGTGGCATGTCCTAATAGTGAAGTACAGCCATTTTCGTTTTTCACTATCGCAAGGCTACCTGTTCTCCATAGGCCAGAATGGGCTGTTAGAATTATTATTACATTTTATAACCCTAACTGTCTCAGAGAACATGTTAGAAATTCGAGTTTAGTATGCCTGAACTCAGAATAATAACATACATCTTTTAGTGAAGTTTATTTTAATATTCTGTGTTTGCAAATACCACTTTTCAGAAGTAGGTATTTGCTTGTCTAACCATTCAAACCTGCCTCTGCTAGTTTATGTATTCCTATGTCAGGTTTTGTGAGTGACAGGGCGGGGGAATTCCAGGAAACAGGCTGAGTCACCCGGTGGTGAATAGAGAGATCTGCATCTAGATGGGAGGGAGGAGTTGCACCTGAACCTTGAATAGGGCTGTGCCTGCCTTCCACAATGCTGGCTCTACCCCTTGGGGTGCGCTGATGTCTCTGCCCTGCACACTGAAAGAAGAGAAGGAGTCTTGTAAACAAAGTGCTCCAGGACTGTAATTGCCTTCCACAATGCTGGCTCCACCTCCTGTGGGGCCTCTGATGTGCATGCCCTGCACTGTGAAAGGAAAAGAGAAGTCTGGTAAACCGAGTGCTTCAGAACTGGGTTGGACTGGGCAAAGGCCCCTGTCCCCTCAGAGAACAAAGGATTTTGGGGTATAAGTATTGGGACCCTGATCCCATGAAATTAGATCACGTTGGACTACAAGAAGAAACCTTTACTGAGGAGAGGAACCTGAAGAAACTGAGGAGAGACTATACCCAAGCTGAAGTGCTGCTCGAGGGATTGGCCTGCAGTGGTTGCCTTACTGCCAAAGGAAGGAGAAAGGAACTTAGTGTACTTTGCTTTCAACTTGTGAAGGATCACCATGGGCTTGGAAAAGAGCTTGCCTCCTGCTGAAGTCTCAGGGACAACAGACTTCAACCCCCAGCTCCCCAGAGTTCTTGTGGAAGTGCTTGCTGTTGTTTTGGGCCTTCTGAGCAACTGCGTTTCGCAAGGAGCTGGAAGCGCGACTCAACGAGAAGAAGTGTGTCGCCGTCGCTGTGCCTGCCGTCGCTACTCCGAAGGAGGGTGTTGCCGCTGGAACTGTCGCACTGCACCGCATCGGAGAAAAGCGTGCCGCAACGAAGATGAAGCTTGTCGCCGTCGCTGCCGTCGCAACTCCGAAGAAGGAGGGTGTTGCCGCTGGAGCTGTTGCACTGCACCGCATCAAGAGAAGAATCTCGCAATGAGGTCGGAGCGTGTCGCCATCGCTGTGCCTGCCGTTGCAACTCCGAAGCAGGAGGATGTCGCCACTAGAACTGTCGCACTGCACCGCATCGCCCAAGAGCACTTCGCATCCCCGAGAAGCGCGCCGCCGTCGGAGCTGCTGCCGTCTCATATTGGATGTCGCCGCTGTAGTTGTCGCATTGAGCGGAAGCTTCACGCATCGTGGAGAAGAACGTCGCCGCTGGAGCTGTTGCCGTCGCATCGTAAGGGTGTCGCCGCTGCAGTCCACGCATCGAACCGAGGACTACTCGCATCCCCGAGAAGCGTGCCGCATCTGGAAGATCTTCACATGTTTAATTCTTTGTATCTGAACTTTTCCGCATTTCCTATCGCTGCGACATTGCTTGTCGTGGAAGCGCAACGCAACCTAAGGTACATTGACGCAGAGTGTCGCATCTAAGAACTGAACTGAACTAAGCTTAAATCTACCATCTTAAAGTAATCCTAGTGTGTATTTTTGTCGTTTATGGTCTTATGGTAACTCTATATAAAGTCTACTTATTTTTTATATAAAACCGGTGTGGTGTCCATTTGTAGTGTTGTCACTGGGTTACTGTATGTGGTCACAACTGCTTAACTTACAACGCCTCTGAAATAAGCCTTGACTGCTTGCGCCACGCAGCCTAGACGGTGAGCAGGGGTTATTTTAGGAGTGTAATCCCCTTGTCCTGACTAGAGGAGAGGGTCCCTATTTGTCACAAGTAGCTACCTGTGCCAACTGGAGACCCCCAAATCTAACACCATTGAAGCAGGGTCAAGACTCATTTGCATCTAGATGGGTCCAAACTAAGGTGGGATGGTGTGCAAAATAACAATGGACGGAGATGTGGCCCCAAGTAATTACCAGTGGCTGAGATTCATTCAGTGGTGAACGATAGATTTAATCGAGCAATCCATGAATCATTATACTTTCAAGGATACTGTTTCAAAGAAACATGCAATCTTAGAAAACACTTGAAAATGTAAAATTTTCAAGTGTTTTCTAAGATTGCATGTTTCTTTGAAACAGTATCCTTGAAAGTATAATGATTCATTGATTCCTCGATTGTAAAATGTAAAATTTTCAAGTGTTTTCTAAGATTGCATGTTTCTTTGAAACAGTATCCTTGAAAGTATAATGATTCATTGATTGCTCGATTAAATCTAGCTTTCACCACTGATAAGGGTGTAACCTTGACAAATACCTTTTGAAATTAATAGATAAACAAAATCCCTTGTAGGCAAATCTTAATTTTTCCATATCTTTATCGCCCAAACCTCCTAGGGTATATTGGGTTTCCCACTTCTTTTGAACCTGAGATTCATTCAAGCATTCCATCATCACGTTTTGTACACTAGAGTTTTCCTGAGTATCCAGTGGGAGCAAGTTGCCCTCTGAAAAACTCATCCATCAACTTTAATAATCCTCTGTGTGGGGCCATTAGAAAGCCCAATGCCTGTTGTCGTCAAGCATTTTCCAGGGACTTAACCGTGTCATCTGTAGATAATAGTGCCAAGAGAGGCTCCTTTGGAAGTTTTCTTTGGCCTTCACTTCTTCCGCCGTGACGCCAACTTACCCATCCAGCTGCTGCAGCTCTGGGACCATTTCTTCACCAATGATGCCCTGATCTCCTACCTTTTGTTGCAATTTTCCTAGCTGGGATTTCCATTACTGGGGATTTTTCCAAGGCATCCAGCTTTTTCATTACTGTGTTTAAGGCTGCTGTCATGCCGGTCTGCCCCTCCGCTAAGTCAATAATAGAGTGATCCACCCCCTGTTCAGCTCCCTTCCTCCTTAGGTTGGGCTGAAAAAAACTCCCTTTATCTTACTTTTAATGTTTTTGGGCCATGGGATGGGCTGTTCCATAAGAGTCACTGGCATTGGGCTTCACTGGTCTGTCTCCCCTCCTCCTGGGGACATTCCCCCATGTTCACCTCCGCGTACAGCCCCTGCGGCAACAAGACTGTAGAGACTCACACTGATATCAGTTAAACCGTTCTCCATAGGACATGAGAGACCGCATTAAGCCCAGGTGCAATGTTGGTTACTTCGGTGCAATCTTTCTTAATTTCTCTCACTTTGTGCTACAATTATTATGCAAAATGGCTGAGATTATGCAGTTAAACCACATCATGTAATTGAAATTTTGTTAGGGTGAGCACGGGAACAATGCGAATGAAACTAACATGAGAGGCGGTAGTTTACGGCATGCGCAACTTCATACTATTTTTTGCGAGAAATACAGCATGAAGCCTCCAAATAGATGCAACAAAGCATTTTGTTATGTTAAAATGTTATGTTAAAATCAATTTATAAAGCGCTCGTACGCCCGTGGGCTTCATGGCGCTATAGGAAGTGTGAAGAATCCGTCCAACATAACACTAAGCTAACAATGGCTAATGGTAGGCTTGAGAGAACAACCAGGTTTTTAGTCCCTTACGAAAGGTGAGTAAATCCTTACTTTGCCTAATCGGTAAGGGGATGGAGTTCCAAAGTGAGGCTGCTAGATGGCGAAAACAGCAGCCACCCTGACGCTTCCTTTTAAAGCGAGGCACCTCCAATAGTGATTTTTGAGCAGAGCGCAGGCTTCTAGTGGGGGTATATTTAGAAACCAGACTGCGAATAAAGGCAGGGCCTTTATCTTGTGTGGCCCTGAAGATGATACAGCCAGCCTTAAAGGCTATGCGCTGGGAAATCGGAAGCCAATGTAGCTTTTCTAGTCCTGGTTTAATAGAAGACCATTTTGGCTGTTGTAGAATGAGTCTAGCCGCTTGATTCTGGACTAGTTGAAGTCCTAAGTTTGTGCTAAAACGAATTGAAGTTTGTGCTAAAACAGTGCAAAATGTGAGTGCAGTATTTGACACAATAAGTTGTAATTTTGCTTTTATTTGGGGCATTTAGCATAATTTGCTCAAAGGAAATCATGCAAGATTATCATTTGTCTGCCTCTCCCCCATGGTGAGATACTCATAGTTTGGGAATGATAACTTTCCTTGCTAACGTAAAGGAAAATTTCAATTCTATTAAGGACTCGACGGCGAGGATTATGCTTTAAGCTTTTTTTCTCTTTTATTTCAGCAGCCATTTAATTGTATCTCCAACAACCCACATTTACCATGAAACACTGGGAATTGGTAAAAACGGACAATGCAATCCAACAGTTCACAACTGGCCAGTCCCTAGGCAGCATCCACATCATAGTCCTTCGTCTCTGTCTTTAGTGCCTCTAACGTTGCTTGAGTCAAGGTATGGCCCTTTTCTCATGAGGCCTGTTCCCCAGTCTCCATTCCTGGTAGAAGAAATGGAATTTCTAATCGAAAGCCAGCAGAGAATGCTATACAAAGCAGAAGATACCTTATACATTTACTGAATCAGTAGCAATTCACAATCATCATGACAATAAAAGCATAACCTACTACTTAGTCATTGTAGGGAGGGTCTCCTGGATGAGCAATCCTTGGTTGGGATAATCCTAGCCTCCAAGTCCTTAATAGTATTCAAACTTTCCTTGATGATTGATAAGACATCAATCAATCAGGATTTGTATAGCTCAGCTTATCACCCCGGGAGTATAGAGGCACTGGGGGATGAAGAGCTTTAGTTGAAGAGCCAGGTCTTGAGTCCCTTCCTGAAGTCGTGAAGGTTCGGAGGTGGAGTGGGAGGTTGTTCCAGGACTTGGCGGCGAGGTGGGAGAAAGAACAAGCTCTGCTGTGGCTCTGCTAGATGTGGGAGATGTGTGCAAGGGCAATAGAGGCAGATCAGAGATGTCTGGTTTGCTGGTAGAAGGTCAGTCGTGGTTGATGTTGGGGGGTCTGTTTTGTTTTTGAGGGCCTTGTAGGCATGGGTCAGCAGCTTGAATTGGCATCTCTTCTGGATGGGAAGCAAGTGGAGGCTTCTGAGGTGGGGGCTGGTGCTGGTCTGTTTGGGAAGGTCGAGAATGAGTCTGGCTGAGGCGTTTTGTATAGTCTGAAGCTACTTGAGGAGATGGGAGGTTGTTCTGGTGTAGAGAGCGTTTCCATAGTCCAGTTGGCTGGTGAGGAGGGCTTGAGTCACTGTTTTCCTGTTGTTGACAGGGATCCATCTGAAAATCTTACGGAGCATTTAGAGGATGTGGGAGCAGGAGGATCTACTCCGGCCTCCTGCATGACCCACCGCACCCAGTGGGTTATGGTCGGGGAGGACACCGCCCTATGCAGCTTCCTGAGGGCGATTAAAAGTTGCGTCTCACCCGGAGGCCTCAATTCCGCTGACATCTTCTCATAGGCTTTCAGGTATTGAACTACACATATCTTAGAGGAGTCTGGAAAAGCCGGGTATTCTATGACCCTAGTATTGGTGTTTATGCCTCCTGAGAGTAAAAGATACTCCAGAGGGGGAAAAAGTTCTTCCATTATTGTCCAAAGCCCAAATGTCAGAGATCCGCATGCATGATACTATGCAGAGCAGCATCACCCAGCTTCACCGAGAGCTCTTATCCCCAACAGGAACCTATTTGGTTGGCATGACAGGAAAAGATTAAGCACCTTATTAACGTCCCAAAGAGCCGAGTGCTGTGGCTCCGGGAGCAGTAATAATCTGATGCCCCGTAATAGGTGACACACAAACAGAATGTTCCCCCACAAGGGACCCTTCCACGGGCACATGTCCCACCGTGATGGCTTAACAGCAAGAGATGATTGAGTGGTACGCCATCCCCTTCTGGACTGGACTAGCTAGATAATTCAGAACCTGAATCATGTCTTCACCCACGGGATCAAAACCCAGTCGCACACACCAACAACACCATCTCTTCCAAGCAGACCGGTATCGCTTGATGGTGCCAGCAGACCAAGCTTTGACAAGAGGTCCCCAGCCTGTGTCAAAAGCCCCAGGATCGACCATCTACCTCTGTAATCCACCACGCCATCAGGCGGAGGGTGCCCTTGAGCACCATCTGGTGCGGAATATGATCCAGATTGAAAAGGGGAGTCGGAAATAGGGGGAGAGGAATTTGAAAATCCCAAAAAAGAAAACCACCAAAAACAGGCCCCACTTGGTCTGCATCAAACAAAACAATTGGTTCTGTCGGAAAGTTTACAATTGCTTAGAATACTGTTTTTTAAATGTAGAGAGCAATTACTAATGTACAACGCATAGAAAAATAATTCAAAAGCCGGGTATTCTATGACCCTAGTATTGGTGTTTATGCCTACTGAGAGTAAAAGATACTCCAGAGGGGGAAAAGGTGCTTCCATTAATGTCCAAAGCCCAAATGTCAGAGATCCGCATGCATGATACTATGCAGAGCAGCATCACTAGCTTCACCGAGAGCTCTTTCCCCAACAGGAACCTATTTGGTTGGCATGACAGGAAAAGATTAAGCACCTTATTAACGTCCCAAAGAGCCGAGTGCTGTGGCTCCGGGAGCAGTAATAATCTGATGCCCCGTAATAGGTGACACACAAACAGAATGTTCCCCCACAAGGGACCCTTCCACGGGCACATGTCCCACCGTGATGGCTTAACGGCAAGAGATGATTGAGCGGTACGCCATCCCCTTCTGGGCTGGACTAGCTAGATAATACAGAACCTGAATCATGTCTTCACCCACGGGATTACAACCCAGTCGCACACACCAACAACACCATCTCTTCCAAGCAGACCGGTATCGCTTGATGGTGCCAGCAGACCAAGCTTTGACAAGTGGTCCTCAGCCTGTGTCAAAAGCCCCAGGATCGACCATCTACCTCTGTAATCCACCACGGCATCAGGCGGAGGGAGCCCTTGAGCACCATCTGGTGCAGAATATGATCCAGATTGAAAAGGGGAGTCGGAAATAGGGGAAGAGGAATTTGAAAATCCCAAGAAAGAAAACCACTAAAAACGGGCCCCACTTGGTCTGCATCAAACAAAACAATTGGTTCTGTCGGAAAGTTTACAATTGCTTAGAATACTGTTTTTTTAAATGTAGAGAGCAATTACTAATGTACAACGCATAGAACAATAATTCATGAAAGAAAAGGAAAACACACACCAAAATAAGATTCAGTAGTATATTCAAAATGAGTATCAAATACTAATGGCAGTCACAATTACAAATTCAATTGCGACAAGGAACAATAAGTGACTGTGGTGAAAAAAGTGACATGTAGTGATTAGTGATATAGACAGTACACTATATACAAGGCGAATATAGGTGAGTGTAAGGGGGGGAATTTTTCTAAAAAGTGTTTTGTCCTGTTTATTTTTGCACATGTGCTGCAAGATCCAATGATGAGTTAAATCGTGATCATGAGGGCATATATGCCATGTCAACGTTTCGATCCCTGAGAGTAGCGCAAAAGAAAAGTGCATCGGAGCGAGTCTTCTTCAGGAAGAAAAGGAAAAGGTTGCTTATGAAGCCATGCAGATGGGGAGTGTCCTTTTTTGAGCTGAGAGGTAACCTCTGCATCCACCAAATCCACCTCTTGACGTGAGAACTGAAGTGGTCATGGGCATGTAGCCTGACATGGGGATTCGCAGACTTCGATAGGGAACCCCTGAACCATCTGCAGGACCCACGCATTGCTTGTGATTGTCATCCAAACTTTGACAAATTTCACCAGACTGACCCCTACTTTTATGAGGGAAGAAGGGCGAACACTCTCTTTAAAAAAAAAAATGTTTGCTTAGCAAAGCTAGATAAATACAATAAGCTTTTTAAAGAAAACAGATTACTTCAAACAATTCCTTATACAGGTAGAAAAAACTTCTAAAAATAACTCTAATTTGATCTTTCCAAACCAGTAATAATCATCTACTGTATGTGCAAAATGGCCATTTAAAGTGCAACAGTTATACTTGATTCGCCAGCCATATTATTATTTTTTTTAATTTATTTTAAAGGTTTTATATAGTGCTGGCTAGACCCGGAGGTATCAGAGCGCTTTACATCATTACAAAGGGTACACAGTTATTAGAGCTTGGCAAACATAGTTACATGTAAGGTCAAGATAAACAAAAAGGACCTATACATAAGGGAAAAAGCAGTCAAGTGGAGATATTCAGGGGAGGGGGGGTGGAAGCAGGGGGAAGAAGAGAGAGAATGGAGGAGGGAAATAGGAAGGGAGGGTGAGAGACACAGCATGGAAAGAGGAGGGGAGGGTGACTGGGACACAAACCGGTAGTCGAGTCAAAGCTGCGTCCAAAGTACAGTAAGCTGTGATCCCCGGGGAAGTGGTATCATTTCCCCATCTCAGTTGCAAGAGGCTCCCCATACGCAGTGGACTCTCTCAGAGGGGTCTCTGAGACTCCAAGGCCTACATACTGGATCCTTCCCCAAAAAGGGGAGAGGAAGTGCTTTGGCAAGGGGTGCCATAACATACCTCTACTGTGAGTGGCTCCCTTGGCGCGGTGGACTATCTCAGCGGGTTCGCTGAGACTCCAGAGTATAAGAATTGGATCTTTCCCCAACAAGGGGAGAAGGAGTGCTTAGTCAATGGGCACAAAAGGACTGGGGGCTAGGTGGTATAGCAGGCAAGGGGAAAGATTCAGGTGAGACGGGGTTGGAGCAGAGGAAGTAGACAAAGAGAGAAAGAGTACTAAATGGGAACAGACAGCATCAGTCAGGGGGACGGACTGTTTTCTCTCTGTGGCCATGAGTTTGCCCCATCTCTAAGGAAAACAAAACCTAGTACGGCCATTCCAGAACCTTTGCCATCCAGGACATGAAGCACACAGTGCCATCTTCGGGGTCAGTGGTAGGAGGACATGGTAGTCTAATTATAGCAACAGGCAATAAACATACAAAAAGGCGCTAATGAATGGACACTTCAGCCCAAAAGAAGTTCCGATGTTAGCAGTCATTTCAGAGGTGAAGGCGGGTGAAGCTATTATCAGGGGATCACCCCCTGTTGAGGGTCTCTGAGTCAAGTGACCGACCCCTGGACCTTCCACGGAGCAGAAGCCAGAGACTATGGGGTCAGTAGTTCTCCAGCCACACTGAGGTTCCATAACAGGGCACATGTCCAATCGCATTTCTAGTACGTTAAAATGCATTCAGAAAAAAATGCATTTGTGCGTCAATAGAGCAATATAAAATGCAATACGTAAAGTAGGACCAAATTCAGAATATCTTTTTAATAGCTCCACTAACCTATTGCCAAATTCGAATATATTAATGATATAAACTGAGAGACGATCCTTTTGTAATACAATACAGAGCTTTGAATAACCTTTAACCTTGTTCCAAGTATTGCCATGTGGCATCAAACCTTTTGAGTCCTCCCTCGCGCTTTGCATATGCCTCCTCAAAATTCATAGTATGACGCATTTTGCTCTTCCAGCCCTGAACTGCAATCATCAAAGCTAAGGATACAGGGTATTGTCTACCTTTATTTAATTGTTGGTTTCATTTAGAAATCTCAAATAACACAAGACTTGCCTCTAGAAATATAGAAGACTCGATAGCTTGACTAATGACCTCAAATAGTTCCTGCCAAAATTTAGACAGATGTGGACATATATAGAACGTATGGAGACAACTTCCAGCACCTTGTTGATGACAACGAAAACAATTATCTGGTACTGCTGCATATATTTTTTGTAGAGTCTCCAGGATGTTTTTTCCATTATTGTGGACCGAAAACTAGTTAAATCTACCTGGAGGATAGGCTATGCAGCAATCCATACCAGTTTCCTTTTCCTAGCAGTCTACTCTTTACCAGAGCCCTGCTGATAGGGTGTGGTTCCTGACTCTACTTCTAGATATTTTACATTGCTCACCACTCCTAGAGAGGTGTTCCTCACAAGAGATGCATTTTCCCAGAGAGGTAAAATCACCAAAAGTTTTAAAACCTACAGAGCTCCAAAATCTTCAACCCCTGTGTGCTAACAACCCAGAGAACCTACCCTCCTAAAGCAGTAGTGATGACCCATCAAAAGATGACTGAAAGAGTTTGCTCAAAGTGCTCATCCGCCCCCTAGTCTCCCGTAAAAACTTATATCTAGTCTTTTTTGTCAATTTCGCTGTTTTAGTCAAAGCTGGTAAGCTAATTTCTGATTCCTGTACCATCTTCATTTAAAAAAAATCATCTAATGATCTACATCCATTTAAATACCTAGATAAAAAAAGTCCATTATAGCAGGCTGATAGTAACTTTGCATATGGGTAGCTGCTAACCCACCTTGTGATTTCTCAAGTTGTAATACACTCAACTTTACCCTCGATGACTTCTTATTTCAGATAAAACTCCTTCATACGGAGTCTAAATCCTGAAAAACTATTAGGAACATTAGAGAACAGGAATACCAGCAATGGTAACACCGAAATTTTGATCATTGCAATGCTTCCTATTATCGTCAAGGGGAGCAGTGACCACTTCTCGAGCAACCCTTTTTATATTTCGTAACATTTTCTTGTAAGCTAGGTAAGAAAAGCTGGAAAAGTTGTTTGTAACTGATATGTATCCCCAAATATCTTATTGGGGTCAGCAAACTTGTTTGTGACCGAAACGGACCTGGAAGGCTGCTACGTTGAAAAGCTGTACTTCTATTTTACTGTGCTTTATCTTGAAGCCACCAATTTTAGTAAAATCAGCAATGGTCTGCATAGCTCCCCTAGTATTATCCTTGTCAGGCTGTAAATAAAGAATAATATAGTCTGTGAATAATTTAAACCTAGTCCTCCCCTCTGTGGGTGCCCTTATATTTCCTTTACGAAGTTGTTCTGCAAGGGGTTCAATAAAAAATTTAAATAAAATTGGTGAAAGGGGACACCCCTGATGTGTACCTCTTTTAATTGCAATTGTACCAGCCATCTTAGAATTTACCATCACCTTAGCTATAGAATAGACCATCCAAGTTCCCCAAATCGAATGCTTTTTCTGCATCGATCAACATAACTAGAGCTTTTGAATGGTTGACCGAGAAATAATCTATTGCTTGTATTAAAAACTGGGTATTTGCGGACATTAAACGACCCGCCGCAAAGCCACACTGATCTTTATGAATTAACTGCTGTGCTACTGGTATTATGCGGGACGCCCACATTTTCATCAACAATTTGTAGTCCGTATTTAGCAGACTAATAGGTCTGTATGAGTGAACCAAATTCAGGTTCTTTCTTCTGGAAAGAGACAATAGTTGATTTCTGGAAGGTATGAAGAATTTCTCTCCCTTCTTTAACATAATTAAAAATCTCCACTAAAAAGACACCAGTTCACTGGATAATATCTTAAACTCAGGTGGAAACCCATTGTTCCCACATGCCTCAGCATTTGATATACTTGATGTCCTTACTCCATTCCCACGGTCAGTTCTGGCAGACCCTACCAGTTTGCTCACCCTAAAGGCGCCATAAAAGGCCACAGTGAAGGCTGCAAATAATGTTGTCTTGTATAGAGAAGTGCACACCTTTGGCAGACTAGACAAAAGGAGACCCAGGACATGCTCATTGACAGGAAGCCTACCATCCTTTTCACAACCATCGAGTCTAGCCTACTCTGCTAATACTTTCTTATTGAGCAAGGAACTATACATGTCAGCCACGCCCTTCAATTTAGCAAAAACCCTTATGGCTGAGGAATGGACCAGTGCACAAGATACTGTCTTGCCCTGTTCTCTAAGGTCTAAGGTTACACAGAAAAAGGTAGATGGCATCTGCAGTAAACAAGTCAGGGACGTTGTGTATGCAAGAAAGTCCTATACTGTGCAAAACACTTTTCATAGTACTGCCGCGTGCGCTTTGCAAGTGAGGCTACCACTAAATCCAGTAAGGCAGGACTCCAACCCTCCACAGATATGACGGGAATTCGGTCTTCTCTTTGGCTGCCTCTTTGGCGAGTTAAGGCATCAACAATGTTATTATGAATACCAGGCACCTGCTATTTCGAAATACAATGTTAGATTTAAAACACAATAGGACCAAATGTTTCAGCAGTCTCAAAACAAATTTGCACGAAGGCCCGGGGCTGTTGACAGCCTCTACTACTGCCATATTGTAAGACCAGAAGATAACACTCTTATCTCTGCCCATACAGTCACTGCTGCTATGATGGGGAACAGCTCCAAAAATGCCACGTGTCTAGTCATGCCACTGTCATGCCAAGCCACTGGCCAGTCCACTGTACACCATTCAGCGCCTAATATAGCCCCAATCCAGCCCTGCCCACCACGTTGGCGAAGAGGCCTAAGGGGCGGTTAGAAATCGGGATAATGGCCATATAACGGAGCCATTACATTTTTGCATAAAAACGTGCCATATCCCCACGTCTTCCTTAACCTAACTTGACAGCCGGGTATAGTCGTGCTTTTCTCTGAGGCCGACCATTGACCTAGCTATAAACCGAGAAAATGGGCAAGCCATAGGAATCATTCGTAAAGTGAAGTTCAGTTGGCCAACTAGAACCTGGAGCAGATGAAGCATCACATTTTTAGAAGCCAAAACATTACCAATTGACTGCCTAAAGGCCTGAATTTTCTCAAGAGGGAGGCGGCACTCATTGGCCACCATATCAATTTCAATATCAAGGAAGGTAAGATACATGGAGGGACCCACAGTCTTTTCTGGTGCTATGGGCACCCTAGTTCCTTTAAAAGGGAACTCGATGCGTTCAGCACCAACGAACACACACCAGAATCATGTTGCCCCCAAGACCAAAAAATCATCCAGATAGTGATCACATCTTTGTGGCATGTGTGTGAGGTGAATATCCATTGTAACAGCGAGCTGAACTGCTCAAATTAAGTGCATGATACACTACACCCCAATGGCATACACTTATCATAGTAGTACACGTTCGCAAATTGGAATCCAAGAAGTGGTAGTCCTCAAGTTGGACTGGGAGTAGCCGGAAAGCAGACTCTATCTGTTTTCCCCAGTAGGGCCGCTCCCTCACCCCCCAAGACCTTGTTCACACATCGTAGCTAGTTCTTGGTCTACTGATGCATAACACACTGAACATCACTGCGGGTCGATAGCCTCATTCACTGATGAGCCCCTAGGGGGCTGAGAGGTTGTGAATCAACCTAAACTGTCCTGGTTCTTTCTTCTGGATGATGCATAAAGGGGAACAGACAAAGTTCTCAAAGGGTGTGGAGGAAAAGGGGGCAGCTATCCCTCCCAAAGCGCTCTCTTTCCTGATTTTCTTGGACACCACATCCTGATGCCTACGGGCTGACAGTAAATTGTTGCAGTGTGGGATGGGAGCCGCCGTGAGTGCCGGGATCCTAAGACCTGAAGAGAAACCCAGATATAACAAGTTTGCTGTGTCTTGGCTTGGGTATAAGTTCCGCCATGGAGTCAGCCAGGTAATCTGGACCAGGGTGGGCAACTCGAAACTAGCTGGAAGGCTTAGCTCCCTCTTTCCCTTTATCTCTTGACAACTTGTTACATCTGAATTCTGGGTGGGAATGATGGCCACAAAAGAAGCAAATATGTATATAGTTACAGGATCCGTCCAGGCGTGTACAAACCTCTCTGTTGAAGGCCCAACAAGAGCCCTTCTAATCACATTCATGTTGCTGGCAAAAAAAACTGCTTCAAATGGGTCTTGCTACTCTCCCACTCCAGCCATACAGTGACCTCTGTCTGGTCCGACCCTAGATCTGCATCTTCCACTTTTGCCCATCTAAAATCCTGGTCATAATCTAACCAATGCTTTAAGGGGGTGTGCAGTTCTCGGCTGGGCATGGGGGAGACAGGGAGGTCTTTCTTCGTGATGCCCTCACAAACCCCGGAGGATGTCATGCTTCATCATAGGGCGTTTGCTCCTCGTCAGGCCTGTGCTGCAATGCCTGATGGGCTCCCGTAAACAGGGCTGTTTATCGGAGATCTTTTTGAAGAAGCCGTTGGGTGCGAGCGGGTGTGAGGGCTGGGTATTGTAGAGGAAAGTGAAGTAAAATAGGTCTGGAGCAGTCCTACTTATGTCAAGTTTAATAGATTAGGTAGCTCAAGCCTGATTAAAAGCGGTGCGGGTGCCCTTATGTGGATATAATGTTCCTAAAGGGCTACCAAGGTGAAGTTGGTCAGCATGTTTCGTGCCTAGATTGCCCCTAATGGCTCAGTTGGCACTTCATCAGCACCAAAATAACTAAATGTGAAAGGTGCATATAGGAGAGTAGGGTCTGCTATCCTATGGTCACCCCAATTTTTGCTTTTTGCTTCACTGGTTTTCGACTTAATGTGGCTGTGGGCCTGCTAATCAGACCCCCAGCCTGCTGCTCTCTCTCTAAATTCACAGATATGTACTATAGGTACATAACCAATTTGGCACTGGACACCTTATCAGCCCCTGTACAGTGCACTATAGGTGCCCAGGGCATAGATGCATCCAAGGCCTACCAGGGGCTGCAGCATATCTTTTGCCACCCCTGGCTGGTACTTAAATCGACACAACTGGCTGTTCACACAGCTGGTGCAAGGTGGTGTACTCACCCCTTGCTTAGATATAGTATACCTATGTCTAAACCTATATCTGGACACATAGACACCTATAAGTCACTCCTATGGCAGGCCTTAACAATCCTGGAGGCAGAGTGCTTGGTTTTATGTGAGGTGGTGCTCTAGCATGAGCTGAGCCTGTCTGTAGTGTTGGGACCAATTCCTTAATGCTGTTCCAGTGATACTGCCATACCATATACTCTTAAGTGCATTATAATTCTTGCGGTTAATGCTAACTTTGGTTTGGCTTTATCAAAACATGTCGTGTTTGTTGTCATACACTTTGGAATACTATCCCCTCGCCAGTCCTGGTGATGGGGATAGAATCCCACCCTTCTAGAGGGAGAAGACATGTTACTTTACTCAAAACGCGGTTAATCCTAACCAGAGCCCCAGCATCACAAAATGGACGCTGCTGCCACAGACACATGTCTGGCCTCCTGCTGCTGACCGAAACTTGGCAGAGGACACCTGGACAAAGGGTTTCCTGTCACAGGGAGGTGTCACACCACCCCAGACAGGAGATAGTGGATTGTAGCAGGGAGGGTTGAAAGAAACTAGACACTGCCTGGGGCGCACAAGGTGTCCCTGGGCAGAATCCAGTCAAACCGGTTTTGGGGCACTCCAGCCCCAGTCCTGGCGCGAAACTGGACAAAGGGAAAGGGGTGTAACCACCCCCTTCCTGGGTCCCACCCATAGGAGGGACCTAGCAGGTAATCCAGCCCCTTGATTTGATTTGAAAGTAGGAGCTGTGCAGATGCACATCAGATTATCCTGACTGAAACTTATGAAACGAAACTCTGGACCCTTCGACATCCCACTCGACGTGGAAGACTGAAGAATATCCCTTGTGGTCAAGGAGTGACCACCCTGTGCAAACAGGCACCATCCAGCACCTCGACGTTTGCTTTGTTGCAGTTCCCGCCGGAACTCGAGCGACAGAGATCGACAAGACCCAGCGTGCCTGCCTTCTAACAGCCCGATCCACAGTCCCTGCAGAGCTGAGACCCGTGGAGGCGACCTGAAGCGTGGGGCCGGCCATCTTGGAAAAACTACGAAGCGCTGACCGTGCAGCATCCGAGGCTCCCTCGAAGCTGTGCATTGGAGTTTGAGAAGCTCCAGCCCCGAGCAGCTTTTGCACCGAAGCTCACCCCTCCACACTCCTCGAGTGCTGCGTGGGGCCCTTTTGCATTTTCCTGCTCGACGCGTTGGTCCGGTCGCTTGCCCGTTGGCTAGTGTCCCCAGTACCGACAAACCTTTGAATTTGCTCTGCTAGTCTGGTTGCTCCAGACTGGCCCTCGCTCCCCTTAAAAGGAGCACTCGCTCAGACCTTGCTAGTCCGAGTAAGAAGCCATCTTCGAATCATGCGTGGGTTGCATTTGCCAAGGCCTGTTGACTCCGATCCGGAAGCTGACACCGCTGACAGCGAGAGCCTTCGTGGGACAGCTCGTGATTCACTCCAGGACATCCTCGGTGCCCCAGAGACCACGTGGCAGCGGAGACAAGCTTCACGACAAGCACCTGATTGCGCCCGACATTGCCTGGTTCCTTGCTGGTCACTGGCTAGTGACCCAGACTCTGTCCCCTCTGCTTTCAGGTACTCTACATCTTCGATCCACCCTTGGATCACACCAGACACTTCTCTTCTCGACGCCTGCAGCATCTTCATCACCCGCTTCCTGTGGGTGAGGTAACTCTTGAACGCCGCTGCTCCTGTAGTGGTTTACACCTCTAGTGTCTAAGTCTAAAGTTTTGTCCTTCTAGTCCAGTCGGAAGACTCTTAAAACTGTAACTCGATAACTTTTACGCACCATTGACTTTGCATTGGTGCATACGTGTGCTTTAGGCACTGCACCCGAATCCCGCGGGCTACTCCCGTCCTAACTGCTATTAGTCCAGTGTAGTCCCAGCGATTCCCAAGGCCCTAGGCCTTACCCCTGATCGATTAGTGATTGTTATACCACTTTTTTGATATATGGTTTGAGTGTCCACCGGCCTCATCCATAACTGTGCAACTTGTGTATGTTATACTGTGCTTTTATTTAAACGCTTGTGCTTCATTGCTCATAAAGAGTAGTGGGGATTATTCTAAGAATAAATACATATATTTTGATAATATATAACTTGTGTGGTGCCCTTTCATTTGATATTACAGGATTGCATATGGTAAAACAGCTGGCTTCACATGTCCTCTTGAGTTAAGCCTTTAAGGCTGCTTAGTCCATGCTACCTCTAGGATAGCTTGTCTATAAGGTTGACTTACAACCACCACCATAAGGGATTGTTTGGACTGATACAAGGTGCCCCCAGAATTGGAGACATCATACATCAGGCCAACTTCTCACAGTACACTACTGTCTGGTATTATAATTACCAGATGCGGTAGGGAGTACCCTAGTAGACTTGTACTGAGGAGTACGGTAGACCTGTGGGAGATGGGGAGAAGAAGGATGGGAGGAAGGGACAACCAAGAATGATTAAAAACACGGATGATTAAAAACAAAAGCCAGAGGTGTGGCAACATTTTCATGCGGAAATACAATGCCTTGCACTAATACGTCATATGGTGCAATGCTTGATTTTAATATCCACGTAAGTGAGCTTGGTAGTACTGTTAACATGCTGCCCATTCAGAGGCCAAAAGCTTTGGTGTATACAGGTTTAAGCCCAGACTGTCATCCTAGGCTAAGGGAAAAGAGAGAGCAGAGCCCCATGGGGGTGGGGGGCGGCGCACCTCTTTTTGTTTGTCTCACTAACATTCGGGTAGGTGCTCGTAGTGAGTTATGCCAATTTAAGATGGTGAGTACAAGGTACTAAAATAGAATTATTAAACCACTACATATATGGCCTACCGTTGCAGGGTGAATGGTGTTCCTTACAAGGTAAAGACGATAGATGTAGGGATTCGCTAATTATGGACTAATGTCATGGTAGAGTAAGTAGAGAATAAGTCTGCTGCAATGGGTGTAAACGTAAGTGCTCCATAGTTGTTATCAGGGGTCCTGCTCCATAGTGTCTTGCTAGGGTCAATGCGCCAATGTATGTTGGTTAACAGACAGTGGTAGCACCGCAATGGCTACTCTGTTGTCCCATGGAGTATGGTGTCAATGGAGGTGATCCATAGATATGGAATTGATCCATAGTTGCTATCGGGGGGAGGGGTCCCGTGCCATGGTGTATGGCCGTGGTCTATAAATCAATGTATGACTGGCTATCGGACAGCGACGGGGACAGTCAGTGTGAGCAGGGAGGTAGGAGTTGTGGGCCCTAGTGGTTCAGTTCTGCCTACTGGATTTCATCATTGAGTCCCCTGGTGTGTTCCCCCAGTTTGAAAACCCAACATTGTTCTTTTCTAAATAAAGCTACCTTTGTCATGTTTGGAAAAGCTTCAAGGACGGTCCATTGTAGGTTGTTTGGGGTGTGATTGTGTTGAACATAGTGTTCACACATCTTTGTGTTGTTTTTTTTCACAACTAAAATTGCTCCTGTGTTCCGTGATTCTAGTTTTCACAGGGCGGGTAGTCATCCCTATGTACTGCCGATGGCATGGGCACGTAATGAGGTAGATGCACTTACATGTGTTAAAGTTTGTATGCTTGTTTTGGGTCCATGTCCAATTATTGGTTAGTAGAATTGTCTTGGTAGCTTGTGTCAGAGGGCAGACTACACATTGACCACAGGGGTAGTGGCCGGTCACAGGTGGCAAACTCCAAAGTGTGTTAGGAGCAGTGGGCGTGGATTTTTGAAGGTCTTGTATTAATGAGTAGATCTTTGATGTTGGCGGTGCGTTTGAACGCAAACCTTGGTTTGCTTAAGGCAAGTTCTCCCATCTGTAGTATTCTCCAATGTTTGTTTATGACCCTTTTTAACATGTTTGACTCAGGGGTGTAAGTGGTGACACATGTAATGAGGTCAGTTTCAGGTTTGGTCTGTGTTTTCAAGAGGCCTAACCTATTGGTATTGCGGTCTCGTTTTTGTACATTGGTTATGATGCATGGAGGGTATTGTCTACTGGCTCGATCGGTACTTAGCTCTGATGCTTGTCTTTTGTTGTCCTCTACATTGCTGCGGTTTCTACGAAGGCGTAGAATCTGGCCATAGGGTAGATTTTCCCTGAGGGCCTTCGGTGGAAGCTTTGGTACAGAAAAGGACAGTGGCTGTCAGTAGGTTTCTTGTAAGTGATGGTATCTAATCTGTCTGGTTTTTTGATGATCATTAGATCAAGGAAATGGGGGGTGTTGTTGAGAGCTGTTTGCTGTGAATTTCAAGTAAGGGTTGAGGTTGTTGATCCATGTGAGGAAACTGAATCACGTCTTTGTGACCCTTCCAAAAGACCAGGACGTCATCAATATAACGTCTACATAAGAGAACATTGTCCGTAAAAGGGTTGGAGTCCTTTAACACATACCTAGCCTCATAGTATGACATGTAGAGACATGCCTGCAGAAGGTATTCCCCATAGACGTACCCTGAGTATGGTGGAACAAGTGATCCTCAAATTGGAAAAAGTTCTCAGTTAATGTGATGTGGGCGCATTCCATAACAAAACTGTTAGGCATTGGTGAAGACCAGGGAATGATGTGGAGTATCTCTGCCACAATCTCAAGTGTGTTCAATTGGGGGATGTTAGTATAGAGGGCCTCCACATCCAGTGTGAGAAGTACATCTGGCAGGGGGCACTCTAAGTTGGTTGCTTCAATGAGTCTTAAGACATCTCTGGTATCTTGTAGGGAAGTGGGTGTGCTGCGGACCAATGTTTGAAAGAAATGGTCAGAGAATATGCCCGAGACAATGGGTTTCCCAGCTGGTGGTGTGACCCCTTTGTGAATTTTGGGCAGTGTGTAGAAATAGGGCAGTCTAGGATTGTGATTTATCAAAAACTCGGCCTCATTTTTTGTAATCCACCCTTGGTTAAGAGCCGTCGTGACCATGGAATTTATCCTGGTTAGAAGGCGGGGTTGGATCTTGGGTGAACTGGACTGTTCCCATGAGGCACAGGGTCAGACTGATTTGCATATAGCCATGTCTGAAATGGGGTGGCTGAGTGGGCTAAAGAATGGTGATGGATTAAACCCAGATCAGTTGACTGGGGGTGAGTGTTTGATTTGCTCAAACGCTCCGTCCATCATCCCCTTTTGTATCGTATTGTCAGCTTAGGCTGCATGAGCCCCCTCGAGACTGTCAGATTGGGAAGGTGATTATTGAAACTGTGCGTCGCCTGTGAGCGAACGGCAGGACAAGGCTGTATTTGGGAATTAGAACTAGGTTGGTCCTTTACCCCTACCAACACCATGCTGCTGTGGTCGGGCTGGGTTAACTGCAGGGATGGTTGCTGCTTGGGCATTTGGCGTAACTGGTGGTGGGGCGGGTACTGTCTCACCCAATGTTTCAGCGGTTGCTTTCTTTGACTTTTTTGCCCTGCTCTTGACTGGAGGGAAAGCAGTCTGGGAGGGAACATGGGACTGCTGAGGCGTTCTGCTACCTCGAATCTTCCTCTGACTCGGACTCAGAAATGTCTGTGCCACCATCATTGCTCAGCTTAGCCAGAACCAGCTTTAGCAGCTGTTTCAACTGTGGATCGCTGCCCTTTCTTTTTCCAAACTGGCCTCTTTTAGACGCCATTATGGGTAAACAGTCACCAAGGTTACTAACAAAGTAGAGGTTAACAACACAGTATAAGACATCCAACAGTTCCCAAATGTTAAGGTGCAAGAACACCACAGTCACCAAGGTTAACAACACAGACAAACCACAGCCCAGTACCCCCACTGAGACGCATGAAACAGATTAGGGTTGCCGCACAGCAATTCGCAATGGAATAAGGTGCCCATAGCCCAGGAAGGTACAGAAACAACAAATAATGGTTTAAATTCAAGAATTAACTCTGCTAGCAAATGACATGCACTGATGCCGGACTAACACCTAAATATGACAAAAACTGCAATCCCTGTCTTCCCGCATGTACCTGTCAATGACCTGGTCCGTATTCCTGGCCCCTGAGACTGGATATTCAAATTAAGGGAGGCAAGCATAGTGGGCAAGAACGCAGGTCAGCCATGCCGAGCAAGGAAAGAGGGGCAGGGCAGATAAGGATGGGTGGCTCTCAACCGCGCTCATTGCAGTAGCCCTTCGACTAGAGAGATTGGGGATTTAAATACAGTCACAAAAGGTGCTTAACCACTCTGATGTGGTAGCCGACAGGGGATGGGGACAGCTGTACAAAATTGAGCCCAGGCATCGATAATGAGGCAGGCAACTCGGGCTCCCAGCCGGCAGCAATGCCTGGGAGAGGAAAAACGGCAAATGGAGCCTGTTCCTTATGCTTCTGATCGGGGTAGCTAGGCGTGAAGGTGAGAGGAAGAGCCGATGAACGAAAAGGCAAAAAGCCCCCTCCAGGCGGCGGGTGCCCACTCCTGCAGGGAGACCAAAGTTGATGCAGGTAAATTGCCGCCAGGAGGAAGAGGTGAATACAATGCACAGGTCCAACAGAAAAGGCAGAGGCTGGGGAGCAGGTAAACTTTATACACCCCATCCCACCCATCCTCAACCCCCTGCATCTCCACCCCCCCAACCCCTCCACCCGGGCATTTCGGCGTGCGGATTTGACGTGACTCCCCTGCGACTAAATCACTTCTGGTTGCCTCCTCCTGCATCTCACGCGGTTAGACAAGTGGAAACCATTATTGGCCGGCAAGTTGCGGGATCGGGGAAGGGCCCAGCCCATAGTGGTCCCGGGTCCTAAACTCCGCGCTTCACTAAAGGAGGCGGTCTTTCCACTGGTTGCGGTCAGAGCTCTGCAGGATTAGAAGCTTTAATAATTAGTAGAAACTATTTCAGATCAGCTATCATGTTTTGTTGGTGGGTCATTTAAGGTCAGGTGTAGCTATGATTGCAGTTTAAGTTATAGATAAAAGAGACCTAACAGTGGAACCTTCTTGAGAACAGCACCTAACAAAAAATAGCCCCAAATAGTAATTGGTACCCCTAATGTTTACATGGGGGTTTGTGTGCACACTGATTAGCACCCACTGTAACAGTGCTTGTTCCCTGAGGAACTGAGTAAATTAATCACAACAGCACAGGTGCACCACAACATTTGGTATTTGATTTACAATTTCAATAAATCGCGGAGAATGAAGTTCCTCGATTTGATTTCTTTATTTCAAAAAGATGAAGCCCCATACAGCCGAAGCGTTTCGTCCCAAAGAGGGACTTCTTCAGGGTTTCTGCTAATAGAGAGAGACTTCAAGTAGAGATGGTAAATGAAGATCAAAAGGAGTAGCACCATTAAAGACGAAAAGGCTTGTCTCATCAGATTGAGGACAAGCGGTCCAAAGATTTCTAGTCGATGTATCCACTGTATTTCAAGAATTTTATATGGTATCTGTTGGTCCAGGGGTGAAATAAAACTGTGTATGGTAATAGGTCTATCTGTCATCCATTATAGACGTATAGTCCATCAGCGCGTAGTCAGAGTTTAAATTATATAGGTTTGATGCCCCAATCGGTATCTGATAAAACCGATCGGCAACTTCAAGTATTCACCCAGTGGTAACCGCTATGCGTCCTCCGGCAGCTATGATTGCAGTTTAATTTGTTAATATTGCAATGATGTATGAAGGAGACAAACATCACTAAATTTGTTGATTTGAGTTATTGCGGTTGAGGTAAGCAGTCTCCAGTTGGGAGCACTATGTTTACTGCTAGTGTCTCTAAAGTGATCTGTTCTAAGAGTTTGGAGCACAAGACAAACATATTTGTTCTTTTAACAGTATTTAAAGTAATTTTTTTGCTCTTTTCATGTACCCTCAGACCAACTCCTGCCAGTGTAAGATGGCATTGCAACATGCTTTGTACAGTTAAAATGCTTCTGCATTTGTTCAGCCTTTGTTATGGCCTGGTATTGCTGAGTCCCTGCCCCATAATTCAACCCTTCCCACCATGAGCCCATGGGTACCACAACCCCCTCCAGTCTTCCCCGAGGCATAGGTGGACATTGACACGATTTTCTTGAGTTAGGGGTCGGAAGAGCCCCGGCCGTATTTTATTAAAAGATAAACCATATTTAAGATTGAATCATTTACAATATGCAGGAAACCGGTCCATCAGTCCAGCATTATTCATACACCAAATTTCTTATACAATGTATTTACATTATTTTGGATGGCTAACCATAACAATGATCTAATACATAGCCATTCCTAACCTAAAACTAAATTATGTACATTATTGTTTTCTGCGTATCCCGAATTAAGCTTACGGGCAAGGTCATGACTGGCCCAACTACGTGCTAGGTCCACACCTCCGACCAGAGTGACCTTGCGCAGGAGGCCCGGTTGCCCAGAAGGTTACCTCCCTCGGGCACCCCCTACACCCTCAATATGACCTCCAAGGGGCTGAGGTGTTATGCCAACTTGGCGCCAAAGGCCCACCGGAAGCGGAACTTCTCCACCCCCCACACCCTCAAGCCTACCGGCCATAAACCCCCCCTGAAATTTTATGAGAGAGTCACTGTTTCCCCCAGGCGTCCCCATTGACAATGGTGATGCCTACTGAAGACTGTAAAATGCCCCACCAATCATGACATTACCGCCATAGGCCAGCATAGTTGACCGACTATCCTCCCCCCAAGCCCCCGCCCCACAACCGACCCCCTTAGGTCATGCCCTATCCCTTGTACCTACCAACCAGGCTAATGAGTTCTCTAGGAAAATCTCATTGGCCAATTCTTGAGTTTTGGGGACCTAAACAACTTATCAATCGGCTTAGTTTTTTCTCTTCTCGGAGTGGTTAAGGACCCAGACCGACTCACCGGCGCCCTATTGTGTTGTCCTGTTTTTCATTGCCATTTTTTGCCTGCGCCAACAGCATTGAGCATTATTGATCCTCATCGGTCTGAAAACTGTGTAATCTTTCTGGGAGCTAGTCTTGGTTTAGGACCAATAAATCAAAGTTTGTGTTCTGAATACATCCTCTGTATCATCAAAGTTTTTACATCGAGCAGGCTATAGTGAATTTTGTGCTTAGCGTAGCGATGCAAAGTTTGTTGGGCAATTTCCGAGTAGTCCCTTAAACAGTGGTCTTACCTGCCAGACCTTCACCTTGAATGGTTTTAATGTCAACCCTGGACAGTTTGGCCAGCTCTGGCAATAGCAACTTATCTAATTTCATCCGCTGCACCATTTTGCCTGCAAAAGAGCTCATCTGATTTTGATTTGAGATTGCCAACTAAAGCTCTTTTTTTTATCAGGGTAGCATAATCAAAACTCTTGAGCTCGTTTTTTTAGAAAAAAAGTCTAAAACTTGTTTGTGTACTCTCAGAAAGCATAATTGGTTCTTTACTGTTTTCTCTGCAGCTGCATTTTGATATCCTTGCTGCTGTGTCCATGGTTCTTCTTCTGTTTCCCGGTCTCCCTTGTGTCATAAAAGTGATAAAAATGACTGGGCAGTGAAGAAAGTGATGTAATCGGTGCTTGGGTATATTTAACTGGCTTTGGTTATGTTTGCATGTTTTAAAGGTTTTGTAACACTTTCTTTTACTTCTGACAACAAAATGTGTCCCTCGAAGGGCTTGTTGGTATCCAGTACTTGATCCCCCAGTGTTCGAGATGGAATGCAGTCCTGTGTAGTTTAGCTGGAAGTTGAAAAAGTATTTTGCCACAGTTTGGTATCGAGTTATGGAACCTAGAGTGCTATTTTAGGGTTGAAAAGCTCATTATGTGGTTCATAGTCAACGGCTCACATTACTGCTGAGCTGTGGCCTGGAATTAATAGTTTGTATGTCCTGGGCAGATGAAGGCCAATCAGTTAGGATCCATGAATATTGTTTTTGTTGCAAAGCAACTTCGTAACTGTAGTCAGTCCAGAGACCACTTAATAAATTCTGAAACATTTTGTGTATAATAAATGTTTTCTTCAAGCGACATTAAACGGGAGTGCCAGTAAAATATGTTTTGGTACGAATTTATTTACTTCTCAGATGACAACAGTGCTCTACCAGAGGTCTCCGGGTGTTTTTTCATCCACATTCCTTGCCCCGTTGCATTAGCAATTTTTACCCAGTTTTAGCCACTCCTTTCACATACAGAGTATTAAGTATTGATGGAATGGCACAGTGATTTGACATCACCTACAAAAGACTCTAAACGTGCTTAATTTTCAGAAAGAAAAAAGATTGTTTTTTTCTTTAGAGGTGAGAAAATAAAATAGAAGTGGTATGATTTTGTCAAAATGTGTGATAGTTCGGATTACTCAGTCCAAGAGTGGGAGAACCTATCGCAGAAATGCAAAGTTTGGTGTGCAGTATAATGAAATCCTCCTGATCTGTATAAGTCTAGATAGCACTTTACTGGGATATGTCCCAGAGCTGCGTCTGCTCCCTTACGTTCCACCTGGAAAAAAAACCTCTTTCCACATACAAAAACTGCTACTTGAAATGTCTCCTGCGTGGTTTCACTCGCAACCGCAAAGAAAGACTATTTTTAAAACTTTTTTTTTTCTTGGACAAGTAAAGCCCCAGTTCTGCCCCCCTCCATGTGCAGGCGCTGTTGAAACGCAGTGTGGGTACATTTTTCTAATCTGCTTCACTTTTCCAATAAAGCCTCTCGGACGCTGCACCATTCCTCCATTAATGGTGGGCCATGGGAGACTATTTTTTAAACGTGCAGAGGATTGTTAACGCTCTATGGATAGAATGACGCAAGCCTCGCTCTGGTTTATATAATACTGATTTCAGACTGTTCACACAGTTTCTAATGTGCCCCACTGCCATAAGTGCAGTCTGCCCTTCGGAATCTGGCATCTATTTATTATCCCCCTAGTTTCCGTCCGCTGCTTGTGTTGGTACTATTTCCCAACCTCCACCTTCCCGTTGTTTATGATAATCCACCCCCTTTGTAAAAAAAAAAAAAAAAAAGGTGTAACAAACAAGCAGGGAGAAATTGCAAGGACAAAAAAAACTAGAAATAATTTGTAAATTAATTATTGTTTTTTAATAGTGTAGTTCAGTTGTCCATAATGTCTTCTTGGTTATAAATAAGGTAACAAAAATGCGCGTAACACTTTTTATTATAACTTTTAAACATACTGCACATCAACATAGCTTAAAGACATTGGCAAAGCCACTAACTGTGGCTAAACAGTTATAACGTCCCAAAAGCAAGACCTATTGGCTATGTCAATGCTTGTTTAGCAGTTTGTGGGCCTGTTTTATGGCCAGGTATGCTTGTTTTTCCTTGCTGATTTCACTGATGTCGCAACGAGCATTGCATGCAGCAAAGTCAAATGGTTGCATAATCTTCCATAGCTTTCAAAATACTCATACAACTTTGCAAGTTCAAAACTGGCCTGGTTTGCAAATGGGGGGTGGGGGTGGTTAACTTGTTTTTGCTCTCTTGTTCACTAATAGGGGCAACTTTTTTTTGTGCCTGGGCCTTTTTTTAATCCCAGTACAACCCTGCTTGCCAGGTCTTATACAAGTTACAGAAAAGATTTGATCATTATTTTACTGACTTTCTTTGTTGTTGTTGTTGTTTAGTGCTAAGGCCCAAAAAGGGTATTCAAGCGCTTGCAGGTCGTAAAAGCCTTCATAGAGGCGCAGGTTGTTCAAAAGCGTGAAGTGTGACGTAGTCTTAATTTTTGAATCTGGTCCGTCCCATAAGGGCCCCCTTCGAGCAGGACGTGGGCCAAAAGCCAGCACTTGTACATTCTAAAGGGAGTAGGCCCTGCCTTGATCCATCGTTTGTGTCAAAGAAGGTCTTCATAATGAGGTGAGCGAGGCCCTTCACCTCGAGACGAGGGAGCGCTGACTGAACTTCCCGCCCTGCACTAAAAACGCAGTGTTTCCTACGGGGGCACGGGAGGGTGGGGGCAGGTCAGGATTACACTTGTTAGTGTTTGCCATTCCCATTGTCCAGACCTGGTTTCATCTCTTTATCGCCATGTAATCAGCGGCTATATCCATTTCCAGCCTCTAATTGAACGCCCGAAGAAAGCGGCCGGGCTGTTAAGCTTCGCATTGCCCGGGCACTCAGGAAGGCGAGCTCGCATAAACCTGAGGGCCCCGCTTCAAGCCCCCTTCTTCCCTCCTGGACATTTAGATGCAATAACATTTGCAGCTGAAAGGGCCCTTTCTCAGGGTCTAATGTTTAGGTATGCAAATGAGGCATTTTGTCCCCTCTGTCGCCTCGAGGTGTTGTGGAAGAGCACAGAAAGGGGAGTTCTGGGATTAGTTCCACAGGTTTCTTTTTGTCATGTAAAACCCCCCTGGGCGGGTTTTCGGGGCTAAAGAGAAGCAATGAAGAAAACACATCCACAGAAGAATGTCCACGGCCCCCTTTGTCCCGTCTAAAATTCCCTTAACTCCGAGTGGCCATCTCCTCCAAAAACCAATAGCCTGTTAATGGCCCCCAGTTCCCGTGTGCGTGTTAAGCGGGGCTCGCCATTGGATCCCACATTTAGTTTTGTGTGGCACCTCAGTCGATTCCGCTGGTGGCGAGCCGCGCCGATGTGGATTCCGGCACATTTCAGGTGTTTGCCAATTAACTCGCGTAAAGTAAAGTTTCTCTCAGACCTCTGTTGCTGAGCTATTAAAAGGTGTCGGAGTCACTTGATCACTTTTGCGGGCAACCTTTACCCGTCACGGCGGGAGATGCCATCTCTGTCTGTTGTTGTTGTTTTCTCATGCCAAGGGTGTTGTCATCAGACGCACACAGAGTTTAAAATCACATTAATCCCTTTTGTATGTTCTGTGTTAACAATTTTCAGGAGTTGTGTAAAGGCCAGACCGAAAGATAATTTGTAAGGGTTTATAATGTTTCTCCTTTATGACATGTGTGCTGAAAGTAGCAAGATTTGTCAGCAGACCGATATTTTTGTCGGATTGTTTTTAAGGCCTACCCGGTAAACCGTCGGTAGAGAAAGCCCTAATCTTGGATCTTAATATCCCAGGCTGGGAATGGCGCGAATTCATAAACTTACCTTAGGCGAGGTGATTGTTGGACTAACAGGTTCTGGGACGACGCTCCACATCTCAGCGCCAAGGTAGTACAGCCCTATCTGTTTCTTTAATTTATACGTCAGCACACTTGTTTTGGCATGCGAGGAACAGGTGTTTTTTTTTTTTTTGCATTAAAGCTTGTTTATAGTACCGCTTGTCAAATAAATTCAGGTTTGAATGTCGTGTATTAGCTTTCTTCCCGCTGAGCCTTTGGCTATCATTTTAAACATTTTAGGAGCCAACACAGAAGGGATGAAAGCCAAGAATGAATTAAGAAAAACAGTTTTAATTGTAAGCCAGGGTTAGTAAAGTAGGCTAGGAAAGTGATCCGAAATAAATATTGTATTATTTTGTATTGTAATTGCATTTATATAGCGCTTACTACCCCTGACGAGGCTTCGAAACGCTTTTTCGGTGAGTAGCACACCACTCCGGAACCCATAAAAGATTAGTGTTGAATTAGTATAGTGAAATAGGAAAGGAATTTGAGTGGTAGATATGTTAGTCAGTTACTTGGCTTGAGACGGATAGTGGAGGGATAGAAGAGGGAAAAGGTTAGCATTTATATAGCGCATGCTACCCCTGATGAGTTGTTGATGTGCTTTTTCAGCGAGTAGCTCGCTACTCTAGAACCTGTAAAGGATTAGTATAGTGAAATATGAGTGAACATGTTATAGTGCTCAAAATATATTCAGCTGAAGATAAAAATGCATTTCAGTCAGTGCTGCGGCTATCGCGGGGTCCGTCTCATGCCGACTGAGGTGACAGAAACGTACTGCTTGTCACCTACAAAGACTAGGTTGATGCCACTAATTTGCATTCTGGACCATGCCCAGTGCAGATCCCGTGGGTTGGGAGCACATGTTGGACCCAGACAAGAGGAGGATGATGCTCATAGGACTCCTTCCCTTCTTCCAACTTCCCCCAGTGCAACTTCAATGTTTCCAAAAGGACCCGGATACCCCCCAGTCCCGTCCGTGCCCCTCCCCATTCCAAGTGAGGTGCTGACAGAAAGCACACCGCGATTTGTGGGAGAGTCACATTTATTTTAGGAAAGTAATGTTATGACAAGTAAATAAAGTGCTCAAATTAGCTTAACATCATGGAAAGTCAATACACATGTGAGATAGCACACGCGTTTTTGTTAATAAAGTCATAAACATGTCCAAAATCATGACAGTCCTAGGATCTAAAGGCAAACAAAAGAATACACAAGAGAATCCAGCAATGAACATTCCAACACTAGGGTCTTCTGCTATTCCAAATACCATTGGACCATACAGGTATAACAATCTGCATCTGTAGGGGCGGTCCCCACCTCACTGTACCCTTGTCCGCCTTCCAGGTCACTGCCCCTCAGGGGCTGCAATTAGTTGACCAGGAGCTACAGCCCCATGCCCAATGTGAATCCTAGCCCCAAAGCCGGTGTGTGCATCCTTGGGTTGGCTCAGGATTCCTGCCTCCTACACTCACTACTTTTGTCAGGAGTATGTACTGTGGGACCCCTCTGCTGACTAGAAGTGAACTTTGAATTAGAGTTCCTGACACAAGGGTGTCTAGTTCAATGAGGCCCTAAGCCCTCCCCACCACAAAAAAGGAACAGGGCAAACGCCCATATGTCTATAGACGGTTCTGTTCGTGCCTCAGAAAGATGGACTCCACCCATGTGAAATATAACGTCACTCCTCAGCAATTTATGGGGATGTTCTGGGAAAATCTTAGATATTTCCCAGTTCAGTCACCTAACAGAGACATTAATAGTTCTGGACCGTATATCCTTAGCTCAGTTGCGACGTGGAACCATATGAGACCAGGCAATAGCAGCATTCGGAAAAGCCCTGCTCAGGTGTGCAAACTCCTAAAGATTAGCCTCCCCAAGGCCCTTGTTGCTCAGTTGTACCAAGGCATTATCACCTAGGTGACTGGTGATCAGTTCCGGGAACTGGAGTCCCTCACGACCCCTGGTCTCCACGATCAGCAATTTCAAAATCCTGAGACACCCCAACTCCGCACCACCAGAAGGAAATGTCCATGGGAGCCTCGGGCTTTTGGAGCAGATGCAACCTGAACACACTTGACGAACGAAGGAATGGCCAACGAGCCACACAACTTTAGAAGGCATCCTACTAAAAGAAAACAAAGGAGAGGCATGAATAAATATACAAGGAGTAGGATACGGCGGCAACGCTCTTTCACTGTAAGTCAGGGATGATGTAACGCTTTTCAGACTTTGAAGACCATCTACATATTCTCTTGACGTTCTTATGAGATAGGCCCCCATCTGCCTCAGACATTGCCATCCCTTTTTTTAAAGAGTGTGAGGAGAAGCCGTTCGAATTGACACCATCTACCCTAAGGGTGCAATACAAGACTGTGACAAACTGATAGCGTTACAGACAGTCCCCACTGACATGAATGAATAATGCTGGTGTCACAAGATTTGATCAGATAGCTAGATAGGACACCATGCGAGATACAGGACAATAGGGGAGCCTGTAGCTGATGTGAGTTCGACAGATGTTCCCTTCCCTTTCTGATCAATCTTAGATTTCCTTACCCAAATGCGGAGCCTATCCTGATCCAACCAGACGTCCTCTCATTGTAGGCCCACCACATAATCAGGACTTCAACGACCCTACCAGCTCATTGACTTTAAAGGTATCGTAAAATACTACTGTAAACACATCTGCAAACAACGTAGCCACATAAGGAGATCAGAACACCTTTTGCAAAGTGCTTAACAAAAGGCCCAGCATATGTCTATTAAAGGGACGCCTGCCATATTTGACCCTGCCATCAAGCCGAGCTCAACCAGACAAGTTTTTTAATTAGAAAACAACCGCCCAAATTCGTTATAACCCCTAAGGGTGGTATAGAATCCAATATCTGAGAGATGATCCCTCATATGACAAATGCGTGTGCTTAGTTAGTTAAGCAGCCACTAGATCCGGTCAGGCAAGACGCCAGTACTCCACAGGTTTAACTGGAATTCTGTTACCTTCTGGGTTGCCTGCGGGTGAAAATTCAGAAAATCCTGCAGCTTGGAGCAAGACAAAGCATCAGCATCTTTATTATGAATACCGGGCACATGTTTAGCTCGTAATGTTAGATTTCAACATAACAATAGCAATTTTTTAGCAGTCTCAAAACAAACTTGCAAGAAGCCCTTTGCCGGTTAATGGCCTTGACTACTGCCATGTTGTTGGGCCAAAAAAAACACACTTCTATCCTGGGAAACATCCCCCACATGGTTACTGCTACAACAATGGGGAATAGTGCCAAGAAGGCCACATTCCTAGTGACTCCGCTGTCATGCCAAGCTGTAGGCCAATCAGCCTTACACCATTCTGTGCCCAAAATGACCCCAGACTGCCACAGCTTCAGTGGAAATGTCAAGAGCGTGATTGGAAATTCGTCTCATAAGCCAAATAACACAGCTATTAAATTGTTGCAGAAAATGGTGGAAAAGTCTCAGGTCCTATTTCATCTTGTCCAGGAGTCATGTATGATAGTGTTTGTGTGTAAGGCCAGTCATTGCTTCTGCAATCGATCTAGAAAAGGGGCCTGCCATGGGAATAATCTGTAAGGCGAAATTCATCTGACCGACTAGTACCTGTAATTGGTGCAGGGTCACCTTCTTTAGTTCCAACATGGAGTCCACAAACAACCTAAAAGTAAGAACCTCTTCTGAGGGAAGGCAGCACTAGCCAGCCACAGTTTCTATTTCATTCCCTGAGACGTGGTGGGGCCCACTATCTTATTCGGTGCTAGATATACCCCCAGATCGTTGAATAAAGCTGTCAATGCATGCAGTGCCCATGCGCGCACAACCCTGACTCAGGTGGTCCTAAGACTAAGAAGTCAACCAATTAATGAATCGTCTCTCGAAGGCCAGTCTTTGCCGTAAAAATCCACTGTAGTTGTGAACTTAACTGTTCAAAGCATAGCCCATCAACATGCATTTGTCATAGCAGTGCGCGTCCCACAATTTGAACCCAAGAAGGGGTAGTCATCAGGGTGTGCCTGAAGGAGTCTAAAGGCAGATTCAATGTCTGTTTTTGCAAGTAGAGCCCCGGACCCTACTCGTGCAGTCTGGACAATGTTTTAGCTACTGAGGAGTATCTGACTGAACAAGTCTGCGGGTCAATAGCGCCATTCACAGAAAACCCCTTGGGTGGCTAGAGATTATGAATCAATCTAAATTGGCCAGGTTTCTTCTTAGGTACGACTCCCAGAGGAGAACAAAGTCCCTAAAAGGAGGAGTGATGAAAGGCCCAGCAATCTTCCCCAAGGCAACCACTTAGGTAATTTTTTTAAGACTATGACTTAATGCATGTGGGCAGAAACCAAATTGCTACAATGAGGAATGGGGGACACTCCGAGTGCTGGAATCCAAAAATGAGTAGAAAAACCCCGATACAGCAACCTCACTGATTCCTTGTTAGGATATGTTAGAAATGGGATTACTGGTTGGCTAGGGTATACACAGAACCCACAAGTCTAGTCAATGCAAGTAAGTTACACACCAAAGTTAACCTGTGCTCACCCTCTAGTAGCTCAACGCAGATCAGTCAGGCTTCTCATCAGAGGCAATGTGTAAAGCATTTGCACAACACACTCACACCAGTGACACAATGAATACACTACAAAAAGGACCTCACACCGGTTTTCCAAAAATAGCTTATTGTATTGTACATTCTTTAAGGCCAAAACAACATGAATATCACATATGCTTTCCAAGTATGCAGATGCAAAGATAGGGCTTGTTATCCCAATTAAAACACGCCATCAACGACCTAAATTGAATAACTATATCCAGAGATATGCAATTTGTAAGTATAACTGTACAAGCAGTGCTTAATCAAACTGGGCTCCTTTCAGAAGCATTACGGTAATGCTTTTCCACTAAGAACGACCACAGTGGTTGGAGCAGATATTCAGAGGTCTTTAGGGAGTCTTGAGGGAGAGGGAAATGAGGCCTCATAAGGTTGCGGGACCCGCAGGTAACACCGCACTCCTTCGCTACCCCAGTACCTCCCTAAATGTAGTCGTGATCGCTGGTTCGGCGAGCTGAAGCCGGGCATGTTCAGCGTGTGTCAAGCAGACTTACTATGGAGCGGTGGTGATCAGCTGAATGTCGCAGGTCCTAGGGCAGGGAAAGCAGCCGTTATCAGCGTGTCTCGGTGGGCCCACAGTGGAGCAGTGGTGAGCGCTGACTTCCCAGATAGGAGCGGTGACGAGTCAGCCTGTGCATGCAGCTGAGGCCAGCTGGGGAGCGCTCATAGACAGCGGGAGAGCCCTGCTCATCCAGCACTCGGCCAGCCTCAATGCGTTTGGAAGATGCAAAACTGGAAGCAGCAGTGAACAGCTTATCTCCTTCGGGCGCTGCTCATCGGGTCAGGGTGAACCACTGGGCTCAAAACAAGAAGCTTGTTCGAGGTTGAAACCAGATGCTGAGTTTTCGAGTGCAGCTTCACGGGGGAGATATTTGATGTCCCTGAGATCTCCCAACAATAGGAGAAAGCCCTTGGAGAACATGCAGACAGATGCATAGTCCACAGATAGCAGACAGCAGGTCAACACATGAAACATATTTCAAAGTGGCAGTCACTTGTTGCAGCACAGCACTCCCTTCTGGCAATGTGCACAGTATAGCGCCATCGATGTCTGGTAACAAGTCCAAAATTAATGGTGACACCAGGGTCAGGTTGCAGCAGGACAACAAACAGAAAAGCAGTCCAGTTGAGTCATTTAAGCTGTGCAGCAGGTAGCAACAACAGGGCAACAAGCAGAAAAGCAGTCCAAATGAGTCATTGGGGCTGGAACACAGACCTTCTGATATAGGTTCCAGATCCAAAAGTACTTCCCCAACATGCGGTCAGAGCCCCTCTACTTTTACTCCAAAATTTCTTTGATCGACGGGTAACATCAAAAGAAACTTTATAAGTGCACAACACTCCCTTTCAAATGTAAGTGTGCCCGCCTCCCTCTCTCCAAGCCCAGGAAGACTATTGGTATGCAGATGTAACCCTACCATACCCTACCATACCGAACCCTTTGTGTGTGATGGCTGTCTCGAAAGTATGCACTAAGTGCAGCTGTCAACCAGGCCTAGACAAGGATTGGAATCAAGCTGCAAAGCACATAGTTAAAAGCACAGAGAAATGGCCACTTTCTAAAAGTGTTACAGCAACCAAATGATGGACGGAATACTGATAATGCAAACATTCCCCCCCCCCCAGTCAAAAGATCTGTGTTAAATCCATTGTTCTTTTGCCCACTACGCTACCCCAGTTTGGACCCAGCCATATGCAAATCAGTCTTGACCCTGTGCCCCATGGGAACAGTCCAGACCACACTGCCAGGCCAGGTCGTCTTTGTACCGGAAACAAGCATCCTAGGACCGGTTTCGGGCTTTCAGCCCTCATCAGCCAGGATAGCTTGATTCCAGTGGCATGGAGAGCACGGGACTCACGTTTGAGCATACCCGTCCCACTCGGGGTGACAAATGTAAAAACAACAGTTGATGGACAGAATGCAGAACAATGTCATACATTCACCCCAGTACAGAGATCTGGGCCTAAATCCATCGTGTTTTTGCTCACCATGCCATTCCAGTTTGAACCCAGCCATATGCAAATCAGTCTTGACCCTTTGCCCCATTGGAACAGTCCAGCCCGAACTGCCAAGCCAGGTCCTCCCTGGACTGGAAACAAGCATCCTAGGACCGGTTTCGTGCTTTCAGCCCTCATCAGCCAGGATAGCCATTCCAGTGGCACAGTGAGCAAGGGACCCACGTCTGCTGTAACACTTTCTAAAAGTCGCATTTGTAAAATAGTAATGAAAAATCCACCTACACCAGTAGGCTTAATTTATCACTACCATTCTAAGCATTAAAAACATATAAATGTTACTACTTTCAGATCAGGAATTACCACTTAAACATATATAAGGGAATTCTCAATGGTAGCCTATGAGGGAAGTAGGCCTCCCAGTTGTGAGATACAAAATTGGCTGTTTGTCACCACTAGAACACGCCACACAGTATGAGTCACATGTCCTACCTTTTACCGACCCAGCACCCTGCCCATAGGGTTACCTAGGGCCTACCTTAGGAGTGACCTGTATTTAGTAAAAGGGGAGTTTACGGGTTGGCAAGTAGTTTTGAACGCGAAGTCAAAGTGGCACTAAACTGCGCACACAGGTCCTGCGGTGGCAGGCCTGAGACAGGTTTGAATGCTACTTAGGTGGGTGGTGCAAGCAGTGCCGCAGGCCCACTAGTAGTTTTTATTTTACAGACCCTGGGTATATGGTATACCACTTTACAAGGGACTTATAAGTATGTTAAAAATGCCAAACAGGTGTAAACCAAACATACCATGTTTTAATAAACGTGCACATGCACTTTAGTACTGGTTAGCAGTGGTAAACTGTCCAGAGTCCTAAAACCAACACAAAGGTCTGCAAAAAATAGGAGGAAAAAGGCAATAAGTTTGTGGTTAACCTGCAAAAAAGGCCAGTTCCAACAGGATACAAATTCAATCATGGGAGTGAGTTGGTGACCTGTACCGGTTTCGGCAATTGAAGGCTAGTTTGAGGGCTTATACATATCCTGACCTTTCTCTCTGGACTTCTTGTTACACTTGAATTTGGATTGAGTGGGGTGGCCGCAAAAGGAACAAACATGCATGTATTTGCATGACCCGGCCGGGGGCGTGCATAACTTCTCCCTTTCTGTCCCCAGAAATGTGGTTACGAAAAGTAAGCTTCTGTGTGGCCTGTTGTTGACAGTTTCTAACCAGACATGGACCTTGGCCTGATCCCACTCAATGTCGGGGTCCTCTACTCTAGCCCATCTAAAATCACAATCTGACCACACCATGCCCCCATATACATGGTGTGTTTTGGGAATCTTGTTAGAATAGAATATCATGGAGGTTGCAACCTACGGTTTCTTTTGAAGCACTACTGAAATGTAAACATTGAAGCCAAACAGCCAATTTGTAATGGACTCCTCAACTCTAAATTTCCTGTCCTTTCCCTTCCTTATCCTTGTGCTCCCACTCTCTTCTCTTTTCCCTTATCAATGAATAAACATTTATTCATTTATGCATTTTTATATAGTGCATACTTTACCCGAAGGTGTTGGAGCGCTTTACAATAGAACCAGTTACATTACATAAGACTCAGCTCGAGGTCATCTTGGAACCTCAAGCCCAAAGGGGGCTGAGCTTTTGACTGGGGCGGGGTGGCCTATGGTTACAGCTGCCAATCATATGGGGAACCAGATTTGAATCCCAGCCTCAGCACAGCATCAATGACTCCCAGCAAATCTCCCTGTGCTGAATATACATGTAACATAGTCTGTGGCTGTTGTAAGTTCTCCTAAGTCCTTGAGCAAGGTTTGTGCTATGTAAAACTACCAAAAATAAAATGTAAATTCTGCCTGTCAAGCACACACTTATCTCATCCTCCAAGAATTAAGGACAAAGCATTAACCTTTGATGTCAGAAAGAGATGTCCATCTACAAGTGTGAGACCGTCACGTGACCGGTGTGCCTCCCAGACCAGAACAACAAGGATAAAATAATTTACAGCTGCATCCTTCATATGAAACCACAACATTAAACCATCTTTGCCTTTTGGAATGTAACCATTCTCAGGCCCTATTTATTACACCTCATTAACACGGCATTAAAATTCAACTGTTGTCTTCGTATTGCATAACATTTCCATAAATATACAAAAAATTAATACCAATTCAGCAAACTTTTTCTAATACAACTAATATCCTGCCCGCATATTCTCACATTTCCTAAGGAGTCATGATTGATCATCTCCCGGTTCCTAGTGGCATCGTTTACAAGGTTAAATTCTACCCCCTCAAGATAGAGGGAGCTAGGGCCAGAAAGGCAGCTACCACCCCAAAAAAAAGAATTTTGCCACAACAACCCAGCGGCCCCCAATCGCAGGGATGATACTTTGGTCCTCTGGCGCTGCCACCATTCCCCTCCCCCCCACTCCCTCGGGGCATATCACGGGGTACCCTCTTGGGCTAGGGACAATTGCGGCAGCAGATGCCCCCATCCCCATTACTTATGACCGTGTCACCATTGCCCCGGGTTATTGAAAAACCGCTAACATCTTGAATCCGCCAGCGCTTAGATCTGTGATGCCCCACATTGTCAACAAGTTTTGTGGTCAAAACATGACTCCTTAACTGCCTTCCCCAACTCAAAAAGGGATGGGCGGGTGGGTAGAAATAAATCTCTTTTGTGGAGAAGGACTGCGTGCTCTGTGAATCCTCAGGGGCAGGCAGGCAGCAAAGGTGCTTTACTGGACTCCGAGAAAGTGTAGTCAGAGCTCATTGGCTGTCTGGAGCCTGTTGGATCGCCTGAGCTGGTGGCCGGTACTCAAAAATTATATTCAGAACAGGGGGAGCTTGCCTGACCTCCATATTGTTTCCTGGTTGCCCCTGACATGCACAGACACGACCCTGATATATCCAGCCTAGAGCTTTGATTTTCCCCACCCTCCGTTCCCTGTTTGCTGTAAATGTTGTTATTGCTTGTTTTTTTAAATATTTTTCTTTCGTTATTTTTCATTATGTTATGGTCATATCTTCTTTTATTGTTGTATTTTGCGGGCGGGTGGAGTCGTGATTGGCCACTAACCAGTTAGACACCTTGGCATCAGGAGTTAAAGTGCAGGTGAATTCAGGATGGATTTAGTTTTAAGCATTATCTCAAGCTGTAGTGGTGCTAGGCTCTGTAGGGCCGGAAGGGGCATTTGCAGTACAGCAATTGTCCTTAGTCCCTCAGGTACTCTAATACAATGCCCTGGTGCTGTTGGAAGTTGATGGTTGCACCAGGGGACCAACGTTTGCCCTGGCCCATCTCCTGGAAGAATCCTTTTTTGGGTTGGCTCTGGCTTTGTTTGGGAGAATAACTTAGATGCTGACCCAAGCTCCCTTTGTTCTGAGGAAGTGAGTGAATTTTCCTTATAAAAGAGAAATTTGGAGGGCTCAGTTGGTTTGTTCGGGCCAAAGTCAATTAGTTGGAGCAGTTGGAGCCTGTGGGGTGGTCAACCATGACTCCGTAGGAATCTGGTTTGAAGATCCAATGTCTAGGTATGTCCACAAACATCTCATGACGATGTGCAATATGTAGATAGAAATGTGTGGAATAAATTGTCACATGCAAATTGTTGTTTTATGATTTGTAATAAATACGGCCTAAGAATTGTTTATTCTCAAACAGAAAAATGGCAGTTTATTTCAGGTGGATTTTCCATACTCCGTCATATTGGTGGGTCCTTCTTCGGGTTTTGACTCACCTCTATGGGTCTTGGTGTGGTCCCCCACCTGTAAAATATTTTGTATTTTGAGGACCCCTGATCATAATATAGCATTATGGTTGTTTTATAATGTACATGGCAAATACTATGAAGGCTCTGCTCATGGAGGGATCCTAAAGCCAGAGCTTACTCTTGTCTCTGCTGTCCCTGTTAATGTGTTGGCCTGCCACTTCTATTCAGGCATGCTTGAGAGTGAGCGGGAAGGTACAATAACCAACCAACCAACCAATTCAGGAAGGGAACCTCAAAAAGGGAATGAAGGCACCTGGCCTGGCACAGTAAGTGACGAGAGCAATGCAATAAATTAAACCAGTCCACATTATCTGCAAGAAGCATCATTCCATACAGTTTGCAAACAACAAATATGTATTATATTAAATAAGATGAGGAAACACACTTTTGTTTTATACGTGGTAAGTATGTAGGAGAATATAAACCTGCCTGCAGCACAGTCTATGAACTGGATACTGAAGGAAATCTAGTACTGTTCCCAGATATTGTCACAAAGTTACCATGCCCCCTCTGGAAAAGTACTTTGAACAGTTGATAAGTTTGGCGTACTTGGATACAGATATTTTAGTATTCTGTAGATACTTGCACTCTGAAGCAGAAGCATCACCAGTAATGCTGGATGGAGGCAGAGGTCAATCAAAATGTAAAACAGCTCTCTAGGGCTGAAATAAACTGGTGCTATACCTCATCCGGATTAACCGTCAGTCACACAACAGATTGTGATGGTACGATATGAAGAAGGGGCAAAGCAAGTTTTGAACACTCAGCTCGCCCAACATGGATGTTTACTAGGAAGCTGTGGCCAAGTTGATGAAAGGGATAAAGGATTTATCATCCTTCCTGCTGTAGATGACAAGTACAGGTATGCCAATTGAGCTCTTGGACATGGTCCGGGAACTCCACTCCGATACATGGTGCCGAGTGCTTCTGGGAGGGGAAAGAGGCCTCTCTCAAGCTATCCCGTCTGCCAATGGGTTAAAACAAGGTTGCCTGTTGGCACCATTACTGTTTTCCTTATACCTATCAGATCTTCCTCAAACTTTATCATTAAGTGTGGGTATAGCCCCAGTCTTGGGGGGCAAACCGATAGTATGTCTGCTATATGCAGATGATATACTAATTTTGGACTTGACCCCCCTGGATTGAATAATCGGCTGCAAGCTCTTCACGGATTTGCAGAGACACACCATCTAAGGATCAATGTATCCAAGAATAAAGTCATGTGCATTGTAGATAGGAAAAATACGGGTGTTTTTTTCTGGAATATAGGGGGCCTTGGACTGGAAGTTGTTCAATCCTATACTTTTCTGGGGAAAATAATTTGTAGCACACTAAGTGATAAGGCCCACATAGCTAATAATATTCGGAAGGCAATGGCTCATGGGAGGGGTTTGAATACCCTCTATAGATCTCCTGGCCAGAGACATTTTGCTTATCTACTGGAGGTTTTTAGAGCTAAAGTCCCGGCCTCCTTACTATATGGCATAGAATTACTCGAAGTGGGGAAATGGGGTTTTCTGAACACCACAGAAGGAAAAATTCTATGGAAATTGTGTATGGTTAATACCGCTTGTATTATAGCGGCTTTCAGGCTGGAATTTGGCATACGAAGTGCTTGGGTCCAGGGCCTTGCCGGGATAGTACAGTGGGTTTACAGCTTGGCGAAGGGTGAATCTGGCACCTTAAGATATTTGATCCAAAAAGAACTTCTCGGAACCCTAAAAGAGTACTCCTCAATTGTAAAGAATTTTAGATTAGCAGTTAAACTTTTGAAATTAGATGAATTGACACTTTTTTCTTTATCTGCTTATCAGTTAAAACTGACTCTAAAATTGGCCTCATGGAACCTATGCTTTGAAAAAGATAAGGAGGCCCTCACTGTAAAAAGAGGTCCCCTACCAGTCATTAATTCCTATCAAATTAGGATTTCTCAACCTTATGTTTCCTGGAATCTCCCCCATGGGGTACGTCGTTTTTTGTTTCTCCTGAGGCAGGACTTACTCCCTTTAAATAACCTATTGTCAAAATGGTATGGCTCATCAGGGATGTACAATTTTTGTACCAGTTTTAAACAGGACGTTAAACATGTGTTATTTGTATGTCCAGCCTTAAAACAACACCGTCTTAAATGGTTGAGACCTACTTGCCTAAGATTAAATATCTTCTCCTCCTCTGCTTTCTTAGATGCTATCTGTAATCCGCCAAATGAGAGGTTTTGTTGTACAATTTTTAACTTTTTAAAAAGTTTTTGGGATATATATTAGATTTGTTCTTTGTAAGTTGTTGAAAATTGTATAAATATTATTGTTTGATGATTTTATGTGGACCTCTGTCATGAGTTCCAAAACATAAATAAAAAGTTTACAGTTTACATAGTACAGTTATTGAGCTACAGTTTTGGAGCTTTGCTGAATATCATTCTGTGGCTCTAGTGAGTTTCAGCTTTCACAGTTTAAAGAAATAAACCATCAAAATAACCACAGTGAAATGGGGGCCAGGTGACATGGAACTCCCCCACGAGGCTCATGTGTCACACCCAGGCCGGTATCACTTGAGGTGAGGGGGAGGGGTTACTTAGTTGGTGGCCATTTTGGTCTCTGCCTATTCCTCCTCACAGTATCGGCCTGGACAACATGTTGCTGACGCAAATTCCTATCCATGCATTTCTTCGGCTTAAGAATCCTTAGGGAGGATTGACCAGGTAACATGCTATGATAGCGTTAAAGAGGCCATGAACAATGAGTCCAATTAGAGTGTTTCTCCACAATTGAATTCCGATACCTATCCGGTTGACATGCAACAGTCAGGTCGGGTCATGTAGCAATGTAGAGTGGGACTGTAGCTAGGCTCCCTATGAACCGGTTTGTTGTAGGGGGTATGATCGAAACTGGGCACCTTCTCTGGACCCTAAAGGTTGATTAGGTGTTGAGATCAGCAGGCACTATAGAAGTAGGATGGGTGGAGAGGCTGCTTGATTAGTGGGCCTCTAACTGGAGGGTTAGGTTATGGTGGCAGTGGATGAGCTAGTCCGTTCTCTGGCTCTTTCTGCGCAGTGACAGCAAGCTGAGATGGATATCCTTCCACAATATGGATGGCACTGTAAGGGTGTGTCACTAAATTGATACCTACAGAGATGCACGCTACATTGATTTAGGTAAGGAGGGTAACCCTTAAATGAGAGTAATTATTTTAATTAAGGATTAGGGCTAATTTAACTGGTGTTAATTAAAATAAAGGAGAACAATGTGAATTAATGGTTAGTATGAGTGTTGGCGTAAAAATACTTAAAAATTAATATACATATAGTAATGATGGGTTGGGTTAATCTTGGGAATAGATTAAGTATAGTTCATTTAAATTAAGCGATAGGATTAGCATGCATGTGAGGTTAAAGAAAGTATCAAATTCAGTATAAAAATAATTAAGGCTCAGGGTTTGTATTGGGGTAAGGGATTGGGGAAAATATTCACTTAAATTATAGATTACGTATAGTATTAGGAACATGCTAAGCATATTTATTTATGTAACTTATTTTTCTGTAAAGACGAGTTACGGTTGGTATTAGGTTTGCGTTCACATTAATAATGTAATTTAAATACAATAAATTTAGGATTAACTGTACGGTTAGGGTAAGGATTTTAAATTTAAAATTAAAGTAAAAAAATGGTTAGTTAGCGGGTAGTTAAAACACTTTGTAAGATTACTTTCTTTTAGTGTTAAAATACGCATTGGACTTGATTGAGCATAGTTATTTTTAATTCATTTATGACAATTCAGGCTAAGTTGTAGCCTTAGGATTAGTCTTATGGTAAAGGCAATGAAAAGTAATGCAATTAAAATAATGTGAAAATGTTAGTATTGTGGTTAGATTAAGTATAATTCATTAAATAACTATTAATATTTTAAAAAATAAGGAATGAGGTTTCAAATAAGTCCATTCGTTAAAATAATTAACAGTAATTTAAAACAATTATTTTAAAAAGGGTTGACAGGTTTGCACGGTTGAAGTAGTGACAAAATACAGTATAATCCAACAGTGTAGCTGTAGTTGTCATCAGTATAGGGATCCATTGGGTAGTTGCAATCAGTGTTGTGATGTACAGCACCAAGAAGCCAGCCTTGAGCCACGGACTACATTTGCAAGGTAGCTGCCAAAGAGCAAGCTGCTGAGTTCTCCCTCCTACTCTCTAAAGGGGCAAGCTTCCTATATTGCTTCTGATGGATTGGCTGCAGCATGTGTAGTGTACCACTAATGTCTTAACAGCGTTGGAATAGACCGAAATACTGGGGCTTCCTGGTATGGCCCTAGCTAGCAATTGTCTTTGGATAACGGTCCCTCCTACCCCGTAAGAACATTTATATTGCTTTTTGAGGCCTCCTTATCCTTAGAAAGCCCTGAGGGCTGACTGATGTTTGGGAGGGGCCTGGCTTGCTCTGTTGACCAGAGCCAAAGATGTGCTTTCTTTGGATTTTCTTTGTGCCCTCGGACCAGAAGGCTGGGTTGCTTGCCTCCTTGGCTGGTGACAGGCCAGTGCTGCACTTCCTAGGTTTGAGGGCTACATTGTTGTCTGATCGTCAATAATGGTAGTATTTCTGCATCCTTGCATCTCTGGCTGTCGTTGTGGGCTTCTTGTATGCCCATGCATAGGGGTGCAAGATTTTGCCATGGATTGTGATAATGATGGGCCTTTAAAAATGCCCTTGGGCTAGAAGGCTAGGTTGCGGCTTACGCAGAATCTGGTGTGGGTAGGAGGAAACAGACTCTGCCAAACATAGCTGACCCAACCCTTTAGGCATTTGTGCAAGATTTTCACTCAAAGCAGATGTCTGTGGGTGCCAAGCCACTCTGCCTGCGACTGGGCCCATGATTTACTATTTAAGAGACCATTCCTTACACCCTGCACAAGTCCTGCACTTGTTACAGTCTTCTCCCTCTGTGAATGAGGGATGCATCTGACTTTTTGTTGGCCGCACAGTTAGTTTCATTCTCATGTACCAAATCTGTTCTCTACCTGTCTTGAAGGGTGCAAATCATTTGCGCAGGCTCACCGCCTATACTGAGGACGAACGACAGAATGGAGCCCTCACCTCTCCACTAAAGAACACACACAAAACTCAGTAACTCTGAGGAAAAACTTTAGATTGTAGATTCCGAAAAAAAAAATTTAGTCAAAATTCATAAAGTCTATTGTTATGAAGACTATCATAACATATAAAACTAAGATTGTTTATTATCAATTCCTTAGCATCCATCCTTTTGACAAGCAAAGTTATTTGCAAGAAGTGCAAGATCAGTATTACTCAAGCCCCAAACTGCGTTTCAGTTATTTATGGCCAAGCGTAACAACTTGACAGCTCCAGCCCACTTGCATGAACCATACAAATATTTTACTCTACTGATAAATCCTTATGATACTAGAGTGCCCAGATGCTGCTGAACAAAGTATGGGTAGATTTCCAGAAATCTTCTCTAATTGCCCATGCACAAACCCCACCCTTCTGTTTCACCTTATGGAAGTCCCAGGTTTAGGACATATTCTAGCTCTAAGTAAAGACTATTGTTCCATATTTACATTAAAGGTAAAACGAAGCAGACCTCATAGCCCTAGGGCCAGTCCACGCTGTAAGAAAATGGGTTGTTGGTTGACTGAGGTGTGAGCCCTTGTCAATCGACAACCACAATCCTTGTCAGGGTAGGACACAAGCGAACCCCAAATTAACCTGTCCTCACGCCCGTGGTAGCTTGGCAGAGAGCAGTCAGGCTTAACTTAGAGGCAATGTGTAAAATATTTGTGCCACACTTCAAACAGTGAAAACACCTTACAAAAAGAATCTCACACCAGGGTAGAAAAATTGAGCTGAATTTGAAAAATGCAGCAAGACCAAAATGATAAAAATTAAATCAGTGCAACCGAAGTTATGATTTTTTTTAAACAAATTTTTTTGCTACCTGTTGCACATATATTGCAGTACTCTGTAACCCAGATGCAACTGCACAATCCAACAGGTCAATCATGGTGACTTTGACTTTTTATACGGAATATCAAAACATATACCAACCACCCTCCCTGATCGCACCACAGGCACCTAGTCCTGAGCATAGAGATACAGCAGAAAGGGAAGACCCCTCTGGGCCCTCCTGTACCATGTCCCCATAGTCCGAAGATATTAATACGGATCAGTCCATTGTTTGATCCTCTGCCACTGGGGGTGGGGTCTAACAACAGGCCTCGATAATCCGCCCACCGTTTCCATATCTTGTAATGTTTGCGTGGGCACCCCCTGGCTACAAAAATAGGCTGTTCTAACCCCATGCAAAAATCAAGGCCATTCTTCCATGCGGCTACCGATGGGGCCCTTAGCGCGTCCCATAGTCCCATACCTTGACAATATCTCTCTTCGCCAGTGTAAGGCCCAATTGCATAAGGTGTCGCTTGTAAATATTACCACCTATTCCCTCCATGACCTGAAGTAAGGCCAGTTGCTACCTGCGGGAGAGCTCCCACCCCAGAACTCAGAAAGGCAGGACTATACCCCTCCCAGAAAGCACACGAGGGACGGGCAGCGCCAAACAGTGTAGATAAATGGACCCTCTTCACGACCACAGCGAAGGCACGCAGGGGAGGCGCTCAACCTTGCCCTTCACAAACACACCCGGGTGCAATAGACCCTGTGTAAGTATTTAAACTGGACCAGGCGAAGCCGCAATGCTATGGCCGCCCTTCACTGGGCTGCAAAAGCCTCAGTCCAGTCCTCCTCCTCCAGCTCACCCACATCCTCCCAAGCCCTCCGAAGCTTCTGAAGCGTAGGGTAGCAATGGGTGATTATGGATTGACAAATACAAGAGATTTTCCGGTCAGTGAGATCACCCATGAAGACCTTTTCTTCTAGCAGGCTGAATACTGGCAGTGTCTCCAAGCCCTCCAGGTAGGGGGGGACAGGGAATGTTGAAATTGAAGATAGCAGTAGAATTGGGACCGTGGCATGAGCAATCCTGTCTGCAAGTCTTGAAAGGATTTCGAAGTTATGAATATTTAAAGAATAGATTGCAGTGTAGCCCCTAAAAGTATAAAGTGCCAACTGTGGCTATCTGGCCGCGCTGGACCGAGTCAAATTCAAAAACTCAGACTGACTGCAATGGAGTGCGGGTTGGATACAGAACCAGATTAGTCTTGATGAAGTTTTACCATCGCAAGTTTTGTGCCATGAGTCCCATTCATGTTGAAGAGGGTCCCCGAGAGCAAGGAGTGTGTCGCTGGCCGTGGTCGACGTGGCGCGAAGAGCTGGCCGGCCGTCCCAGTTGGGCTGGAGCTTCACGTTGGCGGACCCCATGGGCTTTTGATGCTGCTGTGCGAAGAGAAAGGCTGGCTGCGGCTTGTGCTGATTTTGGGAATAAACAGTTGTTCTGGTGCAAACCGGCCTATTAGTGGCTGTGAAGAGTCCCAAAGCTCAATTTCAAAAGCTCGAGAGCTACACCAACGGTTCAGGGCCTGAGAACTCACTTTGGGGTCAGGGATTTGCTCAAGAATGGTCCAGGAGCTGTTGGGGAGCCTTTATGTCCCTGAGGAACAGATCAGGAAGCCAGCAGACTTACACCTTTAGTCACTCTGGGGTCCTGGGTTCAAGATGAAGTTGCATGTCCAGTAGTTCTTCCTCAAGCAAGAGGGCAGCAGGTCAGCACAGCAGTTCCTTTAGAGCAGTAATCCACCAGTTCTTGTAGCAGTACAGCAGTCCTTCCGGCAGAGTGTCCACAGATCCAAAAGTATAATGAAGTGGTGGTGTCTGAGGTCCTTCTTTTATGCACTGATGTGCATTTGAAGTGAATAGAAGCGTCTAGAGGCATGACTTTGAAGTGCACAGATGCCCTGCCTGCCCTGCCCTTGCCCCAACTAGCGTCAGGGGGTATGCAGCCTTTTGTGTGGAGACAGGAAACTTTGCATTCTAGTGTGAGTGGGGCTGTGCCCAGCTCCTCCCTCCCATCCGGGCACTGGTGGCCCATCCAGTCACACCTAGGCTCCCATTGTGTATGGCTGTCTAGGAGGAATACACAAAGCCTAATTGTCATCTACACCTAGTCATGTGACCCAGAGACAGGCGGCAGGCACTAAGTGGCTAAGGTAAGCAAATGCTAACTTTCTAAAAGTGGCATTATCAGAATTATAATTTAAAATCCGACTTCACCATAAATTAGGATTTTAAATTAGGATTCCAGAGAAAGGAACATGAACTGGTGATTTCATCTGATTTGGAATTTACACTTCTAAAATGTAATAAGGGAACTCGAAGGTTATTCTATGGGAGAGGCAGGCCTTGCAGTAGTGGAAAACAAATGTAAGAGTTTTTCACTACCAGAACATGTCCATCTATTTAAATATATTGCACTCTGCTCTCTGGGCTGTCCAGCGCCTTCCCTAGAAGTGACTTATATTTATTGAAAATGAAGGTTTGGCCCTAGCAAAAGGTTTCTTTTGCCAGGTTGAAATGACAGGTTAAAGTTCACAACCAGGCTCTGCAGTGGCAGACCTGAGACTTGTTTCAAAGGCTGCTTATGTGGGTCACACAACTGGTCTGCAGGCCCAGTAGTGGAGTTTAACCCCTTCCATCCTCATGACGAGCTCAGCTCGTCATGCAGTACAGTGCTCCTGTGCTCATGATGAGCTGAGCTCGTCATGACCACACCCATTTCTATTGACCTTCAGCACAGAGGGCGAATTCATAGAGCAGTGATGTGGTTAATTTACAGGCCCTGTGTACATGTAGTACACTTTACTAGGAACTTATAAGTAAATTAAATATGGCAATTGGGTATAAGTCAATGGTACCATGTTTTAAGCAGAGAGCACAAGCACTTGTGCACTGCTTAGCAGTGGTACAGTGCACAGAGTCCTAAGGCCAAAAAACAAATTCAGCAAAAAGTAGGAGGAGGAAGGCAAAACGTTTGGGGATGTCCCTGCAGAAAGGGCCAGGTCCAACACACGCATTACCACTCTGTCCCAAATCATATGTGTAAAAGCACCCACACCCATGGAAGGCAATTGTCCCTTTCCTGTCCCCAATACCACCAGATTGCAGAATCAGAAACTCTATGTCCCCACCACTGTACCGCAGCCCGCCCCTATGACACCCTGCCTTTGCTCTGGAACTAAGGTATTTGCACAGAATGAAAATGCTCATTGGCACTCCAGTGCCCTCAAACCTCTGACTAGTTAATTCTCATTGCTTAACAGAAATCCACCACCACTGTTTCACTTCAAAATCCTCTAGGGTTGGGAGTGTGTGAATTTTTAAAGACCCATACATCTGGCCCAGGTTACCTCAGAGGAGAAAAGGTCCAAAGTTAATTCTTTGTTCTTTTAAACTTACCTCCTCCTGCGATAATGACCCGGTCACAAATTCCGTGGCCTTTTTCCGGTGATGTCAGAACTGGAAATGGCTGTTTTGTGTGCACCGGACACCATGTCAAAAAACAAAACGCTCTGCGAACCCTGGGCCACAGGATTGCTGAGCTGTAAAGGGGGCGTGTTTCACATGCGCCCCCTGCCTAATCTTAGGGGAAATTACTTGAATTCACTGTGATGATTTTAATGTGGTATTTCTCGGTTTCGAGCTAATTTATAAATGTAACCAGGCTGTAGTGAAGGCTAGACCTGAATAACCATTTATATTCCTTACATATACTTATTTAAGCAATATTTGTTATATTTATTCTTGTTTAATCAAATTGTTGCTTCCAGGCTTTTGGAAATGTTACATTGGGCAAGAGGTCTTGTTGTCATTCGAAGCCAATGTTGAAATTGCATTTCATTTGGAATATTTAGCCTAAGAACATAGTAATAGGACCCAGACCCCCAGGTTGTTCCCAGCCCGCCCCGACGGAAACCACAAATCAAGACTTGATTGCCAGAGTTGTGGGAAAAAAGAGGCCATGTTTAATCCAGACAATCACACATAAACATGACAATATCTATCTAATCATATTCACATTCCCTTAGGTGCAGATTTATCAACTAGATCACAAAGCACTATTTACATTTTACATTTTGATCATAGCATCATAAACCATCAGCAAAATGACAGATTTCATTTATATACAAAAGGTTCTCTATCGCTCCAGCACTAAGGGGCCCTCTGGCTCGCGTCCCCCAACTGAGAACCACACAAGGTGCAACCCACCTGCTTCCTTGAGAGGTGAGCCCCGGCCATCTGGTCCTTGTCCGCAACCCTAGGAACCCACCACCAATGCTGTCCAAGGGGGCTCGTAGGGTATAACCAGGGGCCGCAGCACCTTGCCCTAGCTTGTAACCTGATGCCCTTGTCCCCAGCTCGTGTCCCCATTCTCTCTGGGGTGAGCTTACCGTCTCTCCTCCTCAGTGCTGGCCCAGGGAGTATGCAGGAGGACTCCCCTTAACAATGTAAGTCAATTTTTGTGGCCTCCTTATCGCCACAAGGGCGACTAGGGCAAACCGGTCCTTCGCCCACCCCACCACAGAACCAATTCCTCACAAGTGACCAAATGCCATCAATCCATAAGTCTGTTCCAATGTCCTACAAGTGCACGCCATCGCGATGGGACATCTGGTCCCCTCTGAGCAATCAGTGAGGTGTGTGACAAAGGCGGCCCTGCCCAGAACACAGTTTGGCCAATTCTCCAATGGGGCGCCTTACAGAAACATTCAAAGCCCTCGACTTCATTCTGGGCCCCCATGTACGCCATGGGATCATGAATGACCATGCGATCCGCTCCCCATGGAATGTTCTCCCCAACCATGCGAACTCTGTCAGTAAAGACTCCCTGACAGCCCGACGAGTCACCATGTCATTCCCGCCCAAATGCAGGATTATTAAATCTAGGGACTGGCGTCCGTCGTGCTCCCTCGTCGCTTTCAACAACTGCCGCAGTTGTTCAATTCAGAGGTCCCCAGTGCCCCGCCAGTGGATTGATATCCCTTCCAAACACGCCGGTTTTGACCCAAGCTGCTGTTGCAATCAGTAAGTGGCCCGCTGCACGAAAGAGTGTCCCAATTCCCATATCACTTAAGAGGGCAAGCTACTGCAGAATGAGAGAAAAGACATCAGAATGGCCATGTACGAGCATTTTGAGCATTATCACATCCAGACTGAGTCCACTGTGACCGGGGCCGGCTCTGCAGAAAGAGAGGAGGAGGGTCCATGCAAGGTGCCCTAAATAGGCCCCCACCAACTCCACCCCCCCCCACCCCTTCCCCCTCCCATCAACGGTCCCGGCAGGAAGTGATGTCACGTCCTGCCCTGTAAGTGATTCCTGCCACTCCGCCGCCAATCGGACGGCCCAGGAGTCATGAGGGCGTGGCCGGGATCCCAGGGTGCCAGATCCTAATGGCGTGCTTTCCTAAATTCTGTGCTTTTCCAAATGATGCATTAACAATTGCTTGAACAGTGTCCTCTTTACTTTGCCTTATACAAACTCTACTTTCGAAGCATGGGGCCGGTAGAGCAGTTTTCCTTCGAACTGTGAGATATAAATGCGTGTTGGTTGGGTGTGTTTGTATTCAGCAGGTCGCGTTCAAATCTCTACAGACCACTCTGCCTTTTATCCTACCAAGATTGATACCATTGCGTTGCATTGGATAATAGAAGCAAATGTTCTATAAAGGTGTACAAAGAAGTGGAACCGTGCTTATTGGTTCAGTAAAAAATGTGCATCTCAATTCTAGGGTAACATCCCACACGAAATGGCTCCTTATAATTTACGTGATACATAGATTTTAAGGTGGATGCCTTGCTGAGGCGGTCTGAGTAGAACAGACTAGCTTTTTTTTTTTTTTTTTGCTTGCTGTAACATTAGAGATGACTAAGTCAAACAGTCTAATGTGCTTTAATGTTCATTTTGCATAATGCTGTGGATATAGGAATACATTAAGAGATGCTGAATGCCATTACAGATGCGCGATCACATCTCTGTGTGTCATTTGCTGCATCTTGGAGTTATCTGCTCCACTCTTGCTTCTTTGTGGATTTTCAGATTTGAGCTGGAGAACATTCAGCCATGTTTTCTGACACTTCTCGTTTGAGCAAACAGGGATTAGAAACACTTGTAATGTATGCACATATGTTTGAGGATCTGCGTGTTGGAAGTGCACCATGGGCTGCTTCTTTCATGTGTGCACAGTTTAATGTGTGTTGACTTGATAGATTATGAATTAAAATGAGTTGTAAGCAAAAAGGAGCTGGAACATAGTCTGTGTGTGCTACAAGGTCAATGTTCACTTTCTCTCCACAGACAGCAGAGGGTGTCACCTTTATTGGACCGGACACGCATGCCATCCACGCCATGGGAGACAAGATCGAGAGCAAATTACTAGCCAAGAATGCAAACGTCAACACCATCCCCGGCTTCGATGGGGTGGTCAAGGTAAGAAGAGATCAAAATATTAGGTCAGCACTGAGCCCGCCACTTTGTTTTGAAACTCAGTGGTTTTTATTGAAGAAAAATGTTGGTAAACCAAGCTACCTATGTGAAGTTACATCGGTATAGAGCAAGGTGACAATGTCATGGACACCTCCCATATCTTCATGTGTGACCTATGATGCACTGTGGAACTCCCAAGGATCACGGAACCCCTCCCTTACAGAGAGGACATGTTGATTGCCTCTGACATGGGACACCTCCCCGCTGCTGTCTTACATTCAACTGACAACCTGCACTCACTTGTTGCTTTTAGTTAGAGAATCTCATTCCATATTTATAAACAAAAACATATCATCAAATTCTTGGCATCGCATAAGTACACTAATCTACAGAACTGTAATACAAATTCCTTTCCCGAATATATATTCAGCTAGACATCGAGTTACCAACAAACCAGTCCCTACCTGTGCATCAAATATTTTTGTAAACTCATGGTTTGCCTTCCGACCTGGATGCCCAGCCTTACCAGGCCCACTGTGGCCCCCACCGCTCCACAGGCGTGCAAGTTTCACCTATCAACTGGCATCCCCTGCAAGCTGTAGCATGAGTTGAGAAGCAAACAAAAACAGTGTATTAATGAACATTTCATTACCTGCAGAGTAAAGATTCACCCCACCCAGGAGAAAAAACATTTCTCCCCTGATGTAGCCATGGGGTATGCATCTGCATCTAGGTGACCTCAGATGCCTAAGAATGTTTCTGTTCAAGCACTTCGCCAATTCGTTAAGAGCCTGAACAGCGACACCATCAAGCCACACCTGTCTTGGAACTATATGTGACCATGCTAACTCTGCAGGAAACTTCTATGCAACCACGACAATTTGGTGATTAACAATTTCATCAAGTTCCCACAACCACACTCCACTAAATCACTACCTCGCAAATGAATAATACCTAGACTCACTAACAGAAGCCCCCTTAGTCCCATTTTATCAATGACTTGCCTCAAATCTTTCAGTCACAAACCTCATTAGCCATACCACCTCATATTAAATCCAGCTTCTCTGTCTCAGCGAAGATAGCAATTCATTTCCCAGGCCCTCCTAACGTACTGGAGGCCCAACACCTAGATGCACAGATAAGAGGGAGGTATGGAAGGAAAAGCACAGATTACTCAGCTGGCAAGCACTACCCTATGTTGAGGTGGAAATGCAGAATTATCTGATCTCCAGAGCCAACAGCTGACGAAGCTACACTGATGCACAATGAATGCAAACTAAAGTTAGCCGAGTCTATCCCCATTGCCCCCAAAACCAACTTCAGTACTTTTGAGAATTGAAACCTGAGAGAGGAACACCATCAACAAGAGGGAATTGTGACCTTGCCAATCCCAGCTGTCTAACTGCCACATAATCCCTCCCTGCTTGGGCCGGGCAACATTGTTTCCCAGGAGCCCCATTGAGAATATTATGTTCACCCTGCTCTCCCTGATCAGTTTTAGAGAAAGACTAGGAGACAGCCATGGGTCCCCCCTTGGCCAACGAATCCCTTCCAATAGTAGTGCCCCATTGATGTTGCTTTTGACCTAGCCACTAGCTCTCTCACTCTGAAAGCCGCATAAAAGGTTAGGCACAAGGTAACCCTGGCTAGAAAGACCTCAAATTCTGTAGAGCCCACCCCCGGGAACCCTTCCTCAATGATGGCAAGCTTGCCAGTATCAAGATATCTCCTGTTATCTGAACTCGCTGCTTAAAGTCTTTGTCAGACCCTCCTCATAGCCCTCTTAATGAGAAAGAAGTAAGCGAAATCCCTAGCTCCTGCCACCTTTGCAAAGAGGGACATTTCTGAAAAGTGTTGCCTTGCATGGCAGCTGATCTGCACTTGTGTCAGTAATGTGTAGAAAGACAGCCCAGAAAACATTTTCCCTTTGCCCTTTTGTTTCATTAAACAACCCAAAAAATTGGAACTGCCCCTCATAGTCTTTTTGGGATTTAGCACTATGCTGCCTTCAACGAGGTCTGGTAGGGTCGGGCACCAAGCCTCCATAGATTGTCAGGGAATGGTGCGGGTACTTCCACAGCCTCAGGACAGAAATTTCTGTATCTTAAAGTGAGGCAAAGCATTAGCAACGTTATTCTTTAGCCCGGTACATGCTTAGACTTAAATGTGACAATATTCATTAAGCAAAGTAGAATTATGTCTTTCAGTACCCTGAACACCATCCTACAACTTGAAAGCTGCTGGTTTATAGACACCGCAATTGCTATGTTATCTGAGCAAAATATCCCTGGCTGAGCTTGATAACGGGTAGGTCATACACTCAATGCTACCAAATTGGGAAACGATTCTAAAAAAAGTTGCATTCTTCAACAAACCATACTCAAAACATCCAAAAGGCCACCGCTGCGTGCAACGTGCATGGCACAGGATTTCTCTAAACCCCACAGTTCCAGCAGCATCTGTGAATTTGCCCGACTCTTGGTTGGATTTAGATGGAACTGAAATGTTCTAAAAAGGCTGTCCAGATTCTCAGATCTTACTTTACCACCACTGACAATCTTCTCTGGTGAGCATTCAGTTTAAGCCTGTACATTACCTGCACATTAGATCAGCAAAAAGGGCAACACATGGGTATGAAGTGTAGAGCAACATTTAACTTTCCCTCTAACACCTTTAGCTCTAATGTTATCTTCCTTGCCTCCAAACACACTTACTAATTCCATGAAAGAAACCACTTTCTCATAAGGAAGCCTGCAAACTCCAGCGATAACATCTAACTCAATTTGCAAAAAAGCTAGGGGTTTGATGGGACAGGCAAAAATCGGTTGTGGCAATTTTTAGGGTCTAAGAGTACCCACTAAGCCTATACATCATAACAAACAACTCTTTTAAACCCACACATTAATTAGCCATAAATCAAATAGTTACAAAAAAATACTTTTTTAATGATTTATCTACATATGTTTGTTAATTTATCTAGAAAGTCAAGTCCTTAATTTTTATCCAAAAAATTACTCAAAAGAAAATACGATCCAATTTGTAAGCCATTATTTAAGCAGGTCTCCACCAACACAATCCTATTCAAGAATGAGTTTAGTCCATACATTACAAACAAGGCCTCTGTTGTGTACCTCAGTCCCAAACCTAATCTTTCCTCCTTAAGTGGCCCACAATACTAGGCAGTTAAAATCATCAACATGTGTTTCAGTGGACTATACGTCGTTCTTCTTCGACCTTCATCACGACTCACAGTTGCTAAGTTGAAATAGGAACCTCTTCAGTTTAACAACCAAAGCAGGGGGGGGGGGTCCAACGAAAAAAAAGCAAATATTCATATATTGTAACATGTACTTTAGAAGACACAGCACATATGTTGTAATTTCTGTACTCCACTTCAGATGCGTTGAATCACAATAGATTAGGGCAGATGTTCATCTTTTAAAAAATGTCTCTCACAAAATCCATTCAGCCTACTTAAACTCGAATCACTATTGAATTTCAACCGCATAGCTCATTTTCTTTCTCGTATGCATGATATAAACACCTTACTCTGCTTAAATCTGAATTCATTTCAAGTGTTTACTTCAATGTAAATAAAACTGGCGTAAACAGGTTTATATTGCAGATATCTCATAATGGTATGCTTGTAGTGACCACTCCTAGTCAACTATACAGTCATAACTATTCCTTAATCATACTTATCGCTGCCTTATATGCCCTAATGCACAAGTAAAGTAAGTTGACCTACATCAATACCCATTTCATTTGGGGGGGGGGGGGGTTGGCCAATAAACACACTACTAGCTGATGATCAGTGTCTTTTGTATCTTCTAGGATAAATCAATTGAGATCCTAATGAAACAGCACTACTCAATGTCTACTTTCCATTCTCATATGCAATAACACCACTCCTGAAACCTCTAGGTCCTATAAGCACTGCACAGTGCTTACCTTAGAATCAAGAAAGAAGATAATGGCTTCCGATTCACAACCATGAGTGAGGAAGAGCAGCCTCTCTCAATCTGTTCCTGGGCAGCCCGTGACATAGTAAGGGAAAAGCTCGAAACCTCAAAGCAGGATGCCCACACAGAGTCTTAGTCTAATAAAAAGGGGAACCAAATGTAAATTAAGCTCAGAACCTAAAATGGGTTCTGTTAAAGATTACAGGTTCAATTATCAGATTTCTGGAAAAACTGAGGTGTGCCATTGCAAGCTCAGCGACCAATGAGGATTATGGGTACCCCTGCCACGTTTCTCTGAGAATCGCAAATGGTAGTAGAAATGTCCCTATCAGTACAAACTCTCACAACCGTGTCCGTATAAAGTAATTTAACCAAGTGATGTTCCTTCAAAATCTGAACTTGGTTAACACCCAAACATGTGTTTCCAGTCAAATGTGTCCGACGCTTTTTCTAAATTGAGGACCAAGCAGGCAGCATGTGACCTAAAATTTAGGTTCAAACTCCATTATTCTGTAGGTCCCACAGATGTTTAGGTAAGTGCTCATGCCCGGAATAAAACTGTTATAGTCCGAGTGCATGAGATCAGGGAGTGTATGCGATCTGCATTAATTTTACTTAACTCTTATAATCAACATTACAGATTGCTAACGGTCTGTAGGATGAAAGTGCATATGTGTGCCTACCTGGCTTGGGTATGGATGTAAGAAAAGCTTCTTGGAGAGAGCAGGGCAGTCTACACACTGCAACAACAGTCTTGTATAGCTTCATCATTTTGGGGATCAGCGAATCAGGATAAGCCTGATAAAACTCTGCAGGATTCCATCGGGTTGGGCGTTTTGCCTGTCGCCAGAGCTTGTGTGGCCTTGCTTATTTCTTGAGTGGAAATGGAGGCATCCAGCTCCTTTAGCAGATCAGGGGACCTGGAGAAGCGAGATGGTGCTTAGAAACTCTTCCATGTCACTAAGAGAGGTTTGGTGCAAGGCAGCATATAAAGCTGTATAATACTTGTGGAATTTCTCATGCTTTTCATATTGTGTATGTACAAAGGTATCTGGCGCTATACAAATAGAGGATATTGGTGGATGTGCTTGTTCAATGAGCCACACCATCATGATGCTTGCGTTGTTGCTCTCCATTTTTTCTTTTTAACTTAATTGTTTGTTTTATTAATTTCCATGCATTACAGCGTTTGCCAACAATTGAAGTTGCATATTTGCATCTCGTTCAGTTGAAACTTGCCACAAATGGTAAACTTCTTTACAACATGTTAGGTATCTGTTAGCGGGAAGTGTGTACAACAATTGCTAAATCAGCATCTCATCTTTCCAGGTAATGTCCAACTAGAAGTGCACTCAGTACCGTTTATAATAACATGCTAACTCTTGGGGGGTGAACAATAGATTGGGGGGAGGATGGGAGGTGGGGGGGATCACATCTCGCATTTTTGATATATTGGGCTCAGATGACTTCACTAATGCAGTGCTTGCCGTATGCCTCACCGTCCGCCTATGCACCTATACATTTCCTATTTGTATCTCACATTTTTCTTTTTATTTTGTTACATTCTATGCCAACTTTTACTTAGTGGTTTTGTTTGCCGCCACCCTTCTTCTTGGTATGCTTTAGTGAGTTTTGTCTGCGTTGTCGCTCTCCATATGGCTTTTGGCCGCCTGGGCTGTATAGTTAATACCCTGGATGTGCTCAATAAGGGAGGCAAGTTTCGTGTACACTGCTTGAAGAGCATCATTAGGGGTTGTGGCAAATCGAGAAGAAAATTCAGCTTTATTCAGCACTACCGTAGTGCTGGATAAAGCTGCATTTTCTTCTCGATTTGACAGAGTTCACATTTTACAAGGTTGAGCTGCAGATGGCTGGGACGCAATCTGCACAGAATTATCCAAATTGTCCGAATTGTGGGACTGCGTGATGGGTCGTAACATAGTACATGGGGACACTTATTGTATGTGTGTAGCAAGGCTCAGCACCGTCAATATTGTTGAGCAGAGAAACCTAGAAGTCAAGTAGGCAGATTATCTTCAACCTTGGGCTTCTTTTGCACCAGTCAAACCACCACCTCGTTTGGGACACTCCTGTGTGTCTGCTGGCCTCATTGCCTGCTAGGTCACCAGCTCAGATGGATCCTTTTCCTCTCCCACTGCCAGATGGTTGGCAAGTGGGAGCCTTTCAAAATGCTGGAGACCTATTGAAGAGACCGATGGTGGGGGAGAGTGATCTGCCCAGTCTGCCCTGGCCTCCACCTTTGGTTCCTTCAGGTCCCCTACCGCAGTATCCAACCTTGGAAGGAGGCTGCACCAGGGCGAGAAGCGTCTCTCGGCTGCCCGGCTGGCACCCCCTGCAAGCTCACGCCACATGATGGTGAATCACCTGTAGCAGAAACGTACCTATAATGCTAAGGGGTAGACGGCTGTGTGTGACGTGTACATGCCTTATCTAAACCATTTCCATGAAGTGCGCCTCTCGGCCAAGGCGGCCTAATGGGTCTCATTGACATTTCTGTTCCAGATCATATAAACCCGTCTAAAGCTGTGTCCTTCTGAAACATGCATTCATGCACGGCTCACTGCAGCGGGCGGAACGCGGATCCCACCCCCTCCGTGGCTGCTTGAGATCTGCTCCTGGGGTCGGTGTGCTTTCTTTCCCTTTGTAACTTAAGCTTGTTGATCCAGGCTGCGCCTCGTCAGGAGATGGCAGGCGCTGGAGCAGAGACCTCCCCTTTACATATGCACATATGCGTCCCGGAGGTGGCTGGGGTTCACACCAGTGGGAGGCTGCATGTGTATGGTAATGGCTCTATGGGAGCTGTGTATACTCCTCCTAGGCAAACACAGGCTGCAATAAGAGGCCTCGCTCAGAGCACCAGATCTGTGCATGGCATGCATCAGTGCCACGAAGACGAATGTGCTCCGGGAGTGCGTCTGGGCGCTTGCCCCTGATCAATACAATTAGGAGACTGTCCTTGCTCCAAATCGGGTGTCTCTATTTGAAACCTAGAGGGGCCCTTTGGGTAACACACTCGTTAAGGGTTGCTTGTTGAAATATGATTTGAAAAGTGGAATTTGCGTCCAGTACTTGCCAGAAAAGCAGCTGCAAACGACCAATTATTTGTTCACGTGAGCCACATCTTAGATAGATAGATAGATAGATAGATAGATAGATAGATAGATAGATATTAGTTCCTATGTTGTGCGTTGCCCTCCCGCAGATTTTCAAGGTGGAAGTAAAATGTGTTTCTAAAGGTCAAGCCAGGTATTTATTTTCAGGACTAGTTAATGACAGCGTGGCGGAGTAGAAGTTCGGTGCCAAAGTACATTTTTCGCTCTAGGTATCTGGCTTCGGTAAGGGTACTTTAGGGTGTTTTTGAGGTAGTGCAGTTTTCCTGAGTCGCTCTGAGACCATTGATGCGTTTAAAAGAAGTTCAGATGAAGGCCTTGTTGCAGTGTCCGCTCGAATATGACACAAGCATTCTCCGCATAGTCTGAATAATCCTAAATAATTTTTAATGCCTTCATTTTTTTTGCTATTTCATCTAATGCATGTTTGGCCTTGGCAATATCATGGGAAACGAACTACGTGAGATAGTCAGCACAGACATAAGTCCTTGAGTTTTTCAGAGCATTCAGTGGTTAGTCTCTCGCCCCTCCACCCCACCCTTTCAAGCATGGAGTCCCTTAGAAAGTAGAGTAACCTGTGTTGGCATAAAACTGCATTCTGGGAGTTGTAGTTTTGGTTCACTCCACATGAACCCATTGGACTAAAGCATTCTATTACAGTGGTTGGTTAATAGAAAGCTCAAATCTGAAAACCGTGTCCTGCTAACATAGACTTACCAGAGGTCTAGCATTTTGTGGATCCACTCTATTTAATGTATTTATTTTTGCAGTTTTATATAGCAGAGACTCATTCAGATCAGAAACATCTTTACTCCGATTGTCACATATCCATAAAAGTAAAACACATTAAAACCATATAGACAAATATAGATACAAATATAATACAAGGTAAAAAACCCTGCTTCTGACAATATGATAAAAGTTTGATTAAAGACCATCTATAATCATTGTGATTGTGTCAGATTCATTTTAATCTGGAAGTGTTGTGTGTCGTGCCCAAACAGCCGTTCTGAGGAATGAGCCTACATGTACACAGTCTCCGGATCCGGCATTTGCATTAAAAAACTAAATGCCACCCTAAAATTCCTAATATTATGCTTCTTAATAAGCTGAAGTAGAAAGTGCTTTGTATATTTTAAATACAATTTACAAAATAGTGCAAAGTGCAGCATAGTTGGACCAGAGCTCTCATCACAAGGGCACATATCAAGATACGGCTGGTAGTCCAATGGAAAACATACTACATATTTTAACTTGCCAGCCCTAAAGTGAAACAGCAAACTTAGTTCCCAGCGCCCCCTCGCTAAATTGAGACATTTGGTAGAAGGGCTGACTGCAACCATACTCGTATAAGATGCTGGGGTTGACTCCCGCTCTCTATTCTCGTTCAGTCGCATGGTTCGCTCAAAATTAGGCAGGGATTGCGGCACAGATTTTTTTATCTACGGCCGCGATATGTTCAAGATCTCTATAAATATGATACAGACAAGTCTTACGAAGGGCAGACTTCACTCATGCTAACCATGGGATTTGGGGACCCCTTTGCACTCCAGATAATATCCCTGATTAGAGTGGCCTCTGGCCTCTGGGTTCTTCCATACTAGCCACAATAGAGGTGGATGTGCTCCAATACAAGTTGATACATATGATAAATCCAGTTTCCTCATGACAGATCACAGACAAAGGAATCCATTGGGCTTTATAAATGTGCAAAAGGGGTCCAAGGACGCCCCCCTTTCCCCAGGCGGCTGGGATAGATTGTATAATGAACCAACCACCCTCCACAACTAGGACCTACTCTGAGAAACATAGAGCAACCAGGACCTTGATGAGGAGAACATAAACCCTGAATAAGAAAAAGTGCTAGTGCGCCTTAGACTGTTTGCGTCTACTGCAAGCGTCACTAGCTGCTTGCTCTTCGGGCCACATGCCATGATATAGGATTTAGAGAAATTGTTTTGCAAGTTCAGAGTGCCCATAAAGTCTCACTAAGAATCGCAGAGCCTTTGGGGTCTGCGCCATCAGCACGGCGTCGTCTGCATGAAGAAGGGACGGGAGCGGTAGGCTTTTGATTTTGGTATATCTGGGGTAGCAGTGATTAAAAAGGGGTGAAGCTTGTTATTTTCAATTCTAAGGTATTGTAGCTCTTTAGATGAGCACCAGTTGCATTGCACAAGATACACTTTTTTTGGCACGGGTAGATTAAATGATTTGACCAGAATCACAGGATTTTGAGCCAATGCTGAGACTTAATCCTGTTTGCTTTATCGGCAGCTCTATCTGTAAAGCTACATCCTCTAGAGAGTGCATTGATGAGGCCCGTGCTTTGCATAGGAAACTTTTTTATTTAACTTTACATTCGTGATGAAGTTAACGACGTTTACAAAGTTTAATAATTGAGGAAAAATGAATGCTTACAAATATTTTTACTGGAGAATATATTGATTAAAAGAACATCTTTTCGGGAAGAAATTTCCCCCACTTTTTTATTTTATTTTGCATGTACATTTTCGCCCACAAAGGTTTCCTGTGGAAAAACAATGTAGGGAAAGTGAAGCCTTTGTGAACTTTGGCCCTTCGAGGGTGACATTCAAATGTTCCTTACCATCTGGTATGTTCCAAATCGATTGCAACAAAAGCCCCCTAGTTGTAGGAGCATGTGCATACAGTGATGAGCACGTGTGGGGTACACATATGTGCTTGCAGTGAATTGGAGTCACTTTTCCAGCTCGAGGCTTAGGCCTCAGTGTGAAGTCGGGGCAGTCTGAGAGTCACCCGGAAGGCATGCTTCCAAATGATATGTGACATCACACGACTGGACTGGCCATACGAGACGCGGGCAATCCTCCTGTGACTTGTATGGGCGTCGAGTGCCTCTGCCCATCCAGCATGGAATGCAACAACCCCCTCCCCCGCCCGTCCTCCCACTCACGGGCACGCACATCTTTTTTTTCTGTTTATTGTTGTTGTGTCAACTAAATCGCCGTGTATTACCCGTCTCATCTGAATTGCTGTGTTGGCCTGGTTTTCACCGAATGCAGTCTGCTGCCGTGAAGAAAAAACACTTGAATAGTGTGCCCATATCAGGAAATACTGGAATATTTCAGACGCTTCTCTTCACAACTCCCTACAAAGCCTTAAAGCTGCAAAATGGTGCTGTAATGAGTGGCTTGACCCCATCAACAAATACATGTATATGTGAGGGTGGAAGAGGGGGCCCCAGGTGCATAGACAGCCACATTGTAATTGCATATGGGTATGTATATTAGTTTGACACTGGCTAAAAGGTCCCCACTGAATACAATGGTCACCAGAGCACCAAGTAACCTTGCACCCATAGGCAAAGCAGGTAACTGAAACCGAACAGCCCCCCCAATTGCATCGCCAATATATGAAACATTTGCAAGCCAAAAGAAACGCAAAGGCTTCTTCCCCTTTGGCTCGGAGGCCTTGCATCAGTCTTCGCCCTGCTTGCATTGCACTGGTGAGCCGGCCTCTAATTGTCTGCTTTTGGCAGGTTTAACACTTCCTGAAGAGGGGTTATTAAGGGGAAGTACTGGCGCATAACTGTCAGAGGCAGGAACAAAAGAGCGCCCCTTCGATGTGTGGCACCGCTAACCTCCTCCAGCCCCCTAAGCTAAACTGCAGCAGTGCTGGGGGTCACGGAGGGAGAGCGCTGAGGTGTCCTAAAACAGACCCGGAATATGTTTTTATGGTGAGGGGACATTTGTCTCCGACTTGAAAACCATTGTGATTCCGAAGGAAAATGCTTATTAACAGACGTGGCCGCTTTGAGGGGAGACTCGAGGCTGATGTCGCTTCGAGGAGCGCTTTGAACTTAACAAGCACCGATTTGTGGAGCAGACTAGTTAATGAAAGGAAATTACATTTTCTGCCAACTCCCCCTCCTCCTTCCCGTCTTGGGACCGTGGGGCCGAGGACTTAAAAATAAAGAGGGTGGGTTTATGATTGAACAGCAATGGTTCAAGTCTTTAAAAAAAACTGTAGTATACAGGAGCAACTTTTCGGAGGAAGGCGACCCCCAAGTTTTGTCGGAAGTATCGGAAAACCTTAAAACCAACCGAGTTTTATTTTCATATTTTCAAGCCCCCCCTCCCACTTCTAGGACAGTCGTCAGTAAAAAGGTGGTGGGGGGGGGGGAGGCGGGGGGGGGGGGGGTCAGAGCCCCGCCTCTGTCACATACGAAATAGTATTGGGCGATGTGGGCTCCGTGTGACTTGAGATTAAGCACCCGTCGTTTGCTGTTCTATTGGACAATTACGTTTTTGGAAATACATGTCGGCTTTTGATGGTGGGAGCGAGAGCTTTTACTTTGTACTTAACAGTGAAAATATTGAAACTCTGCCTGCACTTTTCTAGAACATTAAACTTGTTTTTACTTTCTTTAAAACTGATATTTTACTGAAATGGGCAGTCAACTTTGAAACTCGCTGTCAGTATGGGGTTTGAAGTAGTTTATATTATCTGCTGCTGCCGACGATTCCAACTCGGCGCTGAAAGTTTTCGAGCTCACTTTTCATTGGGGTCTTTACACTGATAGCGTCCAAGCTTGCCTTTTTTTTCTTAACAATGGAGAATTGACTCCCCCTACCGGCGGCATTTGGGAAAACATAGCACGCTAATGTTTCCCATGCGCTAGCGACGCTCGCTAGTAGCCGGCAGGCTTAATGATCTGATTTATGGCCATTATTGATTGTAAAACTCCCGAATTTGGCCATTACATTTAAGCTAACGGAGAAAATAATTTGGCAATCCCAGCGCTGCGTCCTGTCAGCGGATTTCCTGCGACTTTGGCGTTCACAGCGACGTAAAGATGAGGTAAAATGTACATTCCACTTATGGTATTAATTTTACATTCCTTTAAATGAAAAGGTTCAGAAGGTTGTAAAATCAAACATTAAATGAATCCGAGGAGACAGTAGTGCAATATATGACTGCCCTGAGGACATGCTGCAATGGCTGATGGGATTAACGTTGGTTCTCATTTCCTGCCTTACAGGATGCAGATGAAGCTGTCAGAATTGCAGGGGAAATTGGTAAGTTCTTAAATTAGCCATGGTGGGATTTGTGTGCCTCTCAGCAGACACGGTTGACTGAATTAAATGTGTAATAAGTAATCCCTATAGTACAAATAATGTCTAAATAGTTTTTAAGATCCAGTTTGCCTGTAGGGCGCGAAAAGCAATGTACTAATGCCTCGTCATTTACCTCGCGCCATTTCTCCTTACAATGAGGATTCTGAAAGGGAGCTCTGGCCTACACAGAACAGCCGACGCCACGGTCCTTTAGAGGTATCAAAGGAAGTAAATTATACTATTTATTGGAGGGACTTGTAACTTTGATTACGGGAGGGCCTTCCGTCGGATGAACGCAGGTTTTTTTGCTGCATTAAGTCACAGAGGTTCAATTCTTGGAAACCCTGGTCACATCTGTAATCAAACGAACAGTGCTCCCGCAGCTCAGTAAGGGCGAGTCTTTAAAATGTAACTAACATTTGAAGGGATTATAATTGTTATTGATAGATATGCAAACTGCCACACAAGCAAGAAAGCTCTTAAACGGTCCCCAGCGGGTACCGGAGGTAGCCTACAGGCCACAGTAGCTACCCCGACCCGACAGAATCCCCCCTTCATCTTTCTGAAGTCGATACAATGAGCACTGTTGAGTTGGGGTGCTTAAAAACAAGCACCACGTAAATAGCAATGTTTTTTTTTTACATTCATGTAGTTTTATTTGTGTATGGTTATAAATTATATTGTTTTTCTTTGAGATTTACAAATTAATGTGTTTTTAATAGATCAGTGTGATTGGGTTGGGAGCAAATGAGGTAGGCTGCAGGATTTTATTCATATGTTGTGTTGGCTTAAAAGTAACAGCTCCATGTACAACACTTGGCGCATATCGGCAGCCAGAGAATGACTGGACACAGCAATAAAAACATGGATTTAAACAAAATCAGGAATTGGGGCCAAAAGAGCAATGGTTGCATCAGTGGAGACAGAGGCAAGCAACTAGGAGACAGTAATTGACCCCCTGACTTATATGTATGTTTCCTTGGCTCTGCAGCCCACTAGCAAGCACTGGTAGCCCCCAGCAGCCAGTGAGCGCAGACTGTGGTTTCCAGGGCATATGGGTTAAGCAAAAAAAAACAAAACACTCCCATTCCATGGAGTTAGGAACGCTCAGATGTTCGCCCACATACTATACCAGAGAAATCCTTGTCCGGATCTTGTGCCACCCTTCTGGGGGATCTACCTGTACAACTGTGCATAGCTTGCTTCCCTGGCACATGCCCCATTCCAGGGGGCATAGGGAATAGAGGGAATCAGAGGGATAGGAGCAGTCACATAAGCATCTCTGACCCGCGCCCCTGGACTTTTTTTTTTTACCAATAGAGCTCCACAGCCCAATCTTGGGGGGTGAGACACCCACTTTTAAGAACTGTATTAAATTTGATGCAGAATGCCAAGGGGTCTACTCGTGTGCATGCCAGCCATGAGCCTACCTCGCCACTTGGTGACTATAGTTTTCATACAATTCACCTCCCTACGTGTGGCTAAAATGCGGTGCTGCAAAAAAAAAATCAGTGAATCTACTAAAAGCGTGTTACCAAGTTACAGTAGATGCACTCCGTCACCATGAAAAAAACTGTTCACCTCTCAGGCTGCCATGGGAAATAGTCTTTCAACGCCCAGTATTAAGAAGTTTAGACATGCAGTTCTTCCACCACTTATTCAAATCATCCAGGCCCTCCACAGACGAATTATGCCTCCAAACTCTCCTTGGATAATTTTACCCAAGTGATATGTGCCTCAGCAAACTCCTTAGGAGCCGAGAAATGTCACCCATTATTAATTCAGTTGAGTCCCTCTACTCTGATGTACTAAATCGTTTCTAGCAATGTGTTGCATAATGAAGGCAGGCAACATAAGTCAGTCTCCCAGATTCCTTTCAACAACCTGCCTCATCTGGCACACACAGTCCTCCTACGCCAAACCAATAGCTAAAGACCTGCTCCATATGCATGTTGCTTAAATTAATGCTCAGTGGAAAGGTGCTCGCTGCACTGTACATGAAAAAGCGACCCAGATACTTGCTGGGGTGCTAGCACCTATTGTACAGATGGGTAAAAACGCAAATATTGATACATACCAAGTCATTCAGCAAGAGCATGGCTCCTGGCGACCCATCCCAGGTAGATTAGGTTAGGATAACACTAATAGCAATCAGACGTCCATCTACAAATCCCTTTGACTTTGCCCAATTCAAAACCCCAACCCCTGGCAGATAGGACAGCTCAAGAAATGTGAACTGAAGTTAGAGAAGTTTGGGTTTTCAGTTCCCACTGCCTTGAGTCCCAAGGCTAAAACCCTTATCAATAGGAACCCGGACAGAGGCACCCTGTTGAAAAGTACAAAGAAAGCAGTCGCTTGGCACGCCAAGCGCAAGTAGATTTCTTTGGTTCTGCAATGCCACTCAGGGCAACACAAGTGACCTGGAACCTGTCTAAAGATTACATGCTCGTCTCCCCACAGCTAGTCTGTATTGGAAAAGGGAAGGGAGACTGAAATGGAAACACCCAGCCAATTAATGTTTGTAAGTGGAAGCCTTCCAACTCAGGTCAACCTTGCAACTGGCAGTTAAATCATCAACCCTAAATGCCCCATTAAAAAAGCTACTTTGAGTAGAACTGATTTGTGTTCCAAGGTACAAACCTGCTGGAGACAACTTAATGTCCAAAATAGTTTGTCCACTTCGATGGGTCACATTACAGCCCTTCTGGTGCCCTCAGACCTCTCCCAACCTCTTACTCCCTTGTGATCATGAACAAAAATGGAGTAGTCTTGCAACCCTACCACTCTGATGAAAAAAGCCAAGATTGCAACAGATCTCCTGCCAAAGCTTGCAGACCTGTTATCCCAGAAACCAATCCAAGACTCGAGTGAGAACAACTCAACTCCCAGTGCCTTTCCAAGAAAACCAAATAGTAATATAAAGCCCCCTCATCTGTTATTGGTTGCTAAACTGACTGATAAAGGTCTGGCAATGATGTGCTTCAAGATGCTAAAGATGCTGGGGGTTGGAGGGGATTCTCCTGCTGCCATCAGGTGACAAAGCTGGAAAGCCTGCATTTTAAAGTCAGGCACGGCGTCAACAATATTATTAATTACACTGGGGCATGCGATGAGCTCCCTCTTTTGGTAGTTTCAGCACCATCTTTACAAAGTGCATTTTGGAAGTTGATCAACGCGACCACCCACAAACTGTCAGACCAAAATACCTAATACCAGTCACAGAAGCAATCCGTGCAAACATGAAGCGTCAGCACTTTGGGGCAACACTACATTTCCGGGGGTGAGGGGTGCAATTACCCACTGAATCTCACTTAGAAATGAAATGCAGAGTGCTTTATTAAGGCCCTCTGTCAGTGTCTCCAAGCACAAGTGGACATGATAGGCGGCCATTGGTTTACAGAAACATGTTTAATTTCATTTTTCCCTTGTTTTGTCAATACTTTGTGCCTGTCGTGGTCAATTTCTTTTTGCCCGGGTTTTGGTTTTCCTTCCTTGTTGTCCGCCTACCTCGCCGCCCTCCGCCCTCCCTTCCCGCCACCGCCGCTTTTCCCCGCCCCTTTTTCTATTCTGTACCCTCCCCGCTCCCGCCTCCCAGCTGCTCCGCCCACCCGCGCACTTCGCCTTAAATGGCGACCGTGCGAACGCGCAGCGGCCACGCGCAGCGGGCGCGCCGATTGTGCGCCGAAGGCGCGCCAAAGGTAAGCCCGTCTGCGCCCGTTCGCGACCGGATCGCGACCAGCGCCAGGACCCCTGGCCCACGTAGACCCCGACCGACCCGCCTGTCGTACTCCGCCGCCACCCTCACCGCTCTCAACACCGGCCGACTCCCAGAATGCCATCAAGCCACTCCACGACGTACCCACGGACCTTTCAGCTGCCACGCCTGCAAGTTCACCTGCATCCGGACCAGCCTCGCACCAGCACCCGCCAAGTCGAACACCAGCAGCACCCACCTCAAGTGCATCCTGCTCAACACCCGCTCCGTCCACAGACACGCCATCGAACTCTGGAACCTCCTAGACGCCACAGCCCCGGACGTTGCCTTCCTCACGGAGACCTGGATGAACGCCTCTTCAGCGCTCGCCATCGCTATCCCAGAGGGCTACAAGATCGTCCGGAGGGACCGAAACGCCAACCAGATGGGAGGAGGCATCGCCATCGTCCACAGGAGCACCATCCGTCTCACGACCAGCACCGACAACACCCTGACCAGCGCCGAACACCTGCATTTCCAGATCCACACCAACCCGAACACCACCCTCAGAGGCACCCTGATCTACCGACCCCCTGGACCACGCACGCAATTCAGCGAGGACATCGCCGACTTCGTCAGCCCGCATGCCCTCCCCTCCGCTGACTACATCCTCCTGGGAGACCTCAACTTCCATCTGGAGAACAACAGCGACCGCAACACCAGCACCCTGCTCGACAACCTCGCCAACCTGGGACTCAAGCAACTGGTGTCCACCCCCACCCACCTCGCCGGACACACACTCGACGCAGTCTTCTCCTCCAGCCCAGACATCGACTTCAGCCACGCCACAGAGCTTCAATGGACGGACCACAGCTGCGTCCACTTCACCTTCAAGAGAACGACGAGCCACCAACACCAGCAACAGGCCGCCCGCAGAAGCTGGAACAAGATCACAGCAGACCAGCTCGCCACCTCCCTGAGCCAGCACCCCCCTGCCAGCTCAGCGAACCCCAGCCAGGCCGCCGACAACCTCACGAAGTGGATCAGCAACTGCGCGGACGAACTCGCCCCACTGAGGACCCCGCCTAGCAGACCCGGCAGCAAGAAGGCCCCATGGTTCACCGACGAACTCAAGAGCTCCAAGAAGAATTGCCGAGCCCTCGAGAAAGTCTGGAGAAGGGAACCGACACCGGACAACAGGACCTCCTTCAAACTTGCCACCCGGAAACACCACCAGCTGATCCGCGCCGCCAAGAAAACAGCATTCAAGGACCGGCTGGACAACAACGCACACAACTGCAAGGAACTCTTCAACATCGTGAAAGAGCTCTCCAACCCCAGCGCAGGAAACAACGACATCACCCCATCGCAAGACCTCTGCAACTCCCTCGCTTCATACTTCCACAACAAGATCGCGGACATACACAACAGCTTCAACAACCAACCAACGCACACCATGACCGAGCAACCACCCCCCACCACCACCCTCCACGCCTGGACCCCGATCAGCACCGAAGACACCATCCGCACGATGAACTCCATCCACTCCGGATCACCAACCGACCCCTGCCCTCACCACGTCTTCAACAAGGCCGACGCTGTCATCGCACCCCACCTGCGAGACATCATCAACACATCCTTCGACACCACCATCTTCCCTGAGAGCTGGAAACACGCCGAACTCAGCGCTCTACTCAAGAAACCAACAGCGGACCCCACCGACCTCAAGAATTACCGCCCCATCTCGCTCCTCCCGTTTCCAGCCAAAGTCATCGAGAAGACCGTCAACAAGCAGATGGCCGCCTTCCTCGAGACGAACGGATCCCTCGACCCCTCACAGTCCGGCTTCCGAGCCAACCACAGCACCGAGACCGCCCTCATCGCCGCCACCGATGACATCCGAGCCCTGATGGACAATGGAGAAACAGCGGCCCTCATCCTCCTAGACCTCTCCGCGGCATTCGACACGGTCTGCCACCGCACCCTAGTACGGCGCCTCAGCAACATCGGAATCCAGGACAAGGCGCTGGAATGGATCATCTCCTTCCTCGACGGAAGAACACAGAGAGTCCGCCTACCACCGTACAAGTCAGAGGCCTCCAAAGTCATCTGCGGCGTCCCCCAAGGATCATCTCTGAGCCCCACCCTCTTCAACGTCTACATGAGCCCCCTCGCGGCCATCGTACGCAAACACAACGTCAGCATAATCTCCTACGCCGACGACACCCAACTGATCCTCTCCCTGACCAACGACCCCGCCGCCGCCAGAGCCAACCTACACGAAGGGATGAAAGAGGTAGCCGAGTGGATGACGACCAGCCGCCTGAAACTGAACTCGGACAAGACGGAGGTCCTCATCCTGGGCTCCTCACCCTCCGCCTGGGACGACTCCTGCTGGCCCCCCGCCCTGGGCACCGCACCCAAACCGACAGACCATGCACCCAACCTGGGCTTCATCCTGGACCCCTCCCTCTCCATGACCAGGCAAGTCAACAACGTCTCCTCGGCGTGCTTCAACATCCTACGCATGCTACGGAAGATCTTCTGGTGGATCCCCACCGAGACCAGGAAGACCGTCACCCAGGCCCTCGTCACCAGCCGACTGGACTACGGCAACGCCCTCTACGCCGGTACCACCGCCAAGCTCCAGAAGAGACTCCAGCGGATCCAGAACGCCTCAGCCAGACTCATCCTCGACATCCCGCGAACCAGCCACATCTCCGGACATCTGAGAGACCTTCACTGGCTCCCCGTCAACAAAAGAATCACCTTCCGCCTCCTCACCCACGCACACAAAGCCCTACACGACCAAGGCCCGAGCTACCTCAACAGCCGAGTCAACTTCTACGCTCCCAAACGCCACCTCCGATCAGCCAACCACGCCCTCGCCGCCGTCCCCCGCATCCGAAGAGCGACTACAGGAGGGAGGTCCTTCTCCTACCTGGCCGCCAAGACCTGGAACTCCCTCCCGACCGACCTGCGCCTGACCCAAGACCACCTCTCCTTCAGGAAGAAGCTGAAGACCTGGCTGTTCGAGCAGTAGCGGCCCCCCCAACCCCCCCAGCGCCTTGAGACCCTACGGGTATGTAGCGCGCTTTATAAGTGTCACTGATTGAAGTGTCACTGATTGATGAAATGAGGGCGCAGTGGCACTTTGTCATGCTCAGCCATTACTCTGCAGCCTAGTTTCCGTTTTAACTGGAGGGTGAGGTAGGGATGTTTTTTAATGCTTGGCGAAACGTTTGTCCAGATTCATTCTATTTTCATTTAGCTGTACTTTCTCAACACCTTCGGAGAAAAAAGTGAGACCAAATCTGAACCCTTTAATTCCACTGGTATTAAAAGGTCAGATTGATGTCAAGAAAACGTATACATTTTAATGCACTCTGAATTTTATAAAAATAACACCTATGAACCAGATTTTTAACTATGCTCTGCCCAATGTAATTTTTGACCACATTCAAAAACACATACTCAGTACATCCTGACGTATTTTTCTTTTTTCTCCTGGTCTGAAAGCTGCTTAGAATAATTTCAATACCTGTTTTCGAAGCTAGATTGTTTTCGCTGCAGCATTGCATGTACTTGGTCTGTTTCATTGTTGGCCATGTGGTCAGCTGTCAGCTTCCTCTGACCTCCATGATTAACGTCTGAACTTCTCTCTGATGTTTCCTGCTGCTAGGCTACCCCGTCATGATCAAGGCCTCAGCAGGTGGCGGTGGCAAAGGCATGAGGATCGCTTGGGATGATGACGAGACCAGGTGAGATGCTGTCCAAAGGGCGCTCCATGATGAATGTGGCTAAGCTCCTGTGGTCCTCTGTGGCCGGACTGTCAAACGGTATCCAAAATAGCAGGACAGACCAGATCAGGCCTGCCTCCTTTGTTCCATGATCTGTGTTTTGCCTTGCAAGAAACCTTTTTTTTTTACATATATTTAAATAAGGAGGTTTTAGCTTTTGAAAGTTTTTATGTTTGTTTCGTTTTTAAGAAAAAAATACATACAATAAAATCATGCCTGCCATTCCGAGTGCCTTACTTCTCTCCTCCCCCTCTAACCGCCCTTCCTTGCCCAGCTTAAATATTCGTGTAGAGATGTTTTCCAAATTGCCCCAGTATTTAGTTCACAACGTCGATACATTAAGTGCAATTCCCATATTTCACAGGTATCTCTTTATGTTAATAGCATTTGTGAGTATCGCAGACAAGTGACAATATGTATAATTTTTTGGGGTAACTTACTGACGACACACATGGCAGCTGTGTCGAAGTACTTAGTATTGCATCTAATCAACTGACCGCCCCCACCCATTAAAACAAATGTGAACAAAAAGTCCAACTTTGAAACAAGCTGCTGTTTGTCGCTGCTCAGTACTCCCTTCAACTTTAACTCGCGCTTTTTACATGTTGACGTTCCCGCCCAGGAAGTTGTAGCTGTGACTGAAAATGGCTGTATGCCACAACAGCACACATCCCGCCGGAAGGCAGCTCTGTGCCCTTGGCTGTAAATCTGCCCCTTGCTACTGCTACGAGGCTGAAGCAATTAACCAATAAAGCCGAGCCGACCTCTCTTGCTTGCTTAAGTACTTTGAGAGACCATGTCAAGTTTAAATGTCTGTGAGGAAACATTTAACCGAAATGAGTCCAGTCAGATATGTGTGTGTGTGTGTGTGTGGGGGGGGGGGGGGGTCAAGGGGAACAGTTTAGTTTTTTAAAAACAGTTACCAAAGTAGCTTTTAAAATCATTTAAATACTCCATGCCACGGGGTGGTCACGTGCACCGGTTCAGGCATGTTTTTTTATTTGTTTTGTGGGGAGAGGGCATGGTGGCGATCAGTTAGTGATACTTAACAGGTTTGTGGCGAATCGCTGGAATCCCATTGACTTGCAATTGCAACTGTTTACATAGACTTCTGCCCACCAGATGGGCTGTTTGCACATGAGCTTTATAGCGCCATACATTTGCAAATGTCCTGTCCTTCCAGATGGTGAGTGTTATGGGCGGAGGAATAACACCTAGTCACTGAGAGAATCCAATCGCTTGCGGATAGACTGTTCTCATGTTTGCCCTACTTATCTAATCTAGAGGAAATTCTCATTCTAAATTCACAGCCAGGGAGCCGAGGAGAGACGACTTAATTAGTTTGGTTAATTGTTTTGCTTACCAGCAGAAGCACCAGAGAGATAGTCTCCTGTAATTACGAACCTTTTTTTTTTCTTTTATGGAACCCTAATCTTGTTACTAAAATTGTGTGTAATTAAATACCAAAAATGCTATAAAATAAAACAGAAGACGAAAAAAAGGTGACGGGACCATGTGGTTTTGTGACTTGTACTGGTTAAAAAAATTGCAGCATTTGTAATTTAAATCAAGGGCAGTACTAAGTAAGCGATTTCTAATTCTTACATTATATATGTCACCATCTTCACAGAAAAGTGCTGCTCATGTTTTGTGCAAACATTTGAATGGCCGATATTGCCATGCGGAGGTGCAATTAAGTACTAAACATCGTTTCCATGGCTGGGAACTTGTACAGAAATATTCTGAAAGCCAAAATGTGAGCATTTTTGCCAAAAAATTGAAATGCATACTTAATCAAAATGTGTCTGCATTAGTTTGAAATAAATAATTACATGGATACGAATCAGCACGTTGTATTATCAATGATTATAGTGTAAAAATATATGTTTTATTATGTTTTTAGAGTACATTACGACAAACCGATGCATAGAAGAACAAAAAATCGCTGGCAGGCTTAACTCGGTGACAACTGTGTAGTAATCACTTAGCATAATGAAGTTATAGTTAGTGGGAATAAGGGACTCAACATGCTCAGCAAAGAAAGTGCACCCCTGTACAAAATGGCCAGAAGACCACAGCATACACAAAATAGGAGTAGACAAGCAGTACCGCCCCCTTCCAGCATACTCATAAGCACAGATCCCAAAAGACCCCATCCACAAAGGTGTCAATAAGTAGAGTATTAAAACAGAGAGAACTAAAGGCCATTAGGGGGCGCCACCAGAGGCCGTACTCAATGCTCCAGTGTCTAAAGCCAGCACAGAGCTTTCAGAAGGGGACTCATCCACAAACACCCAGCCCCCTCAATCCACTCGCGAGCAAACAAACAAAATGGTACTAGACCAACAATCCCCCGCCCCCAGACGACTCCCAACGCTGATTTGCCAAAAGAGGGAGGACGAGTCCGTCTTATAGCACTAAATATAACGCATAGTCCTAATCAGGATATATGAGGTCCGTACTCTTGAAGCAGGTGTTCGCTTCAGTAGGAAACCCAAGAGGAAGGAGAGCCACATTCAGCAGTTCTCACACCTTCCCACAGACAGGCCCGGCAATGGGCGACCCACTGAAGCCGCGCTGCTAAGTAATATAACTCCAAGTCAGTTGCAGCTAGGACCCCTCAGCCATGGACAGATGCCATTTCCAGAGGAAGATTCAAGGCACCCTAATAAAGTGAAAGGAGCAAACCATCCAGCTCCAGAAGTCATTTTTGGGGCAACTCCAGCGAGAGATCTGAAAATAAAGAAGATGCGGCAATATATTAATCTTGGAAACAGCCATTCATCGAGAAAAGCAATGTGCACCTGAAGGGAACAGAGACACGCAGCCTAGACAACACACGTCCAAAGTAGCCGTCATACAACAATACTGGGGTGCAGTAAACAGCCATTTCCAGGAACCAAACCGTATTATGTTCCCACTTGAAGATAGGGCTGTGGGGATAGGACCACGCACAGGGGCATCCTCTTTCAAGGGATAAACACATGACTTGTTCCAGTTGACCTCCAGTCCGGAGTGAACCCCGAAGTCAGATAACGCCGCTACCGCTTCAGAGGTCAATGTCCCGCCTCTTAAGATACAACATGTTACTCCAGTATTGGAACTTTCATAGATTCCCATAGCTTGTATCATTCCCCGTCATCGGAATGGGAGTCTCTGTAAACCAAATAACATAGCAGTAGGTACAAAAGAGAAAGAAAAAGGCCTAGGCCTCATTCCCTTTTGTAGCATATCCACCTCTTTTTGCAAAAGAGAAAAAAGTAAAGCAACAACCAATCAGATTAGCCTCACCCCATAGAACCCTCCTGAGAGAACCTCAGAGCCTCACATTTTCTACTGCACGCTGTGCTAAGGGAGTCTCCTTTGAGCTCTGCTCACTTCAACTCTAGTTTACTATTTTTTCAGCATTTTTTCTTCAGAATTGTGTGGTGTTTCATCTGGAAATGTCTGTCAAGGAGAAAAAAGCCCTTTTCAAGGCTTGTTCCACCTGTGGCAAGAAAAGGCTGTATGTGGAGGACATGCATAAGGACTGCATTTATTGCCCGTACCCTGATCACAAGGTAGCAGACTGCAAGATCTGCTGCACCTTCTCCACGAAGACCCTCCGGGACCGTGAGGGTCGCCTCCTCACTTGGCTCCAGAAGCTGAAGTCGAGGAAGGGAACTCTGTCAAGTGACAGTGAGGATTCGTCATCTGCCTAGCCATCTGTGCTAGCCCTAAATTCATATCTAGGCTTGTCCAGAAATACCTACCTACACGGAGCCTACGCTCTGCCCATAAGAATTTTTTAACAGTTCCCGCTTATAAACGGAAACAAATAGGCGGTTGCAGGTTTGCAGTATTGGCCCCCAGTTTTTGGAATACACTCCCCATAGATGTTAGAACTTACACCGAATTTGTCACATTACGCAGACTTTTTAAAACCTGGTTATTCACTCAAGCTTATAACTAGTTGATTGACTGCTAATTACATAGGCTCCTGCAAAATTTCTAAGTTAGCATCATGAACGCCCAGATCTCTGAATTCATAGATTGTAGCAACTGCTTGGACGACTCACAATTTGGATTCAGGAAGGGACATGGCACAGAAACCGCCTTGATTAAAGCATCCGACGAAATCAGGATGATCCTGGATGGTGGAGGTGCTGCGGTGCTTATACTGCTTGACCTCTCCGCGGCCTTCGACACGGTCGATCATACCACCTTGATCGACCGTGTCTTGGAAACAGGAATATCTAATAGTGCCATCTCCCTTCTTTTCTCCTCCCTTGCCAACCGGGAACAGCCTGTGGCTCTGGGTAGTTTTTCATCCTCTCCATTTGCTCTTCCCTGTGGCGTCCCCCAGGGATCCTCGCTAAGTCTGACACTCTTTAATATCTACGTGGCGGACTTAGCGAGGATCATTAAAGCTCATCGTCTTGCTGTAACATCATACGCTGACGATACACAGCTTGTCCTGGCGATTAACAACAACGGACTGAAAGTAGCCGCCAACTTCCTACAGGGAATGCTTGCAATCAGCAAATGGATGAATGAGAATTGCCTTAAGCTAAACTCGGATAAAACCGAGGTAATGGTTTTCGGCAATCTCACCCCCACATGGTCCCCCATCTGGTGGCCACAAGATCTTGGACCTCCTCCCACCCCTGTTACCAATGTTAGAAATCTAGGGGTGATTTTGGACAATAAATTGTCATTTGTACAGCACGCAAACACAGTGGTTTCTTCCTCTTTTTTTATAATAAGAATGATCAGGAAACTCCTGCCACACCTTCCCACAAGTACTATAAAAACCTTAGTTAGCACCCTGGTCATGTCCCGCATTGACTACTGTAACGCACTCCTGGTCAATGCGCAAGAAAAGGTACTAAATAAACTTCAGCTGGTACAGAACGCAGCTGCCAGACTAATTACAGGAATACCCAAGTTCAAACCAATTTCTAAAACCATTCGACAACTTCATTGGTTACCGGTGAGACACAGAATTACATTTAAAGCCTTATGCATAGCTTTCAAAACCATTCATGCAACAGGACCTTCCTTCCTGAAGCAATTCCTATGCCCCTATAGACCATCACGTACACTACGATCCTCCACAGCCAATCTCCTTGAGATTACAAAAACTAAGAAATCTACCTGGGGCGACAGATCTTTCTCAATTACCACCGCCAAACTTTGGAATTCATTGCCAAACCAAATAAAAAGCGCCACAACTTTAATACCCTTCCGCAAACAAGTAAAAACTTGGCTTTTTAATCAATGATCATCTATCCAGTTATCGCTCTATCCTAGCGCCGAGACACCTCAGGGTATTTGTGTGCTCAACAAATCTTATACATAAGTAAATAAGAAACTAATCAGTGTACGAGCGCTTTAAAAGAAAATTTAACATAACATAACATCTGCCACCTCATCTAGAAGGTCAGTGAAAAGGGGTAGGGCTTCCCCTTCACCATCCTTAGAACGTCCAGTCAAGGCCTCAAATTGTATTATTTTATTTAACTTATAAAGCGCACTATCACCAAAAAGGCATCCTAGTGCTGTTGGCTCAAGATAAGAAAGGACAAGAAGATGCACCGGAGCCGACATCCGACTAGGTTTTAGGCAACAACCAGGTTTTGAGTCTCATTCTAAAGACACACAGATCACTAATTTGTCTTGGCTCCAGAGGGAGCTGATTCCAAAGTTTGGCAGCAGCGTACCCAAAGGTTCGACCATCTGCCCTGACTTTCCTAAATCTGGGAGTTTTTACAAGTTTTGCTGAAGAAGAGCGAAGGCATCTCGCAGGAGCATACCACTCAAACTTTCTCTGCATAGACACCGGCTCCAACCTATGCAAGGCTTTAAACACAATGCAGAGAGACTTGAACTGGACTCTTTGTCTCAGCGGAAGCCAATGAAGTTCTACTATAGCCGCAGAAGAGGCAGATCTTCTGGGCCACCCCAAAGCCAATTTGGCGGCTGTAGACTGAATCCTCTGCAACCTGTCAAACATAAATGTAGGAGACTGGAGAAACAGAGCATTACAATAGTCAAGTCTACTAAGAATAGTACTACGTACTATCCATGCCCAGGCATGAGATGGAAGCAGAGGAAGGATCTTCTGCAGAGACCTAATAATAGCCAGACAGCAGGTCACAGTTTTCATGACCTGAGATTCCAGAGTGAGTTTGAAATCAAACAGGATGCCAAGATTACGGACCTTCTTCACTGGTTGAACCATGGACGAGGTAGTGGTAGGCCAGAAATTACAAGGCAAGACAGAGGGAATTCTGTCCCTAGGACAATAAAGCACCTCTGTCTTATCTGCATTGAATTGCAGCGAGTTCTCCTTCAGCCAGATGGCCGTATCACACTGGCAATTATGAAACACTTCTAACGGGTCTAACGGGATTGACTGGTCTCCCTCAAGGGAGAAAATCAACTGCGTGTCATCCACATAATTAACGATGTTAATGTTATGCTTTTTGATGACAGCAATCAGAGGTTTCATGTAAATATTAAATAAAATAGGGCTGATAGCCGAGCCCTGTGGTAAGCCATGCGAGATATTGGAGTAGGTGGATTGAAAAGGGGGGAGGGATACTGCTTGCTGTCTATCCCGTAAAAATGACTGAAACCACCTCAGGACTGCTCCCCTCACCCCAACCTCTCTGTCTATTCAGCAGGATCTCATGGTTGACCGTGTCGAAGGCGGCAGACAGGTCGAGCAGAACCAAAACAGCTGCCTGCCCCCTGTCTGCCCGCATCCGAAGTTCGTCCATCACGGTCACAAGAGCCGTTTCAGTTCCATGGGCTGGCCGAAAGCCAAACTGCCCATCCCCCAGCAAGTTATGTTGTTCCAAAAACTTGGACAGAGTGCTACTCACCACTCGCTCCACGATTTTAGCTGGGAAAGGCAGGAGAGAGATGGGCCTAAAATACATAGGACACTCAGGGTCAAGCGAGGGCTTCTTTAACAGGGGTGTCACCACTGCTTGTTTCCACCGGGCCGGGACCATACCACTAGACAGAGACTGGTTGCAGATCAGTCGAAGAGTGGGGAACAGCTCTGCCTTAAATTCAATCCAAATTTTATGGGGCCCAGGATCAAGCAGCGACCCAGAGTGGACACCACAGGCCACCCTATTAAAGTCATCCTCTCCTAGAGGCACAAACTCAGAAAGGCAGTTGATGGCTTCTCCTTCTACACAACCAGCCAAAGCCTCAGCGTCCATGTCGGCCCTATAGTCACAGCCAATAGTCACTGTGTTTGCCGCCCCCGAAGATTGTTGACCACCTCCCAGTTCCTCGATAATGATTTTAATTTGATCATGGAAGAACCTGGCCAGGTCCTCACAGAGCTCTTGGGAGGAAGGTATCGCGTTCTTAGAGCAGTCGGGGCTGGTCAAGCTGTTCAAGATATTAAAAATACTTCTCGAGCTGTTGGGGGCCTTAAGTAGCAAGGAGGAAAAATAGTCCGCCTTAGTCATGTTGATAGCTTTCATATATCCCGCAATCTTAGACTTCCACATAGTCTTATCAGTGTCATGATAGCTACGTCTCCACCTCCTTTCAGCATGCTTACATTCCAGTTTCATGTTTTTTAGGTTTTCATTAAACCAAGCAGCTGAAGGTCTACCCCTATTATGATGATTTTTCAAGGGGGCTAATACATCCAGGGTTGAGGTGATCTCACTACAGAAGGAAACATAGTTCTCATCAGTTTGCCTATCTGAGGAAAAACAGTCCTCTACCCGGAATAGCGGGGCATTGCCCTTCATTCGCAAGAGGGACTGCCAATCTCTACTCACATAGTTGCGAACAGAATTTGTCCCCAGAGAATTGTAGGTAGCAACATCAACAAACAAGCATTTGCAATGCAATAGGTCTCGCATTAGGAAAGTGTGAGCTATTGGTATTGTAAATGACACATTTTTTTAATATGTGTTGGCTTTGAAACTATATAAATTAATAGCATTGTTATTCACAAAGCCAATAGCTTACACTTTCCTAATGCGATTCCTATTGGCTATGGCAATGCTTGTTGGTACGTATGATCAATTGGAGGAGGGAGAGAGAGTGCGGATCCTTTCAGTCTCCGTTTAGTTATTCAGAATCAATGGGGAAAGGATCACTAGTCCTGCATAACCAAGGTCTGCAGGTAGGTAGATAGGTGTCTCCCAAATAAAAGACCCTCATACACGTGTTTTTAGAAAATCTCGTGGCGGTTCTCCCTTACCTTTTTCCCTATATGTTGTGTGTGCGTTTTTCCTTTCATTACAGGTACAATGCGACCTCCTATTGTCAGAAGAATCAGGTTATAAATTTACCTATTCTTTCACCTTTATTCACTTTATCACTTATTGGTCCTGAAGAAATCCTACTGACCACATGGCAACCAAGGCTGAAACATGTCGACCATATTTTAATTTCACTAATTGAGTGCGCTCGAATTCCTAGTCAATTCCACAGCTGCACAAATATAACTTTTTTGGCCCGAATCCGGACCTATTAAAGTTGAATCCCTGGCTGTCCGGGTATTTTAATATCCTCCCCCCTTTTTTTCACTTTTTCACCACTCACAATCCACGATCACTACTGTTTTAACCAAAGGTAAAACCTCCTGGCGGAGGGTGCATACAAAAATTGACCCAAGGATTACGCACACAGGTGTAACAAGGAGCGGGGACACATCATATACCGCCACGAGATTTTCTAAAAACACGTGTATGTTATGTTATGTTATGTTATTAGTTTATTGAAGCGCAACAGCTGCCCCAGCAAAGAGGCGTCCCGGCGCTAGAGAGCGGTGAGGTGGAGTGGATGGAGCAGGCCAAAAGGGCAAAGCCTTAGGGGCAGGAGAACAGAAAGGTCTTTACAGCTTTACGAAAAGCAAGCAGGTTCTCGGTGCCACGAATGGCAACCGGAAGGGAATTCCAAAGCCTGGCTCCCAGCACCCGAAAAGAGCGTCCACCCCATACGGCAGAGCCTGCTCTTAGGGATGATTGCAAGGTGCTGACCGAGGAAGCGTAAATTACGTTGTGGGACATACAGAGTCAGAAGAGGGCGCAGAATGGCCGGGCTCTGAAGTTTAAGGATTTTGAATGCCAGACAAAGTGCCTTAAATTTGATGCGAGATTCCATTGGGAGCCAGTGCAGTTTTTTGATCGTAGCTCTGGCAGAGCATCTTCGGGGAAGGCCAACCAGGGTCCTCGCAGCCGAGTTCTGAACTCTCTGAAAACGGGCTACTTCCGTTTTGTTGGCACCTAACAGGAGGACACTGGCATAGTCTAAGCGTGACAGAATGATAGCTTGAACCACAAGCTGACGCATAGCGGGTTCAAAGAACCCCAAGATGGGACGAAGGCTCCTTAATAGGCCTACACAAGTCGCTGCCACCCTCTTGGTGTGGGTCTCAAGGCCCAAAGAGGGATCCATCCAGACACCCAACTTTTTCACTTTGGCCTTAGGAGCAGGTATCAGACCTAAGGAGGGAGGCCACCAATGTTCGTTCCACAGGGTCGTATTCTTCCCCAACAGCAGAATCTCCGTTTTACCGGCATTCAACTGGAGACAGTTGTTGGTCATCCAGTGCGCAACTGCAGCTATTCCGTCCCTAAATCTTGTAGCATTGACAGATGGACTCTCAGAGAGTGTGACGACTAGCTGAGTATCGTCAGCGTACGATACCAGCGTCAAGCCCCACTCTCTGGCAATCGCAGCAAGTGGCTGCACATAAAGATTAAAAAGGGACGGACTAAGCACTGAGCCCTGTGGGACACCTTGACCAATATGGTGGAACTTGGATAGAAAGGGAGGGGCCGAAACCCTAAAAGATCTGTCCTGAAGGAATGACCGAAACCATTTCAGGGCACACTCCCTAATACCAAATTCCTCCAGGCGGCGGAGCAGGAGCCCATGCGACACCGTGTCAAAGGCAGCGCTGAGATCAAGCAGGATCAGCGCTGCACTCTGACCGGCGTCGAGGATCTCTAGAAGGTGTTCGGTGGTAGCCAACAAGGCAGACTCTGTGCTGTGACCCGGTCTGAACCCATTTTGGGATGGGTCCAGGATGTCATTTTGGTGCACAAATTGTTCAAGCACAGAGTTGGCATGGGCTTCAGCAAGTTTAGCCACCCAGGGGAGGAGGGAAATTGGCCTGAAGTTCTCCGGTCTGGATGGATCCAGGGTCGGCTTTTTTAAAATCGGGGAGACCCAGGCCTGTTTCCAAGCATCAGGAACTGTTGCTGTAGAAAAGGACAGGTTAAGAAGAGATCTAAGGGGTAAAAGAAAGAAATTCAGGGAATCAACAAATTGGGCAGGCCGCATAGGGTCCGCCGGGCTCCCAGATTTTTTTTTTTTTACAGATTATAGCCAGTTCATCGGCATTGATCTCGGGGATACAGGCCAAGACCGCTCCCTTAGGACTAGGGCAGGTGTAAGTACAGGGCTCAGAAGGGTGCTGCGGAAAGGAGCTATATATGGTGTTAACTTTCTCAACAAAGAAAGTGGCCAGATCCTCACACTGTTGTGCCGAGGTGATATTGGAGGATGGAGTTCTACTGTTTTGAAGTTCTTGTACAAGTTTGAACAGACATTTAGTGGGGTTAGGGCTGACCTTGATTTCATCAGCGTAGAAGGCGGCACGTACGGAGCAGATGGCTTTATGGTAAAGTTTCAACTTGGCCAGATACAGCCGTTTATGCTCATCCCTATATTCATGCCTCCAGAGGCGTTCAGCTCTCTTACAGACTTTCCTCCAGGCTCTGAGGGCATCATTGTACCACGGGTGGGATGGTGACCTTCGCCCTTTAGTCCATTTGGCAGGGACGAGGTCATCCAATCCCTTCACGATCCAGTCCTGAAAGATGGAATATGCGGCGTTAACATCAGGCTCCTCTCCACCGGGAAACATCCCCAATGTTGTCTGGAGATCGTCAGATTTTAGTTTGTGCCACGGTCTTTTTAGGACCCGGTTCAACCCCATGGTTTTAAAAGATTCCCTGACCTGCAAGGTAGCTTTGATCAAAAAGTGATCCGTCCATCCCATGGATTTAGGGGTATCGACTCTAAGCTCCAAAATATTAGAGAAAAGAGGGTCACGTGTGTGCCCCGCCACATGTGTGGGAGTATGGACAAAGGATTCCAGTTGCAGGGCCATTAAGTCACTTAAGAGATTCCTGATAGTAGCATCGTGATTCTGGTCAAAATGGAGATTTAAGTCTCCTAAGACAGTAAAATTGGATGGTCCAATTACTAGGGAGCTCACTACTTCTATTAAAGATTGGATACATTTTGAGGCAGGTCCCGGGGGTCGATAGATATAAAGACCAGAGAACGTGAACTGGGGACAAAAAGCTATCTGGAATCTGGCACATTCGCAGTCGCAAATGTCGGCTCTAATAAAGGAGCATGTGTATTGCTCCTTGCAAATAACAGCAATCCCACCACCTCTTGTCTCTCTGTTAATTAATTTGATCAGATAGCCATCAGGGAGAGTGAGATTTGGTAGGCCGGTGTCCGTGTCATGCAGCCAGGTCTCACAAACAAAAAGGGCATCAGAGGTTTCCTCAAGCAAAAGCGCCTGTATCTCTAAGTGATGTTTGGTGAGGGACCTCACATTCAGCTGTAGAACAGTCAGCTGAGTAAACCTATCCGCCCCCGCTTTCTGTCCGACCAAGCCTGGCCGAGGTAGAGTAAAACAGCATAAGTCACAGGCAAAGTTCGAGTCTCCAACACAGGTCGGCAAGTTATTACAAACCTGACCGTTGTTCAAGGAGCGTAGTGTCAGAGCATCATACACTCGGACCCCCATAGGTTCAGGACCAGGGATTCTGGCGAGAGGCGATGGCTTGGCGGTGACGGGCGCAGACGGGCTTGCCTTTGGCGCGCCTTCGGCACGCCGCCGGCGCGCCCGCTGCGCCCGTCCGCTGCGCTTCCGGGGTAGAGGTTCCATTTTGTAGTGACGAGGGCAGGAGGGGCCGAGCACTAGTCTGCTCGCCCTGTTCCTGCTCCTCACCCAAGATGGCGGGCCCCTCGGCAGCACCTACTCGGCTGCAGTGGGGGAGGTCTGGGAGAGATTCTAATTCAGGGCAGCCAACTCTACTCTGCAGCAGTCCACAGCGCGAATAAGCACACCGCTATGGCCCCGTGACAATTGGGTGGCACGGTAAGCAATACAGGGCAATAACTGTTAACTAGTAAAAATCAGTAAAACAGTGTTAAAAAGCGACGATTAAAATTTTTAAAGCAAACCAGAACAAAGCGCAATTCTATCGGCTTAAAAGTCCCGGCTTTCCGCCTCAGGACGCTACAACAAACACACCACTCACTTTAACAATCAATGGGGGTGTGAGGAGCTGGGCTTTTGTAGTGACGAGGGCAGGAGGGGCCGAGCACTAGTTCGCTCGCCCTGTTCCTGCTCCTCACCCAAGATGGCGGGTGGTATGAGGGTCTTTTATTTGGGAGACACCTATCTACCTACCTGCAGACCTTGGTTATGCAGGACTAGTGATCCTTTCCCCATTGATTCTGAATGCTTGTTGGTAGCAAGCAAGGACAGTGCTGTTGTGGTGCTGAGTGATTATGTGGTTGGGCTGAGTGATGTGGAGGTGTATTAGAGTGATGTGGTGGTATATTAGAGTGATGTGGTGGTGTCCCAGAGTGATATGGTGGTGTCCCAGAGTGATGTGGTGGTGTCCCGGAGTGATGTGGTGGTGTCCCCGAGTGACGTGGTGGTGTCCCCGAGTGACGTGGTGGTGTCCCCGAGTGATGTGGTGGTGTCCCCCGAGTGATGTGGTGATGTCCCCGAGTGATGTGGTGATGTCCCCGAGTGATGTGGTGGTATCCCCGAGTGATGTGGTGGTGTCCCCGAGTGATGTGGTGGTGTCCCTGAGTGATGTGGTGGTGTCCCTGAGTGATGTGGTGGTGTCCCTGAGTGATGTGGTGGTGTCCCTGAGTGATGTGGTGGTGTCCCCGAGTGATGTGGTGGTGTCCCCGAGTGATGTGGTGGTGTTTCTGAGTGATGTGGTGGTGCCCCTGAGTGATGTGGTGGTGCCCCTGATTGATGTGGTGGTGCCCCTGAGTGATGTGGTGGTATCCCAGAGTAATGTGGTGGTGTACCCGAGTGATGTGCTGTCCCCGAGTGATGTGGTGGTGCCCCCGAGTGATGTCGTGGTGCCCCCGAGTGATGTGGTGGTGCGCCCGAGTGATGTGATGGTGCGCCCGAGTGATGTGGTGGTGCCCCCGAGTGATGTGGTGGTGCCCCCGAGGGATGTGGTGGTGTCCCGGAGGGATGTGGTGGTGTCCCGGAGTGATGTGGTGGTGTCCCGGAGTGATGTGGTGATGTCCCCGAGTGATGTGGTGGTGACCCCGAGTGATGTGGTGGTGTTCCCGAGTGATGTGGTGGTGTCCCCGAGTGATGTGGTGGTGTCCCCGAGTGATGAGGTTGTGTCCCCGAGTGATGTAGTGGTGTCCCCGAGTGATGTAGTGGTGTCCCCGAGTGATGTGGTGGTGTTCCCGAGTGATGTGGTGGTATTCTTGAGTGATGTGGTGGTGTCCCCGAGTGATGTGGTGGTGTCCCCGAATGACGTGGTGGTGTCCCTGAGTGACGTGGTGTTGCCCCTGAGTGACGTGGTGTTGCCCCTGAGTGATGTGGTGTTGCCCCTGAGTGATGTGGTGGTGTCCCTGAGTGATGTGGTGGTGCCCCTGAGTGGTACCCCTTAGTGATGTGGTGGTGTCCCTGAGTGATGTGATGGTGTTCTTGAGTGGTGTGGTGGTGTTCCTGAGTGATGTGGTGGTGTCCCTGAGTGATGTGATGGTGCCCCTGAGTGATGTGATGGTGCCCCTGAGTGATGTGGTGTGTGAGGCGGTGTGTGAGGCTGAGGGTGTGTTGGAGTGTGAGGGGGTGAGGGTGAGTGGGGGAGAGGAGGCATTCTGGATAAAACACACAGCTCACAGTTCGTTTTAAAAAGGAGTCATTGGTCAGTTGTCAATCGTGATTAAAAATGCAAGGGCTGCGACCTTTTCACTGCAACATTATATCTTCATGGCTGCCAGATTGGAGAGGAGTCGCACTGGTTAGCACTCCTAATATAATATTTTGATAGGCTTCAATGCACCATATAGATAGTCCGGGTCCCAAACATGTACTCCTCAACGATGCGAAAAACAAAATGCGTTCACTTTTGCGGCCGCTTTCATGTGGTATCTGTGTGAAGTCTGTCCAGGATAACAGGGTGCGCGCCGCAGCGTGTTCAGGGGTTTCATGCCCAAGAGGATGTGGCTTAACAATCAGAGCAGCCGAGTTTGAAGCTGGGGAACCAGGTTCGAGCCTGTGATTCTCGGCAAATCTGCCCGTGCCTTAAAAAATATATATACTGTGTCCTTCTGTAATGCAACTTGTGCTCATGCAAAGCACTCTGATACCTTGGAGTCGAGTTCGCGCAATACAAATTATGTTAAATTACAAGTCCCGGCACTTTCCAGTCAAAAATTAAGCAGGGATAGCGCAAAGGGGGGCGGGGGAGAGGAGGCGGAGGAGAGCAAGGAAAGAATGAAAGAGGAAGACATTTGCGCAGAGGCGGGCGGGAGAGAGGAGGCATTCTGGATAAAACAACACACAACTCACAGTTCGTTTTAACAAGTTCTGAAGTCAGCCGCTCCGCACATTAGCCTATCTCTCTCTTTCACTATGCTGCATATCCTGGTGCTGCCAGTCAGGGTGTAGTGAGCACTGGCGAAGCTTTGCATAGTATAGAAGACGCACAGATAATAGCTAAAAAGTATTCAGCAAACTCAAAATCAAACTATGCGATGTGGGCAAGCAAAAGCAACAAAAAGTTCGGGAAAGGCACTCCTACAAAAAATTAACTTTGCGATGTGTTCAAAGAAGCCAAATAAATATAAAATCAAGCAGGTTTCAGACAAAGCTGTAACAGACAAAAACATGCTGCTTTTGTATCAACGATTTAGAGCTTACCTCACACGCAATAAGCAAAGTAGTAAACAAAGCGCTGCACGGCATGTGTAACATATTTGAAAACAATGTCACTGGTGAGAGGAGAAATGGGAGACACGGCCTGGCGGCCGTGAAAGTGAAAACAGTAATGCAGAGCTAAGAAGTGGCTTAACAATCAGAGCAGCCGAGTTTAAAGCTGGGGAACCAGGTTCGAGCCTGTGATTCTCTGCAAATCTGCCCGTGCCTTAAAAAATATATATACTGTGTCCTTCTGTAATGCAACTTGTGCTCATGCAAAGCACTCTGATACCTTGGAGTAGAGTTCGCGCAATACAAATTATGTTAAATTACAAGTCCCGGCACTTTCCAGTCACAAATTAAGCAGGGATAGCGCAAAGGGGGGGGCGGGGGAGATGAGGCGGGGGTGAGCAAGGAAAGAATGAAAGAGGAAGACATTTGCGCAGAGGGGGCCGGGTGAGAGGAGGCATTCTGGATAAAACAACACACAGCTCACAGTTCGCTTTTAACAAGTCCTGCAGTTCTGAAGTCGGCCGCTCCGCACATTAGCCTATCACTCTCTTTCACTATGCTGCATGTCCTGGTGCTGCCAGTCAGGGTGTAGTGAGCACTGGCTAAGCTTTGCATAATATAGAAGACGCACGATAATAGCTAAAAGTATTCAGTAAACTCAAAATCAAACTATGCGATGTGGGCAAGCAAAAGCAACAGAAAGTTCGGGAAAGGCACTCCTATAAAAATTTAACTTTGTGATGTGTTCAAAGAAGCCAAATAAATATAAAAGCAAGCAGATTGCAGACAAATCTGTAACGGACAAAAACATGCTGCTTTTGTATCAAAGATTTAGAGCATACCTCACACGCAATAAACAAAGTAGTAAACAAAGCGCTGCAAGGCATGTGTAACATATTTGAAAACAATGTCACTGGTGAGAGGAGAAATGCGAGACACGGCCTGGCGGCCGTGAAAGTGAAAACAGTAATGCTGAGCTAAGGAGTGGAAGGCACCCTCAACACAGCACACGTCTAAACAAGAACATCGCCGAAAGAAAAAAAAGCGTCCGGGAAAGGATCCCTTTGAAGTGGCCGTGAAAGTGAAAGCAATTAGGGGGGGGAGAATTGAGGCCAGCGCGCACTGCGAACGCTGGGGAAGCCTGTGGGAGAGAGGCTGATGGCTTTGATGTGGGGAAATGCGCATGCTTGTGTTCACGTGAACTGTTTGAAATCCGCCCGATGGTTTGAGAACTTATTTTGCCTACTATAATTCTCGACTATCCATTCCTTGCGGAATGGGATAGGCGAGACCTAAAAATGTAATCAGTGAATGGTCCATCCAGGTTATTGGCAGAATTTCCCCAATAAAAAGGTGATTAGCCTCTGAAAAAATTAGATCAAGCATATGCCCTCCTATATGAGTGGCCTTGGACACCTGCTGAAAAAGACCCAGGCCTTCACAGGAATGAAGAACATTCGAATAGGCGGAATCAAGCGACCCATTAAACTAAAGATTAAAATCCCCCAGGATCACCAATCGACGGTGAGTAGCCGCCATGTCAGTGAACGTCTCCAGCAGGAGTTGCTTCTGCAGTACACAGAAAACCCCAGGAGGACGATAGCAGAGGAGCCAGTTAGGGCTTGACCATCATTCTTAATAGCGAAGCCGAGTAGCTCAAAACATGCGACCACATCCACATAAAAAATAACCAAATTCAAGCTATCTTTAAACATCACCCCCACTCCTCCACCCCTCCCATTCGATCTAAGTTTATGGCGAATGTTACAGCCAGGTGGGCAAGCCCAGCCAGTATCAATCTCGCAATCAGGAGAGGTCCAGGTCTCAGTCATATACAGAACCTCAAGTTCATGATGTTCCAGCAACAGCTGAATTTCCGTGAAGTGCCTTAGGAAGAGACCTAACATTTAAAAGTCCACACAATAGTAATCCGGTGTCAAGAAAGTCAGACAATCGAAAGGCAGACTGAGCAAAATCAAGGGCCCCCTTACCCCTGCCCACCTTACCAATAAAATGAAGCTCTTCAGTAGTATAGCTGGGAGTATAGCTGACCGGGCAGCACCCTTTAGTAGGCCTCTGACAACTGGAAAAACCAGCAACATGGCTGGCGCTGAGCGCGTCCCTAGCGCCGACGGGGTTGCCTTCGGCGCGCCGCCGGCGCACCAGCGTCCGGTTTTGTATGTTCCCGGCGCAAAAGACTAGAGCGCTGACTCTAAGATGGCAGGTCCGCTTGCACGGACGGACCCAGCCACCCCGGAGCACAGCAAGCCCGATGACAATAAAGGCAAGCAGGTCACCAACCACACCAAAACTAGTGCGGTGAGTGAGTATTCATAAAAATTTGGTAACACGGAGTAGAACAGCAGTTCCCATCCTCCGCAACATAAACATACAAATTAATGCAGGAAAGTGATCAGTTTAAAATATTACATAAAAAAAAGAAAGTCGGACTTCCGTAGGGAACCCCACATCAGCAGGCGCCAAAACTCACAGGAGCCAACAATCTAAAAAGACCCCCCGTGAGTCTGAGAGCCGGAGTCCTAGCAAATCTCCTCACCACTGTGCAAAGGAGAGGGAAGGACTATCTACAGCTACATGATTTAGTTCCCACTCTGGAAAAGCGCCAGGGGGCTGCGTTGCAGAGAGGTGTAATGAGGCCACGCCCCTTTTTACACTTCTCTGCAACGAATCCACCTGGCGCATTTTGGAGGTTCCTGGTGGGCTAGTTGGCCCCCAGGGACCCCCAGTATGCAAGGGGACTTAATCCTCCTACTTAGAACGGGCTACGGGGCGCGTTTGCACAGTGGTGAAGGTAGGGGGCGAGGCTTGAGGTGATATGTGTGCAAACATGCCCTGTGGCGCGTTTTAAGTTGGGGAATTAATTCCTCTTCAATCCAGAGGTTCCCTAGGGGCCAACTAGCCTACCAGGTACCTCCAGGAACCGCCACGGAGCTGCGCTAAAGAGTGTTGTAAAAAGGGGGCTTGGCCTCTGAACACCTCTCTGCAACGCAGCTCCCTGGAGCATACTGGAGGTACCTGGTGGGCTAGCTGGCCCACAGGGAACCTCAGGATTGAAGAGAAATTAATTCCCCAACTTAAAACGCGCCACAGGGCGTGTTTGCACACGTCACCTCAGGCCCCGCCCCCTTCCTTCACTATTGAGCAAAATATTCCTGTAAAATCTGCTGAACTACGAATTCCGATTTACTCACCTGTTATCAGGAGAGAACTCAGTGCTGCATCTTTAATCCCACTACTGATCCTGAAAAGTAATTCTAACCATACTTACAGTAACTTGAATTTCCTTCCATAGGCTAACATTGGCTGGTTTCACTTGGAAATTCTTATAAGTGTGGAGTTTTGGAACTTTAAAAGATTCCTCTAAAATCAGCCGAACTACGAATTCCGATTTACTCACCTGTTATCAGGAGAAACCTCAGTGCTGCATCTTTCTACCCACTACTGATCCTGAAAAGTAATTCTAACCATACTTACCGGTAACTTGTAATTCCTTCCATAGGAATCCATTGTCTGGTTTTCACCAGAAAAGTATCTAAGTGTCTATTTTCACAAGCTAAAAATATTCCTTAAAAATCGCCTGTATGATCCACCACTGAGTTAGAAAAAGTAATGATAACACTACTTACCTGCTAAGTGAATTTCCTACCACAGGATAACATTGGTGATTCTATGTGAACACATTTTTAAGTGTCAACTTTTAAAATACAAATAATATTCCTTAAAAATCACTACTGTAACTAAAACACTTATACTCAACCGTTTACAGGAGATGTCCAAGGACTGAATCTAGGATCCAGTCCTGTGGTTAGAAAAGTAATCCATAAAGTAACTAATTGCATTTAACTAGAAAAACACATTGAGGTCAATGTTGCATTGTGTTTGAAATTGTGTTGCCCATTGCAACAACTGTAACTACTGTACTTAAGTCTATTGCCTATTTGCAAAGTATTTAAACTAAAGTAATTCATTCTGTTTTGTATCTGATTGTCACATGGATCATGTAATCAGTGATATCATCAGTAATGTCACTGACCATGTCATGAATGATGTAATATGTGACATCATCAGCAGTGGATGGCGGGCGCGCGAGATATAGTTAGTACAACTAACTATATCAGAGGAATTTAAATAATTTTGTACGAGTGAAATGTCCAGCTAACTATAACACCCTTAAAACCTACGTTTTTTCAGTGAATTTCTAAGGTTTTTTAAATGCTAATTCCTAACTATATCAGGCCTGAAACCTATGGTTTTTTCAGTGAAAATATATATATATTTATATATATGTAGGCACTCGTATATTACCTACTGGTGGTCGCTATTAGGTAGTTGTAGTTAGGAATTTGTGTCCATAGGAAAAGTAGTTTTTTTTGTTTTGCGAATTCCTTTGGTGCCATTTGACAAATCTTCAAAACTATTTTGTGGCTCGCTTCAGCTGCTGTCTGGAAACATTCGGTGTGATCCATCAAGCGGGTGTCCCAAAACACGTTTTCCACATGTAATTTCTCATAGGGATGTTAGACACAACTACAGCCTGAACCGCTGAACGGAATAACACCATATTTGACAGACAGCTAGATATTGGTCCAGAAAGAGTGCTTTTTGTAATTTGGTGTAAATCTGTTTAGTAGTTCTGGAGTTATAAAAAAATGTATGTAGATCTAGAGAAGCGGTGGATCAGCGGATCCACGTCCCAATAGCAAAGCTGAGATTTGTTGGCAGCATCCTGAGAGAAAGTTGCAGCCGCCGTTTTGAGATTTGGGACACGGTTCCCTGAGGCGGAGGTTGGAGATAAAGTATGAATAGGATATAAGGAGTCAGGATAGAGGTATTCTGACACCATTGGACTGATTGAGGGGGTCTGTGAGGAAACACTCATGGCACGAATTTTTCCAAAAATGTTTTATTTTTGCCTCGCCAGGATCTGCAGATTACTCAGCGCGGCCCCCCCATGTGATCCAGACTCCAATTAAAAAAAAAGAATTTCACAGAATCAAACTCTCACACATCCATAAACCAACTCGCACACCTACTCACACATTCATACAGTCACTGATACATAGACTCAGAGACCAACTCACACACCCACACCAGCACTCACACTACCATGTACGCTGCATGTGGGGGGGAAACAACCTTTACAACGCAACTTTTACAACGCACTACCATTACAACGAATTTTTTACAACGCAAAAACCATTACAACGCATGTATTTACAACGCATGTTTTTACAACGCAGGTACCTTTACAACGCATACCATTACAACGTAAGTATTGGTAAGTATATAATTATATTTAAAATGTTATATGTTTGGGGTTTTTTTAGGGGTATTTTTAGGGTTCAGGGTCAGTTTTCAGTTTTTGGGTAAAAGGGTATTTTTAGGGTTCAGGGTCAGTTTTCATTTTTTGGGTAAAAGGGTATTTTTAGGGTTCAGGTTCAGTTTTCAGTTTTTGGGTAAAGGGGTATTTTTAGGGTTCAGGGTCAGTTTTGGGTTTTTGGGTAAAGGGGTATTTTTAAGGGTTCAGGGTCAGTTTTCAGTTTTTGGGTAAAGGGGTATTTTTAGGGTTCAGGGTCAGTTTTGCGTTTTTGGGTAAAGGGGTATTTTTAAGGGTTTAGGGTCAGTTTTCAGTTTTTGGGTAAAGGGGTATTTTTAGGGTTCAGGGACAGTTTTGCGTTTTTGGGTAAAGGGGTATTTTTAAGGGTTCAGGGTCAGTTTTGGGTTTTGGGTTAAGGGGTATTTTTAGGGTTCAGGGTCAGTTTTCAGTTTTTGGGTAAAGGGGTATTTTTAGGGTTCAGCGTCAGTTTTGGGTTTTTGGGTAAAGGGGTATTTTTAGGGTTCAGGGTAAGTTTTGGGTTTTTGGGGTACATGGGGTATTTTTAGGGTTCAGGGTCAATTTTGGGTTTTTGGGGTACAGGGATACAGGGTAAAAATAAAATAAAATTAAATTATATTTAAATTAAGTAATTAAATAAATTAAATTTAAATTAAATCAATGAAATGAAATGAAATTAAATTAAATTAAAATAAATAATATTAATTTTAATTAATTTTAATTAAAAAAATTAATATATACTAAATTAAATTAAATAATATATTTAATTAATACAATTTAATATAAGTAATTTAAATTAAATGAAATTAAATTAAATTACATTAATTAAATTTAATATTATTTAATTTAGTTTAATTTAAATTTAAAAAAATTAATATATACTTAGCAATACTTCCGTTGTAATGGTATGCGATGTAAAGGTACCTGCGTTGTAAAAACATGCGTTGTAAATACATGCGTTGTAATGGTTTTTGCGTTGTAAAAAAATTGTTGTAATGGTATGCGTTGTAAAAGTAAGCGTTGTAACGTCATACATCCCATGTGGGGGGTTGGCTGCATCTGGGTGGTTGGCCGCAGGCGTGCAATGCTTTGGGCAGCGTGTGTCTGGCTGCATGGGGAGGTTGGCGTCCCCGCCATGCACTATAGATTACTGCACATATTACATATTTCATGACATCTTCTGTGACCAAATTGACAATATCACTGAACATTTGCAGTGAAATTATTGATGGTAAAGCTGTGCATGGCGGGGTGCAAGTTAGTTACCTTGGGGCACGAGTTATAGGTAATTGAGATAAGTAAGCACTATTACTGCTGAATTTCTATGGTTTTGTGTGTGTAAAATCTGAACCTAACTTTAACGTCCCTGTACTCTTTAGGTATTTAGTGAATTTCGAAGGTTGTTTACATTTTATTTCCGAACTATACCGTCCCTGTAACTTTTGTTTTTTTCAGTGAATATATATATATATATATATATATATATATATATATATATATATATTTAATTCCTTTCTAAATTACCTCATCAAACACTTTGATCACAGGAGGATATAATCTGCGTGCTTTGTGAGTGATAATACATGTTTTGAATACTGAAGAAAGCTGCAGGAGAATCTCCCATTGACATTATTTGTATTAGTAGCCAGTGCTATAGCCTGAGCAGAAGGATGGAGAAAGGCCTGCCACCTGGGTGCTTGACTTCTGAAAATGTAAAATCACAACTAGTTGATTAGAAATAGATCTCAGTGAAGTACAAAAGAGGTTGCAGATAAATTTGAAAGCAAGAATAAAGGTCCTATCCTGTGTAGTGCTTGGTGGGCAATACAAAGATCTTTAAAGCAAATTCCCTTATCTAATGAGCGCCAACTACAACTAATTGGATGTGGCATGAAGCAAAGAAATCAATTAGTGGCCCTGCAGGAGGGTACAGTTTTTAAGGCTCTTCATTGCTGTCGAATGATGTCCAGTGGTCATGCTGGGCAATTTTGGGATGCCTTGGCGATCTCCTGGGGGAGCAACTGCTTAGTAAATGGCTCAGTGGACTGTAGACATTCCGCTTTCACATGATTCATCTCATGAGCATTTAGTCACTCCCTGTGGGAACGTAGACGTGAACACATTTTTATCCTTTCTGATGGGCAGGCATTCTATGCATAGTTAGTAACTTACAGGCATACATGCCTAGGTACAGTAACCTAATACTAGACAGTTTGGGTAACCGTAACAAAACGAAAAGTATTCTCAGGCACACAACTTGATGAGCATGCATAAAGTGCACCTTTAGTAAGTTTTAACTCCTCCCATGCCATCAAAGGTGCAAAGAATAAGCAATTTGGAAACATTTATGGTACGATTTGTTAATGAAATACATTTTAAACACAGCCAGGTGGATTAGTTGTTATTGCATCCTATCGTCTTGCTGCCAATACCTTCCCTCATTCTCATCGTGCTGCGCATGCTGCGGTCTACAAACTTAATAAAAAAAATTCTTTGCACGTTAATACCATATCCAGTGTTGCTGAATGCTCATAAAATATTAAGAGCAGATGCGATTACTCCAGTACAGTCAGGTACAACCTCAGTGCACAGATGTACCTTTATATACACTAAACTAAGCCCTGATACATGCCCTTGAAGCCTTTTTCAAGGATGATCCTTGGATACTGAGGACGAGTCATTGGTCGTAGATGGTATGGACTGTGCTTGAAATGGGAATATGAATGTGCTAGGTACTACTCACTGTCCTAAAGTATCTATTCATGACTGAGAAATACTGATATTTTCCATTAAAGGTATTGCCCACCTTCAGAGAAATACAGAACTCTTTTTTTCAAATGAAAGCAGTAGAGATACTCAGTGCCCGGAAGTACCTGCTCCATCGAAAGCACTGTTTACAGTGACCAGATTTAAATAGCTTAAAACCGGGACATCACATAGAAATAGGACTACCGTTTGTAACTGTCCATGGGGTACAGAAAATGGACTGAAATGCCAGCATTCACTAACATAGAGAAGAGGATACAATGAGTCTCCGAGGTCGTAATACCGTCTTGTTGCGGTACTTACGAGGTGATAAATAAATGCCAATTTGACACAATCATCTTTGTAGCTTAAATTGCTTACTGAGGAGCCGCATGTCCTTTGCTGAACTTTTACTAGACTCCACCAAGACTCCTAATCTGCTGCACACTGTAACAGGGTACATCAGAGTGAACGTGAGGCTGTGTTTTAATGTAGACAAGGGATCCTCCTAGATTGAGTGGGGATGAAATCTTAGTGAATACCCTAAACCAACCCAATCGCCACCACAGCAGCAAAGCAGGGACGTCGGCAGTGACCACTGAACTTGGTTCTGAGAATTAAACATGCTGAGGCTCTATTTTTTTTTTGAAGTTTCATAATCAAAATATCTTGATCATGTACATTGAACATCCATATAGATACAAGGCAAGATAACATTTCCTAAGCAAAATTTTCCAAAATCATTGTTTGCCACCAGACTGGCCCATCAAGCACCATCCACATGAAAATTTGACCTGGCCCCCAGATTACCTTTGGGAGCGTGGGGTAGGGTCCCTACTTAGTATTTGTCATAGCAAAGTCAACCACACCCCAAACCAGGGAAGCCCCCTTGGGCCAGCCACTAATTTAGACCCTAAACCACGCCAGAGCAACCCAAAATGAAATCCCGCTGACACCCTTTGATAAATAGGCCAGGCAACTGGCCAATTTCTGATGGATACTAACCACAGATTCCTCACCCTGTGAATACCCCCAGGTGCCAGATTGAACCCTTAGCATTGCTCCTGGCTTCTGGTAGGTGGTATAATGCAGCTCCACACTGCCTTCTTCCCATCCACAAAGTGACACTGGAGCCACATATATGCATCACCCTTGCACACTGACATCGTTCCTTTCTTTCCGTACCTTCGAACGCAGATCTGGAGCTCACTCCCTCAAGTTTTTCTTCTCATATTGGCGGGTGATAGCACAACTCCAAGGTTTGCGGGTACTGTGCCAAGATGAATCTAAAGCGATCCGGGATCTGCATTGCCGAAAACGTATAACGTCTGAGCGAAGTCAATCATGCAGATCTATTGCCATTTTTTAGACCGTTCCTACAAATTGTCCTCTTCCCATTCATCAGGTATGTCCAAATCGAAAAAGAATCATAATTCAAAACGTGACACTCCCGGACAAATCTAGTCAGGAGAAGTTGTGCAGAAGGGAAGATGCCTCTCGTTCGCCGTCTCTTACTATGGAACCAATAACACAGTGTAAACCAATCCAACCTAAGTTCCTGGGTCAATTGGTGACACCTCAACAGGTTGAAGCGTTCAAGTACGCCATGTTGCGCATTCCTGGCAACCTTCCGGCCCCCTTTGGCATGCCATTGGGCCCTAGTGATCCCAGGAGGCTTCCAGTCTGACTACTTTCAGCAAATCCATCCTCAATTTCATCTGTGCCTCTTCACTTCGCTGCTGGTTATACCCTGACTCCAGGGCCGATGCCCAACCAGACACTGAACCCAGCTGCACAGACTTCACCATCCCCTGTGTGTAGACACCAGCATCAATCTGGCCAATGCCAAAGGAAGAACACATTGTTTTATTGGACCCAGAAGCGAATCTGACACACCTCAACCTGTGACCTCCGCATCCACAGAAGCATCACACTATTATGAGAGAAATCTGTTATGGACCTTCAAGAGTGGATTAGACACCTTCTCTGTCAGTGGGTTGAACTCTCTATCTGGCTCCTCTACAGAGGAACCAGTTATGTTTGCAGTGGTAACAAGGAGGGCTGTTGAAGTTTTACATCTCCAACTTCCACCCATCAAAGTCAAGATTAATTAATGCTGTGACGGAAGAACTGCACTGCTTCCACTGAACCAATTTTTCCTTTCAATGAGGCTAAGTTCGGCTCATGCCCACCAGTTAATGGACTGGTTGCCACATGACACAGACCTGTTTCTGGCAACCCACCCTTCGTCCAGGAACACCCACAGCTTGGCTCCGAATCAGATTCAACCCTAACTCATTCCCTACTGTTGCGCCTTATGTGGAATCTAAATGTATGGAGGCATTTGGAAAGAGAATGTTCTCTTTCGCTGGCCTCGTCCTCTGCTAAGTTAAGGCTACTTGCCTCTTGGGATGCTATTTCCATGCTGTGTGGGATATGGGCGGCAAAATCTTGCCAACAGTCCCCGAAGAATTCTGTGCCAAGCTTAAATAGATTATACGAGACTAACAAGATGTTGAGAAATATGTTATTTGCTTTGGGCTGGCCACCACTCACTGCTTTGGCATGGCAGTTGGGACCAGTGTGGTGTCTATACCATGAATGGATGAGATCCATGGTCAAAAAAGTGACGTGCAGGGATCACTTATGAACATGCCATTTGATGCCACCAGTCTCTCAAAGAACGCAGGGCCACAGTGCTCTCCCTTGGCTTTTCCGCGCCCATGCAGCAGTATCCCCACCAGTTACCCCCATTTCGAGACTGGTAGAGGCTTGGAAAGAAAATGCTACGGTCCACCTCTACAACAACGAAAAACAACAAACTCAAGATGCTCACATTGGTCCAAGTTCTAACTGCCCTGGATCCAGAAGATTGGATGGTTGTGCTTAATCTACCAGATGCTTATTTTCACATTTCCATCCTGCATTCCCACAGGTGTTACCTGCTATTCAGAGTTGACCAGGAACATTTTCAGTTGTCTGTTTTCCCCGTTGGCCTTACCAGTGCCCCTTGGGTGTTCACAAATGTGATGGTAGTGGTTGCAGCACACCTTTGGAGGTTGGAGAGACCCCTACCTCAACAACTTGCTGTTCAAGACAGCTCACCACAGTCAATCATATAGACCTCCTCCAGATAAAGGTGAACCTCTTATCTTTGGGGCTTTCAATCAACGTGCTGAAGTCCCATCTGACTCCTTTCATCTGCTCCATCTTGGATAAGGTGCTGTTCTGAACCTTCCCTCCAGTTCTTAGTATCTATGATATTCAGGCAATGATCCTAATGTTTTGTTCTAGGTACTGGGTGTCAATGAGAGTGGCTCTGAGATATCTTGGGCTCCTGCATGCTGCTGGCCAGCTATGGCAAAGGGAGGCTAGTGAAGGTCCTTAAGGACAACACCACTGCTATGTGGTACTGCAACAAGCAGGGTAGGGTTTTGGTTCCTGTGTCAGGAGACCTTGCACCTCTGAGACTGGCAGAGTTGACAGCGCTTTTCCTAGGTCATGAACCACCTGGTGGGATCTCTGATGTCCGAGCGGACAAACTCAATTGACAACACCTCGCGGATCACGGATGGCAACTGCACTTAGAGGTGGCACAAGGTGTCTTCAACAAAACGAAGAGCACTGGCTAGTTCTTTATGACCACTGACAAGAATGTGCAGTGTCAGCACCTGTTGTGAAGTTTTTCTTAAAGATATGGTCTATAGGTATCCACCCAAACCTTTTGTAATGCTGCAATCTGACCTTCATTAGGGCTTAACCATCCTGATCTGTTTGAGCCGATGCACAACTTTCCATTGCGTTTCCAGACTCTCAGAACAGTCTTTCTCATAGCGATAACTTCAGCTTGTTGCATGAGTGAGCTACAGGTCCTCTCTTCACCCACCATAAACCACTTTTTTGCAGACAAACTGGTGTTGCGGCCAAGACTGGTGTTTTTACTTAAAGTTGTGTCACCCTTTCATGCCGGATAAGCCATCACTTTTCTGGCATTCTTTGTTCTTCCTCACTCCTCAAATGAGGAGGAGAGACTGCACCGCTTGGGTCACATAAAGACTTTTGGGCTTTTGCATTGATCGTACCAAAGACCATTGTATGAACAATCAGCTTTTTGTAGGGTTCGCTGTATCAAAAAAGGGTAAGGCAGTGCAGAAAAGGAGCATATCAAGGTGGATAGTACTGTGTGTATAGCTCTGCTACATATTGTCCAAGAAGCAGCCCCCAGAAAGTCTGAAAGCTCATTAAACTAGAACAAAGGCTGCTACCACTGCAGTGGCATTCAGCATGCCTGTACTGGATATTTGTCAGGCTGCAACATGGGCGTCACTCCATATGTTCGCAAAGCATTACTACTTGATAGCCAGGTCTAGCGGGAAACACACTGTGCCCATTGTTCTTGCAGGGTTGTCTGATTTGAGCCATTCCCCAGAAACAGCACTTCAAGAGGTACTGCTTTGGTATCTATTCTGCAGTTAAAAGTATCCATCAGAAGTACAAGTTACTTACCTTTAGTAATGCATTTTCTAGTGAATACTGTAACAGCAAATTCCTGTCCACCTCCCTCCTCCTCATTTTGTGGAATGGACTCCTTTCACCATCCATAAAAAGATTCCATATTAGAGATCTGCACAGTGTCACATCCAATCCTTTAATAAGATCCATGTCCAATGATGCAGGCAGAGTCAAGAAAGAAACTGAAGTCAGCATTGGAGTGTGGCACATATATGTGGCTCTACCATCACTTCTGGAGTGGGACAAAGTAGATGTGGATTCACATAATTCTACCTATTGGCAAGCAGTAGCATTGCTAAGAAAATTCTCCTGGATCCTGTGTGGTGCCTGGGAACATTCACAATGTGATGAATTTGCAATTAGATAGAATATCCATCAGAAAGAGTGTTACCTAAGGTAAGTAACTCGTTCATCTTGGTCCCTATCCCTTGGTGCAAATACCGTCTCCCGAAGCTGTGTTAAAGAGGGCACCAGGGGATAGTCGCTGTAGCACCTAAACACCAACCCTAATGCACACCGCAGCTCCAATATTTCTCCTTGGAGAAAGTAGAGCCTAATCTGGTATTTGCCTGACTTTTGTGTGTTCTCAATCTTCCCTGTGGTCAACCATGACATTTTTCCCGCCAAAGACATGAATGGTTATATTACCATTGGATGCCCCCCACCAGCCTCATCGCATCTTTTGTGCTGGACGGAGCTGCTGTTCAGCAAAAGCTAGAAGGTTCTTGATAAGGAACTCATTGCGTTCTGTAGACAAGTGAAGTAAATCAACATGAAAAAGTTTCTCACCCCTCAAGCAATCATGGGGTGTGGGGTGAAGTGAATGGTGTTCAAGTGAGTTGACATTGGCAACTTCCTCAGACAGCTATTGTGACGCCTAATCAACTTGTTGAGTCATCTAGGCAGGGAACTTGGCCTCCATGCCGTATAAGGAATAACCTGGGGCCATGCAATAATCGCTTCATAAAAACCTCTACTAGCCGTGTAATCTCTGTCATGAGGACATCAAATACACACATCCTCCAGAGTATTAGGAAGTAATTTCCATTGTCATGTAAGATGCTGAGCACGGGAAGCTGCAGGCTCCTTCTAGCTGTCCTCTCTGCAGACCGTCCTGGTGAAGGCCCCTTGTTGGGACTGAAAAGTCCACTGCATGGTAAAGACATGTACCCGTGTCCTGAGTGGCGAAGTGTACTGATGTCTGGATCCCTAATACAGATTTTTTGTTGGTGTCAAAGGTGAACACGGATCATGCATGTGCGCCATGACATAGGCGTGTCTCACGGATTGCAGTCTTGTTGTACCTGAATGGATGCCCAAAGTGCTACCCTCATAGTGGTGGAAGACTACTGCCTTTACCAGGAGTTAAACAGCTCCAGAGCAGTGCTGGAAGTATACCGTATAGTGATCAGTAGTAGTGAACAAGACTGTTTTACCGTTTGTAACTGGAGTAAGGCCTATAGGCTCATGCACCTTTTAAAAGTTCCACTGCTGTATGGTTAACTCATCCTTCAGGTAGATGTGGTGTGCTGCATAGCACAGGAGCAGTGACTCTGAGTTAGTTGTATGTATGCCTGGGAAGGGTACAGTACAAAAATGGAGCATTACTTTGCAGTGCTGGTGTGGTTAGTACATGTACTGGCTGCATGTATGCAGAGAGGAATACATTACATGAGATGTAGTGCTGTGCAGTGCATGTGTGGATAAAGTATGTGCAGAGTGTATGTGTGCTTGCGTGGAGTACAATATGAAGGGTGAACTGTTGTGCAGCGTGCACATAGTGACTGTGTGTGCTGACAGTGTGAGTGTTGGTAAAGAGCACACCTTGGTTAAATATAGAAAAACGTCAGTGCTGAGCAGTGCGCACACACTGAGTGTGTATGTGTGCCGGATGCATGGGTACATGTAAAGGTATAATGCATGGAGGCACAGTGCTTTACTGAAAGTGCACTGTGAAAGTACACTAAGTGAGAGTGCCTGCAATGGTACATGGAGGACCCTGGATCCATTTTGGTAAACCCAGGCCTCCCTGATATAGACATTAGGAGAAAATGACTACCCCCACCGCCCCAACCAGGCATATTTGTGCATTGCTGCATTCCTGTTAGCTGGGTGGGGACACACTGGAGGGAAAAGGAAGAGACTCCCTTACATTTCAAAGGGCTTCTCTTTGATTCAGTGATGGATCAAAAGGAAGTGACCTGGGCACATTTCAGGAAAGGAGATGGGACTGATAAGAGAATAATAAATAGTAGGGCTGAGGGTCTAGGATTAACCTTTTGGTGCATAAATAACTGTGGCTGACATCAAGGTGTGAACTCTAGTCACTCCTATGAATTGTGTTGTGGCCAATCTGCTTCAGAGTCAAGCCTACTGTAGCAGACCTCTTTCATGAAGGAAGATGAAAAGGAGAAGTGCTTTCTTCAAAAGAAGCAGAACACCAACATTCAAAGACCCAGACCCTAAATAACATTTAGTGTCTGGAAAAGGAATGCAAGAGGAGGTTAAGTTCCCAAAAATGTGTCTCCTTGCAAGCAGCCATACAGACTGTTTGAATAGAAGAAGCTCTGAAAGACTTATGCCTGTGACCAGGACTGGAGGTCAAAGCCCGCTTCCTGTGTGCAGGATTGTTTCAGTGACCCCCGTATTCCAGGGCAGGGCAGCTATAGATTGAGCTGTGGTTTGAGCATCATGTGTGTCTTACAATGTCCATACCTCTGCTATGCTGTGACGCCTGTATGCCATAGGAGGCCATCGGTAAAGTACCATTTCTGCGAGTGCCAAGACGTATTACTATTTGGGCTGGGGAGCTGAAGCTAGAAGAGCCTGCACAAGTATCACCACATACCGCTGCAATCCCAAATGCCGAGAGAGGCTGCCAGTACCATTGTTGCTAATGGATTCGGGCCATTGATCGAAGGAGAGACTGAGGCTACAACTTGCAGGTTAGACTTGTGCTGAGGGAACTACCCCTGACTGGCCGTGGAGGACTGCGGGAGACACCGTGGATGACGTTGCATCCTCGCTGGCACAAGTTGAGGCCCCAAGAAAGGATTGCCTACCACTGTTCAACAAAGTAAATGTACAACTTCTTTGCAAGCGGAGAGCTACTCTGACATCGGAGAGGCCTCTGGCACTGCAGCGTGAGCCACAAGCAGCCCGATCTTTACAAACTGAGCAGAACATGTGTCTGCACGTTTGGAGGCACCTGCTGCATCGTTAAACAAGTAGGAGCATGAGAGAATGCACCCCATAGGTGTGCATTTTGCAAAGAAGAATGTACCCTTGAACTGGAAACCCAAGAGTTGGAAATTATCTGCATGTATCGGTAGCAAGCGAAAGGCTGAATCAATTCCTGCTTTTGCTATGACCGCTCCTTGATCCAGAGGCCTCAATTTGGCCAATGCCTGGTCTAAGGGTGCTTATTTCAATAAACATAGATGTGGGTTAATGGCATCATTGACCGGTGCCGTTTTTGGAGCTCAGCTGTTGTGTGATAATCTAAACCCTAAGAGTTCTTTCTTGGGTACTGTCTCCATTTGCGCGCAGACATAGTGATGAAAAGGTGCTTCCAGAAAGGGGCCTGCAACCCTCACCAACCACCTTTCCTTATCAATCTTTCTTTTTGCCACCACACTGCTGGCTGATAATGATTGTTGGTTTGCACTGAAAAGGGGACTCGGAAACCTAGTGGCAGGAATCTGAAAGTCATAGCAGAATCCAAAATAGGTTTGCCATGCCAAATCACACTTTGAGTAAGAGTTAAGCCAAGGGATCACTGCCTGTAATACCACAGGGTAAAGAGCTTTAGCAGACAGTTCCACCTCTTCTTTACTTCTGCCCCCTTTATCCTTAGATGTCTGGAATCATTTTAATTTGGTGTGTCTGGTGGTTCTGCAAAAGGAACAATTGTGTGTGAATTTACCGGTCTCGGTGTTTCAAGGGTAGGCTAAAGGCGCAGTATGTCCCCTTATCCCAGCTGTGGGGAAAGACTGGATGGGCTGACCACCCACACTCCCCAAAGCCACCGTTAACATTGTGCACCTCAATCAAGCATTTACATCGGTCTAGTCCATTACATATTTGGGTTGGATGGATGCCTTCTTTACTCCCAATATTTTATCACAATCTTTAAAAAAAAGTCCCCGTCTCCCAGCAAACTCATATAAAAGCTGCAACAATTCTATTCAAATGAAAGGACTTTTGCGGACCCAGTGAGGGCAACTTCTCCAGCATGACTGGCTTGTAAATTGAAAAAAACATGTACCAAATTTATCAGTCACTCCTACTTGGCGTTTCTTCTGCAGGCACTCCTTATTGTATTTAGGTCACCAAAAACAACGCCTCTTGGCACACTTTCACACCCCTCAATGAAAGTGACATTTACAACATTCTTTCAGCCTTCAGCCTTAAACTCATTTAATCACTTCATCAACCCGCTACCTCCGACGATCTTCAAAGAGATGGAAGCCGCTATTCTCTCCTTATGGTCTATGATTGTATATGCCTTGCTACGTCAAGACACTATCTCTACCTGCCTAAAAGAAGGATAGGTAAACCCAATTTTGAAAACTGATTTGGTCAGATCTCAACAACGTACACCCTATCTCCAACATCCCCACTCTGGCGAAGCTTCTGGAAAAATGTGTTCAGATCCAACTCTGCAACCACATAGATAACTTTCAACTCCTTGACCTACACCAATCCGGCTTCCGTCAAAGTCACAGCTGAATCAGCACTCACCCACATTGTGGATGGCATTAAAAATGCTGGACTTACATGAATCATGTCTTCTCATACTACTGGACTTATCCTCTGCTTTCGACACTGTTAAACACAACAGTCTACTGAACCTACTTGAATGGACGATGGGCTTATCAGGGGCCGTACTGCAATGGTTTACTTCATTCCTCCACAACAGATCCCCAAAGGTCCAGATGAATCAATCCCTTTCTAAGCCCTCCGTGGTCACTCTTGGTGTTCCACAGGTATCCGCTCTCTCACCCATACTCTTCAATCTATTCTTGGAACCTCTTGCAGACTCCTTGAAATCTGCTAACATTCATTATCACATGTGTGCGGAAGACACTGAATTGTATCTCAAAATCTCCTCCCCAGAAGACATCATATCCCTCATCTCTAATTTACAAAACTCTCAACATTGGCTCACTGGCAAACATCTCAAGCTCAACGCTGACAAAACGGAATTCCTACTCATTACTCCTCCGAATAACATTCCTAAGATCGACCTTTGGATGAAGCATCTAACAGCCCTCAACTGTTCTCTTCACAGTATAGATTCTGCTAGATACTTAGGCATTGCATTATACAAACGCCTGATTATGCAGGATCACATCAGTACTGCCACCAAAGGAGCAAATTACCAGCTGAGCATTTTAAGGAAACTTAAACCCTTCCTCCCACAGGACAACCATGAGCATGCTGTCCAAGCTCTTGTCTTGCCCAGGGTGCACTACAGAAGCGCAACACTATGCTGCCTACCTAGATACAAGCTGGCTCCTCTAAGGGCTGCCTATAACTGCTGCCAGACTTGTCTCCGGAACAAAAAGAAATGATCACATCTTCCCAGCTATAAAAATCCCTGACCTGGCTCCCTTATGAAGCAAGAGTACAACTAAAGATTGTGTGCATGACTCCTAAAGCCCTACATTTAATATAGAAATATTGGGGTGTTGCAAATCTTCGCGAAGTGCTAGCTCCCGGCTACTGAAACTACAGTGTTTCCATAAAAATAAAACATGATACAGAACATTCTCAGGTGTTGCCCTAAAGATTTGGAACTTTCTGCCTCTCGATGTCCGCCTAATCTTGTCTACCACCTTCACCAAATATACAAGTAAAAACATTTTTGATCAACATGATTTTGCCCTAAGATAACACCTTTTGTTTATTGAGTATATTCATGCCTGCTATTCATTTATGGTGTTTGACCACCTCATTGCTGACTACCTATAGAGGCAAAGCTTATTATTCTGCCTAACCTCCATGTATTGTTCTTAGCTCATATATGTGACTAGTTTGGTTTTCACACCTATATCCTACCTCCCCTTCATGTAAAGCGCTCTGATACCCTCTAGGGTCATGTTCGCACTATACAAAACTTTGTAAATAAAATAAATATATTTTGTGTCAACAACTGCCCCTTTAAAAAGTTTGCCTCCCCATCTCACTGGAGCACCCTCCCTCCCCTTCCATTGATCCCTAGGAGCCACAACCTTATCATAACCTTTAGCAATTGAATCCGAGCCTCTCCTGTATTAAGATTACTCCTCGCATCTTGAGCTGAGGCTGAAGAAGTTGCTGGGGCAAGGGATGGTGTAGACCCCTTGGAAGGGGATCTAGGACACCACCTGAGCCTGTGATATTGTCCTAATTTCCTTCCTAGCACAATGCAGCGAATCCTGGATATGTGGCCCCTCCTTGCAGTAATCTTTGGACGTTGACTCTTTTTTCTCTGTGCTGCTGGTGTTCTTGTCCAGGCGCTGCTATGCCCTTTTCGGCCTAGGGTACTTCCTTTGTTAGATCGAGCCTGGGGAGCCCATGCTCTGCTTTGCGAGGCACGCTGTATTCAGATAGGGACTTGAAGCTCTGCCCACTCTACGCCTATATTTGCCATTGACTTGTGTCATTGTCCTTGGTAAATTCTGGCTTCTGATTCATTAATAAGCTTGTTAGCCCCTCCTTAGTAATGCCTTGTCGCATTTTGTAATTTCCCACGGCGACACCCCCTGTTACGTGTGTTGTTACTCGGTAGGCTTTAATTATAGCCTCCGAGCACTATTTTCTCAAATAACGTTGCGTTCTCTCTTAACGCTTTGAAAAAAATTATAGCAAAAACGCATTTGCAATGCAATAGGTCTCGTATTTGCGAGAGTTTAAGCTATTGCCTTTTACTTATCTGTTTTGAAAACAACACACAAATAAAAAGGAATTGTCATTTACAATGCCAATAGCTCAAACTCTTGTAAATGCGAGTCCTTTTGCATTGCAAATGCTTGTTTTTGCTTCTGTCACAGCCCGTATCCCATTCTACAGTGGATGGAACCGCCCCTCCAAAGAAGAACGGCTCTTAACCACATTGAGACATTGACTCCAGCAAGGGGTGGCCAAGGGCCTGAATCGCCCACAGGGGCTCAGCGTGGTGCTTTCTTGGTCACAGTTGGGCTCATCTGCAATAATTATTATGTTCAAATGTTACTCAAGCAGGGCCTCTGTTACTATTTTGTGGTTTCAACAACATTAGCAAATGCAATTTAAGAGTGGGGGAAACCGGCAGCAGCGTGTTTGTTGTGCACAGTTCATTTTAAAAAAATGGTTAATTTTGTGGGGGGCATTTTCTTTTAAGGGGCTTGTTGGATAAGTTTTTGTGTGGCCGTTGTGGGACCAGCAGTTTGCCTGTATCATGCTCACATATTTCTTCTGAAGTGCTGTATTAGCAACCGCACATGTAATTCTGAATATATTGACCATTTAGTCAAATATACAAGTCGTTTTATATTAGCTTGAAGGTTCTTGTTGCATTGAATATGTTTTCGATCGTCCTTAGTTCTAGTTGGCCTGGAAACCATGAATCTCAGTGTTGTACCTTGCACGTTTTCCTAACCGCGTACCGTTATTTTTAGGTCTCGCCTGTCAATGCGCTTGCGCATTGAGCCTGCGAGAGATATTGGGGCTTAACCAGAGCTTAACCATCGGGCGATTTCATGCAGTTCACATGAAGACAAGCATGCGCATTTCCCTACATGAAAGCAATCAGCCTCCCTCCCACAGGCTTCCCCAGTTCCCCAATTGCTTTCACGGCCACATCAAAGGGATCCTTTCCCGGCCGCTTTGCCTCAGGTATTTCTCCTCCCCTAATTATTCACTGCCCACGGCCGTCTTCACTTTTCACGGCCGCCAGGCCGTGTCTCGCATTTCTCCTCCCCACAGCAATGCCAACAGGCCCTGTTGTGTGCGTCCTGGCTCTGTTTTTTTTTTTTATAGGCAGTAAGGTAAAATACAAACTAGGCAACATGCCGCTCTCAGCTTTACAGGCGCACTTCTAGTGCAGATGGAGCTGAGAGTTAAAGAGCTGCACTACAGTGATGTTGGCTTTCCACTTTCTGAATGTGAGTCACACTGCTCAGTCTGAGCCCCGCACAATCATGGGTGGTAATTGCGCACCCGATAAATCCTGATACTGCTTGGTGCGGTATTAACAGGACACGCTATTACCGTTAACATCGCACCGTTCCTAGAGTGAGGCAGGACACGGGATGACGCAGTAAGATTGTTTGCTCTTACCAGTTCCCAGGGGTGCGGATTCGGGCAGGGCCTCGTTTAGCCACAGTATTTGCGTCATTTTACTTGGCAGAAGCAGTGCAGGTAAACCACTGCGGAATGGGTGCACGCAGTTTTTGCACTTGTTGTTAGCCCTGCACCTGTTATAAAATGAGCCAATATCACCTTGGCCGGATGTTGCCTCTGTTTTATGCAAACTGCTATCTGGAGGCAATTAACTACAAAAAACAATTTTTGAGGGCAAAAGCCTAATTACGTAAAGGGTATTTAGACATTGCACACCGCACAACCAAAGCTCTAATTATTGCATTTCTATGTGATGATCTTGTTTCTGTATGTGCCCTTTCACATACCTTTTATCTATATTTTATCTATATTTTTTAATTACCACTCCAAGCGCATACACCATCTTGGTAACCCATTCACACCTATAGGTCACCATGCTGGGACCACCATAGTGAGTGAGCTGACTGCCCGCTCACTCCGGTGCACTTGTAATTTTGGGCTAGTCCCGCCTTGCCTGTACACACCACCCTCACCCCCCTCACGTCCATTTCCCATGCACTCCTCCACCCCTCCCCCACCAAGTTTGAGAGGTCGGAAGCTGAAACAGGAACATAGTACAGAATCGGGGTTACTGCACCCGATTTGTGCACATTTTACCTCTTTCCGACCCTCTATCGACTTGCATGTATTATCTGGCAAAATGTGCACATTTTAATTCCACGATCGGGCTTGTGGAACGCGCGTCCACATCAAACCCATCAGCCTCCCTCCCACAGGCATCTGAAGCTTCCCCAGCGCGCGCTCTGCCTCACTTCTCCTCCCCCCTAATTCACACCTGCTGTTGCTTCCCGGCCGCTTTTAATTTCATTATTCCCTTGTTCTCAAATGTCCTTGTTTTCGTAATGTAGGCCTATAGGTGTGGTGTCCTGTTTAATAAAAGGGCACTCAGTTACATTGAAAAAAGCCACTTGGAAAATATTAAACGGTAAATGTTGCTGGTAACTTTAATTTGTATCAGTAAACAATCTGTTTTGTAGAGAATGCTTTTAAAAAAAAAATAGTTATTGTAATCTCCTTCGTTTGTTTGCAGCGTGGGCTCCTGGCTTCGTGTTTCAGGCTAACTACGGAGGTGCCATGGTGTGCTTTTTATTGCTGAAATCTTTTATTAAGCTAAAGCTATCTAGGCATCATGATACGTATTTTGAGTGAAAGCAGTATTTTATTTTGATAGTGTTGCGTCAAAAATTGGTTTGGCCAGCGTTCTAAATTGTGAGTAATTCCGCCCTGAGGCTAACTGAACCGTACAGCGCATTATTTACTAGGGCCATATCGTCCGTTTCCCCTGCACTCCGCCACCCCTCCCCCACCAAGTTTGAGAGGTAGGGAGCTGAAACATGAACATAGTACAGAATCGGGTTACTGCACCAGATTTGTGCACATTTTACCTCTTTCCGACCCCCAATCGACTTGCATGTATTATCTGGCAAAATGTGTACATTTTAATTCCACGATCGGGCGCAAGCACTCTGTGCATTACTGCATTCACCCCTGAAGAAGCAACTGTACAGTGTACACATGCACACGCTCCTCAGATGAAACAAACCTGTAGGTGTATGGAGTTAAGGACATGAACAGGCATTAGAGACTGAAGTGCTAAACGTGCACATACGTTGCAGTGCAGAAATATGAACTAGCATTAGTTGTTATAGCAGCATAGACGTAGAATAAAGATCATGCATAGGCCTCCATTTTTTTTGTATGTGCCCTTTCACATACCTTTCATCTATATTTTTTAATTACCACTCCAAGCGCATACACCATCTTGGTAACCCATTCACACCTGTAGGTCACCATGCTGGGACCACCACCATAGTAAGTGAGCTGACTGCCCGCTCACTCCGGTGCATTTCACTGCACCACGGAACAGCACTCTCCAGTTCCCCCCATGCTCGGGACCAAGTTGTAATTTTGGGCTAGTCCCGCCTTGCCTGTACACACCCCCCCTCACCCTCACTCACCCTCTCACCCACCCTTTCACCCTCACACACCCTTTCACCCTCACACACCCTCTCACCTTCACACTCTCACCCTCAAACCCCCTCACCCTCACACACCCTCACACACCCACGCACCCTCACACACCCTCACCTTCACACTCTCACCCTCAAACCCCCTCACCCTCACACACCCTCACACACCCACTCACCCTCACACACCCACTCACCCTCACAACCCACTCACCCTCACTCACCCTCAACCACTCACACCCCCACACCCTGACACACCCCCTCACACTTACCCTCACACACCCCCTCACCCACCCCCTCACCCTCACCCACCCTCTCACCCACTCTCACCCACCCTCACCCACCCTCTCACCCACCCTCACTCACCCTTTCACCCTCACACACCCTCTCACCCTCACACACACTCACCCTCACCCTCACACACACCCTCACCCTCACCCTCTCACACCCCCACACACCCTCACCCTCTCACACCCCCACACACCCTCAGACCCACACACCCCCTCACCCTTACACCCTCACACACCCTCTCACACCCCCTCACTCTCACACCCCCTCACCCCCACCCCCCACACACCCTCACCCTCACACACTCGCCCTCACTCACCCTCAAACACCCTCTCAACCTCACACCCCATCACCCTCACCCTCACACCCCATCACCCCCACACCCCATCACCCCTCACACCCCCACAGTCACCCTCACTCACCCTGACACTCTCTCACCCTGACACTCTCTCACCCTGACACACTCTCTCACCCTGACACACACTCTCACCCTGATACACACTCTCACCCTCACACACCCTCTCACCCTCACCCCCCCTCACCCCCCTCACCCCCTAACGTCACGCCACACACTGCTGCACTACACACACTGCTGAACGCTGCACACTGCTGCATTACTCATACTACTGCATGCTGCACACAGCTGCACGTCTCATGCTGCTGCACGCCTCACACTGCTGCACGCCTCACACTGCTGCACGCCTCACACTGCTGCACGCCTCACACTGCTGCACACTGTTGCATTGCTCACACTGCTGCACGCCGCACACTGCTGCACGCCACACACTGCTGCACACCTCACACTGCTGCACGCCTCACACTGCTGCACGCCACACACTGCTGCACGCCACACACTGCTGCACGCCTCACACTGCTGAACGCCACACACCACCACCACATCACTCAGGGACACCACCATGTCACTCTAGGACACCACCATGTCACTCTAGGACACCACCATGTCACTCTAGGACACCACCATGTCACTCTAGGACACCACCATGTCACTCTAGGACACCACCATGTCACTCTAGGACACCACCATGTCACTCTAGGACACCACCATGTCACTCGAGGACACCATTGCATCACTATAGGACACCATTGCATCACTATAGGACACCATCGCATCACTCAGAGACATCACCGCATCACTCAGGGACACCACCACATCACTCAGGGACACCACCACATCACTCAGGGACACCACCACATCACTCAGGGACACCACCACATCACTCAGGGACACCACCACATCACTCAGGGACACCACCACATCACTCAGGGACACCACCACATCACTCAGGGACACCACCACATCACTCAGGGACACCACCACATCACTCAGGGACACCACCACATCACTCAGGGACACCACCACATCACTCAGGGACACCACCACATCCCTCAGGGACACCACCACATCACTCAGGGACACCACCACATCACTCAGGGACACCACCACATCACTCAGGGACACCACCACATCACCCAGGAACACCACCATATCACCCAGGAACACCACCATATCACCCAGGAACACCACCACATCACTCAGGAACACCACCACACCACTCAGGAACACCACCACATCACTCAGGAACACCACCACATCACTCAGGAACACCACCACATCACTCAGGAACACCACCACATCACTCAGGAACACCACCACATCACTCTACTACACCACCACATCACTCTACTACACCACCACATCACTCTAATACACAACCACATCACTCTACTACACCACCACTACACCACCACATCACTCTAATACACCACCACATCACTCAGCCCAACCACATCATCACTCAGCACCACAACAGCATCACTCAGCACCACAACAGCACTGTCCTTGCTTGCTACCAACCAGCATTGCCATTGCCAATAGGACTCGCATTAGGAAAATGTAAGCTATTGGCTTTGTGAATGACAATGCTATTAATTTATATATTTTCAAAGCCAACACATATTTAGAAAAATGTCATTTACACTACCAATAGCTCACACTTTCCTAATGCGAGACCTATTGCATTGCAAATGCTTGTTAAACCTGGCATGGGGAAGCAGGATTTTGTGAGCAAAATCGGACCGCATGAATGAAATCTCCTTGAGCTCATTATGTGCTTCTTTGAGGGAAGATCTTGACACCTGCACATTAGATAACTGTTCACTGCGAGTATAAGTTTGGCGAGTGCTCATGCTTCATTGTCTTGTATTGAAAGAGAATGTGTATATGTACACCAGGCTGGTTTTTATATGAATTTTAGCTCTTGACTCCAACGGACCATTTTCTAGCAAGAACCCAGGGTAGTTGAATGACAGTTGTCTTTGATTTTTGGCTTGGCTGCATGCTATTTTGCCTTAAACGCTAGTTGGACTTTAGGCTCCCCGATGCGTTGTATTTTATTTAAAACATGTTAAGACATGGCACCTAAGCAGTTCAAGAGGAAGGCCGCAGGGAGATATGTATATGTCGCCCTAGTGATGGGCTGCCTGACCTAATTAAAGAGCAGCACACCCTATTGCGGCCTCCATTTGGTGGGGGATACAGTCCAGGCCACACTTGGGGTGTAGCGGGAGGCAGGCTCACCTACAGAGCCAGGTAGTTTTTGAGCAACAGCCACAAGGGGCTAGGGGGTACCACCAAGGGTTTTCTTTTACCCCTGTGCCCAAGCGCCCAAGGAAAGATGTGCCATCGGGGGTAGAGGGCGGACTCTGGCCCTCTTCCCAGCTGCACGCCAGACTTCTGCCACTGGGAGAACAGTCTGAGCTAGGCCCAATAATCATAATCGAGAAGCAGCTGGCAGAGCCCAGACAGGGTTCTTGTGAAGGGTAGTTGAAAGTGGGGCTAGGGACGTGGATCAGTTTGGCCTAAGTTTGATCATGGTTGTCAATAATAGGGGTTGGTGAGACCAACTCTATTGATAGTGAAGGTAATGACTAGCTGCTACCAAGAGATTAATTAACCCGATGTCTGCTGATAAACAGAACCTGTCCAGAAGCAGCATCCCGCCCAAAGTGGGCAGGTGCCATCTCAGCCTCAGACAGTCTCTATAAGCCAGACTAAAAATCCTCCTTTTCCTCATGTGACAATACCTGCACCACCCCCTACTTCCACAGCCATACCAGTCATCTTGGGAGACAAAAAGGTGAGTGCGGAGGCAGGTAACAAAATACATGATCAGTTACTCGCTCCTAGGGACCAGTCGTGTCTACCTTTAACAGATGAAGTGAGGGAAAAAGTATTGGAGAAGGTGTACATTTATATTTTTGAACGTATCATTGTGTATCCGCTTGTTGAGGAGCCTAGCGATTCAAGTAATTGGCCTATAATCAAATTAAACTTAAAGGTGTGGAAATATTGTCAAAGTGATTAAAAGGTATCAATCAGGTAGGCTTAAGTAGTAGTAGGAAGACTACTGAAAAAGGGTGAAGAAAGATTCTGCTGGTATGAGTGGTGCAGCCTTTACTACGTAGAAACTTTTTTTGTCCTGGGTCCATTTTGTCACTTAACATAAGCTTGCAGAACATCTAAAGGCCTGCTGGCCTGTTTATCTCCCCACTTTGTGATAGACATGTCCTTTTTTTTCCTTTTCGATTCTATGGCCTGCAGAGTAGGCCACATCTTATATGGGTCTGCACTGCGGGCTGCTGCTTTTCCATGTTGTTTCTGTGTTGGTGTATCTGTAGCTTGGTTTCTGTGTGTTCTTGGCCTGTGCTGGTAAGGTGTACAGACTTCTCACAGTTTCTGGCTTGGATGACAACAATGATAGTCCACCTTGATGCAACTGTTGTGCTGAGTTTTGCAGTGCTACTTCTGTTACAGTGCCTAATTCGTTCAAAAAAATAATAATAATAAATGTTCCATAGCTCTGGTCAGGAAGCACCACCCATTGTCGCTACCAATATTCGTAAAAATACAGCTACTAACTATGACACTTCTACAAGTGTCAATTCAGACTATTCCAGGCCACCCACATTTATGAGACTGTCTTGGGTGGTAGGTGTTTGTCATTGTTAATATATGTACAATTATCAAACAACTATTGTTGTGCTCATTACACAATTAGACAGCACCACCACGTGACGAACTGTTGTAAGTGCTCGTGCCAACAATTAAGTGCTGGTGCTTAGCACCGGAAACCAAAGGCTCAGATTAGGCACTGCTGTTGTATCTGCTGGGCAAGGGGTGCTTACCCTTCTTTTTCCTCTGGGATGATGGGGTCTTCTTTCAGCAGGTGTTACCATATTTTGACAGTTGTCTGTTCTGTGTTGATCTTCTCCAGAAGAACTGTGTGGGCAGATAACCGACCATCCTTTCAGGATTTCTAGTTGTGCTGCTGGGTCAGATTGAGGTCTTTCTTCATAAGTGATCCTACTTGTGACCAAGATTGAATGTCGATTTACTGGGCCTTTGTGCAAACTAGGCCATTGGATCTGCTGCCCTGCTGCTATGGGGCCTGCCGAGTTGCTGCACCTGGCAATGTGTGATGCCAGTTTTCCAGGCTGGGTGGTATGGTTTGCAGTGCTGTTGATCTTCGAGTCTTTCATTTTCGCTTCCTCATTATTGTGCCATTTGTAAGGGTCAGCTTGTCTGCACCTCAGGTGTGGATGGGTTAGCAGATGCAAGTGCAGGGCTCTTGGCAAGGCCAGGGCTGTTCCTAGATCTAGAAATGTTGTGGGTGGGGTTGGGACTGTGGAATGGGTTACCAGATTTTACCAGATTTATTTGCAGGCTGGTTAGTGGCTGTGCTTAGGGACCCCTGGTGCAGGCCACTCCATCTCTTGGCTTCCTCACAACTTGAGGCAGTGCCAGAGGTTTTAGGTACTGGGCCACCTTCACTATAGTAGCCATCTTTCGTGTAGGTGCTGAGATGAGCGGATCTAGTTTTCTTCATCCTAACTACTCCTCTTCTTGTGGCTGAACTCTGCTGATGGTGGTGGGTAGTTACTTGCTGGCAATGTGGGCCCTCTTGCCCTTCCCTCTTCTTGCTCCCATCCTAGCCTTGGAGCTGGTGTATTGCTTGGTACTTTTCCAGTTTCCGATGGGAGCATAATCCTTTTGCGCAACACACCTACAAGTGTTGCACGTTTGGCAGGATCTGGCTCACTTCTGGTGCAGAGCCTTTCCTGCTGCTTAAATGCTCTTTATTATTTCTGTCTTTCATGCGCACCTTAGTGCTTTATGTTCCAGCAGTACAGCAGGTAAGCGTGTTTGTGTCTCTCTTCTCCATCACAGCTGTACTGCACCCCTCAACATAAGGTGACTAGATGCCCCGAGGTGGGGCAGGATTAGCGCTGGATGGCTGGTTCTGGTGTTTGATGCCCCATGAATCTTCATTTGTCAGTCCTCAAAGTGGGTAAAGACTAGAAGTCTGAAGTCTCTGGTTGCTGCCCTGATGCAGTTGTGCCCATCTATGGTGGCCACTGAGATGCCTAGTGTGGCTGATAGGATTGCGATATGAATAATGACACTTTCAGCAGGGGGTGGCGGTGTTAACTATCTGTCCGAATGACTGGTGTCCCATAAGGCACACTCGTATGCTGGACTCCAACGGGTGCAGCACCTGGCAGCTGAGGTGTATGTGGTCTTGGATGGTGGCTGGCTTCCAGAGCGGAGGCTCACGGCATCACCAGTCTAGTCATGGGTGTGAGCTTCAAGTGGCCCACTGGGAGCAGGAGTGGCATCACGGATCATGGAGGCTGGCCTCATTATGCATGGAGCTGCGGTGCAATGTAGGGACCAGTCAGTCAGTCAAAAATCCTTTATTGCTTAATTAATTAAAATCATGTGCAATTAATAAACCGAGAATCGTAAAAGTAAATCGAATAAATGATGTGCAAGAGCTTAAATATTCTGATCATTGTGGGATCCATAAAATTGCCAATTAATAAGCAGGACCAGAACTGAGATTATATTATTGATGTCCGGAAAGTGCTTGGACTGTAAAGGTACGTGATAACTTCAAAGCAGAATTAATAGGGTTAAGATTAAATTGCCTCACATGGGGCTAAAATTGGCAGATGATATCTGGGAGTGGATATTTACTCAGAGCTATATGGACTCAATGTACAAAGCAATGCTTACAGGCATGCAAATCTGATGTGTTGTGTATCGTTTCTACTGGACGGGATTAAAGTCTGTAATGCTTCACGGTGGTGGTTAGGGTGTTAGTCCAATTTATCCGTGTGTTTACTTTAAGAGCTGCTTGCAACAGAAAAATATACTTCCCAAATGTGCCTGTTTGCCAATGACACAGGGGTGCCACGTGCCAATGCAGCAAGGGGTAGACCGCCAGCACATGAATCAGCCTCTTAATGACATGGGACTTCTGCTTACCGGAGACAAAACTTTGGGTTTATCCTGACTACACCCTTTTCCTGCCCTTCGAGGTGGACCCGGTGGGTTAAAGTATGTGTGGGTTCTCTTTGAAAAACGTGATTACTCTCTAACATTGCCGTTATGCCTTAGTGTACAAAAAGCTTGCTTAAATCAGTGTCGGGATTAGTGGGCCAACTTAAAAGCATAGATGCCTTGTATCAAACAGCAGATGACAATGTTCTCCAAAATGCTTCATAGAACACTAGCATTGCTAATTGCGGCCAGCCGATGCTTACAATTCTGGATGCTCCTTTTAAACATTATACTCCGAATTCGTTCCTTTTTCACAAATACTGGAAGAGAATTCACTGTGGTTTGCAAGTCACCAAAATTATATTAATATGATCAAAAGAGTGTCGTGAAATATATGTTCAGAAAATACAGTTGTAAAAAACAAGTGATTAACTCATTTTCTGATGAGTACATAGGTTGTCTTTATGATCTCTTACATTATCATTGCATACCTGCCAAAATATACAATTATTATGTAACTCTATTCTTAAGTGCTCGACACAACTCTTCTTTGACTATTGCTGTACTCTGGGATATTTGGCCTACCCACATGTAGAACTATCATGCACCCCAGACTTTTGAATAAAGACTACCACTTTACCAGGACAACATTGAGGAGAGCATCTTACACCTTGCCCCGTGCTCCTAGTAGGAAACCTTAAAAATGTTCTTGGGTCAGTTGGCAGTGGTCCAAAATGTCTCCTTCCGCATTCAATTTGCAATTTACCTTTTTTAAAAAATATATATATATATCTGTTTTATACGAAGTTCCTTAAATAATCTTATTTTAAGATAAAAAAGGAAATATTGAAAATATGAGAGGTGCAGTGTTTTGTAGAAAGTTATAAAGCCCATGGCCCAGTTCTTTCTTGAAGGTCCATTCACAGAGGAAGATTGCATAAAATTGTTGGTAAGCCATTCTGGTGCAAAGCAAAGTGCATTTTTCTATTGCCCGGCAGCACTGGTTCAATGTAAAATGTGTATTTTTAGGATCAGGGAAGGATTCAACACTCATACAACAGCAGCACCATACTTTGTCAGCAAAAAAACGATTCGAGACACAAATTGGGTACAATAATTGAGGTAAGGGTTTTCAGCTGAAATGTATCTGATAGGCAGGATATGAACCCTAGGAAGGGGGACAACTTTCCTTCCTTTCGAAGTTGATAACATGAGTATAATTGAGTTGTGAATAGAACGTGTGTCTTTTTAATTGTAACAATTGCTAATACATATTTAAAACACTAGCATAATCAACAGGCCCTCATTACACAGAAGCTAAAGAGAATGTTAATAACTGAATCGCCGGAATGAATCATTGAATTATATAGTTAATGTATACATAGTTACATTGATTCCACATCAAAATGCTGAAGATGTGATAAATGACTATTTTGGGTAAATACAAGGGTAAAACATAGTCATTTGTTATCATTTTTTGCGACTTCCTCAGGCCCGTATTATACAGGAAGTCTAAAGAATCTTAATTACTGACTAGCCGATAATTATCAATTAATTATACAATTAAGATAAACATAGTCGCACTCATTGTGAATTCAATGCTAGCAGTGACTTCAAAATGGCAATTTGGGTAGACACAAGCCTAAAGATGAGGTTTTGTATCTCATTTTTACAACATTCCTTAGCTGTATCATCACCTTTGCTTTGAGAAAAAGTTCAACTGCTTCACTACAAGTAATTTTGCCTCTTTCTGTCTAAAAGCATTTTAATAGAAGTTTTTGCTTCAGTTTAAAAAATGGAAATTATATATGTATCAATGTTTCTTCTCTGTAACCACAAAAATAATTTGGTGATTTCAGACTCCCTTACATTGTATTCATTAACTTTTTTTTATCTCTTTATTGAGTTTTTGCAAAATGTGAACAATTCAAACATTCAGCGATATATACTGCAGTGAATCCGTAGTGAGGCACTTACGAAGTTGAGCATGTCACACTTTGCAATTGCCGCGGTACACAGCAAGGTAACATTGTGAAAAATTTAACTGCTTGTCGGCATACAAGTTTTGTTCGGTGCATTCACAATCACATAAGTAGAAGAACACACCAGTATGTACTTACTGGCCAACAGCATGTGCCACGGGGAAGGCAGATAAAGAATTCTAGTTGCAGGTAAAACAACAATTAACAAAAAGAAGCCCCAACCTGCGCCCCCTCCCTGCCCCTTGTTCCCATCATGATTAGTCAGGAAGAACACATGAACATGTTGGTCAACATGTTTTGGTTTTAAACCTGGATCACCGTGAGTTGGGAAAGACCGTTGCCTCATGATTGCCACTTTGATTACGTAGGGGCCTGAGCATTTACCGGTCCCTCCCTTTGGTGGATCGTATGGAGCATCATCTGCAGAGTGCGTGCAAGTTTGGCAGTCAGTAAGGATAGTGTCCCAATTGGTGGCGATGGGGAATTTGCAGAGCCCTAAGCCGTCTTCTCTGTGCAAGCAACGCTCTCCACCCTGGCCCATACAATAAGTGATTGCATCCAGGCCGCTAGTGCTGGGGATTCAGGCGACTTCTAGCACCTGGTGATACGACGCTTGGCTGTCAGTAGTCCCATATCCAGGAAACGGGAGGTTACCCTCAGTTTTTTGTGCCTTTGTAAGAGGCCCCTAATGCATGTCTCCTATGTGTGCAGAGCAGATCGCCCCATGCACGTTGACAAGTGGGCCAATAATTGTGAAGGGCAGGCCATCTCATGAACTCTCTTAATGGTAATTTTAATAGTGCCATTGAATAAACTTGTTTCCAGGTCTCGTGGGTAAGCTTTTTCCAGCTCAATTTTGGAACCAAAAATGTTCCCCTAGTATATAAATAGTTTCAGTGTGATGAATTCATCAGGCGGATGTCAATTTATTGGATTTTCTTTTTACTTAACATTTTGAATGCAGGGTAAGATAGACCCACATTCCACATATAACTCCCACTCCGAACTCAGTCTGTACTAAACTGAAAATAATCAGAACTTTCCCAGTGAGAAGTGTTCGGGTCCATCAAAGGTCATATCAAGATTTTGTGTGTACACACACGCACAAACACACACACTCTCTCTCTCTCACACACAAACACTCTGAAACGGTTTTGGCGAGAAAAGGCCCGGTCTACCTCTGCAGTTGTCGTGTGCACTGCTCGAAGTGGTTGCTGTTCCAGATCTAAAAACACAGCTATCTGCAGTGTTCGCATGAACTCCCATAAGTAGCATATGTGATACTGACAGCTAATTCTTGCAGAAACAGGGACACATTTTGCTGCGTCTCTGCACACTTGAACACGAGAACATGATCTGTTGTATAGAGCGCTATTAAATGGCAAAAACTGCGCTAACAAGTGATATATAAAAACAATATTAAAATTATAGTAACAAGCCCACACGATCGGTAGAAAATTATAACAAGCATTTACAATGCAATGGTTTCGCCTTTGGAAAAGTTAGAGCTATTGGCATTGTAAATGACAACATTTGTATTTGTGTTGGTTTTGAAAACAGATAAATAAATGGCATTGTCATTTACATTGCCATTAGCTTAATCTCTCGCAAATGTGAGACCTATTGTACCCTACGGACGAGCTCAGCAGACAGCAATTACTACCACACATACACACCCAGAGCCAGCCACACACCCAGAGCCAGCCACACACACACACCCAGAGCCAGCTACACACACACACCCAGAGCCAGCCACACACACACACCCAGAGCCAGCCACACACACACACCCAGAGCCAGCCACACACACACCCAGAGCCAGCCACACACACACACCCAGAGCCACACACACACACACACACACCCAGACCCACACACAGAAGGGAGTCTGGGACACAGAGACCGAGCCGCAAGAAGGGCGTCTCAGATACTGGGACAGAGAACCGGACAGAAGGGAGTCTGGGACACTGGGAGAGAGAGAGACGAACGGGAGTCTGAGACACTAGGAGAGAGAGAGAGAGAGAGAGACAGTCGGGAGTCTGAGACACTAGGAGAGAGAGATGGACAGAAGGGAGTCTGGGAAACTGGGAGAGAGAGAGAGACGACAGGAGTCTGAGACACTAGGAGAGAGAGACAGAGACAAGGGAGTCTGGGACACAGAGACAGAGCTGCAAGAAGGGCGTCTCAGATACTGGGACAGAGAACCGGACAGAAGGGAGTCTGGGACACTGGGTGAGAAAGAGACAGGCGGGAGTCTGAGACACTAGGAGAAAGAGATGGACAGAAGGGAGTCTCAGATACTGGGACAGAGAACCGGACAGAAGGGAGTCTGGGACACTAGGAAAGAAAGAGACAGGCGGGAGTCTGAGACACTAGGAGAAAGAGATGGACAGAAGGGCGTCTCAGATACTGGGACAGAGAAGCGGACAGAAGGGAGTCTCAGACACTGGGAGAGAGAGAGAGACGGACGGGAGTCTCAGACACTAGAAGGGAGAGATGGACACAAGGGAGTCTGGGACACAGAGACAGAGGAGAGCCGGACAGAAGGGAGTCTGGGACACAGAGACAGAGCCGGACAGAAGGGCGTCTCAGACACTGGGAGACAGAGGCAGGCACTGGGGAGTATGGGACACTGGGACAGAGAGCGGGCAGAAGGGAGTCTCAGACACTTGGAAAGGATGAGTCGTCACAGAAAATGACACCCTGAAGTCCTGGTCCCTGGGTGACTGGGAAGACACTGACATGAACCCAGAGGCGCAGTACCATAAAAAGACGCGCGAAGCCGAGGGCACAGTGTCTAAGCTGAGCGCACACTGCTAACAAACAAACCCCTCACGTCGCAGGTTCCGTTTGGCACACATATAAAAGCAGAGACACAAATGAATGGCAAAAACGGTTGCTGACCTATCTATCGACAGTTCCTGACCTGTGACCAAGGTTGTGACAGTGAACGAATGAACGAGCACAGCTGCTAACTCCACCTGCTTCTAACAGCTGTACTTGGGTCCGTGAGCGAGAGGGCCAGAACAAAGCCCAAAGTCACACAGTGTGTCAGTGATGAAGCTGCTAACAACTGAAATGCAGGGGGAAGTGAGAGAAACCTAGAGGCAATTTGATTTTGACCTCCCGCAACGTTAAAATCAAAACTACAAATCCCATAATGCATGTTGTTGGCCGAAAAGCCCGACATGGAACCTCACGTGCATTGAAGTGAGACACATCCACACACCGACACTCAAGGGGGTGAAGACTGCAGCCAAACACAGATCACACCAGGGGCAGGAAGGGACTCGCCTCACGGACTTGCTGCTCTTCCGGTTTATCGGCGCCGGTTTCTCCCACTCCTCCAGGGGAAGCTCCTGAAAGAGACATTCCAGAAATATGAAAAAAAGACAAGGTCAGCCTGGTGAGAGCGCACCGGCTATTTTCAAAAGTGGCAGCTGGTAATCTCATCTCCCTGCGTCCTATCTGTCCGCACTGCTCTCGCCCCCTGCGAGGGGGGCCCAGCACCCCCTGGCCCCTCTTCACTGTGACCGGAAGTGGCCCCCGTAGCGTGCAAGTACAGGTCTCAGAGGAGTACCACGGTCGTGGCAGCCTACGTGTTCAGGTCTGTCGATATTCTGACTCGCATGAGAAGGAAAGTTTTGCGGCAGCCAGATACTAAGGAATATATTTAATAAATTAATAGGGTTATTAAAGGGGCGAGGGGAAAACATCAGTTGATCAGTTTAAAAATGGCTAAAAAAAACTAGGGAGAGTTGGCATGTGAGTAAATCATTTTGAGTTGCACTAGTTGAATCTGTATGCGAGCTCGGTTTTCAAAAAACTTGTGTTCACTATGATTTCATAATTTGAATTCTGTGCACTTGAATAAAAAAAAGTGCTGAGAATAAACTAAACAAGGGACTCCAACAACCAAAAGACGAATAAGCTGGGAGCGCGCACACCTACCGTGCGATCATTTCATTTATTTCAAATTGCTGCTTTGATGTATGAATGACCTGTATACACAAAAGGGCCCCCCTGCAAGTACAGGTCTCAGAGGAGTACCACAGTCGTGGCAGCCTACAGGAGGGGGGACGGGCTCACGGACAGCGGAAGGAGGGCGGGCACACGGACAGCGGGAGGGGGGACGCTTTGCATAATGTAAAGGCTCCTGCCCTCAAGGTCCCAACATCCCATCCTACCTCTGCGAGATCGCAATCCTGGGCAGGCGTGGGGGTTAAGTAGGAAGTGGGAGAGGTGCATGGCGGATTGGGCATTTTAATAAGCACCGGGGGTGTTCAAAGAAAGACCTGTATACCGATTGTATTTAGTGCGATGGGCGGTTACATTTCCGTGATTATGCAAATGGTATCGTTATTAGAAGGACACGGGTAAATGCACTGAGTAGTTGGAGGGATCTGATTATTTCATGAAATTGGCATTTGACGCATAACTTTTAAGGTTCTTGGGCGGGGGGCGTTTCTCACTTTAATGCTGATTTCGAATCTATAATGCTAGGTTTGTGTGATAAGAGCATTTTCCAAACGGTGCATTTAAAGGCTTTGACGGCTCTAGGGTATTTATATATATTTTAAGGAATAGAGGGGAGCCGCACGAAATAAGAGAAGGTACTAGTACATGTCACAAATCAAATGGGTGAGGTATAAACATGGTTCGAGTCTAGATTGTGTGAGTGTTTAAAACAGGAATCCTCAATAATGTTAAGTGCCTGAAGTTAGATCATTCGTACTGAGTGGTGTTCTGGCGTCGAATAATATAGGTTGGGTTCGGTAACAAAAACGCTAAGTGGGGATATTTGGGACTGCCTGGCATAAAGTTCATAATCTATGCCTTCTGCTGCACGTGTCACCCAACCCCCACCCTTTCTAATGTTGGAACAATTACTTGCTGCCACCGCCCTCATGCACACAGGATACCTCCCACACACACTCCCTCGCCTTCCAAAGAGCATGGGTTCCCGAGGTATCTGACTACTCATGCCTCGTGTATACTCCCAGCACATGCCTCATTTACGTAAAATGCAAAACAATATCCCCGGATAGACTCGCCCCCAAAACTTGAAAACAAACTGCGTCCGATTTGACCTGGATTCTGCACTCATGCCACCGGCTGCTCAGCCCCGGTGGGGGGGGGGGGGGTGTCGGGAGTCCCTGGCGGCGACTGGGTGCAGGTGCATGCTCCGTCCTCCCGCAGCTGTTGGTCTCAGAGGAGTACCACGGTCGTGGCAGCCTACGGGAGGGGGGACGGGCTCACGGACAGCGGAAGGGGGGCGGGCACACGGACAGCGGGAGGGGGGACGGGCACACGGACAGCGGGAGGGGGGACCGGCTCACGGACAGCGGGAGGGGGGACGGGCAGGGGATTCTAGACACACAAAGACGTAAAAATATACCGTGGAACAGCAACAAAACAAGCAAAAACGTAAAACAAACAGGGAGACCACATGAAACACGTACAAAGGGAAATCAAAATTATTAACAAAATGCTGCTTACCTGATCGGAAATAAAAACAACTTCCTGGCATTAAATCTCGTAGACCACTCCGGATAAAGGCACTTAGAAAATGACCAAAACATGGCGTCCCAAAAAAAAATAACATCTGCCCACCGCCGCATGACGTGGGCAAAATGCGAAAAACTGTCGGGAACGCCCACGAATCTGGTCCGGCCATGACGGACAGATCTCTGTTCCAATGGCTAGCCTCCATTTATGGAGCTAGCCAATGGAACAGAGGGGCGGGACTACACACACATACTCTAGACAAAAGATTTCGCCTGCGCGAAAGTCTGCTGCGCAGCTTTCGGCGAGGCGAAACCTAAAAAGGGCACTGCAAAACCTCTTTGTCTTTCACATTAGAAATGTTGATTGGGAGGTGGTTTGTTTGGCATGTCAAACCATTTTCGACATAGCCAGACCTCTTGGAATGTATACAGAATCTAAGTCATTGAAGAACGTATCAGGCCTCGGCCCCTCTGACATAACTTTTATTGGGGGGAATCAAGGCCTGCTGCCCCAGTGAACAGCTCACGTGCACATAAAGAAAGGCCATTGAGGTCACGATTGCTGTGTGTAGTAGGAGGCAGTGCCAGGGCACAGTGAAACATGTGAAGTTTCTATCTCAACACATAGCAGCTGGGCATTTCTCTTCAAGTGGCAATATTTGCCCTTCTTTAATTTCCATACCTAGATGAAACTGCCTTGCAAACGTTCTTTGCTGAGCTGTCATCCTAACCGCAACAGTAATTTTTAAAAATAGGAATCCTGTGTTAACTTAAAAGTGTTGATTAATTTATAATCCTTATAACTTTCTCATTGCTTGAGCAGATATCAACTTTTGTACATATCTGGTCAAAGAAGGAAAGCACTTGCAACAGAGCTAATAATGTAATGATTGTACACGTTACTGTTGTATTGATTAGGCAAGTAAGCACATTTATTTTTTTCCACCTGGATTCCCGCTGCGGTATTTAGTTGGCACGGGCTGCAGTGTATGAACACAAATGCTATTCAGGATGTAGCATTCCCTTTTCACTACATATAATACAATAACTCCTTATTTGCATGTATTGAAATATGATTTAGTACATATAAACAATAAATGATGGCACAACATGAGTACATTGACACAAATGGCCAGTTAGCATGAGCATTTTGCATTACTCCGGCACCCTTATGATACATTTGTCTAGATAGACTGTATCTTTCCCCCACACTCCCTGATACAGCATCAATTTTTGCCAAAACGCCCAGTGTTTTGTGGAGCAGCCCCTGGCTTCATAATCTGGGAGCTCTAAAACACTGCAAGTATCTAACCAAGTCTTCCATTTCTCAATACTAGGTATTGTTTTACTCCAATTTTGAGCAATGTCTCACTTCCCCAATATCACCCAAAGGCCCCTCTATGCTTTCTTGGCCCATGTAAAGCCTCCATCTCCCAAAATGTTTAGTGGTGCCGCATCTGGAATAAGCTCATTAGGGCACCACAGGACCTCCTGAAATGTCACTGTTCATCATAGGAGGGGTATATGATTCTGCATGACCACGGTGTTTCCAGGAAATCACCCTTTTCTGTCGGACACCTGAGACCAGCTGCGGTAACCCCCCTAATCACGAGCCATGGGCGCTGCATGATATTGCAAATTCGGTGCATGTGTTTAAATGGAACCCTGTGATATTTGGTGGATTCAGCCTCTTCCCTAGGTGCCATTAAAGCAAGCACCCATTCCTCATCTTCTAACGGATCTAGATCTACCACCCCCCCAATAGCATTCTTCACTTCCAAAGTACATCTGAGTGTTGAGACAAGGGATCTATACACCTTCAAAACCTTTCCCCTATATAATATCTTAACCTTTGTAACTATGGCCTCTAGTAGGTTGAACATCGATGTTTCCTCCAGGTTGGCTAAGTAGGCGTGAGAACACATTTTAGTTTCAAATAACTGTAGTCTTGCAATTATTCTTAGAGTTCTACAAATGATTTGATCTGTTTGGAAGAGATTGCTGCACGCAAAGTCAGAGATTCAAAGTCTCTCCCACCCCCTAAAGTCCTGCAGGGCAGTTGTTTGAGCGAGCTGATTTCCTGCCCTTGGCCGGGTTTCTCCTGTGTATTTGTTTGCCCATTCATTCTGTTCTAGGGAAGCTCACCAAGTACTACATATACAAGTAATGGACTGAGAAGACTTCACCAAGTGCCCGTATTTTGGTTCTGTGGGGCCATAGAGCTCATCATTATTGTTATCTATTAAATAGGCTGCATGGTACCATGATGCCGATTCTACCAATGCAAACCCCCATTGTAGATGGATTTGTAGCATCTGTTCTTTGCTATTGTTGGGGTTTCATTCGGCCAGAGAAAGGATCTCCTGAAGGAGGTGGTTTTCTTCAAAGGCGATCATGGAATGGGAGCCTAGTATGGTAACTGTCCCTGAAGATGTTCCAGTAAATGAGGGATATTATCAGCCTATACCACAGGTTCTTTATGATCTACTTGAAGGTCCAGATATTTAAAACTGTGTATATTTACCTGGACACCCTCTTGGTTTACCCAGATGGTGTTGTCTGGAGTGAAGTTTAAAGGACATACTCTGGATTTGACCCAAGTGACCCTTATCCAAGAGTGGGCACCAACATCATCCAGAATTTTTATGGCAGTGGCCCTAACAGCTGGAGATTGCTTGGGTAGATGACGAGGCATACAGTAAGTCCTTGTCATCCATGTCTTGAGACCATCAAAATTCTGTCAGATGGTCATCTTATAACCAAGAGTTCGATTATCAGGGCAACTAGTAGCAGTGATAGCGGGCATCCTTGTCTAGTGCCATACCTAATTATCTGATTTGATCTGCTCTGATGGTATTCCTTCTGTATTTACTCATGCAGTTTGTCCATGATACATGTGGGTAACAAGGAAAAATAAATAATTCCATGTGAGGTTTAAAGGCCTTTTCAAAATCTATTAGCAGTTTTTCCAGTGGTTTTTTTTATTTATAAGGGTCTATATAGTGCGAACATGACCTATTCATGTATCGGAGCGCTTTACAAATGCCCTGAGAGAAGAAAAACAGGAAAGCAAACAACAGCATAATCAAGAGAGGTATCAATTGTTTAAGTTCACAAAATACAGAGGTAATGTCTCTAGGGCAAGTCAACAGGAAAATAGTTATGGAAGGACAGTCTAGTGATAATCATCCCGGGTGCAGAACATGAGTCGAATTGAATGACCTAGTCCAGGAATTTGTTCATAAGTATTAGTTTCACTTCTTTTTTTTAAAAAGATGTTGAGGGAATCCGTCTGATTTCAGGTGGTAGGGAAAGCTATACCGTAGAAGGCTCTGTTGCTAGTTTTCTTTTTATGGAATTTATATGGTGTTGGTAGGAAGGTGCTGTTGCTTTTAGAGGATCTGCACCCACCAGATAATTCTAGTTTTTTTGCCAAGTACCTTGGTGTGTTGTAATGCAGGGCTTTGTGGGTCATGCAGGAAATTTTTAATTGTATCCTTGCCTCATATGGGAGCCAGTTTGGGGCGTTAAGATCCGGGGAGATCTGATTGTTTCTTTTTGACCCTTGATATGCCTGGCCGCAGCATTGAGGGAGGCTGTTGGAGGAGCCAACTTGTATCGATGAAGACCACAGAGGGCTGCACCTCCATAGTCCAATCTGGAAATGACTAGACCCTGGACTAATGATTTGAAGTCGTCTTAGGGTTGTGTTAAGGGAGCTAATATATCTTCTGGGGAAGAGATTTTCGTGTACAGTGGGATGTCATCTGCATACATGTGGTAGTGGGTGCTGGACGAATTCAGGATTTTGGCTAGAGATCCATGAAAAGGTTGAAGACCATAGGTGAGAGAGAGGACCCTTGTATGACCCCTAATGTAACCGGTGTGGCACTGGACAGGCAGGGGCGTAACACAGGCCACTGCAGCCCCCGCAGTGCGGCGGGGCCCTCACCCTCCAGGGGGCCCGTCAGCACCGCACTTCTGCTGGGGAGCTCTAGATTGAGTCCGGAGGGGGCCCCTTCAGGTACCCTGCAGGGGGGGGCCCTCAAGGTTCATTAGCCACTGTGGCCAGGGCATGGCTAACCTTAATTCTTTGAGTTCTGTTGTGAAGAAATTGGGAGAACCAATTGAAGACTGACCCTGAAAGTCCCATCCTCCTTTCAAGTAAAATCTAGGAGACCCTCATGTTTAACTGTATTTTAACACAGATGGTAAGTCAAGGAGGATTAGAAGGTCCAAAATTTTAAGCAAGTCGTCCACTATGTGCATGAGGGCCAATTCAGTACCGTGGCCTTGTCGGAAGCTGGATTGGAATTGGTCTAGACGTTGGAAGTGGTCAATGTGGTTGCAAAGTTGGACCTGAACGCGTTTTGCAATAAGCTTAGCTAAAGTTGAAATGTTGGAAATAGGACGGAGCATAGAGGTTACCTGTCCTACTTTTAGGCAGTCCGGGATATTTCCTTGCTGAAGTAAGGCATTTACTATCTTGGTCCAAGTGGGAGTAAGGAGGATTTGATCTCCCTGAAGATATTCAAAGGTAAATGGTTGTTGAAGTGGTTTGAGGGTTTGAGTACAGTAAGGATGTTTTGAATGTCGTTTTCGCTGAGGGTTTTGAATGTATTCCAGGAGGCATTGTTTTGGGGGGGTGCCCTATGAGCCCAAGTGGCTCAGCTATTCGGGAGGGAGGCTGAAAGACGGATTAACCAAATGGAGCTCCCTTGCAATCTATTGTTTCCATCTTTCCCAGGAAGGAGGCTGCAAAATCCTTGCAGTTTGGCAGAAGATAGGACACATTTGGTGTTGGGTTGAGTTGATTATTCGATTGTTGCTTGACCAGTTCAAATAGTTTTTTAGGAAGTTTTTTGGCTATGTCTAGCTGAGTTCTAAAGAAAATTGCTTTCAAACTTCTGATGCATTTATTATAGGTGTCCCTCACCGATCATAGGCCTTTTAGGTGTTCAATGGACTGTGAGAATCTCCATGCTTTTTCAGCTAGACTTAGGTTGTGTCTTTCTGTGCTTAAACTGTCATTCAACTATGGTTTTGATTCTCTGGAGGATATCTTTTTAGTTGTAGGGGTGCAATCGAGTCGAGGATGTTGAGTATGGAGGCATTCTAGTGATCTGTAAGGGCTTGGGCGTCTATCTTGTCTATCTAAGGGTAGGATGTTGTTGCTAGGTGAAGTAAGATCATTTAGGTTTATGTTCCTCATGTTTCTTTTCCATATTTTGGATTTCTTTAGTTGAGCCTTTTTTGTACTCACAGTATTTGTGATGCAGAGGGTGATATTGTGGTAGTCTGTCTAGTTGCCAGGGACTATGGATTTAAGTTGGATGCTATCCACCTTTGCAATGCTAAAGTCCAAGGTCACACCCTTGTTGTGCGTTGCTCTATCATAGAATTGGGTCAGGTCAAGGTCGTCTAGAAAGGTTTTAAGACTGTTTACTGTTGAGTCATTCAGGTCATTCCAGTCCAAGGAAGGTCTGGGTAACGTGATACCCTGCATTAGTTGTGATGGTATCCATGATTTGGTCAATGAATGGTAAGTTGTCTCCCGTTCGATGGCAGATTTTATGAAGTTTACATATGGGACTGTTATTGATAGCTATATTAAGGCATACGTTTTCGCAGGAGGATAGGACAGTGGTATGAGACTGTTTCACTAAGAGATTGGTACTGAATCTCATCACCGGTCTGTTAGCTCTGTCTAGTCTAATGATATTCATAGTAGGGTGAAAAGTAAGTCAAGTAGAGGGGTGGAGGCATCATTAAGCCATGCTTCTTTAAGGATAGCAAGATTGAGCTCAAGTGTAAGGATGCGGTCTGAGATATCTGGCACATGTTTAACAGCCTATTAGCAGATGAGTGACATTCATTTCAGGTTAGTAATGTAGTCAGCTGAGAGTCTGGGTGAGGGTAATGTGTTTAAGGTTATCTATGTTAGGGTTCTGGCGTTGTGACTGGGTTCTCTGTGTGGGTTGGTAAGAATAGTGTGGATTTGGCTCTGATGGGCTGAGTCCACGGTGTTAGTATAGTTATAGGTAAGGAGGAGGGTTTGAATGTCCCCGTCAGTTAGTCTATCCATTAGTCTAATGGGTGATGAGTTAGAGGAGGGTATGGTTCTCCATCTCAGAAGAGGGATGAGGAGGCAGCCAAGAGCATAGGTTAGCAAGTGGTGCGTGGTTACGATTACAATTCAATGGTGACATGTTGGGCCACTTATTGATCACCAGCTCACTTGTGATGCTTTGTAATTCTTCCTAGAGGTGACTAAGGTTCCGAGAGATCTCATCTAGTCTGTATTCCAGGGAAGCATGGAAATATGTGGTCATAATGTAGGGTGAGGGTCAGTGAAGCTGGGGTGCCTTGGGTTGAGTTGTGAGAATTTTTCTGGTCTGGGAGGACAGATGGGAAGTTGTTCAGGTTAAGGATGGGGCTCAGTTGGAGAGGCGCTCAAGAGAGGATTGAGGTCTGTATGAGTTTTTGATCAGTGTGGGGCATTCAGACTTTGGGAGAGCCCAGGATTTGGCCATGAGCGGAGTCATGGGAGCGTAGACTGGCCAACGTCAGTGTGTTCAGAGGATAGAGATGTAGTCATGGGGCACGTGTTAGTTCCAGGGCTGTGTAGCACTGTACTCCCTGTTCTAAAGGGGTGCTATAAGTAATGTCTGATAATTCTATTATTCTGGGGTGTCATGGACCTCACCGGGGCTGTTGTAGAAATGGTATTGTGTGTTGGGCTTGAGGTGGAGGAGCAGGTGCGGGCGATGGGTTGGGCACTAGGTGTGTCGAGGGCCAGTATGGGCACAAATAGCAGTTTTATAGAGGTGCCTGATGAACTAGTGACTGTCAGTGGTCATTGTCAGCACTCAAACATTTGACTGGGACAGGTTGAGTACCTAGTAGTTCTCTCGTAGGGGATCTCTAAGCATTTGAACAGTTACGCCCATGTGTGGGAATCCTGGAGCACTTAATAATAGAATATCTGAAGTGAAGACGTTCGCTCCTCTTCAGTAAGGCCTCCAGAAACACTTAAGAAAGAGCATAATGTGCAGCCTAGAAAGCAGGCTACATTGGAGAAATACTTCAGATGTTACTAACAAAAGGGTTAAAATACCCCTGAATATGTATCATTTTGAAGTGAAAATTTCTTAAAATGGCTTAAATCTTTTTCACAAACCCTTTTTTGTAAAGGAAAGAGATGAAGGATAGCAGGACAGTGTAGCCACGTAGGCTATCCTTATGTGAGTTTTAAACAGTGCCTATACCTTTAACTTTAAGGAATCGGAGACCACCAGTAGCCCATCATGCCTAGTAGGTGGCAGTTGCCTCAGTTCTTTTTTTCGGCACCTGGTGACAGGATGCTGGAGCACTGAGCTCGGCCATTTAGGCTTTTTTTCTTCAAGATTAATCTGTGGAATTTTGTTTAGTTTCACTCTGTCTTTCAATATCCTCTCACTGTTTTAAGCCTTTTCAGACAGAATTTTGAGTCATTTGTCTATAATTATGCCTTCTCTGCTGGAAAAGTGCCCTGCCTGTCACGACGTCTGCATACTCTGCTTCTATCTACGCATATTCCTGAGCAGTGCCAACACTACAAGAAGTTTTTTCATCGTACCCTGAGGGAGCCATTGTATATCCTGGTGACCTGGGGCCTGTAGAAGGTCTATTACATGCTTAAGATGGGGAGCAACTGTCGTCCTGAGAGCCAGCTCTCTGGTACTGTTACTCCTTCTCTAAGTGGAAACCAGCAGGCTCAGAACTCCACTGAAGGGAATAGGCAGTGGGAGCATTGGTGTCCGCTCTTGACAAAACTTGGAGGTGTTTGAAGGGAGTCTGCCCTATCATGTAGTACGATAGGTGCTGGTGATGTGAACAAAGTCATCCAGCAGAGGTCCTTTGGGCCACAGATGGGATGGTCACCTTTGAATATTGAGTCACCTTTGTATCTTGACCCGCCTACCTCACAATCAATTACTTCTTTATTTTAATGAGGAGGTGGCATGAGCAATGAGGCTATTCCACTCCCTCTTGTTTCTTTGGGGGGGTCTGGATTTTCTACTTTTCTCATTTGGGGTTTCTTTCATTTTGGGTGCTTCTGTTCATAACAACTAGGTTGTTTGTATGGGTGTGGTGGACGTCTTTGTGAATGCCTTAAGAAAGTGTAGGATTGCACTGTTTTGGTTGTTTCTGCAGCACCATTTGTTAACCTCGCCAGGTGCTTGTGTGTTGTCAACAGGCCCATTAGGTCCCTTGGTTTGGGGCAGAGGATGGTTTCAGTGCCAGGTCCTAGAATCAGTGGCGAATATTGTAGCGGACTTTTGTATGACAATGCATTGTTCCTTCCGGCTTCCCCATCATCTCAGTGTCATCCATAGTCTACCCTGGTAGATCCGACCACCGGGCCTGATGCAGTCGGTGTATTTTCCCATATTTTGCAGTGTCTAGGGCTGCCAGTCAGTCCCTCTCTTACACTTGTGCTGCCACTTGTATGCTCTTTAGTTCGAGGAAGGTGAGTAGTTGCAGGGTCCAAGCTCCATGGGGATGTTGCAGCCTGAACACCTAGCCTAAATGGGTGTCAGGGTAAGCTGGTGCTGACTAGTTCCTGTAATGCATCAGTGTTCCCCCTATTGCAAACCAGTCTTGGGGTCTAAATGGGCTATAGAAGTTCTCACTGTCTCCGCTTGGGTCGCCACCTATGCCCAGGAGAGAAGTCTGGTCTCCCTCAGGAACCTACACAGCATCCCCTCCTGCCCAGAAGCTCCTATGCTGCCTGCAACTGCTCTGGCTCCCCAAGGGTCCTCACTAGTTCAAACCGCAGCAGCCATAACCTTCAAGCAATCTTCTCTGCTGCTATAGCGGGAAGGCACAGGTTTTTGCACCTAGCTGGGATTTTGACATTCTGAGGCCCAAGTCTTCTGCTCTCAGGCAGACCTGAACTCATCACTCGAAACCTCAGTAGCACATTGTACTGAATCCTTTAGTCCACAATATTAGATAATTTTCTGCAAGTAGTGCATTTCCTACCAGGATGTTGAAGGATGGTTGGGCGTGGAGCAGCGCTCTACTAGCGTGAGTTCAGTTTGGACCAAGCCACACCCCCAAAAGTAGCTACATAAGCTTCATCATATGTCTTGCATTAAATATATAACCCACCTGCCACTTGATTATAACCCTGCTCTCCTACCTGGTCACACTCCCTCCACGGTTTCCATTTTCTTCCTGTTCCTTCTGGTTGTGCAGTCTCTATGGTTGGCTGTAATGCTCTCTGGTGTACCCTGTGCCATCTGAATGTAGTGTTACATGTTTTTGAGTTAATGCTCCAATCAGAGATATTGAAGGACGATAAGAATGCAAGGTGGTGGTAGCCGTTTTGACAGAATGCTAGATGTTGCACAGCACTAAAAGGCTTTGCTTTGCAGACGAATAACAGTTAGTTATTGACTCCATGTGGCGCGCACATCTGAGCATATGTTCCAATTCCTAATAATACTTAAGGAATGGAGATCCCATAGGCTCTCAAAAATATAAGGTGGTAGAATATTTTTGTTAAAATCCTATAGCTCTCACATAGGGCAGTTTGTTTATGATTTTCTTTATGTTCTCTTATAGGGAAGGCTTCAAATTCTCATCGCAAGAAGCAGCTTCAAGCTTTGGAGATGATCGGTTATTGATAGAAAAGTTCATTGACAATCCCCGGCACATTGAAATTCAGGTCTGTAAAATAAAGATACTCAGCTTTTGTGTGAATGTTTCAATAACCAACTTCTTATTTTTAAAACTGTTATACATTTTCTCTACAAAACCTTACTTTCTTAACATTTGTTTTGATTTATTTCATTACTAGTTAACTTCCACCTTACCTCAATAGTTGTTAAAGATAACATACAGGAGTCTCACTGTTGAATCCCGGCACTAGCTGTGGACAGTAAACACGCTTCCATCAATGATTAATCATGCCAACAGAGTTTCATAGCAGGCACAGCTCAGTTGAATTTTCCATGACAGATGAACTGTCTCTAATGCATGTCCTAAAATTTAGGGTTATTGTTTATTTTTGTGAGGACAAATGCCACTCAGATTAATATTACCCATTGTTTCATTAATTCAAACTGCGGCAGTACGCAATAAAAACCCCATTCCTGAAGTTGTCCTAGTGATGTCATCAAATATATTTTTTAAAGGTGAGATAATGGGCAAACGTAACTCCCTTTACAACACCAATTATTTTCACAATCTTTTGTTGGAGTTATCAATACTTTCTCTGCAAGACTAATGAAAGGAAATGTTAATGTAATCACTGTTTCTAACCTCAGCATTGGGAATAGCCTCAATTATCTTTTAAATACTTTTTGCAGCCACCTGGAATTGCAAACCTCCAATTGCAAAAACTAGAATTATTTGGAAAGTAATTTTTTCTGAAGGTATTTTAGTCCAAGTGCTCCTAATTTAACCTGAAATATATTCAGGATATATTCAGATTTTGTTAAATGTGGGGACAGCTATGACTGGTAAAATATTTCTCTCTGCAATTAGAATAACAGCTTGGTTACATTAATGAATTACTGGCTTAACGATCCCGCGGGAGGACCCCACGCCATAGATCTTCTTGATACGCTTCTGAACCTAAACTTTGTTCAACATATTCACTCTGCTACTCATATCAAGGGCCATGCACTGGACCAAGTCTGGTCTACCAATCTCTCCCTGACAGACCTCAGTATCTCTCCGTGTATATGGTCGGATCATTATTTAATACAATTTAATATCACCATGCCCTCAATGCTCAAGAACATCTGTTTAGGTGGCGGAGTCGTCAGAAAGTGGAGGGCTTTAGACACTCAAGCCTTCTTAGACACACTGACTAGTACAGTACCCCCTCATAATGTAGATGTCGATGCCATGGAATCTAACATCTCTTCCTGGCTACTGTCGGCCAGTAATGTCCATGCCCCACTAACTAAGTTTACCCGTACCCGTCACTCAGACTCCCAATGATGGTTCTCTGTTGAATTAAAGAAACAGAATCTTGAGCTCCGCCAAAAGGAAAGGAGATGGAGATCATTCTACTCTCAGGAAGATAAACTCCAGTACTCCCTGGCTCGTAAAGAGTACAAAATTGCTATCTAGGGAGCCAAAGCCGCCTATTTCTCACAGAGAATATTAGATTCCCAGAATAAGTCGAAGGAAATCTTCTCGATAGTCAATGATCTCTGCAATCCCGAAAGGATCCTCCCAAAACAAACTCCTACTCAAGATACCTGTGACTCCATCAACAACTTCTTCTTACAGAAGATTGTGTCTATTAAAGGTAGCATTCCCACTACAACAGTCAATGACCCAAAGGCTAATCTGGTAATTAACACCTCTACCTTAGAAAATTTTCCTCCTATCAGCCCCTCAACACTCTTGGATCTACTGACCCGCATTAAATCAGGCTTCCCTAATGATTGCTGCCCCCCCTACATCATGAGGGATGTCCTCTCTCACTTACCACACAGCGTGTTACCTCTCCTTTACCATTCATTGTCACAAGGCAGAGTTCCTTCCACCTTCAAAAATGCCATAATTGTTCCCCTACTCAAAAAACCAGGGGCTGACCCCGCAAATCTTATTTCTCTCCTCCCCTTCCTTTCTAAAATCCTAGAGGCGCATGTGACCACATGTTTATCTAACTTCATAGAACTATCAGAATACCTAGAGCCGCATCAGGCAGGCTTCAGGCCGGCCCATTCCACTGAGGCGGTAATCCTGACGTTATTGGATACTATGAGAGCCGGTGCAGATAGAGGCGCCACCCAGGCATTGGTGTTATTAGATCTGTCGGCCGCCTTTGACACGGTCGACCATAAGATCTTGTTGGACCGTGTCAGGCAGGCCTGCATCCTGGGCGTCGCCCATGACTGGATTGGTTCTTTTCTCCAGGGCAGAACTCAAGCTGTCCGCCTCACCCCGTTCACTGCCCCTAAATTAGCAACGTAATGCGGAGTCCCTCAAAGCTCTTCCATGTCGCCTCTTCTCTTTAATCTGTACCTTCGGCCCCTAATCAGCTCTCTAAAAAATATGGCGGTCACCACCTTTTAATTATGCGGATGACCTCCAGCTGGTCTTTACCCTGGACAACCCTACCGATTCCATCCTCAATTTTCAATCCACTATGCTCCATATTCAGAGCTGGATGGACCAGAATCACCTGAAACTCAACCCGGGCAAGACGGAATTAATCTTGCCCGGGAAGAGCGCTCTCATCTGGGGACCCCACTATTGGCCGGCAGAACTGGGCCTTTCCCCCGCCCCTTCCGCGTCGGTAAAATGTCTTGGGGTCACTATCAACGCCAACCTTTCTCTTAAAGGTCAAGTGGGTACAGTGGTCTCCTCTTGTCTATTTCAGTTACGGAGGATTAGGAAAATCGCCCATCTGCTCACTCATTCTTCTCTAATACAGGTGGTAATTGCTCTGGTTCTGTCACGCTTAGACTTGTCCAACTCCATTTACCTGGGTCTTCCTTTGGGCCTACTTAAGCGTCTCCAACTGGTCCAAAATCAGGCAGCAAGACTGATACATAAACAACCGAGATGGTCATCTGCCAGACCACTACTGGATAAACTTCATTGGCTCCCTCTGGTCCAATGCATCGCCTTCAATACTGGGTGTATAATCTTCAAGGCTTTGCACGATAAAAGCCCAAAATTCATCAGCTGCAGAATTGTCAGACATGTACCTTTAAGCTGAAACGCCAAGGAGGATGCAGATCCTCTCATCTCGCTCCTGTATTTTGGAATTCCTTACCACTACCAATCCGGATGAGCAATGACCTCCTGACATTTAGAAAATTGCTTAAAACTTGGCTATATGAGCAAGCGCTCGGGTAACTTCCCTCAGTGTGATTCCTGCCTGACTAGCGCCATGAAACCTCTGGGTGACCGTGCGCTCTATAAGTTCCGATTAAGATAAGATAAGATAAGATAATGGAAACCTCAGTGCAGATGATCAGTAATTGATTAAAAATGAAAAGAAGATTTTTCTTAATGTAAATATACATTTGAGAATTTGGCTTCTTCTTAAGACTGCCGGACTTTCTTATGAAATATGCCTATGGCAGTACAGAGTTGTGAAATGCCAGTCAAAACCAAGTAAAACATAGTCAAAGACTAGTCTTCACTTTGCTCAAGATATTGAAGCAAATTCTTTTTAGAGAAAGGACTTGACCATGAAGGGGCCTTTTAAAAGTAAATCAAAACCAAGTACATTAAGTTGCTGAAGTCTACATAAATGGTACTTTGTCATTTGCTGTTCCACTTTAAAACCAAATGATGGCTCGCAACTAAATATGTGTGGGCAGATGGAGCTTACAGTTTTACATTTGTATATATATATGAATTCCAAAACTGTTATCAGCTGTTTAATAATGACAAGATGCAACATAAGATCCAAAAAGATTGATTGTTGAATAACTTTTTATTTCTTGCAATAGTAATGAAATGTAGTTAATATTTTCTAGCACAAAAACATTTGCGGGTCCATAAGAACACCCATAAATCAAATAATTGTGTCCATGCTAACCTATAAAATTTTGACTTTCCTGGAATTCTGGATGAGTGCCATATCCTCTCCAAAGAAGGTGACACTGAATTTTCCAGACTGAGTACACATGAGCATCTGACATTGCTTACTAAACATCCTGGATTCACTAGAACATACAAACACAGTGGAAAATGAATTATTATATTGGCATTTCTTACAGACTGGGATATCATGAGTGTGTTGGCCACTATGGAACTGCAATCATACTGTTGCCTTACTGTGACAGAACCTCTGAGAGAACCCTCATAATCACGAGGAACGGAACCAGTTCATTAACATGAGGTCTTTCACAATCCTACAAATCTTTCTGTTGTCTGTGCGGTACTGTCTGGCCTCCAGCTGAAGAATATATCAGATCCGGATACTGACAAAGATGTGCTTGTCCAGTACCCAGTCACTCTAGCCCCTAAGGTACTTAGGAATTGCAGTGTGCCACTCCTTGGCCGTGTTGGGTGGCTGGCTAGAAAAAAGATGCAAGCTGCGTCCTCTTCTCATAAGTTCCACGACGATCCATCAGTTAAAATACCCACGCTGCTGCTTTCTTTGTCATCATGTCTACATTTTTCCATCCCAGCATTACTCAGTGTGCCTACTGACCTCATACAATTGGTGATCCTTTCGAAGTAGGTAGCAAAGAAAAGTTAATTGTTTCATTCAAGCAGTATTAAGCCTTCAAATAATCAAGCAGGCTCTCTCAAGATTGAATGTAATGATGTTCATTGTCATATCATGTTATTGTATCACCTTCTTGCAGCTCTCTTTGGCTTTCATTTTTATACAGTGTGTTTTTTCAGCAGAAACATATTTTCAAAATCCATGGGATATCTTGAATCCATGCTGGACAAGTTTGAATCTTCACAAAATGTGTTCTTCCCTTCGCCAGTTACCCACTTCATTTGGGTGAGGGTGTGAGGGGACATAACCTGGTGCAAAGATCAACGCATTGCAAAGTTCAGTTAGCTACACTCCAGGGTTTGTGTGGTGTCTGAACTCTTCCTAAACTTCATTTTACAGTGGATTGAATTCTCTTAGTGGAGATCTGCATGTTGCAAATTCCCTTCACAAGAAAGAAAAAGAGTGGTTGGACAATCCATTTAGATGATTTACATAGTTATTACTGTTTTTAGAATGAGTGGGATGATTGCTTATTTCCATAGGAAGATGCATCTACTATGGCTCTTGTAGAATAGGAAAAACAACAATTGATGGACGTAATGTTGCACACTGGCAAAACATTCACCCCCAGTCACAGATCTGGGTTTAATCCATCGTTATTTTGCTCACCATACCACCCCAGTTCAGACATGGCCATATGCAAATCAGTCTTGACCCTGTGCCTCACGGGAACAGTCCAGCCCAAACTGCCAAGCCCATGTCTTCCCTGGACCGGAATCAAGCATCCTAGGACCGGTTTCTGGCTATCAGCCATCATCTGCCAGGATAGCTTGATTCCAGTGGCGTGAAGAGCACGGGACTCACGTCTGAGCATACCCGTCCCACTTGGGGTGACAAATCCAAAAACAACAATTGATGGACGGAATGTTGCACACTGGCAAAACATTCACCCCCAGTCACAGATCTGGGTTTAATCCATTGTTATTTTGCTCACCACACCACCCCAGTTCAGACATGGCCATATGCAAATCAGTCTTGACCCTGTGCCTCACGGGAACAGTCCAGCCCGAATTGCCAAGCCATGTCTTCCCTGGACCGGAATCAAGCATCCTAGGACCGGTTTCTGGCTATAAGCCGTCACCAGCAGGATAGCTTGATTCCAGTGGCACGGAGAGCACGGGACTCCCGTCTGAGCATACCTGTTCCACTCTGGGTGACAAATGCAAAAACAACTATTGATGGACGGAATGTTGCACACTGGCAAAACATTCACCCCCAGTCACAGATCTGGGTTTAATCCATCGTTATTTGCCAGTGTGCAACACACACCCCAGCCTTGCACCTCTGAACCTCCACCCCTGATGTAGTCAGTTTTTGAGGATGAAGAGGAAGAGTCTGACTAGGATGAGGAGGAGGAGTAGGAGTAGGACTGGGACTAGGAGGACGAGGAGAGGATGAAGAAAGAGGAGGACTATGGGGAGAAAAAGGACTAGGACGAGGAGGATAGGAGTAGGATGTGTAAGAATAGGACTAGACTAGATGAGTAGGACTAGGAAGAGGTGCAGTAGGATTAGGACGAGGAGTAGGAAGACTAGGAAGAGTAGGAGGAGCAGAAGGGCTAGGAGGAAGAGCAGAAGGGCTAGGAGAAGGAGCAGAAGGACTAGGAGGAGGAGGAGAAGAAGGAGGAGGACTAGGATGAGAAGGAGTTGGACAAGGTAGAGGAGGAGGACTAAGATGAGGTAGGAGGAAGAGGAGGAATACTATTACTAGGAGGAGGAGAAGGAGGCCATTGTGGAGAGGAAGTAGGTGGAGATCTAGGACTAGGAGGAAAATGACTAGGAGGAGGGCTTGGACTAGGAGAAGAACTGGGACTAGGAGGAGGAGGAAGAAGACTAGGAGGAAAATGACTAGCAAGAGGAGGACAACTGGGACTAAGACTAGGAGGAGAACTAGGGCTAAGACTAGGAGGAGGAGGAGAATTTAAGAGGAGGAGAAGGAGGACTGGGACATCGAGGAGGATTATGACTAGGACAAGAAGGATGAGGTGGTGGAGTAGGAGTAGGACGAGGCAGAGGAGGAGGATTAGAATGAAGTAGTAGGAAGACACTAGGACAAGTAGGAGGAGGAGAGGCACTAGGTCGAGGACGAGTTGGATAGGATGTGGAAGAGTAGGACAAGGACTAAGAGGAGTAGAGTTAGGACAAGGAGTAGGAGGACGAGGAGGAGGTCCAGAAGGACTAGGATGAGCAGGATGATGAGGAGGACTAGGACGAGGAGGATTATTATTACTAGGATTAGGAGGAGGAGTAGGATTAGGAGGAAGACTAAGACTAGGTCATGGTGGAGAGGGAGGAGTAGGTGGAGAGCTAGGATTAGGAGGGGGGCTTGGACTAGGAGACGGACTAGCAGGAGGAAGAGGACTAGGATAAGCAGGACTAAGACTAGGAGGAGACCTAGAACTAAGACTAGAAGGAGGAGGACTAGTAGCAGGAGTAAAACTGAGGAGTAGAGGGACTGGGAAGAGGGGGGGGGGACTAAGAGAAAGACTTGGAGAAAGACTAAAACCTTAAAGGATGACTAAGACTTGGAGGAGGACGAGGAGGAAGAGGAGTAAAGAAGTAGGAAGAGGATTAATAGAAGGACTAGGAGGAGGACTTGGAGGAGAAGGACTAGGACTCTGACAAGGAGGAGGATTAGGGGGAGGAGAAGTAGGAGTAGGATTATGAGGACTTGTACGAGGAGGAGGACAAATAAAGGGAGGAGGATGACGAGTAGGAGGACTAATGCTAGAAGGAGGATGAGCACTGGGAGGAGTACTAGGAGGGGCAGTAGGAGTCGGATGGGTAGTAGGACTCAGATGAGGAGAAAGAGGACTAGGACGAGTAGCACTAGGAGAGAGGGAGGGCTAGGACTTGGAAGAGTAGCACTAGGTAGGAGGGGATCTAGGACGAGGAGGACTGCAAGTAAGACTAGGAGTAGGGGGTGAACTAGGAGGAGGAGGACTAGAACTAAGATTAGGAGGAGGACTAGCAGGAGGGGAGAACTAAGAGGAGTAGGACAAGGAGGGTTAGAACTAAGGCTAGGAAGAAAAGCACTAGCAGAAGGGGAGAACTCTGAGGAAGAGTAGGACTTAGGAAGAGCAGGACTTAGGAAGAGTAGGAGTCGATGAATAGGAGGATGAGGACCAGGACTAGGAGTAAGAGGAGTAGAGGAATAGGACTGGGAGGAGGAGGAGGAGGAGGAGTAGGACTAGGACTCAGACTCAGATGAGAAGGGGGACTGGAGACTAGGACGACGACTTGGAGCAGGACTACGGCTAAGAGAAGGGGGACTAGGAGTAAGAGGGGGAGTAGGAGGAGGACCAGAAGGAAGACTGGACCTAGGTGGTAGAGTAGGAGGACTAGGATTAAGAGGAGGACTGGGAGGAGAAGGACTTTCTCCCTCCTTAATAGATTGATGATGTTGTATACATTGATTTACAAAACGCCATTTGGCCTGACTATCCACATGGGCTGACAACAGAAGAAAGTGACTCGTTTGAAGTGGTGATTAGGAGGGCAGCCAAAGTACTAGCATTAAAGCTGCTCTTCATTAGGACTAAATTAAATATTTTGAAAGAAATTCTACAGCCTGGCCAGCAACATATGAGCCCTTGAACCCATTTAATGATGCCCTCACAGATACTCTGCTGGCTACCTAGTTGAAGCCATGGTTTTGCCTGCCTGTGAAGAGGCAGGTCGCCGGTTGTCACAGACTGGTGACTGGTGACTCTGATTTCCTCAGCTAGCACCCCACTCCATAGAGCCACTAACGTTAAGTACAACTAATTTGTAACCAATTCTATTGACAGGGAATTTGAAAGGACTGACACCTTTTGGCAAACTTATTTTTTCCTCTGCAAACTTTGGAACTGCGATCCAAAAAGGCATTCTGTCTGCTGGGCCGATACACACTTGCCTTTTGAAACATGGCCAGTAGGATCTTTTTTGGCAGGATCTTGTGGCCTATCTGGCTCAGAAAATACAGGACAGGCAAGATGCAGCCAATCACGCTGTCCTCACCATTCTGGATAGACCAGATTGCATTGACAGAGAGATTGGTACCAGTGTTGTCCTTTGTAGACATTCCTGGATTTGGTCAACTTAGTTCTCCAGCATAGTACAGGCTTTGCTTTTGGACATGACCTTTTGAAGGGCCTCTCCTCTTTGGGGAAAATGGCGGGCTCTGCTATGGAACTATTTAAGAAGAGCTGTGCTGCAACATGTTCTTTGGGGCTGTTGACCCCTGCCAAACAATTTCCTCACCTATTCCGAAACTTTGGTGGTTATTCTAAAGGGCTAGTGTTTAGGCAGAGACAACCTTCCCAGCTAGAAATTCAGTAGACACTCCAGTCTTTTCGAGAACACTGATCCAGCTGGCTATATGCGGGCCAGCAGGGGCACCAGTCTTTCAACTCCTCCCCTTCTACAGCGTCCAACAAACCCATTTTTAGTTTGGTTTCAGCTACACATGCCCAACTAGTGTGGGGGCAGGATTCAGCACTTCTTCCTGACTTTGGGTCTATCACATCAGAAAAATGGGCCTTAGAAATTGTTCAAACAATTTACGCCCTATCTTTTCTGTCCTCCTCAACTAATATTTCTTGCCACACCAAAACAAATTGCAGTATGGCATTTGCCCATCCTCCTACAGGTGGTATGCCTGTAGGTCCCAAAGGTGCCATAGAGCGGGTTCCATATTTTGAGAAAACCCGGGGTTGTTAACCTCGCTGTTTCCTCATCCCAAAAAATAAGGGCGACTCAGGTCTGTCTTGGACCTCTGACCCCTAGATGCCTTTTTGTGGAGGGACAAATTCATGATGCTGATCTTATCTGCTCTGGACATGGGAGACTGAATGATATTCTTGGACCAGAAGGAAGCTTATTTTCATCAGCCTGTTCTGCAGTCCCCCAGGTGTGCCTATGGTTCAAGATGGGTCAGGAGCATTTACAGTTTGCATTCACCCCTTTGGCCTCCCCAGTGTCCATCAGGTGTTCAAGGAAGTGATGGTGGTGGTCACTGCCCATCTTCAGAGGTCTGAAGTTCCTGTGTTCCCATACCCATGATGACTAGCTTCTGAAGACAGTCTCACCGCAGCCAGTTGTGGACCACCTCCAGACAGCAGCGGACCTTTTACCTTCATTAGCTTTCACCATAAAGGAGCCAAAGTCCTTCCTGATTCTGTCACAAAATATTCCATTCATTTGGGCGATCCTGGACAAGGTGGAGTTCATGGCCTTTTCCTCTTCAGCAACGAGTCTAGAACATTCGGGCTGTGATCCCAATTTTTCAGGCTTGGTCCTGCATCCAACTGAGGGTAACTCTGAGGCTTCTCAGTCTTTCAGCATTGTGCATCTTCCTTTTCAACCATGCTGGGTGGCACATGGGCGCTCTGCAGTCAATCCTGAAATCCCAGTGTTTCGGGCATCAAGGCCACCTTTCTGACAATATCCAGATTTCAGAGGAGCTGACTCAAGATCTGCTGCGGTGACTGACCAATTGCACTTAGCCCTGCAGCAGGACACTCTCTCTTCACCACCCAGAGCTGACAGTGTTGACATACACACCTCTACTGAGTTGGGGGGGAGGGGGAGAGCACCTGGAGGAAGTGGAGATCAGAGGCATCTGGTCTTCACCGGAGGGCTGACTTCACATCAACTAAATGACGCTATGGCCTTTAGACTTTATGGTTTCCATCAAGGAGTACTGCGGCAGGTTTGCATAGACAACACCACTGTCATGTGGTACTGCAACAAATAGGGTGGGGAGGGGTCCCGAGTCCTGTATCCACAGGCTTTGTGCCTCTGGAAGTGATTAGAGCGGCAGGGGCATCTTTCTGAGCACCAGCCTCTTGGCAGGATCCACGAAGACCAGAGTGGAGAGCAGAGGCTGTCTTGCTGATCACAAGTGGAGTCTACATCCTGAGGTAGCTTAGGATGTCTTCCACCACTGGGGAAACCCTGGATAAATATTTTTGCCACCAGTGTAATTTCACATAATACATGATTAACAGCAGAGGCGCAACTAGAGCCAAATTTCGGGGGGGGGGGTGCCTAAGAAAAAATTTCGGGGGGCTGAACCTTAATCAGTAGGCAGAGTGGAGCTGCAGGGCCTCCAACAACGGGTGAAACAACAGCAAGGCCTAATTAACATTCATATGGTCTTTTAAAGACCTGTGAAACGTTCGGGTGTGGCTGTGTGTGTGCCCGGGATCTGTCTCATCCCGGGCTGCCACACACGACGGGGGGGGGGGGCTGAAGCCCGGTGAGTTCAATGGGTGTTGCGCTCCTGATTAACAGTGGTGTACATTGCTTTTACAGGTTTTTACTGCGACAGCCTCTTGTTCAAGTTTGTTGTTACTCATTCAGTTGTTGAGTCCTTTCCCTGTTATTTATTTCAGTTCACGTTCTGGTGTTTGTACAAGTGCCTCTTTTTTCTGTGTTTTACATAATAGGTCATTAGGTATATACCGCTCGCTCTATGTGGTAAGCTCTGCCACACTGCTAAAATGTTTCAGGTGCTGCTCTCATTTATGCTTTCTATTGCCTTTGTGTTACTCACCTGTCATAGCTTGGTTTCTTCTCGTCTTATACTTGAAAATACTTTCAGCTCAAGCACATCAGGGGAGGTACTACACAAGTGCCGTGGGGTGCAACGGGCGTTTGCCCTCGTTTTCTGTGCCCCGGGGCACTTTGGTATTGTAAAAGGGGCCGCAAACGCTTCTGTGATGCAGAAAGAGCTGGCACACATACAGCGCCAGCACTATCATTAGAGGGCGTTCCCTCATTTGCATGCGGGCCTTGCCCCATGCAAATGAGGGAATCACTTTGCTGTTGAGCCTGCGCTGTATTACAGACGTGGGTGCAGAGACAAGCATGCCTTTAGATGGCGCACTGAAAGTGTGCCTCAAAAATGCGGTGCATTTTCAGTGCACCTTCTAAATGCAGCCCTCTAGAAGGATGAAAGGGGGTCCCATGGACCCTCCAGACATCCCTTGCAGGCGGGTGCAAAGTGATCTCTAATCCCTTTTAAAAGTGCAGGTGGTTTGCAGGCCGACCGACACGTCCCCGCAGGGGACACAGATAAGAGGGCGGCCACCGTAGTGCCACAAGATGGCACACGGGGCAGCCCAGCTCTTTCGGACCCAGTGGGTCCCGCGCGTCACTTCCTTCCTGTGGTGGGCGGGGGAGAGTATATATTCCTCCCCCGCCCACCGAGCCGCCTCTTTGTCCGCTGCCCCTCACCCTGACGCCGTTTGGTTGCTGTCTGAACGCGGTGTCCCTTTACGCCGGGGATCGTTGTGCCGTTTTAGCTGTCCGGGTTATTAGGTGAGTCAGGGTTGAAGGTGTCTTCGCTTCTGGCAGCGAGTCCGACGCTAAGGAGCGGGGGGACAGAGAGGTCATAGCGGTGTCGTGTTATTGAGCAATGCTTCGACAGTCTTGTGTATCTTTGCTGGGTGTTGTTTTGGCCTGGCTGTTTGGGCGTGCGACCTCAGACTTGTGTACTAGGGTTCGAGTCTCAGTCTCGGCACTTTCTTAGCATCCCGTGTGTCTGGGAAACTGCTCTGGTTGCGGTAAGGTGAATTAATTTTGCTATGCGTGGTTTTAGGGGACTAGGAAGCGGCGGGCCCTCTTTACGAGGTTAGTGTGACCTGTTCTTCGGGACAAGTTGTCGGGCTTCCCGTCTGGTGTCCGCTGGTAGCGGGGTATTGAAGGTGACTCGCACCACCCGTCGGGGCATCGGGCCGATGCGGTCACAGGTTAGTCTCGTGGGCAGGCATTGGTAGGATGGGTGTTGGTGGCATTGAGCAAGCGAAGGGTTTTAGACGGGTGAGGGCAGAGCTGCCGCGTGGGACTCCGTCTCCCGGCTGGGAACCCGGCATTGGCGTTTAGAGCTGTGGATAGACTGCAGGGCCCGGCTGTACTGATGGCAGTGCCGGGGGGGGGGGGGGCAGTTCTGGCGTGTGTTTGTGGCGAGCGTTTATGCGGTGGTCGGAGCAGGGGCCCGACTTCCGCCGCGACGTAAGTGGAGGAGGATAGTGGTTCCTCATCTGCGTCTGATGCAGCTCTGTTTCAGGAGGTTGTTGGTTCGACTGTTGACCTTACCCAGTTGCTCGATTTGCGGGAGGTTTTAGGATCTTGGTCGACCCCTCCCCGTTTGTATACGGCAGGCAGGGAGGGATTCAGGACGCCTTCCTCCTTTTTGGTCTGTTACCGTATTTTCTGGGCCAGTTATGCACCTTTGGCATGCCAGTCGCCCCCGGTCTGATCGTTCGGTCACGTCGCTAGATCAGGCATCCCGTTACTGGGATTTGCGCTTATTAGTCCAGCCGCCTGGGAATATCAGTATAGTGTGGTATAGGCTTTTCGTGGGTGTGCGCTAGCTGCTCTGGTGCGGTAGGTGTATTATTGCTTGCTAAGCGTGTTTACTTTCTACCGTGATGGTTATTTTCATCACGGTAATTACCTTTAACATTGCAGAGTCCAATTCCAATTGTGCCCTGATATCTACACTTTCTTCCATGTGCAAGTTATGCAGCCGACTGTATTTACAGATGTGCTCATATGTAAGATGCTTGTATGTTATCCCAAGGGATGTTCTATTATGGGTTATCGTTTCACAGTTGTCCATCTGAACAGTTCCTCCTTTATATTAGGCCAGCCTTGGCTCCTCCTTGGGTACCCTTTGAGATCCGTTGCAGATTATACATTTCTCCTTTGGTCGGTAAGCAATTTGTAGCACATCTGAGAGTTTGTATGTTGCGCGAGTTTCTCCAACCTGGTACGGGTTGTTTGTCCGGTATGGGGCAGGGCCTTGAGCGTCCACTTATGCTATTTAGGGTTCTTTCGCCCGGCGCAGGTGCGGTAGCTTCGGTCCAACTCGCGCCTTCCCAGCTGGGAGACACCGGTGTGCCCCTTTCTGGGTGGCCTATCACGTGGGCAGTTGGGTGTCACGGTCCTGCACGTGGGTAATGGCGGCTCGGCTGTTGGCGGCCATTTCCTGGGTCAGCAGGTTTTTCAGGGTCCGGCACACGTAGAGGATAATGGCGGCCGTGTGCGGCCATTTTCTAGTCAGGAAGGGTCTCCTTGTCCACATCTGCTTTACTTATAGCGGGTTCAGTTATTTTAGGGACAAGGTTCTTTACGCTCGATAATATATAGCATTTATACCACGATGTTGACTTACTGTGAGAGGTTGGTAGTTTGTGAGCGCTGCCGCTGCATTCTAGGCAGTGTGTCCCTGCGCAGGTTGTGCGTTTTGGTCCCTTTTGTGGGGCTATTTTTACGGTACACGGTTTGTGGACTTTCTTTGTTTTGGCAGCTGGTCTCGGGAGGGGGGGAGCGGGCCTCCTGGACTGCGGCGCCGCGCGCCAAGAGTTTCGGGTCGTGCCCGTGCCCTCGTATTCATTTGGGATGCAATTAGGGGCCCGAGTTAGCTCCCCCAACGAGCAGTAGACGAAGATCGGGAGGTCCCGGATTTTGGCCTGGGTTCAGCAGTATGCTGTTATCTAATAAAGCACCCCCCTTCTCGCTTAGTATAGTGGTTATCCATCTTTTACGCGTTTTGCCTGTGGTTCAAAGCGGTTCGTCAGTTCAGTTGGCATCGCCGTTGGGGAGCCGAGTGCCTTGATTTCGCGGTAGGTATTGGGCTTCAAGGCGGCCACTGTTGCTGTATTGGGGGGGCTGCGGCGGGGATCAGTGATCTTTCTCGAGCAGCCGGGCTGTCAGTGGTAGTCCATACAGCCATGCCGCGCTTTAGACCGGGCCTGTGGAAGTGAGTTGGAGGTGGCCCGAGAGCTTGATTCTAGGAGGCTCTCAGCCCAAGGTCTCAGGAACTGGTTGTGGTCTTGTGCGCGACCTCGTTCTATGGGCTCTTTGCCGCGCACGTTATGTGATGGAATTATCGCCCCCCCCCCCCCGAGGCCAATTTTTTCAGCTACGGTGCCTTCTCCTCATTGGGTTGGGAGGACATTGTCGGTCTTCCTATCATCGAGAGAGTGTTACCTTTGCAGGGGGTAAGGCTGACAGGGAGCGGTGGTCTTATCGACATTCTTTGATGGAGTGCGTTACGTCATGCTGTCCTACAGTTCCCCGTATTAGTATGGGCGCTGAGGTACACCCTTTCGGGTACCCGCGAGCATGTATCACCGATTATGTCCATGGGTGATAACGCTGGGGTTCCTTTGTTGTGGACTTTTCTGCAGAGATAGCACCCATTAGATGAAGTACGTGTAACGGCAATTGTCCTAAGTACAGACTATTATCACTGAATATCTTGAAGGTAAATAGTGTACTTTGTCTAGGGCCTTCGAATTGGAGCATCTTGGTGAGGTGTTGAGATGTCCATGGTTATTTGTTTTGCCACATAGGTAGCAGCACGAGTGCTTTTCAACTAGAATAGTGACTTGTATGCAAGTACAAAAGTGTACTATGTACAAGTAGAGGCTATGTGCTGGAATTCATGGCAGGCAATCTTACATGTACATAGATCCCGTAGGCTATGGTGGCAATGGTGCGGGCATCGGAAACAAAGTCTGTTATGAGGTAGCATCACTTGTTCAAGTGTCGGTGACGTGTGCGTGTTTCTTCGAGCACCACACGCAGGCAGTAGGACAGGACTGCACAACTAGCAGACACTCAGACAATAGGACACACTGGCTAGACCCCTCCTTAGGCAAGGTGATTTTATCTTGCTATTCTGGTTGGTCCCCCTTCACTAGAGAATTTTTTAATGGTTTGGTCGTGGTCAGTTTGTAGGCCTCTGATGAGGTGTTCTAGGTTGAATGGTAAGGGGACGAGTTAAGAGGTCCATTTTATCTCAAACACCAAAGTGCACTGGTCGTCACCTGGCTGCGCTTTTCAGTATGCTAGTTTGCAGGTCCTCCGCAACTCTGCTAAGGAGCAGCTTCACTTGCATGCTCCTTGCGGTATCCAGCGAGCATTCATGCATGTGCTTGTAGGGGCATGGTTTCCCTTTAGTGCATCTTACTCACGTACATCAGTACCCCCTAGATTCAGGCATGCCCGTGTCACTCTCTGCGGAAGGGTTGCACTTCCAGAGGCCACCGGTGATCCAGGCTGGGTTGGTCCATCACCTTGGCTCTTGCTTGTGCAGCAGGTAGGGTTTTTTCTGGGTTAGGACCCAGCTAGCAGTTTATGGGATTTTTAGGGGTCACCCCACCGGGGAGACAGTGTCGGCCTGTCTTTTGCTACTTGGCTTGCAACAGGACGTTGTAGTTTTCAGGGGGGAGACTTTTCACCATTTTCCCCTTCCCATCAGAACAAACATTTCATTTGTTTTCTTCCGGGGTAGCAACATTTTGATTGCCTTGGCCCGGCTGCACCAGGGAGCCTCTCTCCGAGCCTCTCCACTATGGCGGGATATAGCATAGCGTATTATATTACTTTGGGGGCATGTTCCCTTTGTCATGTACTAGTTTAGTTACATGTATATAAGCGCCTAGTTTTCTCAAGCCCAGGTACTGGCAGGCAACAACTTGGTGTCTTCTGTTGGGGCTCTCTGGAGTGCTCACGTGTCCATGTGCACCTAGTGTTGTTGTGTTAGAAGAGATTGGAATTGTTCATGCAGCTCGCTATTTGCCGTCCAGTTCGTGCATTTTTTTTCAAGTGATTAGGGGTCTCCCTCTTCCTCCTGGTTTATGCGAACACGAAAATGTCATTGATAGGCTGTTTATTACACTCTTAGTGTAACGAAAGGATGCCTTGGCACACATGGCAGTTTAAGTTGGCAGCCATAGAGGGGGGATGGCTAGCTCTAGCTGGGCTACGCTAGGTAGCGAATTGGTAGCTCCTTTGATCAGATGCTAAGGCAAAGCATGGACTATGCCAGCAGAGGGGCTGGCAGTAGAAGTAGGATCTGTTCTCCATCCAGAAACACATGGGTGCGTTCCACTTGTTCATGGTATTGCCAACTTGCGTTGTCGGTATACTATTGGTCTGCCTGGGCACATATTGCATCCCTTGTGCAATATTGGAATGGGTCCCTCTGTTCGGCATCAGGGGCGCATTTAAGGGCTTAGATTCGGGGATTCAAGGTAGCAATTTGCTTACCGGTATAGGTGTCTGGGGCTGTCTTCATCGATCAGTTCGCTCGTACAGTTTTGCCAGTTTCGTTTGGGTTGGGGCAGCTAATTATCTGGTTGGCCTGCACGAAAGCTATCATTTGTGGCTTGTTCTCATGCACTATGTAGCATTGACTATTCCGTCAGATGGGCTTGTTGTATGGGAGCGTTCTTTTGTATATGAATTTAGGGAGGCATTGGCATGACGTCCACTTCCTAGCATTTCTCTGCACTTTCGCCTGACCAAGCTGTGTAGCCCTGCTAATTAGTCGTGCCTGCATTACAATTATATTACTATTGCTTTCTGGCCCACGCTGAGTAACCCGCAGAATTGTACCCAGATTCGCCAGTTGTCCATGCCCCGGCATTGTGGCAATAGGGTAATGCTTAAACAATTTGCTCAGAATTTTGGGCCTGCTTTAGCACTCTTTCCCTCCTGGCCGGTCCCACCGTTACCGCCCTATTCTGGTTCCTTTGGTCTCAGGCTGACACTTTCTAGCCTCTACTTGTTTTTAACATGGGTCCCAGGTTGGCACTTCGTGGCCATGTAGACGCTTGCTTTAGCTGTTTATGTGAAGGGACGCTGGGAGGGCCCGTGGCGATGTCCACGGGTAGGCGGTTCCATGACAGTCTTTCATTTAGTTGTGGTTAGTTACCGAAGAGGGGGCCTTTTCTTTTGTAGTTTAGCAGGCCAGGAAGTAATAGTGAGCGAGTAGTGGTGTTTCTAGATGCACTGCATGTTGACACAGTTGGTTAGGCTGCTTGTTTTATGCTTAGGGCCCAATGTAAGACAGGCAAAGGGGGTCGCCTTGGTACTATTTACAAGTATTAGGAGTACCTTGCACAGTGTTGAAGGGAGGTGACCTAGGCAAACTCTTTACGGCCTGTGAACGGCAGTGAACTTACCTTCCCTCCCTTTTTGCACTGTACTAATGAAATGCTCACACATAGCAATTTTACCGTGTAGCCCGGTTAAGGGTGGCCAGTTCTTGGGCGGGTATGCATGATATCTCCAAGTGTGGCTTCGTTAGGTTGCACAACTAAAGAGCTTTGTCTACGTCAACAGATGGGAGGATGGATGGGCAGGCATGCACCACGAGATGGTCCTGCTGGCTTGCCCAGACAGTATCAAGTCTTTCCTGGTAGACAGGTTTCGGCTCCCCGCGGACAACGGCCTTGTTCAGTTGGGGTGCTTTTCACCCAGACAGTTTCAATTTAGTTGTTTTTAGGTAAGATAGACTGGATTCATTTGGCAGTATTCACTGATCAGGTAGGAAGATGAGGAAGTTTAGTTCCCTCAGTGCCACAGGATGCACATACAGTTGCATAGGCTGCTTGTTTAGCTTCCTAGGGTACAACGCAGGCTAGGCACGGGGACGCCTTACACAAGTGTCTAACATGAGGAGATCCCTACACAGTGTTATAAGGGATGTTGCCTGTGCGAATCTCTCAATTGGCCTCATCCGCTTGATGGAGAAGCTTGCGACCAGCGGTTGGCTGCCCAACTAATGTATTAGTGATGGGGGCAGGCATGGACAAGGAGTTTTGCCTCGAGATCTACCAAGTCAGTCAATTTTACTCGATGGCTTTCCCACTGCAGAAGTTGGGTCAAGTTGCATTCTGGTAGTTCCCCCTCCTACCGGGCTGGTACCTGGGACACCCGTGCTCATGTCACTCTTCCCATGGCACGACAGTCTCTACTAGGTGGGAACGGCCAGTTACAGGCCTTAACAGGACAGGACCAGCCACTCTCCTTTTCTGGTCACCTTCAAGTAATGTAGGTCACACACATTGACTGGGGGTGCGGGGCCCTATGCCATTAACATAAGCTGCGAGGGGGCATCGGGCTGTCAAATGTCCTCGTGGGACGGAGTTGGGCATTAGGGGCCTAGTGCAGGACGCAGTATTTGCAGGGACACATATGGGTCCCAGCGGATCCCCCAAAGGGATCTCAGCGAAGCAGGTGACACTAATCATGATAGCCCGACACCGTCCTGGTGGAGGCATCTAGGCTCACACGGGTGGTTAGCAGGGACCGGGTTTCTGGGTCCGGTCATATGGCCAGCAGGCAGGGTAGACTGCACTAGTTGGCCCTTCGTGGAGGTTTTCAGTACTCTTTCCCTCCACCTTGTTGTGACACCAGGCTGTGTCGCCGTGGAGCTTTGGAGAAGTATTGTTAATTTGTCTGGGCTCTGGGGCAGGCACTTTAGAGGAAGAACACTAGGGGAATTGCCCACACGTTAGTGACAGATGAGCTCTGTGGTCTGATTTCTTATCCCGAGCTCCAGTGGCATGTTGCCCTGTATGGAACAGTAAGGCAGCTGGCTTGCACGAGGTTTTCTGCGCCATGCGTAAATATCTTGGGCAGAGATTTGGCCTTTTACATGTGGGCTATAAGCCAAACTCCCTTGGTGTTGCTGGACGTTTGGGTCAGCGGTCCACGTTGGTATGGACCTGGTTTTTCTGAATAGGGAAGAGACCCTAGTAATAGCAAGTAAGGAACAGCTAGGAGGAATGCCGGCCTTGGTGGGGGGCCCTGGCTGCGACGGTCGCCACACCCAGGTCTGTGGAGGAGTTACAGGGCGATCCAGAGGCGGAAAGGTACCCGGGAGTACCCTCTTCAGGAGCACAAAGGATGCTGAGGCCTAATATCCCCAGGAAGTCTGTGCGGTGGACCCTGGGGGTACGACGGCGCCCCGCTATCCTACGGGCGGTTGGAAACCTGTACAACCGGGGGTCGCTTGAACGCTCCGCCCCTCGTAGGGGGGGGCATGAGCAAGAGGGTGGACCAATGGTTCACCGGAGTTGGGAGGGGCTAACTCCTCCCATAACCGCTGAGCAACGATTGGCTAAGGCCACGTTGCAAATTGGCCCATCAGGTGGTAGGTCGCGAGGGGCGGCTTGCCTTTTGGATCGCCTGTAAGATAACCCACCTTGTTGGCATTGTGTATATGCTACTAAACCTGCAGCTACTTTTCTCCAACAAAAAAAAGTTGTCTTGTCTGCTTATTTCTGCTAAATGCATGTTACTGCGAGCGGGCTGGTGAGTGGGCCGATATTGGCACTATGAAGGCCGACCGACACGTCCCCGCAGGGGACACGGATAAGAGGGTGGCCACCGTAGTGCCACAAGATGGCACACGGGGCAGCCCAGCTCTTTCGGACCCAGTGGGTCCCGCGAGTCACTTCCTTCCTGTGGTGGGCGGGGGAGAGTATATATTCCTCCCCCGCCCACCGAGCGGCCTCTTTGTCCGCTGCCCCTCACCCTGACGCCGTTTCCCTCCCTTCCGCATACCCGGCGCTTTCAGGGTGGGGGGGGGGAATGTTTCTAATCTTTTTTCATTTGTGTTGCAGGAGGAGTTACAGGGCGATCCAGAGGCGGAAAGGTACCCGGGAGTAGCCTCTTCAGGAGCACAAAGGATGCTGAGGCCTAATATCCCCAGGAAGTCTGTGTGGTGGACCCTGGGGGTACGACGGCGCTCCGCTTTCCTACGGGCGGTTGGAAACCTGTACAACCGGGGGTCGCTTGAACGCTCCGCCCCTCGTAGGGGGGGGGGCGTGAGCAAGAGGGTGGACCAATGGTTCACCGGAGTTGGGAGGGGCTATCTCCTCCCATAACCGCTAAGCAACGATTGGCTACGGCCACGTTGCAAATTGGCCCATCAGGTGGTAGGTCGCGAGGGGCGGCTTGCCTTTTGGATCGCCTGTAAGATAACCCACCTTGTTGGCATTGTGTATATGCTAATAAACCTGCAGCTACTTTTCTCCAACAAAAAAAAGTTGTCTTGTCTGCTTATTTCTGCGAAATGCATGTTACTGCGAGCGGGCTGGTGAGTGGGCCGATATTGGCACTATGCCGTCTGCACAGAGAAACATGTAGCGGCTTTAAAACAGCTGCTTCGTATTTTGCTTGAATGTGCTGCCCTGGGGGCATCGCAAGTTCAGCACATTTTTCATGATAGAGGCTAGAAACAGCAATGTGACCTTCACAAAAAGCGTAAAACCTGGCTTGACAGACTTATACGTGCTAGTTGTATCTCAGGTTCTCTTCATTCCCTTAGTCTTATAGCGCCAAGAAATCACTGGTGAACGTGTGCTTTAGCAAGTAATATTAACATAATTAATGTAGGTCCTCATAAAATAGGGACTACGAAAATAAAGAGAAAATATTGAGTAATATTCTGGTATCCTTAATGCAGTATTAATGTCCTGAGGCAAAAAGTGAGAGGTAGCTGAGAATGTGTTTTATATTTAAAGGGACAGTGGTTATATCTTGTTTCATATACATGGATTGATACTCCTGAAGTAAGAACTGCGACAAGTAAGAGTAGGACACTGTGTGATGGCAGTTACCCATGTGAAATGAGAACAAAATGGTATGTGCATTTCTACAAATAACTTCTCTATGCAAACAGGCTGCTGTCTTTCACCGGAGTCTTCTCATGTGATCCAAAGTAGTTATAACTGAGTCTTTCTCATTCAGAAAACTATGGGAATATGCATCCTTTCTGGTCAGCCACAGGCCCATATTGGGTAGTTCATATCTGCTTATCAGCAAATTTTAACTTTGTGAATCTCCTAAAGCTAGGTTTCTTTGTCCTTGTTGAAGAGAGTGTAGTGTAGTTCCTATCATCCCAATAGGCTCTGCGCATTGGAATAATATCTTCAATAGTATAGACCTAGGGCAGAGGTTAACTAGGTCTTCTACCGACGATATTAGACTTAAAGTTTTGTGTTTGCCAGCTAGCTCAGAGTTCACTAGAAACTTTCTCGAATAGGCAAGGAGGATTTTAACCTCCCTGGATAGACAAGAAGGGATTTAGTTTCTGACAACCATAGAACATGACAACTTTGCTCTCCCCTAATCAAGAGTGTATCTCTAGAGTCGTGTGAAAACAAAAGACAACTTATTTCACTCAGTCAGTTCAGTGCATTCTTAGTTTCACCAGATTGTAGAGAAAAGGAAAAGACGGGCGTGTTCAATAAAAGATGTTATTTATTGATCAGTCTCCTTTCTCATACAAGAGAAATGAATCGCTATTATTGTAATACTTATAGTTAAGTAAAGTGCATACAGTAAAGACAGAATTATAAAATAATACTGTAAAAGCATTGATATGGTTTCTAAGCCATATGATACCTTAAAATGGATAAAATAGATACATACATATATACATTTGACTAATCATACTCAACTGGTGCTTCTAACCACGCCTACCCCAGTGTACCTGACCTAAGCCTAATACGTGGGCGGGAGTAGATAAGTAGCAGTTTAAGTTAAGTTTGTTTGCCAAGGGACTGATTCGAGAATTCTCTGCAAGGGGTTATTCAGTTCTGTACCTGAGATCTAGAATGATGAAGGGCTGGTATCTCTTATCCCAGGTCTTGATATTCCAGCTGCCTGCGAGGGCTGCTTGGAAGCGCCGGAGCTGGATTTCTCAGCAGGAGAAAGGCAGCGTCTCGTTCTCAGCGCGTCAGGAAGGCGGGGCAGCGCCTGTGGGCTTCGCTCTCTGCTGGGCTCCTCGGCACGTCTCGCTGCTCCGATCTCGTCACCACCGCATGTGTTTGCTTAAGGCAATGTCGGTAATATTTATACCTGAAAGGTGCCGAGATTGACGTAAGGATGGACATATATACGTCAATAAGGATGTCATATGAACGGGCTCGTTCGCACATTCTTTTGCTGAAGTTCTCTGTGAAATCAAAACAATGGCTATGGGAATTTCCCAGGTCGCTGTAGGTTTGATTTGTTTTGAGAACTCCGTATGCCTTATCAGGGGCTGGAGGAATATCGCTTGTCTAATTAGATGGCATGCGTTATGACCTAATCAGATAACGCGCTTCTGTGCCGTGGTGTGGCTTAATCAGATAACGGTTTTTGCACCGTTGGATGGCTGCTAGTTAATTATTAACCAGACCACGGTCAGGAATAGGGGAATCGATACAGTACCTATAGGAATACATCACACCCACTCCACGTAGACTATGTCCATATTTACAAATCTAGGCATAGTGAAACCAGTAGCGTTTGTGTATATCGTACCACCCCAAAATACATTCATATGTATCCTGAAAATTTCGAACTACGAAACATACGAAACATAATCACATGTACTATCACGTCTACCATATGCACAAGCAGTCTAATAATGCTAAACATATAACGCATATTTTAAATTTGTCATGAAAAAATGCGAAAAATACACATGAAATGCCTCTTAATACAGAAAAAAGGTGCGAGTCCATTTCATCACAATCATAAAGTTATGTATAATAGTGCTAGAGGATAGCGAATGTCTCGTGACTACCTAAAAATAGAAATTTAGTTCTCTAAGAATAATGTCTACTTTAAGCAGAAGATAAGTGTCCCAAAAATTCGTAAATATTTTTGAATTGGGGAGAAAAAAAACCTCTTGTAGTCTGAAAAAATGATGAGAGAAAATATTTTCATATCGTTTTTCGAAAAGTTGAAGGCCAATTTCAGCATGTAGGGAACTCCAAGTGCTAATTTGCTCAAAGTTATTCCTGCTGCTCTGGTGAAAACATCATATCATTTAGACTGTTGAAAAAACTGTCAACAGCTCCTTCGTAAGTTCCACTAATTCGGAAAAGGTTGTTACCATGCATTCATGAGCCTGAGCATGATTGCCTCCATTGATGTTTTGATCAGCATAGCTGACTGAAGGCCGTACCTGATCGATGCTGCTTTCATCTTGTGCTTCACTACCCCTCAATCGTAGTGGTGAAGTCTCCACGAATGCCGTCATCAGGATTGGTAGCCGCTGGGGACAGCACAATGCATGAGCCGTTACCGGACCCAACAAGGTATCTGCGTCCATTGGCACATCCGATAGTAGTGCCAGACAGGTCAATGCCGATTGAGACAGCGCCTCTGTCTCCCTCAGGCCCAGTCCTGCTTGACTTTCCCCCTCTCTCGGTTGCTACATCTTTAGCCTTGATGAGGAATCTCAAGTCGGGCTCACCTCTTGATCCGTGCCCGGCAAAATTTTTGGCAAAAATGGCAGATGCCATAAACCCTATAGCCAATCCCATTCTTAATCTCTCCCTGAGCGAGGGCTTTTTGCCTCAGACCTGGAAGCAAGCTATGGTCATCCCTCTGATTAAGAAGCCCAATCTTGACCCAGAGGTGCCTTCCAACTACAGGCCAATCTCGCTCCTTCCAGCACTGACTAAGATCTTGGAGAAACACGTGCACAGCGTGCTTTCCAACTTTCTGGAGTCTAATGATTTATTTCATGAATCCCAATCGGGATTCCGCTCCAACTTAAGCACCGAGACGGCGCTTTTGGAAGTCTCGGAGATCGTAAAAGAGGTGCTGGACATGGGAGGTAGGGTGTTGTTAGTTATGCTAGATCTGTCGGCGGCGTTCGACACCGTCCCCCATGAGGATCTCCTCACTAGGCTCCGTGACATCGGGCTAGGGGGGACGGTGCTCGATTGGTTTTCTTCCTTTCTGGCCAACCGCCGCCAGACGGTCTGGGTCCCACCCGGATCCGCCGAGATGCCGCCACTGGGAGTCGGAGTGCCTCAGGGCTCTATTTTGAGCCCCACTCTCTTTAACATCTTGATGACCCCTTTGGCGACATTGGCGGAGTCCTATGGGGCCCGGATCGTCTCTTATGCTGACGACACTCAGCTCCTCTTCACCTGTCGCAAGGGTGAAGAGTTCGATGGTGAAGGGATTCGCGAGTGCCTTGGGGCTGTTTTTAGCTGGTTTTCACAAAACAGCCTTAAGTGCAACTCGGACAAGTCCGAAATACTATTCTTCGGATGCCCATCAGAACCAGATTGGCGAGGTTGGTGGCCGGCTGACATGTTCCCTCCCACACAGTCCTCTAAGTGGGCAAAAAACCTGGGAATTAAAATCGACAATGAGCTCTCGCTCAAATCCCAGGTCTCCACCCTCACGGGAACATGTTTTGGGATACTTAGAATGTTACGTAAGTTTTTTCCCCTTCTGTCGGAGCAACATCGGAGGATTACTGTTCAGGCCCTTATAGGGTCCAGATTGGACTACGCCAATGTCTTATATCTTGGCTTGCCTGAATATCTCCTCCAGCGCCTACAGATTACCCAGAACGCCGCGGCGCGTGCCATCTTTGGCCTTCATCGTCGCACCAGCGCCTCTACCCTTCTTGCATCCCTCCACTGGCTTCCGGTGCGGAAGAGGATACTGTTCAAGGCCATGACTCTTGCCCATAAGGCCTTACATGGCAATGGCGCTAAGTATCTTCAGAGGAGGCTGGACTTCTATCGACCCGCACGATCCCTCAGGTCAGAAGCCTTGGCTCTGGCGCGGGTACCACGTATTAAAAAGGCTCGGCTAGGCGGCCGGTCTTTCAGTTTCCTCGCTCCTCAGCTGTGGAACTCGCTACCGTTGTTCCTGCGAAATACCTCAAATTTGCTTGTTTTCAGGAAAGACCTGAAAACCTGGTTGTTTGCTGGATAATCTTTTCTCTCTTTGGGCCCCTTTCTGTTACTGTTATGTTTCATGCTCTCCTCTATGGTTTGGAGCTTAAAGCGCCGGGACACTCCCTTGGAGTAGCCGTTGCGCTATAAAAGTCCTATTTTAACATTAACATTTTAACATTCTTCGCCGCATAGCAAGCACCTTAATACAGGCATAACACAACTTAGCCACATTGGTCTAAATGAAAGAGACCAAGTCATGTTCAGGTCTCTAAGCCGGGATAGTCCAAGGATTTTAGTTACCCGGTCCCGGTAGCCAATGGCTAGGATCATTTCTTCCCTTGTCGCAGGTGTTTTGTCTGTGACATGGTTTGCCATAGCGAAATAACAGGATCAAAAATAGAATACCCGCTACTAGTCCCAAAAGGAGTGGAAGTCTGCCAAAAATGGAATGGACAAAGTCTGGAAAAATACCCAGGATGGCTTTGAATGGAGTTAAAGCACCCAAAAACACTGCTTTAAATACACTGGAGACACCAGTGGTATCAGAAATATTTAAGATTTCGTTCAGTATTTCTGCGAAATGTATGGGGGAATTAGTTGATAATAATGAATGAATCTCTTCTGTTGTCCTTGCAACTTGGAGATCATACGTTTCTTTTGATGACGTTAGCCTGGTCGGCGTCTGTAGGAGCACAGTCTTCATTCTGCTTAAAGTATCTATTCGAATAGAAGCAATTTTCAAATCGGGCCATAACCTTGCCTCCCTGTCTGGAGAATCGTTCGGGAACAATACTCGTTCACAGCACATGACCTTCCTAGTCACGGTTATGAGATAAGGTGTTCCGGGCAGCAAACTACAACATCTGCGATCTACTATTAGAATGTAACTCCCGTTCGAGAGTCTCCTAAAGAATGGTTCTATTCGTGTTGCAGGTGTGCCTAGCTGGTAACATGAAAGGTTATTTGAAGTCCCTTCACAGGCTCCATGCAAACTAATACCCTGACACAGAAGTGTACCGCTTAGTGATCTTGCACAATTATCGCCACTGAGAAACACTTTCTGGCCTTTATTACTGACACATTCGTGTGTATAGGGCAAGTTCCATATTGACTTAATGTACCCTTTACCCAACCTTTCATACTGGCCTGCCTGTATATATTTTTGGCAGAATTGAAACTGGAAAGTAGTTATCGGAATATTTATTATTCCATGTATTATCCATTCAATGACAGGTCGTTCTGACATTGTTAATGGTAATCTCTCAAGTTTTTCAATGCTCAGAATTGTATAGTCAGCACCCTTCTGTGCCAAACTGATTTGTTTATCAGTAAGGTTAAAGATATTAAATAATGACGTTGTGTTGATTAAACGCCAAGGCACATAGCCAGAACGCAGATTTTGTAACGTCCAGCCAAGCTGTACAATAGAACGCAATTGGGACTGACCGTGTTGTAACATCAGTAAGTCTTGCGATATTATATCGATTGCTGAAGACACAATGCTATCCAGAGAATATATTCTGGAGGACAGAGTCATTAACCCATTGTCCACCACAGAAAGTGATTTTTCCAAATTAATACGGTCAATTTCCCGTATTTTTTCTGCTGTCTCAATTTGAGTTACTTTCCAAACTTCGTTATAAGCTGCATATATAGAGGCCGCTATGAAACGTTTTTGACGCTGTTTGCGTGGTCCCAATATGAAATCACGCAAGTCAGCACCTTCTGTAAGTAAAGTTAGGTGTTGCTTAATTTCAGCCAGTGTGGACATTTGTAGCCATTGAAGGCAGAGCTTGCCCACGCTGTAGGTGGTTACTATCCCTGGATGTTGTCTTTGGGAATATCTAGGGTCTGGCCTAGTCAATGTGAACCCCTGTATTTTGTTCAGGAATCTGTCTTGACAGTTATTTGTATCTGTGGGCCAGATCAACCATTTTTTCCATTCAGGATGCGTTCTGTTTTGGTTTAATATATGGTTTACGTCTATCTCAACATCTATAGAGCTATTACTGTTCACTGTTGGCTTTGGAATAGACGGTTTGTTCAAATCTTTGATTTTTGCTAAGCCAAGACAGGTAGTTTGTTGAATAGTCATTCAAAAATATAATTTGTTCTGGGATCATGCAGGCTCTAAACAATGATTCTATACCTTGTACTTGCCAATCTCTTGTACCCCAAACAGTTTTTGCTTCAATATTATTGTTCCAGAAATCAAACCCAAATGTATTCATTTGTTCAAAGAATGAATCGGAATATATCAATTTTGTGTTTGTAAGCATGGTCTTCATACCTGTCTTATTTGACAATTTGAAATAAAATGTTTCTGCATTACTCGTGTTAAACCCTGAAAAGTATGAATATTTATCATAAAATGTTTTTGAGCTGTCTTTTGGAGGAGTAGCACAATGTTCCCATTGGTTATAATTTAAAACATTTCTAGGTTGAGCAGATTTATGTAGATAATGGTTACCATAGTGGTTGTAGCAGAACATCTGATCATAATTAGACGAACCCTGCAAATAATCATGTTCTGTAAATTTAGCAGACATCACAAGATCAGACATCATATCATTAATACTTTCAAAGTCCCAATCATCAGCAAATGAGCTCGGTTTTACAAAGTCACTCAATGAGATCTTGAATTGGTGTGGATACTTCAGGATTTCAACCGGACCATAGATTTCATAATCAGTTTTGTCCCATGCTACACCGCCTGGTATAGGATTGGCTGTGAAGTTCACTGAAGAAAGTTCTCTTTTCTCGATGTGTGAAGATGTGTGTGGTTTAAGGACCAAGTTGATTTTCTGGCTTGCTGTGTCCATTTTAGCATATTTTCCTTCAATGAAATGTCCCAAGCATAGTACCATGATGAGCCAAAGAATGAGGATAAATGCACCGAAGGCCACCCAAAATTCAATCCATGGAGAAATCAGATCGGTTTCTTTCAGCTGTTGAAAAAGTTCCTTAGCTTCGTCTTTAAAAGTTTTTGTTGATGGCTGTTTCTTTGCTTCACTCAGGTCTTCAGATGAATCATCGAAGTTGATGAAGTAGCCGGATGCTGTTCTGTCAATTGTTCCAATTGTTTTTGGATTTTGCTTTGTTTCATTAGCAAAGTCTGCAGTTACATCATCATAGGTTGTTGTTTCTTGATGAAAAGTTTTAATTTGGGTTTTAAGAGGTTCAAGTTCCATTGCTTTGTTGCATAGTCCTTGTTGATTCACTGTAGATTTTCCAAATGTGATCAGTCTTCCAGTTTGAGCCTCTGTATTCGTAGCAAACATTGGTGTTCTGCTACTTCTTGGGAGTCCACTTGGCCTACTGTTTGTTATCGGCCACATGATTGTGGTTTAACCCGGTCGATGGATACAACTCGGTTCTCCTTTTTACCAGCAAGGGGCGGTAGTACTACTGATCTTGTCCCGTTGACAGACAAGACAGGAACTGCTTTTCTGTAAGAAGGCCCAAATTCCTTCTTTACCGCGATCTTCTCTCTGACTAGATCCCCGACTTTTGGAATCCAGACAGGCCTTGCTGGGACAGGTGGTTTCTCTTCAGTGGTTGTTGGCTGTTGTTTCAACTTTATGTTGCTCAGGTCTTTTCTTGTTTCATTTAAGTCCTGTAAAATAGCCAAACGATCTTTGATATCAAAGCTTTTGTCTTTAACCACTGAAGTCTGACTATCAAGATCTTGGATCATCATTCTAGTCCCGAACAATAGTTCGTACGGACTGAACCCTTTCAGAGAATTCCTTGGCAGGTTATTTAGACTACATTGGACACTTATTAAATGTTTGACCCACCCAGCTCCCGAACCTAATACCTTTTCCGTTATAGATTGCTCTATGTCTTGGTTTTTTCTTTACACCATCCCGTATCCCTCAGGAAGGAAGTGAGAAGAGTCCCGCTATGCTATGCTCATTTGGCCATGCTTCCCCATAAGCTTGAGGGCTAAAGGGAATACATTATTCATAACGTAGCATGCTTCTAGCGTATATGCCATTATAGACTCGCAAATCCTTTTATAACAGTCCAGACGTCAGCCGAGCGCTGGGGTCTACATTATAAGTGAAAATTAGTCTTTTTATGTTAATATAACGTGTTTTCGTGATGGGTACTTTCTTATTGTTGTTGTTTTTCTGGAGCGAAGTGCCATGGCAATAGTCCTCCTCGCTCGCCACTGCGATCTCTATTGCAGTCTGGGCAGTTTTTTACAAAAATGTGATGATGCAGGCTCATGCCTGGCCACCAGTACACTGATTGTAATTCTTCCAGAGAATCTTTTTGCTTAAGGTGTCTGAGACCCTCACCCATATGTGCGTCTGCTATTAACAAGCCTCTCCTGTCCGTGTTTGGAATTACTCTATCCCCCACTCCAGGGATTCGAGCAAAAGGGACTGAGTTTGCATCGATTATGTATGTATAATTGAGTGGATAATTGATCGGTAGCGCTGAGCAGTCGCCTTTTGATGACGTTTTCACCGCCAGCACAGTTTCACCGTCAATGTGTTTTACTGCACGCTTTTTTGTAGCTACGGAAGCCGATTTTGTTGCTTCCGTTGTGGCTGTCTCAGCCAATGAATTCCCTGCAACGTGAACGCCATCACGCTGATGACTCAGTGAATGTATCACGTGAGTTTTTGGTAGTTCTTTCTTTAAAAGAACTAATTGTTCCCAAAGCGCTTTCTGCTTTATTGTGGCACCTGTGTCATCTTTGTAACCGTTTTTAATCCATTTCTGTAAGTCGTTATTGTAGGATTTGATGCAGTAATACGAATCGCACACTATAAGTGTCGGGAATTCGAGATCGGCATTATCTAGCGCCATTTTCAATGCTATTATTTCAGTTTGTTGTTCTGAATTATTTTCCACTGAGTGTGTTTTTGTAAGTAGAGGTCTTAATTTACCTCCGCGCCACACTTCCTTTACAATTTCGCACGTGGCGTTGTAAGCCAGCTCTCCCCAAACTGAGGGTTGAGCATGTCCGTCTGTATATATTACACAGGCGTACTGTCATAAAGGCAGAATGTCGATTGGCAGAGGGTATTCTCTCTCATATTTTAGAAATTTTAATTCTTTCATTTCCGGGTCAAAATAGTATTTTACTTGGCTGTAGCAACAGAATTTACCCATTGTAACCATTCTGGATTCAGTGCCGTTATCGGTAAATTACATGGTGTTGTTAATGCCTCAAAAGCTGATTCGGCTGTTCTGACTGTAACCTGTCTACCGTCGGCTTGGTATTTTTCTTTTGCTACAGCTGTTTGAACCGCATGAACAATGCTTTCCTTAATGCTGAACCTTTTTTCAGCTTCTGTGTACAAATGTGATTTGTATGCTATTGGTACCTTCTCTCCTTCATTAGAGGTCAGGTATGTGAATCCGCATCTTCCTGGGATGACTCGAATCACAAGGTTGCGTGTATTGTCACGTGTTTGTTATTTTGTTTTAATTAACATATCTGTTTGTAAAGATCTCAAAATTTCTGTGTGTGTTTTTGAGTCCAATTGATTCTTTTAAAATCTGGTTTTATTAGATCATAGAGAGGTTTAATTCTCTCTGCATAATTTATAATGTAAGTTCTTCCGAAATTTAGGAAGCCTAGAATTGATTGTAAGTTTTTTAGTGTTCTAGGTGCTTGGATTACAGCACATTTCTCTAGGAAATTGTCAGCCAGGCTTTTGCCTTCACTTGATAGTTCATATCCTAAAAACAGGACTGTTAGATGGGCAATTCTTGACTTTTTAAAGTTGAATTTGTAACCCTCTGCTGCGAACCCAAGTATTATGGTGTTCACTCTCTTCAAGTGAATATCCAAGTCATCATCTGTTAGATAGATGCCGTCGACATAAGATAATGCCTCGTCATCATATGTTTGTAGTAATTCAGTTACTCTCGCTGAGAATAATCCTGGGCTGTTCTTGAACCCCTGGGGCAAACAACAGAATTTTTTTTGCGTGCCATTTATTGAGAACGCCGTCAAATATCTGCTCTCTGGTGCTATATTTTGACAAAAGAATCCATTAGAAATGTCTAATGTGGTTTTGTATTTTTTGCGCACTATGTTATTCATTAGTGCAGTACTATGCGAGTTTTGTACCGCAAACGTTTTGCAACATGAGTTAAGGTGTCTGTAGTCCAAAACAAGACGATATGAATTGTCTGGCTTGGAGACAGGAAACAAAGGGTTGTTCATTTGTGAGGTGCAAGTTTCAATCACCCCCTGGTATTCAAGTTGATCTAGGATCTCTTTTACCTGTTTTTTTAGCTTCTTGCTTAATCGGGTACTGCCTCTGTGCAGTAGGTTGTGATTTTAACTGGATTTTGTGAGGAGGAGAGTCCTCATCCCATCCCACATGATTTTTATATAAGGCAGGGGCTTGAGCTACTGCCCACTTTCTTGCAAGTGTATATTTTTTATGAATTGGAATATGGTTTGAGAAGGCAGGCATAATTATTTCTTCGCCATGTGGGCACTCCCTGACAAACTCTGGAGGCCAGTCTCGTTCAGCTAGAAGGATGTCATAGCCCTTGGAGAGATTATCCCAAAATAGACCCCTTATTTTTCTAGTCTTATCCCCCTCTATACGCAATGTTATTTCATATATTTTATGAGGTTTGCTAACTCTGGTATCTGCAGTTTCCACCTGAATGTATTCATTCGTGTCCACTGTCTCCAGATGATTCATAAGGACTTTGCGAGCTATGCTCACTTCTGCTGCGCTGTCTAGCATTGTCTGAGCCCATTCTCGGTTTTTCAGCTGTGTCCTCAGTATTCTCGGCATTGTTAATTACTTTAATACTGGCTACCTTCTTTTTTGGAAATTGTAATTTTTTATTCTGATGAGCAGGTTCTTTGTCTTTGGACTTGACGTGCTCTTCCCTGTGTTCTGATCGTCCTCTTCTTTCCGATTTCTGCGAGGAAGTCTGAAAAGATTGAGAGGGACGTGTATCAATATCTTGATATCTATCAGGTTTTTTTATATTATCCCTATTTCTAAGGTTGTATTTTTTCACAGAGGGCTCCCTTTGGGGGGACTTGCATCCTTGATCAGGAGATCTTTCTCTCCGCCGAGGAGACCTTCCTCTGGACTGGAATCTTTTTCCTTTAGGATTGGATTGCTTATTTCCATCCCAGCTCTTTTTTTGAGTGTTTAAATTATTTTTTATAAATACCTTTTCAGGACTTTCAATTAGTTGAGGTTTCACTGGTATTCCACCCAAACTATCTCTTCCTAGTTTTTCATAGGATTTTTCTATGATTCTGGCAATTTCAGATGGTTGGTCTGCTATATTTGTCTCTTTTAACCTCTGGCGAATCGCCACATTTGCTGCTTCTCCCTTTATGTTGGCTAATAATATTGCCGAGACCTGCTTGAAATCTTTCAGTAGTTTCATACCGAGAGTTAAAGCGGGTTCTGGACCGTATTCATCTTGAATCTGTTTTAGCACATCTGGTATTACTGACATGGATGGTACACCATGTGTTTTTGTGTAAATGGAAGCAAAGACTGTTCCCCAAGTGTCACAGTCCTCCACATGTGGTGCGATTCCCATTGGAAGACAGATAGTCAGAATCCTATGTTTCTCAACAGGGGTGGTATCTGGAAACACCGCCTCTATTTGAGTGATTTTTTGTGCTAGCCAGAAAGGAATTTGTTCCCGTTTTGCGGGTACTTTACCTAGACAGGACTGTATGTTTTGAGGTGTAATTTTATTTGTGTTCCCCTGATGAGTGGTCAGCTGTGGAATTTTAATTGCTGGTTGGATTGTTGAAGTCCGCATTACATATTGGACTAATTGTCTATGTATTTTTATTAATTGTTTTAGCTGTGCTAAAAGCTCTGGTGCAGGCATTTCTTCAATGTCTGGATGTGGTGTATATCCGGCTAGGACCGGCCACGTTGCTCCTGGTCTACCTAGTGGACCGAGTCTGGTGATGTGATTATTATGTTTTAGGGCGCCATGAAACAAGAGCAGGTGCTCTTGGAATTTGAGTGGTATTTCCACTTCCTCGAAAGGAGTGTACTCATTAGGAGGTTCCTCTATTTTGTAATAGTGGAAGTCCTTTGTTACAGCGTTTGCTGCTGGAAAGTTTATCCATGAATAGAATACCTCTGTCTGCCGATATTCGTGTGCCTCAATTACGAATATGACTGTACCACCTCTTGGTGTCAGTCCATTTTCTATAAGTTTTAGGGTTATAGATTTCCTTATGTTGACCGGGATGAGTATTGCATCTGGGTCATTTTCCAGCAGAGTATTGTCTGCTACTAGGAGTTCAGCTGCTAGTCTCACTGTCTCCCTTTCTTCTTCACTTTCTGTCATTTTACTGACAGGAAGGTTATTCTGTATGTTTGCAGATCAGGTTTTTATGGAAACAAAGATTAGATGCACAATATTTTGGAACAGTGTATCCTTCAACGTTGAATAAACCAAGAACCATACATAGGAGTCTCCTCCTGCGAGGTTTGGCGGATATGACCTTTCACCCACTCCAGACGTCTTTGGAGTATTATGGGAAAAAAGGGGTTCTGTGTGAAAAAGCACGACTGAGTTACTCTAATGTCTTGCGTTAGTTTTATCGCCTATCCAAACATTGGGCGCCATGTAGTGTAGTTCCTATCATCCCAATAGGCTCTGCGCATTGGAATAATATCTTCAATAGTATAGACCTAGGGCAGAGGTTAACTAGGTCTTCTACCGACGATATTAGACTTAAAGTTTTGTGTTTGCCAGCTAGCTCAGAGTTCACTAGAAACTTTCTCGAATAGGCAAGGAGGATTTTAACCTCCCTGGATAGACAAGAAGGGATTTCGTTTCTGACAACCATAGAACATGACAACTTTGCTCTCCCCTAAACAAGAGTGTATCTCTAGAGTCGTGTGAAAACAAAAGACAACTTATTTCACTCAGTCAGTTCAGTGCATTCTTAGTTTCACCAGATTGTAGAGAAAAGGAAAAGACGGGCGTGTTCAATAAAAGATGTTATTTATTGATCAGTCTCCTTTCTCATACAAGAGAAATGAATCGCTATTATTGTAATACTTATAGTTAAGTAAAGTGCATACAGTAAAGACAGAATTATAAAATAATACTGTAAAAGCATTGATATGGTTTCTAAGCCATATGATACCTTAAAATGGATAAAATAGATACATACATATATACATTTGACTAATCATACTCAACTGGTGCTTCTAACCACGCCTACCCCAGTGTACCTGACCTAAGCCTAATACGTGGGCGGGAGTAGATAAGTAGCAGTTTAAGTTAAGTTTGTTTGCCAAGGGACTGATTCGACAATTCTCTGCAAGGGGTTATTCAGTTCTGTACCTGAGATCTAGAATGATGGAGGGCTGGTATCTCTTATCCCAGGTCTTGATATTCCAGCTGCCTGCGAGGGCTGCTTGGAAGCGCCGGAGCTGGATTTCTCAGCAGGAGAAAGGCAGCGTCTCGTTCTCAGCGCATCAGGAAGGCGGGGCAGCGCCTGTGGGCTTCGCTCTCTGCTGGGCTCCTCGGCACGTCTCGCTGCTCCGATCTCGTCACCACCGCATGTGTTTGCTTAAGGCAATGTCGGTAATATTTATACCTGAAAGGTGCCGAGATTGACGTAAGGATGGACATATATACGTCAATAAGGATGTCATATGAACGGGCTCGTTCGCACATTCTTTTGCTGAAGTTCTCTGTGAAATCAAAACAATGGCTATGGGAATTTCCCAGGTCGCTGTAGGTTTGATTTGTTTTGAGAACTCCGTATGCCTTATCAGGGGCTGGAGGAATATCGCTTGTCTAATTAGATGGCATGCGTTATGACCTAATCAGATAACGCGCTTCTGTGCCGTGGTGTGGCTTAATCAGATAACGGTTTTTGCACCGTTGGATGGCTGCTAGTTAATTATTAACCAGACCAGGGTCAGGAATAGGGGAATCGATACAGTACCTATAGGAATACATCACAAGAGCTCGGTCTAATACAGGGTACAGCTCTGATCATACCTCCAGCTTGCACACACCACCAGTTATCAATGGTATTCGAATTAAAATTCAGTTTAGCCATTATGGTTTTTAAAGCTTTGCAATAAATTTGGCACCGATACCTACAGTCCCATCTGATCTTCAGATGTTTTTTCCCCTGATCCGGCCAAAATATTGCACCAAGCCTACGAGGAAGAGCATTCTCAAGTGCTCTACCAGTGTTGTGAAACGTATTTTCTACCGGACCAGTGAAGAACAAAGGCACCTCTCATTTCATTCCTGCTACAAGACTTTTCCCATTTGAAACTGTGTTTTGATCCCCCAATTTAATTTCTAATTGATCATGCTTAGTAGTGATCCCTTAGTTTGGGACCTAGTTTACATACTGTCAGGATGAAGGGGTCTCCCCCCAAATTAGCAGAGGATTTACCGGAGATCCGGTGCTGGGCCAAGACGAATGCCGTCCCTATGAGAGAAATCAAAGAAAGACTTTTACTTTTCCAGGATAATGCTCTAAAAACAAATGATAGACAAGCCATGGAGGCGAGGATAAACACCCCGGTAGGCAAAACGGAAGATGGTCTTCGGCCCGCTAAGAAGAAGGGCGAGTAGCGAGAGCTGCGGAGAGGTACCTTCGTGAGGACGCGGAGACAGCGGGAGAGCGGAGCGAGGACGCTCAGGAAATCCGCTGCGACAGCGACGATGGGAGAAGACTCGCCTGGAACAAAAGACAAGGTCATGAGGAAACGGGAAAGCCATGGACCCTGCCAGCTACATCTGTTGCCCCACCACGCTCCAGGAGGAGAGTAGCTTAGCCACGTATGTGGTCAATTGTGGTTTTGTAGGAAGAAGGAAGGGGGGAGGTACCAGGGGAAGCATGCTGAGTAACTGAAATTTACTCTCGCACACAGCATGCGACGTACCATCATTTTGCTTTGCTTGGGGATCCTGCCTTTGAACTCCTATACCAAACATTGGGATAACTCTACTGATGATGCTGGAATATGTAAGCTTTGCAAAGGAGGGGAACAAAATCTAGCTCACATGATATATATGTGTCCAAATAAAGAAGTAGTAGAAGCTCTGCACCGTTTCTTACGGCCACATGCATCATCCCGGCCGTTTGCGAATTCCAAATTGCGAAAAATAGCGAATCGCAATTTGGAATTCGCAAAACGGGATGCATGAATTTTTTCTAATAATATTAGCGATTCGGTAAAATTCGCATTTTTTACCGATTCGCTAATATTATGCGAATTCTAATTTGCTAATTCGCATTTCCCATTGATTCCTATGGGCCAAAAGGCCCATAGGAATCAATGGGAATTGCGAATTTGCAAATTAGGATTCGCATAATGTTGATGCATTCCATGGGTGCAGGGGGGGTCCAAAGGACCCCCCTGCACCCCTGAAATGTATTTTTAAGTGGATGTTTCACACACACATGTCCTAAGGACATGTGTGTCTGTAACATGCAAGTTAAAAAAAATCATTTTTTTGTTTTTTCAACATTTTTTCGCAAATTAACACGAGGGTCAACCTCGTGTTAATTTGCACTTCCAATTTCCATTTTCGCAATTTTTAAAAAAATGATGCATTCCATTTAAGGAATCGCACAAATGCGATTCCTTAAATGCATTCGCATTTTTTAGAAATGCTAAAAAATGCGAATTGTGCAAACAAGTTTGATGCATCCCACACATGGTTTTTGCATTCGCAAACGGCCGATTTTACCGATTCGCACCGTTTGCGAATGCAAAAACCAATGATGCATGTGCCCGTTAAATCCTATACGCTTTAGAAATTGTGATTACTGTGAATGATCTGATTGCTTATTTATTCAAATTTAATAAATCTTTTTCTATCATTTTATTAGTATTTAATGTATTTATTGTTATTATGTACATTTAATAATGTATGTCTTTTAGTATTCTTATTGTTGACCTCAGTAGAGGTCTAAATCAATTAATAAATTGAAATGTACCAGTAGTGCCCATTACCGGAGTTCGATATTTTCTTCACCAAAACCCATTCCACCTGCTTGCCTCCTTCCACGCTGCCGTCTCTATTCCCCGTGTGGTGCTTTGCTATTGCAGAGGAGCTATAGTGGAAGTTTGCAGATTTTATGTTTTTTAGTTTCCTACATGTGGCTCTGGAGATCCGGGATGGATTGATAAGGGACTGTTTTTTTTCAGTCCTGCACACTAGATTGATTGAACTTTTCCGTCGCTCTATATAGTGAGTATTTCCATCAGATTAAAGTCTGAAATAAATGGTGCAAATTGACTAGCTGAATACGCATTATAATTGCTGTCTTCTACTATATTTTGTACAGGTACATTTGGATTTTTTAAATCAGTAAATAATTATAGCAGATGTACTTTAGTGGTTTGTTGGAAATCACACCTAGAGCAGTCGGCCAGAAAAACTTCAGGCTCTGATAATAAACCGCTCAGTTCTCCCTTCTTGTGCTGTTTGCTGGGCTTTTTATACCAACTGAGTTCCACGGAGTCTGGCTTAAAACTCGGTAACCCTCTTGTTTGAATAAAGGGCCAGCACAAGAACGATTACACAGTACTTGGTTTATAGGTTTGTTTTACGATGCAATAATTTTACAGCATACTGTATGGTCATGGAGCTTTTTCTGACTTCATGTCAAATTTTTACTGAGGCCCAGAGGCACTGTGACAGCGTGAGGCACGTTTGCAAATCTAATAAATTATAATACGTTGACTGCTAAACGGTGCTCCTTGCCCAAATACATTATTCACTTCTTTAGGGAATGTTTTATTCAACCCGAGTGTTGACTTGGTAATCACTTGGCTAAATTAGCAGTTTTCAATTAGGTTTCCCCTAATAAAATGAACATTCTGGAATCTTTTCAGGACTTAATTAATTCAACTCTCCCTAGCATATTTCAGTTGCCTGTCTACTTTTTTCTAAATAATGGTATGTTTATTTTCTTTTGAATTTGCAGCATCCAGACGACGCATTGAGGAGAGCTGTAGAAATAATGGAAGTTTTTTGTTAATTTGGCCCTTAGCAAAACTACTCAGTGGGTACATTCATGTTTGATGTCGTTTGTGATGTTTGAAAACCAGGAAGACTGCACATTGTTCTGTTCGAAATGTAGTGGCAAGCATGTACAGGTATTTGTAGGGTGCAAGCAAAGCTAGGGATCAACAAAGTCCTAAACAAGTCCTTGAGGCTTAAAATATGATTCAGCATCACTTACAATGAAGCTGGGTGTTCATGGGCAGCGGCTCGAATGTGTGGAGATGTAATCATTTATTTTAAATTCAAAAGCTTTGTATTAAATTTTGCAAAACAAAACAAATGGATAAACAACTGCGAGAAGGGATTGTAACAAGATACATAATGTTCAGACAACGTGCATAATCCGATAACCATCTATAGATTCTTACTCAAGAAAGAAAGAAAATGTGAAAACAATATCTATAGCACAGCAATAATAATACAAAATAGAAACACACAAAAACTATAGAGTGGTCCACTAGTCCAGTAGTCAGGAATGCTTCTAACGGTCAAGTATAGGGAGATTAAGGTCAGAGAATAACACCATTTCTAAAGAGGTGGCTCATCAGCTCTTTTCTGAGTTGCTTAATGGATAGGGCAGTTGATGCTCAAGGGCGTGTTGTTCCAGATGCTGTAAGCAAAAATGGAAATTGTATGTCTTTTTGATTCTTTTTTTTTTTTTGCAGTTGTGTTTTCCTTTCAGACAATGTCTTGCCGTCCAATTTTATGGTTGTCCACCCGTGTTATTTTGTTGGCCTAGTATGGGGTAAGCTGGTCGTGGTTGCTTTGTAAGTGATTCTTTTAGTCTTGATGAGGAAGCAGGCTTGTAGTGCTAGCGAGTGCAGTTCCTTAATGGTTGGGGTGGTGTTGTCTAACTTTTCTTGGCTTTTAAGGAGGTTTGTTGCCACGAGAGCAAATAAGAAAAAATTGTCTGTGAATTCTCAACCTGATTGTGGATCAGTAGTGAAAGCTTGTGAAACTAGAGTATGTCCAATACTGGAAAATATGATCAAGGGAATCAGTGTGGCGTTGGCTATGGCACTGATCACAACTTTGCCTCCATGCAGGTGCAGGAGTACAAAGGCTTTCACCATTGCTCTGAAGTCCATTTTTAAGAGAACAGTATCACTTTCATGGGGAGGGAGAATTTGTACCATGCTGCATAGGCAAGGAAATTGTGTGTTCTCCGTTAATAAAGACAGTAATTCATACTATGAATTATTCTGAGCTCTATTGAGCTTCATCTCTGTTACATAAAATGTACATGTTGTTCTGTTGAATTTTCATTTATGTAGAATTTAAAGTAAACAAATAGATCTGGTCACCGAGCAGAAAAAGACACAAGGAATGAAGTGTGTGACAGAACTAAGAATGCATGTTTAGTGTCAAGAGCAAACAACATAATCTGCTGATCATATCTGAAGCTAAAGGTAAAATAGTGTTACTTAGACCGCTTAGTGAGATGTCAGTGCAAGGCCAAAGAACAAGTTAACATTAGGCAATGCCCTTTCTGATGGATACTGTGTCTCACAGTGTCATGTATAAAAATATCCCTAGATATCGGATTGCATCCAGAAATGTCAGTTCGGCTCAAAGGTGCTCCAGAGTACCTCTAGAAGTAGAACCACATAGGTATAACTAACCGATTGGATGCTTCAGGTCTATGTAGACTCTAGAGTAGTGATACTCAAAGTCCGGCCCGGGGGCCGCATGCGGCCCTCCTGACCTTTACATGCGGCTCCCTGGGCAGCAGCAGCACTGGACTGTTGTTTACTCGACTCAGTATTAACATAAAAACAATGTTAAATATACAGCAAGCACTTATTTAAAGGTTAATTGCATTTAGTGAAAGGAAGAAGTAACAAGGCCCTTAACTTTAGGAACACCTTCCTTTTAAAGACAACCACTAGATATACATGCTTTGCTTCCCCTATACCCACTTTACATCCCCTGTTGACATCAGTGCGGCCCTCGGTCATACCATAGACTAAATTTGCGGCCCCCTGGAAACTGTTTGTGAGTACCCATGCTCTAGAGCATGCCATTGGTTCCGTCTTAGCTTCATGCACCACAGAGGCAAATGGGAAGAGAACTAGAAAATGGACGAACATTACCAATGATTCCAAACCATCAGAATTCAGGGAGCCCGGGCAATGAGTAATCTGTGAGAAGACAATTGTAGCCATCAGCAAAAACATACTACTTCATGCAATACATCTATATGAAGACTCTATTGCAGTACAACCAATAACAAAGGAAGTATCTGGTGAATTAAGAAACCATACATTACACCTCTGAAAGACACCATGACCAAAACCTACTTCTGTTCCAGCCTTAATATCCAACCTGTAGTGCCTCATAAGAAGTATCCAGGATAAGTGCAGTGACCACACAACCTGTTCCAAGGTCCTGAATCCTAAGGCCCACTATTGTTAGAACTATCTTAGTGAATGAATATGATAGTATATCTCTTTGTTAACCTTTTCTGTGCGACCGCGATTCCCCCTCCGGTGCTGGGCCCTAATAGAAACGGGCGTGGTCATGACGGAACGGTTCCGTCATGAGCACAGCTCAACCATAGCTCATGACGGAACCGTTCCGTCATGAGCATGGAAAGGGTTAAAAGGATGTTGAACCTTTACCCACAACATGTTACCTCCTTCATCATCAGGTTCCATCCGTTTTCGACTGGACATCCACTGAGGCCTTGTAAAGTGAAACTGGCAGTCACAAATGTCAAGTCGGTCTGTAAGGTGCATTGTATGTATGTCTGTCACCTCAACGAAGAGTCTCATGGCCTACCCTTAAAGCCTCAAATTGTGGAGAAAAGCATATTCAAGATTATGTAGTGGTTATCTAGCCTTAACTAAAATTGTGTGTGAACTGCAAAAGACTTTACTATATAAGATTGTCAAAAATTACCATGGGTGGGTCTGTGCATAAAAAGTGTCCCACCCCATACTATTGTGAAGGTAATACCTAGTCTTTAGTGTCAGGAACGTTTACTTGGAATTAAGCATGAGCATGGGACTCCAAAAGAACCTTGAACAGGGTACCATAATCGGTTGAATAATCAAATGTCTACTTTTAGTCACACAATACTTAATTGTTATAATTTAGTACTTTTTATCCAGGGACATGACATTTTCTATAACCCTAGATAAGACACGAAAATGGGGACAAATCTCTCAGAGAAAACAATTCAGAGAACCCTTTGCACCTGCACCAATACACCAACTACATGCAAATCCTAGGGTGTTGAGGGAGTGTTACTGTATATGGAAGTCTCCTAGCCTGAAGGCATATCATCAGAAGTTTGAAGTGTAGTGCTAAACCCATCAAGTGGGATAAAATGCCACTTGAGGGATGCTGCTTTGATGTAAGGTCTTTCTGATGTGTACTCGCCCACAGCTAGACCTATAGGACTAGGAAGACACAGAATGGCAAGAAGTACAGTAGATTCAACAAGTTCTTTGATATGAGTTGAGTGGTAAGGCACATATTCTCCAGGGCATCTTGGGCACTGTTCTAACCCACTGAATAGTGCAAAAGAGTTTTGGTTGGGCTTAAATAAAGGGAGTTCTTTTTAGGACAGTTTTAGGTTTTTTAATTGGGCAACTCACATACCTGGGCTGCAGAAATTGAGTTCCAAATGTTTAACAGTCTATTGCCACCAGTAGAAATGAGGCAGAAGGGACATTAGTTAAACTATCGAGTGGCTGTGGACCTTGGAGTTCTGCTAGAACAAGGAAAACATATTTTGTCTCTTGAGTATTCCAAACTAGATCCAATGAAGTGTCAATACAACTACCCTCTCCCCATGGGTAGTGCACTATTTTGTTCTAGCTGATGATAGGTGCCTGGATTTTCATAGATCCAACACTAGTTGCACAACTGCTATTTATGACATGTTGTGTTTTCCTATATATTTCTTACTGCACCCCAAATGGAGTGGTTGCATAGCCAGTCTACGAGTTAACTAATGTGCGACCTCGAAGAATCCTAATGTGCAGGAAATGAGACGAGACCGGAAAAAAACGTACTTTGACTTGATTTTTCTTGTTCAGATTGGCATCCAGCCTGCCCATCTGCATTTTACATTACTCCGGGGTTACCTTGGGAGTGGTGGAATATTGAAAGCACTCCCCAGAGATGTATTACATTGATTATACCAGCGCTGCAGTGTTTGTTTTGCGGTTTAATAGCAAACGATCTTGCTTCACATGGACCTCCACATGAGGGAGATTCATATTTGGAAAATCTGAAACAGCTACATGATACTTTGCACTCTTTCGTGTGGGGAACTGTATACCCCACCACCGCTTATCAAGAACTCTTCAGTAAATTCAAGGTGCTGGGATAGTATCCAAAAGAAATCAGTTGTGATTGCTTAGAAACAAAGCAAGACGGCAGATCCTTTCAGGCACTTTTGGGTCCTGGGGGCTATGTGTTAACTAAACAGGTGGGAAATAGGCTGCTGAGGGGAGATTAATATGCTGCAAAACTCATTAGTGATTTTTGTGGGACGCCTGGGGTACTGAAGACACGGGTGTTCCAGAACAGCTTGCTCTCCCCATACAGGTGCTTGTGTCTCTTCCAATCCCATCAACTGTTGACTTGGCCTGTATTTTGCAGAGACTTTTGAAAGAGGCCATCTGACAGGTTGGATGTTCTGGGAATGAGTGCAGGGGAACATCATAGCAGCTGCTTGTGAGGGCTGTTGTAAGATGGGCATCATCTCAGAGTCAGGCAGCTATGAGGTAATAAAATACATTGGCAGCTATTGTAGAGCCAGCGATCTTAGAAACAACCAAACAAAGTACAAAGTCATCTGACCAGCAGAGTGGCAAATCATGAATCGATGTGTTCAGGAATTGAGAGGGTGTGGAGCTTGCTATGTTGGACATTTGAATTGACTGCCCTACTCTGGAAGGTGCAAAAACAACAGTTGATGGACAGAATGCAGAACAATGTCATACATTCACCCCAGTACAGAGATCTGGGCCTAAATCCATCGTTTTTTGCTCACCATGCCATTCCAGTTTGAACCCAGCCATATGCAAATCAGTCTTGACCCTGTGCCCCATGGCAACAGTCCAGCCTGAACTGCCAAGCCAGGTCCTCCCTGGACTGGAAACGAGCTTCCTAGGACCGGTTTCGGGCTTTCAGCAAGGATAGCTTGATTCCAGTGGCATGGAGAGCACGGGACTCACATCTGAGCATACCCATCCCACTCGGGGTGACAAATGTAAATGTACAGGAATTTATATAGCGCAAATCACCAAGCGGTTTCTAAGCGCTTGCTTAGGGAACCCGTCCTGGTATTCCCCTGTGAGATAACCCCGGCAGGGTATCCGCAAGGTGAAAGCCAGGCATCCCGCCGCGAGGGGCCGTTGTGGAGATTAAGCAAGCTATTGCCCAGAGTCGCAGAGTGTGAACCCGTGAATCGAATAGGCACCGGAGCGAGAATTGTCGAGTCCATGGACATTTTAGGACTCAAGACCCCGCCGAGCCGGGAATTGAACCCTGGTCCCGGGCTGACCTCTGCTTCCAGGTCTGCCTCCTCTAACCAGTGAGCCACACTTCTCCATAAAAAAAATGCAAAAACAACAGTTGATGGACAGAAAACAAAACAATGTCATACATTCACCCCAGTACAGAGATCTGGGCCTAAATCCATTGTTTTTTGCTTACCATGCCATTCCAGTTTGAACCCAGCCATATGCAAATTAGTCTTAAACATGTACCCCATGGGAACAGGTCTGCCCGAACTGCCAAGTCAGGTCCTCCCTGGACTGGAAACAAGCATCCTAGGACCAGTTTCGGGCTTTCAACCCTCATCAGCCAGGATAGCTTGATTCCAGTGGCATGGAGAGCAGGGGACTCATGTCTGAGCATACCCGTCCCACTCTGGGTGACAAATGCAAAAACATGGCGGAGATCTTATGGTGCATTCTAGGCAATGTAAAGAATTATTTGGTGCTGCTCCTCACTTGTGGTGCTTCAAAAGCCACTTGAGAATTGAGCACAGATTTTCCCTGTTTTTTGTGGCTGTGTTTCTTTCACTTTTACATGTCTCTGGGTTTTAAGAAACACTTTAAGCAGATCCATCTCGGACTTGTTAACACTTAGATCAGGACACGAAGTACAAAACTTCTCTGTAGATGACTCACCAAGACCATTGCCAGTGTTCAAGCTTGAGATGCTGCAACAAATAGTAAAATGACTGGGACGGATGTGAAATTTCCCAAGTTATACACATTATTGAAACAGGAGACGAGTGAATGAACTTAAAGTCAACACTAGACAGAAGCATATTTAACCAGCTTCAGCTGCAGAAGTTACTTAATTGAAGAAACGCAAAGCTTGTAACTGAGAGTAGTCTAACGTCAATCTGTACCAAGCATTGGAAAAGCCAAATGATTGCCTCCCTTTTGTGGATTCTCTGGTCCCTTGAGAAGAGTAAGGGTCAAATCTGAGGAGGGTACTGGAAAATACATATACTTCAGTATGGTGAAACGCTGAAGAGTCTCCAGATGAACATTGTAGATTGTCTCCAGGTTGGCTATGAAGGTGCATGGTTCAGAAGAGAACATGGTGAGCCTTTGATTACGGTTCAGCTTATAGATGTTTTGGGTAGAAAATGACTCCTGAGCAGAATGAGAAATAAAGGGAAGGGTCATTATAAGTCCCTGCTGTTACTGATATCCCATGATGTAAGTAAGATAATGTAGAGGAGAAGAAAATCATGGAGCCGGTGTTCAAGCCATTTTTAGGCTGTGGAGGAAAGGAGGGGATATTGTCTCCTGCAAAGCTAAGAGTGATAACTGAAGGGACATAATACTTACTACGGGAAGAGGAACAGACTAGTTCACTCTTCCAGGCATATTGAGGAGAGGCAGTCCTGACTCTTGAAACAAGAAATGGTTTCCTGAGGTTCAGGTTCCAGTCCAGGCATGGCACTGCCAGCTGTTATAAATACATGAGCATATGGATATTAGCGTCAGGAAAGGTACCAGGCATTGATGGTTTGGGTAAAAGGTGTCTATGGTCGGAGAGACATCTACACCGTAGTTGGGACAGCTATGGTGCATTTCTGAGTGATGACCATGTCACGCGAGAACTGAGTTCTGAAATTGAAATTTATTTGGGTGACTGATGTATTACCTGCTGATTGTGATGTTTGGGTATATTCCACTTGTGCTTTTGTACTTAAAATAATGAATAGCGAAATAAAATAGAGAGGGTGGCAAAATCTAGTAAGGATGATATATTATGCAATACACTGCAGGTGTTTTCTAGGTGAAGCAGAGAGCTGGGTGGCTCCAGTGACACCTAGTTGGTGTCACTTTTGAAAGCCCCTCCTTGCTCGCCTCAACGTTGGGGAAGAGGTGCCCTTTGAAGTAAGAGTCTGGGGAGGCATGTGGTCAGATGAACCATTTCCTGGGCTGATGAGGCTGCTTTGCAGAGAAGTCTGTGCTTAGCCATATGAAACCGTGTTTGGGTACTGTATGATTGTGCCCAACCATTTGGGTCTGCAGCTGTGCACTGGAAACTATATGTTGCCATTTGAAGCTGTATTTAAGCATTTGAGGCTCGAATCGGGTAGGGGATACCCATACTGGATATACACTGCACTCCTGCCATATCATGGCTGCACGCCTGGCTTGCTATTACTGTACCCATGATGGTGGCATCTGAAGTAGGGTTTTTACGGTTTCTTTTCCTCTTTCTTGAGTAGCTCCATACTGAAATAAGGACGCATAAGGAGAAAAGTAGGGCTTCCCAAAATAGGTTATATAATATGTTGGAAGAAGGTATTTTGTTATTTACCAAAAATCAGTATTGAGGCAGACATCCCTTTGTTTGTAAGTCGCCATCCCAATGGGTATACGCTGATGAGTAGAGATGGCAACTTATTAGCCATTTGGTTCAGTATTTTAAATCGGTTTATCAAGATGGAAGATTTTCTGCATTTCTGCTCGACTTAACACCATGAAGAATCCAAAGGTTTACAAACTGTGTGAGATTAAATCTTATAGGAGACTTTTCCAAGAAAAAGAATTCAATGAGAAAAGCGCTGAATATCATTTATTTTTTGGTATAAATATATTCAAGAGACTAGCGCCTCCTTTGTGGGAAGCAAGGAGAAGAGAGTACACATAATTTCCGTGCTGGACATACAAAACCCTCTCTTATTTACGGAGTACGTGTTTAGGTACGTGTTTAGGTGTAGCTTGACAATGCTGCTGCCTCTCGATACCCTTCTGCTTTCCAGGAAGTGCTTCCTTTGGAATGCAGGCGGGACTATTATAGAAAAGTACACTCAACCACTACACAATTTGCCACATTCAGTTCATGCATCTCCCTTGTTCAATGTATATAATTTTTTTTTTTTGTGACTTTTTTTTCTTTGGTAATGGCAGTGGCGGCTTTGATGTGCTAATTCATGAATTTGAATAATTCATGTAATGGCTTTAATTTAATTAATTTAACTAACTAATTAAAATAAATTAAATTAATGCAATGGCTTTTGAGCATGCAGCAACATTTGTAAGTGCTTGGCCAGTGCTTGTTTCCTCCTTGTCATGTTGCTAACCCATGCCCCTGGTGTTGCCTAACTCTGTAGCTGCATATTGGAGGTCATGTGGACATCGAGGGGGTCAATGATTGGGCTCTCCTTCCTCTCTCACCTTGCTTCTTGTACCCAATAGCATTCTCTCGATTCCCTGTCACTGAGTATGTGGCCAGTTCAGCAGCCCAAAACCGCATACTGTGTTGAGATAGTTTGAAGATTTGCTAATATGGGTTCTGTATTTTATCTTTGGGTTTTGTTGCTTTCCCTTTTAATGAAGTAAAGGCTTGGCTGTGTAAACCAATACATTAAAATGCTCGAGTGTCTTGTTAACGCTGAAATGTGAAACATATATATCTTTTTTTTTTTACTTGTCAGGTGTTAGCGGATAAACATGGCAATGCTTTGTGGCTTAATGAACGAGAGTGTTCTATTCAAAGAAGAAATCAGAAAGTAGTGGAAGAGGCACCAAGGTGAGTATTTTTTCACACATTTTGGCAGGTGTACTTGCCCAGGGCAATGTTCTGCTTCACGCTTTGTGTATGAATTCCTACACTACATTTCAAACGAAAATGCTTATATTTAGTTGGTTTTAAGTAGCATTAACTTAAAATATCGCCAACTCTGGCATGTCACCAACTCTGGCATGTCTAAGAAATTAGTTCTGTGTAGGTTTTCAGCTGGTCTTGGACAAGTTGGCAACAAAAACAAAGAGTTTAAACATTTGTCCAGGATTAAGACTGATGGCTCTTATGAGTGTTGTCCTTCGAGCAACATTAGAGCTTTGTCCTTTGCTGTTCTGTGCTACAAAATACAGTCTTTCGACACATCTGGCAGTGTTTCGAAGCAAAGACCTGATTAATTACTTCAAGTAGGGCATTATTTTACCACTGTTCCAATTCTGCAACCGTTGCCTTTCTACTAGAGGACATGGGTACCACACACACACACAGCACCGTTTGTAAATAATACAAAGTATGAAAGCTTTTGGGTAACTTATCATATTCATGGTACTTCGCTTACTGCATTCGACATTATTTCCCATGTACATTGTTCATTAACCTAGAATTAATTTGCTCTTCTTTTCTATTCTGCTTTTACACTCTTCCAAAGTGGCTTGGAATCATGCTGTGGCCAGGATCAGGAACTCTTTCTTAAAAATATGCCCTATCTTGCAGTTTTATTTTTTCCATTCCAACCCCACTTGTTCCTATATGTCCCCAGTCTAACTTCCTCAGATCTTGTTTTGCTACTTCTGGGTATTAGTCCTAGATTTTGTATGCATTTACTTGATTTTACTTTCGTTGGGATTTACCTCTGCAGAGCCCCCCCCCCCCCCCCCCTCTTGCTTCACAAATGTTGTTTTCATGTAGACTTTTATACAATGCTTAATTTGAGCCAGTGGTTTCTGGTTCTTGACACCGGCACTTGTGACAGTCTGCCACTTGGTGGCGCTGTTTGTCTAATTTTGAGATGAGCACTACTATAAAGAGTTTAATAATTCAATATACATTAAAGCTGAATAATTCCTGCCACCCTCTCCATACTTATAATTTTGGTGGCCTGGAATAGTCTGAATTGTCATATTTGTTGGAGTGTGATAGTAGTTTTGTTCGTACCGTCATTGGCTGGGCTGGCAGGGGCAATAGGTGGTGCAAGCTGCAATTGCCTCCTGAGAAGGGCCCTGGCACTTATTTTTATTTTACAAATTAAGCACTGCATGTATACCTCTACTACCAGTTTCGTGCGTGACATGTTCTTCAGGATTGTTGCTCTCCGTTTTGAACAGTGACTCAACCACAGTATATTCTAAATTTTCTTAGAGAAGGTGCAGAACTAATACCAAGGATTTCTGCGTAGGGTTTTTAGTATACAGTAAAAATTGGCGCACATAACAGGTAGCGGTGAGAGTTGGAGTAAAAACATAGTAAAGACGGTGCTACTAGGTCAAGGGGGAACCCAAACCCCCTGAAATAGAGTGGGCAAAAGCCAACCCTGTGCAATGTCCTATTTTTGGAAACATGAGACTTAATGTTTTACATTCTGAAAAACTATGGCACTGTTACCTGTGTTTTGAATTTGTTCTTTCCCGCCATTTCCTCTTTGTACTTTTTCATTTTCCAGGTGTTTACTCCATGGTCTTCTCTTTTCCTTTTAAACCATTGTTTTCCATTACAGAGTCTACTTTTTTATTTCCCACTTTTTTATTTCCCACATCACCACAGGTCCTGTCCTTTGCTAATGTGTGAAGTCACATATTTTGTCCTTTCCACTTTACTTATAGGGTTTCCACTCACCAGGAGGTGTACTTTCTCGCCTCATGTAATTGTTTTTGGACAATTTACCCGTACTTGTACAAAGTACTGTACTATGTTTTTTGATTTATTATCCCCAGCCCTGAAGAGCCACGGGTGACTACCCGCTTGACGAAACACGTGTCGGCTGGTCTCTTCTTGGTGTCTCCTCTTGAAGGAGGACCAATAATTACATAAAACAAAAAAAACTATTACTGGTTGTCGACCCTGTCTTCTGGTTTTGCTTCCAGAACGAAACTGCTGATACATATAGTCTTTTTGAATTGATTTAACTTAACCTGTGCACAGAACTAACAGCACAGCCTACTGTTGACTTCATTGCATAGGCCTGAAAGCAGAAATGGCTAAGCGAATCTTAATACCTGCACCTTAATGCAGTTAACAATGCCCTTCAGTACATTTACAAAATCTTCCACAAATCCTCTTCAGAGGATCTTATATATATGCTTATATCTGGGCACATAGGCAAGCAAATACCTCCAGTCATTTAAAAAAGTGATACCTGGTTTCTAGAACCCCTTTTAATGCCAGGCAAGGCACTCACATATTTTATTTTGTTGGCTATTTCCAAGGTCACTGCTGTTTGACTGTCAGTATTGTTTAATTTAAGTATGGCATGGACGGATGGATGTGTGTTGTGTGGATGTGTGTGTCTTATTTGTTTGAGAAGGTCAAGAGGACCTGCATGTATATTTTAAATCTCAGTAGATTTGACAGTTAACACAAACCCAATAAAGCTACTCCCTTGCCCCTACAACCTTTCATTTGCATACCCTACCATTCCTCTTCCCTTCTGCCCACTCCCTCTTTGGGCCAGATCAGAAGCAATCTACTTAGTGCCACTGTGACTATGCCACTTAAGGAGCTGGCTTGATAACCGTTCACTTTCCGGAGGAATCGTCTCTGCAGATGCTTAATTCTAGCTTCCTTGTCCTGGGGATCCACATCAATCTAGCTTGGCTCTACAAAGATAATGCCCAGTACTAGAAATTCTGGATAGTAAAGCTCTCTAAATTCCCTGGGCACAAACTCCAGCAGTGTGACTGCACTCATCCTAGAGTTGGATATCAAGGGCATCACTGAGACCTTTCGGATCAAGGGGCACACTGACTGTGTGTCAACTTCTATATGATCCACCATCACTGGGCGTCCTGACACCTACGTTACCATTGCATTCATGTCTGGAATATGACATGAACGTGAGGTTCCCTCGTTTGTGTGTGGCAGCTTCCTCATGCAAATTAGGGAACGTTTTGGACTTCACTAGGTCGTTGCACCTTTGCTACTATTGATATTAGTGTGCCTGCTGATACTAACCCCCCCCCCCCTTTACATTTTGGGGACCCTTCTGATAGTAGCTTCCAAATCTAGACCTGCATCCCACAGGACATTGATATTCGGAATCGTTTTGCGACTTGAAAAAATAAATGACTTTGCCTGGGCAAAAGCACTTGCGAGCTCTAGTTGTTAGCACTTAATTGAACTCTGGCTATCTTCAGCGGCCATCAGGAGCTAGCTGTTGGTGACAATGTTTGGTTTCTGATGAGTGGATGCTTTAGCTGTCCAATCAGAATTAATGTATGTCCACGGTTTCCAAGGCAGTCAGGAATCTGCAAGATTTTAGTGCTGTTGTGTGGAAAGTGCACAAGGAACAGGCTGATGGAAATGCACAGGATTTAGGCCTCTGTGACTTTAAGATGAAAGCTGCGGTATTTCACTAGTTTGCTGGGGCCATCTGTTTGCTGTTCACTGCCAGGAGCGAGAGTAACGTGTGATATCTGCATCTTCATGTGGAAGGAAAGAGAACTCTCTGAAGCTGAGCAAGGTGTGGAGAGTATGAATGTGCCCATTTGATCTTGATCCCTTCTGCCATCCTTTAGTATGTGAGTAGTATTTTCTGTCATCACTTAAACGGCAAATTCAGTGCAACTACATTGCTAACATTTGTGCAGTCCTTTGCCTGGTGCCATTACCTTGATTCCCATTAGGAGCAACTGGAAGATTATTTTCCCATTTCCAACTATAACCGGAGCTGGATCTCTACTGGAAGGGCCTTAAGAATCCAATTTGTTATTCAGTACATGGCAATATCAAACATTTAATTTAAAGAGTCTGAAACTGCAATTTACCTTCACTGTGGCACATTTCGGGCAGAGGATGTGGCCTCACGGCTAGAGCGGCCGACCTCGGAGCTGGGGAATTGGGTTTGAGTCTCCGTAAGGGCGCTCAACATCCTGTAATTCTGGGCAAGTCACTTAATCTCCCCGTGCCGAACTAAAAAAATGAATGTGTCCATCTGTAACACAACTGGTGCTCACGTAAAGCACTCTGATACCTCCGAGTCTAGTTCACTTTATATAAAACAAACAAAAATCAAAATACTTGTACTAACATGCCCCTGACCCTCTGATCATCCACTGTTACTCCGCCGCCGAGCTCCTGGCCCTCGACCTCAGACAACACAACAACAATTGCTGCATCACTTCTCCCTGATCCACGGAAGAACCCTTCCCCTGCTGCCACTTGACATGCAACACCGGAACGCAGTCCACCCAGGAACTCCCGCCACACCCACCCAGAAGACCACTAACACCCCAGAACTGCTCCAGTGCATTCTGCTTAACACCCTGTCTCTTTGCAAACACGCCTCAGAACTCTAGGACACCATCACCACCCTCACCCCATACATGATCTTCATGTCAGGGGTAGCTCAATCCCTCCGCATCCATGACATCACCACTGCAACACCTGACAGCTACAAGATGATCCATTGCGATTGCACCAACAAACTCGGAGGAGGCGTTGCCATAATCGACAATTAAACGATCTGATGCAATACCACTAAAGACATAAACACAAAAAGAGGGAGGAGGGCCTAAGGGGATGTTTAGAGACCTCTCACTGCTACAGCCTCTAAATGAGCAATATAACAACAGAAAGTAGCAGTGGGTCAAAAACTAGTTAACTCAAGTACATATCTGGAACAAATGGTACCTAACAATTGAACTCGACTATGTGCAAGGAATACTAACTATGGGTAGATCTCATTCCTGTGTGGAAAAATATCTTTCCTGTGTGGAAAAATACCCATCAGTTGTCGATCCTAGACGACCTGTTCATCATTTGGGTTCCTTCACACCGGGAAGGTAAGTTTTAACCACTGTAGATGGTAAAAACTGGACAGTGGAACCCATTAGAAGTTTTCATGTATCAGGGTGTGGATAGACAGCTGTAGAGCAGTGCATGTGACAAGTGAGAAAAGTGAACTGTGCTATAATCAGATAAAATTGGGTAGTAGAAAGGATAAACAACTTTATTAAACACCTTGGTACTCCCAAAATACTAAAAGTGCGTGCGATAATAGTGGTTTCACCAAATAACCACTAATCCCTATATACGTACTTGAGTTAACTAGTTTTTGACCCATATATACCACTAAAGACTGCACCACACTATTCATGGAACATCTTAAGTTCCAACTCCGTACTGACTCCAAGACGACCATTACGTGCACCCTCACCAACAGACCCCCAGGACCTACATTCTGTGACACCATCTCCAAATTCATCGCCTCGCTAGCCACCGATTTCAAGCACTACATCCTAATCGGCGACCTCAACTTCCACCTCGACAACCCCAACAAAACTAACTTCACCAATCTCCTGGAAAACATTAGCAATATCGGCCTTACCCAACTGGTCACAGACCACACACACAGTGCAGGACACATGCTGGATCCAATCTTCACATTTAATGCTAGAATCAATTACAGCTATGTGACTGAACTCACAGGACTGACCACGTAATTGTCCATTTCACCATCACTGGCTCTCAGGGCACCACCAAGCCACCCTGCTCCTCTCATCGCAGTTGTAACAAAGTAACAGAGACCCGCTGGACGCAGGCCCTTAAACACCAACCAGCCCAACGCTGCATCAGACCTGGAGCTGGCTGCGAAGAACTTCTCCGACTGGATTACCAAATGCGCCAACAGTCGCCCCCATGAAACCAGCCAAAACCTGCAGAGCCAGCTGGTACACACCAAAACCCAGAATTATCAAGCGCAACTGCCAGCGACTAGAGCAACAATGATACATCACGAGCGACGACCCCGGAACAGCCTGCAAATCAACTCTCAACAGGTACCACCAACGCATCAAAGACACCAAAAGAGATGCCCTCACAGATCGTATCGAAACAAGCGCCAACAGCACCAAGGAACTCTTCAACATATTTGGGAGTTCTCCTGCCCTTCAGCCACTGAGAACACAGTCCACGCTTTCCAAGAACTCTGCACCACCCTGTCCGAATAGTTCCACATCAAAATAGCCACCATCTACAACAACTTCGACCCCCCCAACCTACCAAAGTCGATTTCAACAAACTCAGCCTTTCTAGGCAAACCACCCACTATATCACTTTATAGAATCTTATCACCACCAGACCACTACAGCCCTCATTTCCTTCAACCACACCATTTCTTCAACGTCAGACCCAAACAGATTAGCGCAGAACTCGCCAACATCCTCAGTGCCTAAATCACCATAGCAGCCTTCCCTGACCGATGGAAACACGGGAGGTCTAACCACTCCTGAAGAAACCCTTCGCAGACCCCAGTGAACTCAATAATTACTGCCCCATCTCGCTGTTCCTGTACGCCGCCGAAGTGCTCTAGAAGGCCATCGACCACCAGCTGTTGTGGCTGCTGTGCCTGCGCCATCTTCAATGCGGGTCACTGCAGGAAGGTATAAAAAATCCCAGAGCCTGTAGAAGAACGCTTCGTGTTCTAGTATATTGTGCTTATGGGTCTCTTACCTGAATCCTTCCGGTTCGTCTCATGGCGGTATCCCAGTGTTCCTTGTCTGGTTCCTTCGCAGCTCCGGCCCTCCTCTCCTGCAGCTTCTCATGGCCAATTTTCTGGCGCAAGACACTCCCTTCCTGGAAACAAAAAAAAAAGACAAAAAAAAACAATGAATCTGAAATTGCGGTAACAGGGAATTTTTAGAGCTGACATTTGAATTCAAATGTTTTGTATAGAAAATATACTTATCTGAGTATAGGACTCTCATCCTTAGAGATCCTATTTTTTGTTTAGTTAAGCATGTTACCCGCAAAATAAGAACAACACTATTAAGGCTTCTTGAACTCAAGGAGCATCATGCATAAGTCCATATACCATGATTTCTTTCATGGTTTTTCTAGCAAGTAGCTAGGTCCATTTTATTTTAGTCTTCCTGTTACTGTGGGCTATTCCTTTTCTCGGTACAAAAGAGGGTGGTGATGGACAGAGCATCTGAACCAATCAAACACTCACACCCAGTCAAAAGATCTGGGTTTGATCCATCACCGTTCTTTAGCCCACTCTGCCACCCCAGTTCAGACATGGCTATATGCAAATCAGTCTGACCCTGTGCCTCATGGGAACAGTCCAGCCCGAACTGCCAAGCCATGCCTTCCCTGGACCGGAAACAAGCTTCCGAGGACCGGTTTCTGGCATTCCAGCCGTCTTCAGCCCGGCTTGCTTGAATCAAGTGGCAAAGAAAGCAAGGGACTTACGTCTGAGCATACCCTGCCACACTTATGGCGGCCATGGCGGTACAAAAGAGGGAAACATCACTTACAACTAAACTTTTACAACGCACTACCATTACAACGCGGTCATTACAACGCAAACCATTACAACGCATTGCGCTGGGGGGCGCTCTAGGATAGGGAATAGGTTAATTTACTATCCAATAACCTTCCCTAGTGTCCACGGGGACTGGAGTTGGAATAGTAAATTAAACTATTCACTATCCAACACCCAAAAGCGCTATGCGTTGTAATGGTATGCGATGTAAAAACCGCGTTGTAAAGGCATGCGATGTAAAAGTATGCGTTGTAACGTCATACATCCTACAAAAGAGGGTGGTGATGGACGGAGCATCTGAACCAATCAAACACTCACACCCAGTCAAAAGATCTGGGTTTATTCATTTTCTCCACATAGGTGGATACTGTTCTAAATATTTCCTTCATTACTTTTATGTACTACATCCTGTATCACTTAAAAGGCATTTATGTTTTCTGTTTCTTGTTCATAGATGAAACCACAGATCCCACTTACACAGTAAATGGTTTATAATGGAAGAGGAGAATTATACAGGTAGTTGAGGTTTATGCACTTCATAAACATCAATACTACAATTACAAGTAATTCTTCATCCCTTTTATAAACTCATACAGTTTGTTTATTCTAGCTCATATAGGAAATACTCCTGAGTGCCTTGCCTTACCTTTGAGTGGGGGACGTCGTAGGATATTTTTCTTTCTCCACCTTGTTTCCCCCTCTTCCCCTAACTTTCAATTGTGGAGTTGGGACCTCTCATCTTACATATCATTCCTACTGAAACACAGATAAGAGCCTGACATCATCTCACCAAACTCATAGAAGGACACAACCTGCTTGATTCCATCCAATCCGGCTTCTGTGCAAACCACAGCATCGAGAAAGTCATAATCACCGCCACTGATGACATTAAATCCCTCATTGACTGCAGTGAAACAGCAGCCCTTATCCTCCTCGACCTCTCAGCAGCATTCAACACCGTATACCATCACACCCTCATCAACAGACACAACCACATCAGCATCCATGGAAACGTCCTCAAATGGATCGCATCCTTCCTCATCGGGTGAACTCAGAGAATCTGATTGCCACCCTTCACCTCAGAACCCAAGATCCTCTGCGTCCCTCCTCCCGGCAAGGATTGTTCCTCAGAGACACCATGTTCAACAACTACATGACACCCCTTGCATACATTTTCAGAACCCACGGACTCAACAACATATCCTACACAGTTGACACACAACTAATTCTCTCGGTCACCGAAGACCCCTCCACCACCAGAGCAAACTTCTGCAACTGCATGACCAATGTCACCAACTGGATGAGGACCTACTGCCTGAAGCTGAACACAGACAATACGGAAGATCTGATCTATGAGAAGAACACCTCCCCTTGGAATAACAGCTGGTGGCCTTCCAAGTCAGACCCACCCTCACACCCACAGATCACGCCTGCAACCTTGGTATAATCCTCAACAGCAAACTTATCATGAAGCGCAAAATCAGTGCAGTCGCATCCTCCTGCTTCCACACCCTCAACATGTTCTGAAAAATCTTCAAATTGATCCTTGCTAACACCAGGAAAACAGTCACCCAGACCCTCGTTACCAGCCGGCTCGACTACGGTAACACCTCTACTCAGGCATCACCTCCCAACTCCTCAAGAGAATCCAGATCGCAGCAGCCAGACTCATCCTCAACCTTCACAAACGCACCCACATCACCCTTCACCTCAAGAACCTCCATTGGCTTCCCATCCAGAAGAGATGCCAGTTCAAGCTCCTGACACACACCTACAGAGCCCTACACGACCAGGGACCAGCAAAAATCAACCACTGTGTGAACTTCCACTAACCCGCCAGACACCTGCGCTCCACCTCTCTGGTCCTTGCTCACACACCCTGCATCAGCCACAGCGGAGCCCATGCCTATTCCTACCTCACTGTGAAGGCCTCGAACGACCTGCCTCTACACCTATGAATATCACCATCCCTGGCAGAATTCAGAAAAGACCTCAAGACCTGGCCCTTCGACTGAGACCACCAACACCTCAGCGCCAGGATATCCTCAGGGGTGGGAAACAGCACTTTATAAAGCTGATTTATTGAACATGCCCACCTCCCCGCAACTAACTTGTCCTCCTCTCTACACCCAATGTACCCTTGTCCCTACACCCTAACCAACATTAGTTTAGAACACATTAACAAACATGCAGTCAAGACTGTGCATACCTGGAGTGGAACTACATTATTAACATTGACTCTTTCCAGCCCACAATGTGTGCTGTATTATTATCTATTGTTAGTGCATCTCCCTTTTCCATTCAGATTTTTCATATTCAGACACCTGATTCTTTTCTTGACCGAGGAATTAAACACACAGTGTGAACTGAACTGCTGGTTCCAGAATGCCTTCATTTTTTGCATTCAACGCCCATTCTTACCTAACAGAGGAACATATTGTGCCATTTGTAAACCAGCCTATCAACTCATTATCACTTATAAGTTTTGTAAATTTGGGATTTGACCCTGCTGGAGAAGGGAAGACTGTCACTGCCACTGTCATAGGGATCGCCTGTAATCAAATAGAATCCCCCGGGGTAGTGCTGTCTTAAATGCAGCTACCAATCCCTTCCAGAAATATGATGCTGTCAGACGTTTTTTTAAATTTCTTTCTTGGTGTACTTTACCAGAGCAGGAGGTAAGCTCCTGCAGTAGTGTGTATTTGGTGTAATGTTTAGCCTCAAGATATCGAATGGGGTCCCATTACCACCATTAAGGGTACCGTTCTTTTAACTGCTTTGCTTGGGCCTTTGGTAACTTATGATTCAGAGATCTCTTGTTAAAACTAAGACACTGATCTGATTCTCTGATGGAGCGAGCGCTGTGGATTCATGAGGAAAACTAAGACTTTGTCAATAGGTATTGCTAATTTATACTTCAACGCAATTTGTGCTCTACGCATATCTGGCTTCTGACAAACAAGCAATGCGAGTGATTTCGTAGATCAGGCAAACGGGAGCATTAACGAAGGCAGCCAGCCATTTGGTATGCCTTTGGTTTCAGTGAGATAAATTGCAATAATCCATGACACTTGTCCTAGCCACTTTCTTTCAACCTAATTTCTTCAAACCCCTCAGTTGACAAAATGAAACATTTCTTGTGTCCAGTGTTATCAGTTTTGTGTTCTGTAAAATACACATGAAATTATTTATTATTGGAATATTATTTTTGTACTGCATTTTGAACAATCTTCCCCTGATTAAACGTCATTTTGCTGTGCGCACCATCTCATCTCCATTTTTAGGCGGTCTGAACAATTTGTGTTTGTTCTAGTGAACCCGTTCCCATCCTTAGAAATGTTAGGGGCCCAAAGAGCCACCTCAGCTTTGATCTTGTCTTGGCTTTAGGAGGACAAAGTTCGATTTTTCTATCCTGAATCATGAAATGGATCAAACCAAGTGAAATTGTTTGAATAAACTTGTGAGGGTAGCATTAAGGCAGCCTTCAACTGCAGTGAACATGTTGGGCTTGTGGCTTTTGTTCTCTTGAGCCTTTGGGATTTCTTCTTTTTTGAACTGACAGCCTGCAGATTTACACTTTGTGGTAAGACCTGCGTTAATAATATATTTATTTGCTCCTTTTGAATCTTTCTTCCCTGTGCATAGTTCTTGAGGAAACTCTAAATTGATGTCGTTTGACTTCTTTACTTTTTCTTTTGCCATCTTATGACAGAATTTCCTTGATGCGGGTGATTGTCTTTTTAGTTTTATTGCCAGGAACTCCCTCAACTTCTCGCCGTCATTGTTGAATGCAGAGATCGCTGAATTTCAAGTCTACCTAGTTTTTATTCTGCCTCATGTCTTTCTCCCACCACTCTACATTTCCTGTCTCTATATCTCACTCTTGCAGGTTTTTTTTCGTTCCTGCGTTTTCTCCCTTTGTGATGGTTACCAACCTTTCGCTTCCACTTTTCTACCCTTTCTGCCATTATCTCTTTTGATCGGAGTGGAGCCCCAGTCCCTAAAAATGAGTCCTGGTGCCCACCACCTGCAAACACCAGAACAAAGTAAGCACTGCCAGTGGTACCTTTGGGATTGCCAGTTTTAGAAAGACCACTTGACCCGAAAAGGAGCACACAACACATCGAGTATCATCCTGGAGCCACCCCTCAGAAACTAACAAAATTCACTAACCCTGTATGTTTGCTTCAATCTTTGCGATATCCAACAGACATTTTCTATGGCTAATAATGACACCTCTTCTGTTTTATTAACTCCAGGTTCCAAGTAACCTCTGTGTTAAGATCGGTGTTATTTATCCTTAAGGAATTGTGTATCTCGTAGCGCTGCTTCGTTCAGCTGACTCGGGATGCCCTTCATCTTTAGTGGCTTCCTTAGCTGCATAAAATATAAATGATCATATTGGTCATTATAAGGCTCTAGGTCTTTTGCTCTTGTCATCTCTGCACGACCACCTCTATGCCAGTATGTGCAGATTTCGCTGCCTTTGTACCTAATACCCAGCTCTGCCTAACCTTGGAATAGAAAAAAATTCCACCCAACAACCACCAAACATTCTTTCCTCCTCAGAGGAACTGCATTGCCTTTTTGGTCATTCCCCAAGTTTTCTTTTCCACTAAGCGGTATCATACAATTCCGATTTCTTTTATATCCTCTTCATACTGTAAACACAAGACTTCCTAATTCCATCAGCTCCAACCTACCAGTCTTCCCCTCACGATAACTTAGCTCCAATTCTCAGGCTGATAATCAGTCGCTTCTTTTCCAGGTGTGGATTCTTCTGCTTGTGTCTCATCACTAGCTCATTGCAAATGTTAAAGGGCATCTCTGCATGCTTTGAGTATATTGTTTCCAGATCACTTTTCCCTTGAACAGATGCTTTTTGCTAGGGTGATGTTTAGCCATATTGTACTTTAGGCAGATCTTTCAAACTTGCTGAGAACACAGTGCAGGCCTCGAGGGAGTTGCAGAACCACCACCTGTGTTGCTAAGCCTTTTGGAGTCTGTAGTATGTCAGGAGCATCAGACCGGTCAGCTTAGTTGAGGTGCCTACAGATGCATGGGAGTGACTCCTTCACTCTAAGGGAGATTCCTTCTGGTGTCTTGGTTGGCCACAGGCCTGGAGAAGAACCTGTATTCAGCACAGGCACAGACGACGCAGACGATTGGCAGAACGACGAGACCAGGAGCAGCAGGAGTCCTCAAGATGCAGTCTCAGTTCCCAAAGCGAAGACCAATGTGCCCAGATGGTTGAAGATGAAGGGGTTTCGGATCTGAATCTTGTCCCACGATGAATCTGAAGAACCAACCGCAGGTAAGCCCTTAAGTACTCAGGGGAAACGGTTGGGACGATTCAGGGGTCCCTCCCAGAGGAGAGGCTGTAAAGAGCGGAGGATCATTCCATGTCCTTTGACCAGTTTTGCACCAGAGCGGGAGCCAACGGCTCCCTGAACTGGTTCCAACTGGAATATGCAAGAAAGGCACTGAATGTGCCCTTCAGAGCAGTCTGGTGGCGCTGCCAAGTGCCCCACCCCAGCCCAATATACTTAATCCTGTCTGGGAGGTGGTCACACCTCCCTTGTGACAGGAAACCTATTGTTCTATCTTCCCCTGCTTGAGCTTGGCTCAGCAGCAGGAGGGCAGAATCGTGTCTGTGGTCGGCAACAGCACCAGCTTGCTGTTAGACCCTGAAAGGCTGTTACCGGGAATACAGAGGAGCCTCAAGTACATGTGATCCTACATACAACACTGGAATCGGTGTTGGGTAGGATTCCAACATGTTTGATACCAAACATAACTGGTTTCGGTGCAGACAGTATATAGTTAGACATCTTGTAATTGACTTGCTGTCCACTATATGTCTAAAATGGCTGACCGCATTTACAAAGCCGGTAAAATGTAATCCCTGGTTCGTAGGGGGTGTCCTGCTCATGCAGGGCACCCTCACACTTATAACCAAGCACCTTGCCTTCAGGATTGGAAGGCCTACGTTAGGGGTGACTTATACGTTTTAAGTGCAGTAACCTCAGATATTAGGAAACTTATATCTGTTGTGAGTGGTGCTATCACCAGTTCAAACAGGCTGCAATAGCTGGCCTATAGTCAAAGTTTGAGTGGTCTCTCATGGGTGGCATAATACATGCTGCATCCCATGGGAGACGTCTGGTGTACCCATGGCCTGGGTACCTTAGTACCATATACTAGGGACTTAGAAGGGTAAACCCGTAGCCAATTAGGAAGGTACCAAAGTACTTACCATAGTCTTCAATTTAGGGAGAGAGCACAGTGACTGGGGTCCTGATTAGCAGGATCCCAGTCAGACTATTCAGAAAAACAGAACACCAGCAAACAGTGGGGGTAACCATGAAAGCAGATCCTACTTTCCTACACATGCTCATTAGCATATGCGGGCTCTGCAGTAGAAGCTAAAGTCCTAGTGTGCGCGGCATCAGGGGAATCTGGTCCAGATATCCTTGGGAACTTCTAAAGACCTGCAGCGGTAGCTGATTAACTGCGATTGGGTCAGCGGCAGACCCCTCTCCCTTCCCCACTCAGAGTTCATAGTAGTGAAGGATGGGTCACCCATGGGTTGGAGAGACCATCTGGGAGAGGTAGAGATAGAGGACTCTGGTTTCTGGCGAAATCTCAGCTTCACATAAACGTGTTGGAACTGAGAGCGATTCGCCTGGCATTAAAAGCCTTTCTTCCTTCCATCAAATGAAGGCTGGTTCAGGTGTTTGCAGACAACACCACCACCATGTGGTATTGCAACTAGCAGGTTGAGATTGGGTTGTGAACCCTGTGTCTAGAGGCCCTGCCCTGAGTTTCTGGACATAACTGGAATGTCAGGGCATTTTTCTGGTGTTTCAGCTGTTGAGGCCTCGCCGATCAGAAATGGCGTCTCCATACTGAAATAGTGCAAGATCGCTTTTGAGTTTGGGGAGAACCTTGGTTAGATCTATGTGACACCACCAAGAACACGCAATGTCAGCACTTCTACATGTGGGAGTTTCCAAGGTGACTCTCGCTCGAAGACACATTTTGTCTTGAGTGGAGCTCAGGACTCCTGTCTGCCATTCTGCCAATACAACTATTGCCCTGAGTTCTGAAAAAGGTCAGGATGACCGGGCCCAAGTGATCCTGGTGGCTACGGATTGGGCTCGGAAAGAATGGTATCCCAAACTCCTGAGCGTGAGCCTCTGTCTTCCGATAAGACTGCCCCTTCGAGAGGATCTCCTATCACAGCAGCAGGGCAGGGTTCTGCACACAAGCCTGCACAGTCTTCATCTATATGCATGGAGATTGAGCGGCAACAGGTGAGAGTCTTTGAACTCCCTCCAGAAGTTTGTGATGTCATTCTGGCAGCAAATGAAACCGTATATGCCTGGCGATGGGACAAATTTGTGGGTTGGTGTGCTGCTAAGTCTGTTGATTCTCTGTCTGCCCCGTTGTTTGAAGTCCGCTTGTTCGCTTTATCACTTTCCTGGAAAGGCCTTGCTTTGGGCACAGTTATAGGTTACCTTTTGGCCATCTCAGCTTTCTTGTGGTTGCTGGATCCACCCTTCCTGTTCAAGTCACCTGTTGTAATTTGTTTCCTAAAAAGTTTGCAACACATGTTCCCCCCTCCACCTTTCTTTATGCCCGAATGGAATCTTAATTTGGTTCTCACCTTTTTAATGTGCTCACCCTTTGAGCCCATGTACAGTTGCCCACTGAGACTGATTTTCATCAAAATAGTCTTTCCCAGAAAGGTTAACGATTACAAGAGCTTTCTGTCAACCTCCCTCCCACTTCCTTTTTACCAGACAACCTGGTCATTAGGACCTGTACTGCCTCATTAATCAATGTAGTCTCACCTTTTTACGTCTGGCAAAGCATCACACTGCCTTTCTTCTCCCCCTTCCCCTCCAGTCTTACCAAGGAAGAGTAGAGACTCCACCGCCTGGATCCAAAAAGAGTGCTTTTATTGTACATTTATGGTACTAGAGACTTCTTGGTGGATGATCAAATCTTTGTTGGATTTGTGGGTGCAAAGAAAGGAAACGTCGTACACAAGAGAACCATCTCCAAGTGGATTGTCCTCTGTATAAAAAAACTGCTACGCAGTGGCCAAGCAGCAACCTCCTGAGGACTTGTGGGCTCACTCCACAAGAACCAAAGCTGGGACCGCTGCATTAGCTCGCAGAGTCCCAGTCCTGGACATCTGTCTGGCAATTGCATGGGTATTGCTGCACACATTTACCAAGCATTACTGTTGGGGCAGTCAGTTTCGATATGATGGGCTTTTCGCCCGTTCGGTCATCCAAGGCTTTAGTGTAGCACAGTCTGCAGACCCTCCTCCAGGGAAAGATTGCTTTGGTATCTATTTTAATGTAAGGAATCTGCAGTTGAAAGTCTCTATCAGATGAACAACTCGCTTGCCTTCAGTAACACCTTATCTAGTAGAGACTAGCCACAGTTCCTTACCGATCTTCCCCGTTCTGCGAACTGTACATCTCATCTCAAAGAGATCACACCGGATCTCACTTTGGCACATTGGTTGCACTACCTCTTTGCTTCTGGTGCAAAAAATAATCATGAAACTGAGGTCAGCGTGCTAGGTTGGTGCCTTTACAGGCACGGTGTATTCCACTCCCGACATGAACGATGACGTCATGTGGAGCCAAACGACTTCACAAGCTGGCGCGCAAGGGGACTGCTCAAAAATACTTTCCGGATCCAGTCTGACACCTAGGTAATATTCTATGGTAAGGAATCTGCAGCTAGATAGTATCTATCAGATAGGTTGTTTATAAAGGTAAACGACTTGTTTTTGTTTTATAAATGTCCCCACAAGTTAACTTCCCACTCTTCCCCTTGCTCATATTAACTCTGCTTTCACCTCCAGCAAAAGGCCTTTGAATTAAAACAATAGGTATAATTTCTTGACCTGATCGACTCGTAATTCAATCTCTCTGAGTGCTAGATCCAGCCAGCAAAGTATGTTTGAGTCTACTGGAAGCTGCAGTTTAGGTCTGTCTTGGGACATCGGAGTCTTTGCCTCCCTTGTCAAGCCAGCCACTCTGGTCTTGCTCAAACATTTACACTTTAGGGAAATAGGTTATGTTTTACTAATTTAAGGCTAATTGTTATGTCTTGTGGAAGCTTTGCTAATCACTGTCCATATCCTGTAGACCATGGGTACTCACAAACTTTCTGTCGGGGGCCAAAATGACAGTGTAGTTTGTGGCTGAGGGCCGCACTGGTAGGGGTGGGGTCAGTGGGGGGCGGGGTCAGTGAGGGGGTGGGACTAGAGTAAAAAAAACAACCCTGTTAAAAAAATTAGACAATGCTATCCTAACAGGCATTGCATAGCTTCATACACACATTACCCCAATTCCACCACAGGGTTACTTTTGGCCCATCCTTAACCCCGCAATAGCCTGCAATGTCTTGCAAACGCTATGGCGGTGAGGCAAGGACCAAAACCTGCAGAAAGTCAAGAGGACTCCCAAGGGTTTACTTTTTATTCCAGAAGCAAACTCCATGACTGCTGAGGACGGTCTCTCTCTCTCTCTCTCCCTCTCTCCCAGTCAGTCAGTCAGTCTCTCTCTCTCTCTCTGTCAGTCTCTCTCTCTCTCTCCTCTCTTGCCCTCTCTCCCCGCTCCGATCTGTCAGAGCCCTCCTCTCTCTCTCTCTCTGTCAGTCTCTCTCTCGGTCTCTCTCTCCCAGTCAGTCTCTCTCTCTCTCTCTCTCTGTCTGCCAGTCAGTAAGTCTCTCTGTCAGTCAGTCAGTCCGTCTCACTCTTAGTCAGTCAGTCTTTCAGTCAGTCTCTCTCTCTGTCAGTTATTCTCTCTCTGTCAGTCAGTCAATCCGTCTCTCTCTCTCTCTGTTAGTCAGTCTCGCTAAGTCAGTTAGCTAGTCTGTCTGTCAGTCTCTCTGTCAGTTACTCTCTCTCTATCAGTCACTCTCTCTGTCAGTCTCTCTGTCAGTCAGTCTCTCTCTCAGTCAGTCAGTCTCTCTCAGTCAGTCAGTCTCTCTCATTCAGTCAGTCTCGCTAAGTCAGTTAGCTAGTCTGTCTGTCAGTCTCTCTGTCAGTTACTCTCTCTCTGTCAGTCTCTCTCTCTGTCAGTCTCTCTCTCTCTCAGTCAGTCTCTCTCTCTTAGTCTCTCTCCTAGTCAGTCAGTCTCTCTCTCTCCGTCAGTCTCACTCTTGGTCAGTCAGTTTCTCAGTCCATCAGTCTCTCTCTCTTAGTCTCTCTCTGTCTGTCAGTCTCTCTCCCTCAGTCATTCAGTCTCTCTTTGTCAGACAATCAGTCTTTCTGTCAGTCTGTCTCTCGCTTAGTCAGTCTCTCTAAGTCAGTCAGCTAGTCTGTTTGTCAGTCTCTCTCTCTGTCAGTTACTCTCTATCAGTCGCTCTCTAGGTCAGTCTCTCTCAGTCTTTCTCAGTCAGTCTCTCTCTCTGTCAGTCAGTCTATGTCAGTAAGTCTCTCTCTCTCCTAGTCAGTCAGTCTTTCTCTCTCTCTGTCAGTCAGTCTCTCTGTCAGTCAGTCTCTCTCTCAGTCAGTCAGTCTCTCTCCCAGTCAGTCTCTCTCCGTCAGTCAGTCTCTCTCTCTATCAGTCAGTCTCTCCCTCTTAGTCAAGCACTCTCGCAGTCAGTCAGTCTCTCTCTCTCTTAGTCAGTCAGTCTCTCTTAGTCAGTCAGTCTTTCTTAGTCAGTCAGCCTATCTGTCAGTCTCTCTCTCTGTCAGTCAGTCTCTCTCTCTCTCTCAGTCACTCTCTCTCAGCCAGTTAGTTTCTCTGTCAGTCTCTTTCTGCCAGTCAGTCTCTCTGTCAGTCATTATCTCTCTCTTAGTCAGTCAGTCTCTCTCCACTCTCTCTCACCAACCTCTCATTATCTCTCTCTCTCCGCTCTCTCTCTACTCTCGCTCTCTCCACACTCTCTCTCCCCCTCTCTCTCTCCACTCTTCCTTCTCTCCTCTCTCTCCACTCTCTCTCTCCTCTCTCTCCCTCTCCATTCACTCTCTCTCCTCTCTCTCCCTCTCCATTCACTCTCTCTACTCTCTCTCTCGCTCTCTCTCTCCATACTCTCCACTCTCTCTCTACTCTCTCCACCCTGTCTCTCTTTTTCCACTCTCTCTCTTCATCTCTCTCTCTCTCTTCACTCTCTCTCTACCCTCTCTCGCCTCTCTTTCTCCGCTCTCTCTTCCCCTCTCACTCTCTCTCCACTCTCTCTCTGCTATCTCTATCTCTCTCTCTATCTCTCTCTCTCTTTCGCTCTCTCTTTCTCTCTATCTCCACTCTCTCTCTCTCGCTCTCTCTCTCTCTCTCTCTCTCTCCACTCTCTCTCTGCTATCTCTCTCTCTCTCTCTCTCTATCTCTCTCTCTCTTTCGCTCTCTCTTTCTCTCTATCTCCACTCTCTCGCTCTCTCTCTCTCTCTCTCTCCACTCTCTTTGCACTTTCTTCTGTCACTGGTAAAAGTGGGTTTCTGGAGGGCCACGGGTACATTAACTGCAAAGTCAGTGGCCGCCAAGGTAGGCCTGCCGGCCGCACTATGGGTACCACGGGAAGCAGCAACAGTCCTGGGGAGAGGCATGCTTGGTAAAAGTACAGGGATATTTATGATTCCCCTTCAGTATCTATGTACCTTGTGGGCATATGCATGTGAAAACGATGCTGTCAAAATCGTAATTTGGTTCATTTAAAAAAAAAAAAAAAGAAAGATATTTTGCACGTATGATTAGCATACCTCACAAATTGAAACGTTGTGTACTAATTGCAAATACTTACCAGGGCTGTGTGTGATATTACCAAGTGTTCAGCAACATTAATTTCTAGGTTGAGGCCCTCCCATGACAAAGCAGTAACACAAAGCAGCCTCATGTGAAGTTGCACGAGATTCCTGATTCTTCTCGTGATTACTTGAATTGTGACCACCTAAAATGTGTAGTGCTTTGAGTTTCGTATGCCTGATTATTCAAATGATAAAAATGTACAATTGTGAATGCCCATGTACATGTGCTTGCTCTGTGGGGTGAGCTATTTCCATGACGTGTTTGTGGCAGGCTCATTTACCCAGCCGGGGTCACGGTGTGAGGAATAATTGTTGACATTCCTGCACCTGTAAGTGTGCAGTGTGCACCCACGCCAGCCCAGACCCTGGCCGAAAGGGCATCAGCAAATCCCCTGTCCCCTCTCCACCCTCCCGCTACCCCCAAGTGTGTGTCAGCCCGGCTCAGTTTCCCGGCACACACAGAGCCGCACCCGAGTACTCCACAGGTCTTTAAAAGACCATTAACTTGCAAATGAGGCTTTGTTGTATTTCGCCTCTTAGCGCCCCTGCATCTCCACTCTATTACTGGAACATAGCCCAGCCCCCAGAGAGCAGAGTCTCTCGGACTCCAACCGGCGGTGTTTGCTGACACTCTTTAAAAAAAAAAAAAAAAAAAAACACCGGCAGGATGTCTGTAAGGTCCGCGGGCCGCCAAGGAAGGCTTGCCGGGCCGCAGACGGCCCGCGGGCCGTACTATGAGTACCCCTGCTGTAGACCATTCACATTGCGACGATATGATCTGCAATCTGCTTTTGCCGGCATTAGATTTAGGGTGTGCGAAACGTGCATAATTTGCTGTAGCATAATTATGGGAACTTATGTGAAATTACACATCTCACAGAATTAACGTTCGCGTAAAAAATTCAACTCTAAAATTTTATTTCGAGTTGAATTCCAGCAGCTCACGTTCAAACCATTATTGCTTGTGTTTGGATTTGTAGTTTTGTGCTGAAAAAATACCTGAATGGTCCTCTCTAGTACAAAAAAATCTACCTGAAGTGTTTGTTGACCTTCCATGTTAAAGGAACTGCTGCTTGTGTTCAAAACACTGCTGTTTGCCTTTGGGTTTCACATGTGTAGAATTCCTATAGCTCAACGCTCAGGACATATTGTTTGGGGTCAAGGACAACACATTTTCATATTAATTTTGGCCTTGGGACAAGTAGGCACAACCCCTTGCACCACAAACCAGTTGGCTGCCATTCTACAGTACCACATTATGGACAAGGAAGGGCATTGTCTGCAGTTAAGGTTATATTTGTGTCCCTAGGTTAGTGCTGTTTGAACTTGTATTTATGGTTCATTAATGCAAAGCCTTTATCCACGTGCCTTTGAGCACTGTAGGGAAATGTTATAGGCTCAGACTTCACTACTGATAGTTCTAGTATAAAAATATGTACACACTTTTGCAAAGTCTAACAATATGAGGCAACGTTTAATACTCCCATAATGTTCTCTGACTTTATGTATATATTTGCAGAAGCTGGAAAGTAAGATTGAGGATTATTTGCTTTAAAAATAAAATGTTCACAAAAAAATGCAACTAGGAAAACAAATGTTTTGCTAAACTAATGTGAAATTGTAGGTACCATTCCTTTGAAGCATCCTTTTGTAAAATGTGTTGATGCATGCCAGTATTTCCCAAAAATATTCCTTATGGAAGATCAGTGTAACCAGTTTTAACAAGATTATGGGAAACATGCAAATAAACAAGCATTGGCAAAGCCAGTAGGTTTGACATTGGTCAGCCTTTTGTTTTTGCCCGGGCGTGTCTTGTTTTGACAAGAAACGTTATTGTTGGGGCAACTGCCAGGCCCTCACTATTATAACAGACACTGGCAAAAAGCAAAAATATTTCTGTCTCAAAAAGCAATACATTGTCACAGTAGTTCTTGGTACTTTGTTCCAATATGCTCCTTGTGATAGAGCACAATGCTGTCACTCATAGTGTAGCCAGCTGATGGAGCGAGAGAGGCAGAATTTTAATAAAAACAAAAGGTGTTTGTTAACACCAGACTTAATTAGGGCCAAGTTATTAGAGAAATTCACAAAAGTGTACCCATGGTGTATGTCCTTTCATTAGTGTAGATTTATGTCTTTAATGAATTACCAAGAATTTATGGAAGTAGGCCAGAAAATGGTACTTATAGAAAATATTTGTGAACTGCATTTCAGCACGAGATAATATATAAGTGTTGATTTGCTCATGTGAAAATCTGTTGAGCATTTACAAGTTCACTTTCCTGCGAACCACTTTTTTCCCAACCCTGGGAGAAATGTTACTTCTGCCTTGTCAGGAATACATTTCCAAGCTTTCTCATTATGGAAAAGATTAGAGAAGAGCTGGTGAAAATCCCTAAAACATGCAACTTAATAGGTTTGCACAGACTCAAGAGGACATTCCAATCATTGAACAGTTGCTTACTGGTACCTCCAGCCCCATTATGCACATCTGTGTAAAGGTGGCATAATATGTGAATTGCTAGTATTCAAACCCTACTATAGTATGAGCTCTGGCATAATCAGAGAGCTATTATCAGAGCTTGTATACAATGAAATTGCTGCCATAATTTGTCGCCGCACTACATGGCACCAAAAGGACAAGTGGATTTTGTTACAGGACAAATAGATTTATGAATCAACCTGTCCCATGGACGAGTAGATATTTTATTAAATTCCACACTCCTGGGGTTTGTAGTTTTGTGCACAAAAATTACCCCAACAGTCTGTTCTGGTAAAAAATATGCTGCTTGCATTAAAAAATTCCCAAACTATACATCTTCTATTAAAATTTCTCCCCGAAATTACGCGATGTGGCGTAATGACAATATTTCAGTAATTTTGTCTACATTTTGTTACATGAAATTACCAGAATTATGCCAACTCTGCGGGGATGATTAAAATTTCACCCTGGCTTAATTAGATTATGAAAGTATGCTAAGCCCTGCCAGCCAGGAAAAATCATATGATCATGTGCTTGAATTCCTGCAAGACCAACGCAGCCTTCCATCCTGCCAAGATTTGTAAAATAAGTGGCATTAAATTGGATGATAACAACACCTGTTATTTCAAGTGCTTAGAACCAGCAGAAGTGTGGTATGAAGCACTATACAAAATCAAGCTATATTTTTATACCAGTATTCCTTGCAAATTGAATGAGAAGGCAGGACTGGACTTAACCCTGTCCTGGCTGTTCTTCCTGTCCAGTGGTTTAGCAACCACGCCTCAGACCTGCTAAATCGCCCATTCTCCAATTCCACTCCCCTTTTTCTCCTCCAAATTGGCTATGCTCGTCCCCATCTTCCCCAGACCCATGTAGTAGCCAGCTCCTTCTTACTGTTCCGGCCCGGTATTAGCCAGCATCAACAGCCTTGCTGTGCTGCCTTTTCTCCAGACCCATTAAAATTGTTCCGTCTTACAGACCTGTAAATCCACTTTCTCTCGAGATCCTCCTACAAGGCTGCTAATGGTGGTTTTCCCACATGTACTCAGAGGCTAGTATATATTTCTCCTGCTTGTTGTCAACCCCTACCACAACTATCCTTCACCCAGCCCCTTTGTACCTTCAGATGCAGCCTAGACCCCTGCTACAAAGCAAACCGCCCTGTTTCTTGCATTTTTGTCATTGCAGTGTTTGCTCATATTTTTCTGGTAAAACCAATATTGCAAATGTAAAGCATGTTCTGCCTATAATGCTATGGACCGATTTCAGACACGTTTTAAAGCATGGGCAAAGTGAGCTTTCGCCCAGGTCCCCAGTCATTCAGGGTGCTCCAGATAGAGCCAGATCTGTTCTGCAGAGTCTTGACCTAATGACATTGAATAATTCTTAAACAGATTTTTTAAATACTGTTTTTCCTTAATTTACTTTTATTGTGGGTGATGTGTGAGAGTCTATTGCAGTCATTTTACAGAGAAATGTGTTTATATTTTATGTTTAAATGTATGCAACATCCATAAAAAAAATGTTCTTGTGTCAAAACAGGACCTCACATATGAGAAATGGGAGGATGTCACAGAGATTATTTGTAGTAATATTAGTGAGCTGCTGCTGTGTTACAACATTAGAATAGGTCAGAACTTGGAGGAGTGTGCCTGAGCACTGTCAGTGACCTGGACAAAGAGGGCATGAAAGAGCTGAAACTGGATCATAAAAGAAAGTTGTTCCGAACAGTGGCCCCCAAAATGCGTTTGGCCCAGGGCCCCCAAAATCCTCAAGTTTTCCCTGACTGAGATGACTGCGACTGAGAAGCACTTTTTGAGCCGTTTTTTCATAGAACACCCCTATCTAGTTCATAATGTCTAGAAAACATGTTATTAAAGATTTTAGGCAACAAAGAATTCCCTTCACGCTAACGTGCTACATACTGTTTCCACTTTTTACATGCCCTGCATCAGTTTTGCCAGAAGTACTATTAAGAAATTAGCTATCTGAAAATCGTGCAGTTGCTGCCTGCAGAAAATGATAACAGATCTAAAGCATTCATCTTTGATCTATTTAAAACAACTACTTGTGATTGTATGCTGGAAGAAAATTGAAAGTGCCTGTTTCGTAAATCTAAAACAGCACATCAGACTGCAAACCCAGAAATTTGAGCGAAAATTAAATTTCACATTTTTGTTGTAATGAGTGCTGTCGGCGTAACGACATAAGACGAGACCAGCGGTGCACGTGAGAATCATTCAAAATGCACAAAGACGGCCTTCACACTTAAGGCAGCACGACAAAATGGCAAATAACCTCAAGGAAACTTCCAGTCCATTCGTGGAGGTGCTGTTGACATAATTCGTAAAATATCAGTTGTGCTCCCTACGAAGAGCAGTCGTTTGGTTTTTCCCGGATGACGCACGGGTCAGTGGCGTAGAAACATTATTATCTCTCACGAAGATTTAAAAATAACGCGGTACCTCTGTAGAGGTGTCTTTCAAATGTCTGCCGGCAACCCCTTTCCTGTGCACTCCCCTCCGTTCACTTCACCTCCTGCTGGAGCCGAAGAATGGAGCAGGGGTGGCACACTGCTGAACTAGAACTCTGCCACGGGCTTAAGCTTTACGCGCCAAAATGGCGGATTATCTCAGCAATCAGCCAGGTTCATCAACTCGGGTTTTCTTTCCCTCTTGCCCTTTATATGCATTTTGTGCACCCCTACCAACTATACTTACTTTTTCCTTCGGTTCTCCTGCCTACATTCCGCAAAGGCAGCAGCTCTTTGTCCAAGCAAATTACACAATACTTGAATATTTCATGCCCAGCATTGCCATTTTATATTCACCTATTATTTTAACCAAAACTGTTCCTTTGTCTAGGTACAAGTGACACTGGACCACGTTTTTTTTTATTCTCCTTGCGAGTCGTAAACCAGAATCAGAAATTACTGTCGAGATCAAAGTCTTCCGTTCTCTTCATGTGGTTGAAAAACAAACGGAGCGAGTTGCACTGCCCTCGTTGATTGTCTGCAGTGGTAAGCCTAAATGGCGAAAAAGTCACCTCCAAGCGTGTTCCTATTTCACACTACCTCCCCTAATTTTTTCCATTATACCCCAAATGTCCTTCATTTTGTTCCGCATGAACACCCGCTCGGGCTTCCTATAATCCCCACTTACGCCTACCTTATAATTTCCTGTCTTTGTTCTCTTTGGACAGACATTACATTTAGATTGGACATGAAATTTAGAAGGCTGAGCAGTTACATTTTGTCAAAAGCCTTTTCCGTGCTCCGTGCGGTTGACACAACTTAACGGGATACAATTTGGCATACATGGTTTGAAAGCAGATTTCTTTTACAGCGCGTTTTACCTCTTTCAAGGTTTCCTCCGTTTGCTTTTTTAAAATGTTACTCTTTTATGGACATCTATTTATGCTGTCTTTTCTGTTATATATTCTGTTTCCCGTTAGGCATAATACGCGTCTCTTTGAGGGTGGTAAATGTGGTTATGTTTCAAATCGAATTCAATACAATGCAAAATATATTTTTTTCAAAATGTGTTTCGTTTTTGTCAAGATTTTTTAAAACTTGGGTTTTTGATGTTGTATGGACATTAGCATTTCTTGTAAGGCAGTGACGATAGATGGTTTCTAATAATCCCCCCAAAAATCACTTTGATTAGAAAAATATAATTAGAGATTGATTCCAGAGCAGATAACATCTAGAAATAAGTACTTTGTTTCTTGAATGCTCAAGTATGAAGTGTGTTGACAAAGCTAGCTTGCTTATATTCAAGTTGCAGAAGTTTGTTATAATATTGAGACGGGTTCAGATGCCACTTCGTGCTGAACCTGTTGTGCTGGTTACAGCTTTTGAGTCAAAACAAATTAAACCCTTTAGTTCAAAGCACATTCATGTTTATCAGTTAATTCATGTCACTACTGTTAGGGGATATAGGTTCTTTTGTGTATGGCCAATGCTGTTGGTGCATTAGAGGTTGATAGAGTAAAGGCAAGTGGTCAGGGTTGGACTTTTAGCAGCTTGTTTCAAGTGACAAAAGATTTGTTAGGCAGGAAAAAATATGCTCCTAAACAGTGGTGCCCTGATTTGGCTAGTTTACCTTTGAAGATCGTTAGTAGCATTGAGATGATGATTAGTATTTATTTCCTATTGGGGTTATTGTGCTGTTCAAATATGTTTAACTTTTGGTACATGTATTGCTTTTGGGTTGATTTTTATATATTTTCCTCAATACATCGCCCCCCAAAGCGGCTTATTGCTCTCTTCTGAATAAGGAATTCATCCATAAACACATGTCTAGAGTTACACAGCACAAGCTGCACCAGCAAGGGTGAAAAATTAAAGACTACTACTGAATTAAGTGTTATCATGCACTGCATTTACCATGATGCATTGGGAAAAATTGAGTGCAGGATTGTAAGGCAGTGTGCTCCCACCCTCCTCCTAGGCTCTTCAAGTATGCATTGCTTTCTGATTGATGTTTATGTATTTTGATTAATACATTAGTTTTAACCTCAGCTGAGCTTCCCAAGGATTTAGCTATGCCACTAGAATTTCAGAGAAGGCGCTGAAGACTATGAATGGATTTGAAGCAGATAACAGTGTCCAGAACCCCTGATTATTAATGATTTTGCGGAAGATTACTGTACATGCCCAAGAGACTTCTAACTGACTTCCAGAGAGCATTAACAACATTTCTTTGGCATTGCTTATGATTCTGACAAAACATCTTTGTGTCCGGACCTACCTCTCTTTCATAACATGCTTCACCTTTCTCAGTTCCATAACCCTTCCTTTCACCTGTCAGCTATTCAAGACTTCCAGAACCCCCCTCTTCACTTTAACAGGTGCATGGCGTGACTCTCTAAAAATAAAACTCCTGTTTGAAGGATTGGACAGTCATAGCCCATAACCCACTTTGGCAGATTACATGACTAAATTGACAGATTTTTTTTTTTCTCTCATGTTATCACATGTTGTTCACCATCCATCCTTGACAGTTGCGGAAGCAGCTGAGAAGTGAAGTAACGGTGATGGATCAAGCCCTGATCTTTGGACTGGGTAAGAGTGGTCTGCTTAATTCAGACACTCTGTTCATCACCACCCCCTTTTCTGAATCGTTTTTGGCCACTATAGGTGTGGCAGGGTATACTCAGACATGAGTCCCTTTCTCACTGCTCCATCAGGATTCAAGCAAGCCGGGCCGAAGAGGCTGAAATGCCAGAAACCGGTCCCCGGTAGCTTGTCTCCTTTCTGGTGAAGAATTGGCTTGGTAGTTTGGTCTGCCCTGTTCCCATGATGCACTGGGCCAGGGACAGACTAATTTGCATATAGCCAGGTTCTGAGCTGGGATGGGGCAGTGAGATAAATAACGGTGATGGATCAAGCCCTGATCTTTGGACTGGGTAAGAGTGGTCTGCTTAATTCAGACACTCTGTTCATCACCACCCCCTTTTCTGAATCGAGAAGTGAAGTAGGGCATGAAAAATCTCAAATTAATAAGTGCCAGGCTAACTGAGGAGTATGGAGAGGGTTTTTCATCAGTTTTCATATCAGGATTGCTATGACCAGAAATCCTTAGAGAATCCTCAGCATCATTAATCAACAAGTCATCAATGGAATATTATCATTACACTCCAAACAAAAAAGTGAATCTCGGGCTCTCTTGGTTCCGCCTAGTAAAAGTTACTCATTGCTGTGCCGGACATCATGTTCTACGTCTTCGACATCCAACCTTTTCCATCTTCTTTCCAAAAACATCACATGTAGGTAGATTAGGCCGCTAGATTTTGTGCTGTATTACTTTCAACATCTTAACCACAAAGGTTTTGCCTTGGTAACGCCAGGACCTAGTCATGCAGAATTTCTAAGACCCATGCAGCCTTCCTGTGGTGATTTAGATCAGCCTCCCCTTTTTACTAGGAGCATTGTTTTCCTAGGCACAGTTTGAGGCTGTGATGCCAGTGATTCCATGAGGCAGACTCCATCAGTCTACTTAGATGGTGTCCGGTCGAGGACTCACCTGCATTTGCCTTATCCCACAGGCAGTGAGGAGGTGGCACAGAGCAGCCCCCGCCTGACAGAGCTATAAGGTTTCATCTGGAACACCAATTATGCCAGCCGACTCGCCATGCCCTAGAAGGTTATGAGGCACCTTGTAGAATACATATACTAAAGGAGCTAGAGAGGGACTGAAAAAATATCAAGGGTGCCCTCCACTCAAAGTCAAACAAACAACATAGCCCTTGATATTTGTCACACAAAATATATATCTCTCTAAGGACACCACCCTAAAGCCACAGACGTTATTAGGGCAAGGTCAAGCTCCAATGTCACTTCAGAGTCAGACCCTGTACCCAGGTGTGATACATATTTTCTAAAGCCCGGTCTCAGGAGACATATAAATCAAAAACTCCATAAAAAGTATAGAATATATATTGGAAGTGCCTCAAATAAGTGATCACCTGGAGCCAGTTGGCTATTTCTCACCAACTGGCTCACTTTATCGTGACCCTGCTCGCAGGCAGGTCGCTCCCCACGCTGCTGCATGGCTCTGCCTGCATTGTTTTTGCCTAATCTTGTATTTTTCCCCTGTGGCAACTTGCTTTCTTGCCCAGACTTGTTTTTTCCCCTGTGCCTGTACTTGTTTCTTGCCCAGACATGTTTTTAGTCCCCTGTGCCTGTACTTTCTTTCTTGCCCAGACTTGTTTTTATTCCCCTGTGCCTGTACTTGCTTTCTTGCCCAGACTTGTTTTTATTCCCCTGTGCCTGTACTTGCTTTCTTGCCCAGACTTGTTTTTTCCCCCTGTGCCTGTGCTTCTTGCCCAGACTTGTTTTTATTCCTCTGTGCCTGTACTTGTTTTCTTGCCTAAACTTCGTTTTCCTTCCTGTGCCCTGTTCTCCTGTGGCCCCGCCCGTTTTTCCCGCCGCTGCGTCCCTGCCACCCTGCAATCCCATTCGCCGCCCCGCCTCCTCCCTCCTAGCTGCCCCTCCCTCCCAGCTGCCCCTCCCTCCCACATCCACTCATATGGAGGCCGCACAGTGGTGAAAGGAGCGACCTCTGACCCTGCTCGTAGGCAGGTCGCTCCCCACGCTGCTGCTCTGCCTGCATTGTTTTTGCCTAATCTTGTATTTTTCCCCTGTGCCTGTACTTGCTTTCTTGACCAGACTTTTTTTCCCCCCTGTGCCTAACTTGCTTTCCTGACCAGACTTGTTTTTATTCCCCTGTGCCTGTACTTGCTTTCTTGCCCAGACATGTTTTTATTCCTCTGTGCCTGTACTTGTTTTCTTGCCTAAACTTGGTTTTCCTTCCTGTGCACAGTTCTCCCGCGGCCCGCCCATTTTTCCCGCCGCTGCATCCCTGCGGCCCCCCCCCCCTGCAATCCCATTCACCACCCCGTTCCCGCCTCCCAGCTGCTCCTCCCTCCCACATCCCCTCATATGGAGGCTGCACAGCGGTGAAAGGAGCAACCTCTGACCCTGCTCGCAGGTAGGTTGCTCACCACGCTGCTGCACGGCTCTGCCTGCATTGTTTTTGCCTAATCTTGTATTTTTCCCCTGTGCCTGTACTTGATTTCTTGCCAGACTTGTTTTTATTCCTCTGTGCCTGTACTTGTTTTCTTGCCTAAACTTTTTTTCCTTTCTGTGCCCAGTTCTCCCGTAGCCCCCGCCCGTTTTTCCCGCCTCTGCGTCCCTGCCCCCCTGCAATCCCATTCGCCACCCGCTCCCGCCTCCCAGCTGCTCCTCCCTCCCACATCCCCTCATATGGAGGCCACGCAGCTGGCGTGCCGCTCGCGCGCCTAAGGCAAGCCCATCTGCGCCCGTTCCCGCCTGGACTGCGCCCAGCGCCAGGACTCCTGGACCCCGCGAACGCCACAACGCCCGACACCGCTACGATGCCAGAACCCTCCACGCACTCAACACCGGACGATCACACACCTGCTTTCTGGCCGCCCCGAAGCGCACCCACAGGGCTTTCACCTGCCGGTAATGCAGCTTCACAAGCATCTGCCCCACCATGCTGCCGACCAGGAAAGAACCCAACCACCTCAGATGCATCATTCTCAACACCCGCTCCGCCCGCAAATACGCCGTTGAACTCTGGGACCTACTCGACTCAACCTCCCCAGATGTCGCCTTCCTGACGGAGACCTGGCTGAACCCCGCCTTGGCACCCGACATAGCCATAGCCGTCCCGGAAGGCTACAAGATCACCCTCAGGGACCGCACCAACGGAGCAGGAGGAGGAATCGCCATCGTCCACAGGAACACTCTCAGAGTCTCGACCAACACCGACGACACCCTCAGTACAGCCGAACACCTGCACTTCCAGAGCCACACCGACCCCAACACCACCCTCTCAAGAACCCTCATCTACAGACCCCCCCGGACCCCGACCACAGTTCAGCGACTCCATCACCGACTTCGTCAGCACACACACCCTCGCCTCCACGGACTTCATCCTCCTTGGGGACCTAAACTTCCACCTCGAGAACAACGACGACACCAACTCCACCACCCTGATCGACAACCTAGCCAACCTCGGACTCAGACAACTCGTCACAACACCTACCCACACGGCCGGTCACACGCTTGATCCCATCTTCTCCGCATGCCCACACGTCTCCTTCAACCACACCCCTGAACTTCACTGGACCGACCATCGCTGATCCACTTCACCTTCAAGAAACCCACCACGCACCACTGCACCCAACAGATGTCTCGCCGCTGCTGGAGCAAAGTCCCCGAAGACCAGCTAACCACCACCCTCGCCCAGAGCCCACCCGCCGACCCCGCCTCCGCCGCCCGCAACCTTAGACAGTGGATCAACGACTGCGCCAACACCCTCGCCCCGATCAAGAAACCCTCCAACAGTCACACCAACAAGAAAGCCAGCTGGTTCACTCGAGACCTCCGGGCCTCCAAGCAAACCTGCCGAAAGCTGGAGAAGATATGGCTCCGTGAACAAAGACCGGACAGCCACGCAGCCCACAAGAACGCCACCCACAGACACCATCACCTCATCAGATACGCCAAAAGGGCATCCTTCAAAAACCGCCTAGACAACAACATGCACAACAGCAAACAGCTCTTCAACATCGTGAAGGAACTCTCCAACGCTAGCTCCAACACCGCCGTCCCACCCTCGCAAGACCTGTGCGACTCGCTGGCCACCTTCTTCCATAGCAAGATCGCAGACATCCACGGCAGCTTCAACACCACGACCGCCCCGACAACCACTGAGACCTCCACCCCCATGACCACCATCTGCACCAACCGCCTGCTCTCCTGGGCAAACATCAACGACGACGACACCATCAAGATCATGAACACCATCCACTCCGGATCTCCATCAGACCCATGCCCACACCACATCTTCAACAAAGCCAGCACATCAATCACACCCCATCCCCGGAAAGTCATGATTACCTCCTTCGAGACAGCAACCTTCCCGGAGAGCTGGAAGCACACTGAGATCAACGCCTTACTCCGGAAACCCAAGGCGGACCCCAAGGACCTCAAGAACTTCCGGCCCATCTCCCTGCTCCCGTTCCCGTTCCAGGTCATCAAGAAGACCGTCAACAAACAGCTGACCCTCTACCTCAAGGAGAACAACATCCTGGACCCTTCCCAGTCCGGGTTCCGCAGCAACCACAGCACCGAGACTGCCCTCATCGCCGCCACCGATAACATCAAGTCCCTGCTGGACAACGGAGAAACGGCGGCCCTCATCCTCCTGGACCTGTCAGCTGCCTTCGACACGGTCTGCCACCACACCCTACGAACACGCCTCCACAACGCCGGGATTCAAGAGAAGGCCCTGGACTGGACCACCTCCTTCCTCTCCGGCAGAACATTGAGCGTCCACCTTCCCCCCTTCGGCTCCGAAGCCACCAAGATCATCTGCGGCGTACCCCAGGGCTCATCCCTCAGCCCAACTCTGTTTAACATCTACATGGCACCGCTCACCCACGTCGGCACGACCTCAACATCATCTCCAATGCTGATGACACCCAGCTGATCCTCTCCCTCACCAAGGTCCCCCACACCGCCAAAACCAACCTTAACAAAGGAATGAAGGCGGTCGCTGAATGGATGAGGAACAGCCGACTGAAGCTGCACTCGGACAAGACTGAGGTCCTCATCCTCGGATCCACCCCTTCGGCCGGGGACGACTCCTGGTGGCCGACCGCACTGGGAATCGCTCCATCCCCCACCGACCACGCACGCAACCTAGGGGTTATTCTCGACTCCACCCTCTCCATGACTAAACAGGTCAATGCCGTCTCCTCCTCCTGCTTCAACACCCTCCGCATGATCTACAAGTGGATCCCCACTGAAACGAGATGAACGGTAACCCAGGCCCTCGTCAGCAGCAGGTTGGAATACGGAAACACCCTCTATGCAGGAGCCTCGGCCAAACTCCTGAGATGGCTCCAACGCATCCAGAATGCCTCTGTACACCTGATCCTCGACATCCCTCGCCGCAGCCACATCACACCCCACCTGAGAGACCTGCACTGGCTCCCGGTCAACAAGAGGATAACCTTCAAGCTGCTCACCCACGCACACAAAGCACTCCACAACACCGGACCAACGTACCTCAACTATTGACTCAGCTTCTACACCCCCACCCGCCAGCTCCGCTCCGCCGACCTCGCCCTTGCCACAGTCCCCCGCTTGTAAAGAGCGACCTCCGGCGACAGATCGTTCTCCCACCTCTCCTCCAAGACCTGGAACACCCTCCCCATCCACCTACAACAGACCAAAGACCTGCTGACCTTCAGAAAACTCCTCAAGACCTGGCTTTTCGAGCAGTAGGAGCATTCCCCACCCCAGCGCCTTGAGACCCTCATGGATGAGTAGTGCGCTTTACAAATGATATGATTGATTGATTGATTGTCATCGGCCACTTTCCTATATTAACAGGAGGAACCAACACCATGACTGAAGCTAATAGGGTTCCCTGTGTACACCTTCTCTTAAAACCAAAAAAGCACACATGAACCTCCTGCTGTTCCTCATTCAGGAAGAAATGGCTATGCTATCTTCCTAAGAAAAGTATACTAAAAATGAGTCCACTATGGCATATTACAGACATCTTTATACTATGCTAATGCTCTTGATTAAAAACAAAATTGCATGTTTAGACTATTTTATTGTGAACGGCCTACACGTTTCAATGCCACACAAAAACCTACTTGAAAATACTTCAGGGCATTAGGACCACTATTCACCCAATAGTGCACCGGACCTGTATTAAAAGAAGTGGACAGACAATAGGAAGTGAAACACATCCAAATTGCATTAAAGTGGGTATAAAAACACTTCACTCCCTAATCTTTTCCTCTTTCACATGGACATGTTATATTTACCATATGACCCCCAGGTGAACGCCTACCAGTAGGCCAATGGAAAAGTTTTATGGACACAAGTTGTGGTTGTCTAAAAGGAGGAGACATAGTCAATATGTTTTAAAACATCCGGTAAATTTGTGCAATGGATGACGCCAGTGAACAATTCCATTTAGTGGATACATTGCTCTGAGGGGTTTTTTGTTGTCAAACTTTCTTTATTGAGCTTTTAAGGAAACATTTCCGTACAATGACAGTAATGCAAACATAGGACACCATAGATTTACATCAAGATTGCTAGTGTGACATATAGTTTCTGCCTTACAGTGGTATCCTTGGTTTAAACAATGAATATGGGTGAGATACTGCTAGCCATTATACATTAAAAGCCATTAATAGTGTTGTCCAACATAATGTTCCCTCCCCCCAAATAACCCCAAGCAAAAGTATGAGTGTATTATCTGAAGCAGTGCAGGACGTGGTGGAAACCTGGCGAAACAGGAGCGGGAGGGAGCATCGAAATAGGGTACTGAGTATGACAAGGGTAGTTATTAATTCCCTATAATTTTAGATTTGGATGAGTTGGAGCACCCGTGTATGAGTGGGACAAGCATAGGGCAGGAGGCCTGTTGAGAGGAATTTTACTTAGGGGCCCTAAATATATTCAACATTTTTATTATTATCTAAAAGAATATCTTCCATCCTCTCTATAGTTATGGCCTGCCAGAGCTGCGCAAGCCACTGAGACACCGAGGTGCTTCCACCTTCTTCTAAGAAGCAATCAGAGCCACCTTAGCTATCCCAAAGCACAGCCACAGAATCACCCTGTCGCAGGCGGTTTGGGGCTTAAGGGTCCCATCTTGTATTCACTAGAGGACGAACCCCGCTATAGCTGGGAGCAGATATCCCGTATCTCCATGATTTGTGCTAGAATTGCAGACCAGAAAGGGTGAATGACCCGGCAATTCCCCCAGATATGATGAAAAACCCCAAGTAGCCCACAACCCCTCCAAAAGAGATCATATCTGGCCGGAAAAATACGTTTTAGTTTGGTAGGTATAGATGCCAGTCAAAAAATACTTTGTAATGCGCCTTCATTATTCCTGTAGAGAGGTTTTATCTAGGGATGTCACTCCAAAGCTTTTGCCATCTCTCATCCGTGATCATTTCTCCAAGTGCCCGGTCCCAGAAAGCTATGTAGTGAGTCTTAGGGGTGGGTCAGTAGTAATCAATAGAGAGTGAAGGAATGATATAAAACATATCAAACCACCCACCTGTCTGGCAAATGCAGAGGTAAAAGCTGCATTAATGTGTCTAGGGGCAAAGCGGCAGGGGAAAGTAGCCCACCCAGAGAACTCGGTCACTGCCTCCCACACCTTAAGGTTGTTCTAGTTGTAGCTAGCCTCTCTCTATGCTGGAATTATCCCTATCCTCGAGGAGGCATTTGACCTATGGAATTTAGACCCCATACAAGAAAACAGTGAGGACTTAGCACAAGTACACAATTATCTAATTAAGAAGCTTGAAGTCGATCTTTTTAGCACAAGGCGAGCAAGAAGCCAGGGAATAACCAGGAATACTTGGTATAATAGTACATGTCGATTGGCAAAACGAGACCTCCTATCCACTATAAAAGAAGGAGGCCCTAGGGAAGAGATTCGCTCCAAAAGGAGTGTTTACAAATCACTCATAGCTAACGCCAAAATAGAGTGGGACGCACAGCACTGGGAAAATCTATCGGAGTCGCTATCCAAAAGGGACTCCCGTAGATTCTGGAGAATAATCAACCATGGGAGTGGGGATCTTCCCTATAGGTCCATTGTGTTGCTAAACCTGGATCCCAAACTCTACATTAAGATACTAGCCACTAGACTTGTTGTGTGCTGAGTAATGCTGTGGTGGTGCTGAGTGATGCTGTGGTGGTGCTGAGTGATGCATTCTTGGCCCTGAGTGATGCTGTGGTGGTGCAGAGTGATGCTGTGGTGGTGCAGAGTGATGCTGTGGTGGTGCAGAGTGATGCTGTGGTGGTGCAGAGTGATGCTGTGGTGGTGCAGAGTGATGCTGTGGTGGTGCAGAGTGTTGCTGTGGTGGTGCAGAGTGTTGCTGTGGTGGTGCAGAGTGATGCTGTGGTGGTGCAGAGTGATGCTGTGGTGGTGCAGAGTGATGCTGTGGTGGTGCAGAGTGATGCTGTGGTGGTGCAGAGTGATGCTGTGGTGGTGCAGAGTGATGCTGTGGTGGTGCAGAGTGATGTTTTGGTGGTGCAGAGTGATGCTGTGGTGATGCTGAGTGATGCGGTGGTGATGCTGAGGGATGCATTCTTGGCCCTGAGTGATGCTGTGGTGTTGCGGCCTGATGCTGTGGTGGTGCAGAGTGTTGCTGTGGTGGTGCAGAGTGATGCTGTGGTGGTGCAGAGTGATGCTGTGGTGGTGCAGAGTGATGCTGTGGTGGTGCAGAGTGATGCTGTGGTGGTGCAGAGTGATGCTGTGGTGGTGCAGAGTGATGCTGTGGTGGTGCAGAGTGATGCTGTGGTGGTGCAGAGTGATGTTTTGGTGGTGCAGAGTGATGCTGTGGTGATGCTGAGTGATGCGGTGGTGATGCTGAGGGATGCATTCTTGGCCCTGAGTGATGCTGTGGTGTTGCGGCCTGATGCTGTGGTGGTGCAGAGGGATGCTGTGGTGGTGCAGAGTGATGCTGTGGTGGTGCAGAGGGATGCTGTGGTGGTGCAGAGTGATGCGGTGGTGGTGCAGAGTGATGCGGTGGTGGTGCAGAGTGATGCGGTGGTGGTGCAGAGTGATGCTGTGGTGGTGCAGAGTGATGCTGTGGTGGTGCAGAGTGATGCTGTGGTGGTGCAGAGTGATGCTGTGGTGGTGCAGAGTGATGCTGTGGTGGTGCAGAGTGATGTTTTGGTGGTGCAGAGTGATGCTGTGGTGGTGCTTAGGGATGCTGTGGTGGCGCGGAGTGATGCTGTGGTGGCGCTGAGTGATGCTGTGGTGGCGCTGAGTGGTGCTGTGGTGGCGCTGAGTGACGCTGTGGTAGCGCTGAGTGACGCTGTGGTGTTGCTGAGTGATGCTGTGATGGTGCTGAGTGATGCATTCTTGGCCCTGAGTGATGCTGTGCATATGTGTATGTGTGCAGTTAAGCTTATGTAACTCTCTGTGTGTGTGCCTCTCCATATAAGACAACGTGTGTTAATGCGGCACGCTAAAAAGAAAGACTACTAACGAAGTATTAAAGGCCTGCACATAACTTGCTCGTCCACTACAACAGCTGTGGTGCGTGTCCTCTTTACATCAAAGAAAAACAATTTATCTGATATAGCAATGTTAGATCCACAAAGCTTGGTGGTTTCAAATGCCTCATTTACAATGCTGGTCAATAAACATTAATGACGTTATTACCTGTTTAGTAAGTTGTTTTATTGTCATGCCTCCTGAAGTACAAGCTCTGGCATTGTGCAGAGGGGGAGAGCATTCATTTGAAGTCTGAAGCTCTCGGCATTGCTGTGGCAGTGCTGATGCGATGATGCAGCGCACAGACAAATGGTGATTTGTGACGTGGCTGGTGTGGCGGGGGAGGGGCGGGGGAGCGGGAGGCATTCCTTTGAAGTCTGATGCCGAGGCTCGGGGACCAAATGGCAAACGCCCGCACGGAGCACATGCACTGTGCGTAATCCGCCTGCCAAAGCCCTCTTGGTAAGCTTTCCTGGTGCACTTCTATATCTCTCCGCTGCGTGTGGTCGCCAAGCTAGATGAAAAATATCGGGCTTGCTGACTTGGATATCATCCAGTAACATTTCACATCTTCGATTGCTCTCCAAAGGGCCCTTTCACAAGGGTGAGCACCAAAACTAATGCAGTTACGGCTCTGCATGGCTTTAGGCAGAGCCTTGGTGCTGCCCCACACTTGCTTTATACTTTTCCATCCCCTTTGATAACGTGAACCATTCTATCCCAATCCACAATCTTGTGGGAGTAGTCCTGCAACTGATGGCCTTGTCATGATCATTTCTCTTCTTTTCCAGACAGTCAGTCACTGACACTGTGACTGTTTTGCTGAAAGCAGATGCCAGTATCTTATCCAGTACCTTTTGGTATTCCAGAGGTTCCTTCTTATCCCTTGTTCTTTTTATCATCTGTATGTTGTGTTCATATGTTTCTCACTCTCTCCCTTACAGGCACTAGAAACCATTTGTGCATGGAAATCAGTTTAAACAGAAATAGCAAACCCAATCCATGTAAGAGCCAAAACCATGTCGCATTGTAATGTACTTTATTGGCAATTATAGAGCACTTTCTACCCCAGTTGAAGTGCTAGTTTGGTATATTCTTACAACATTCGAAACGAGGAGCACCAGCAATCTGTTTGTTTTATGAAATAATGGGAATCTGCTACCCAGATCAGCCATTTTCCTGTAGATAGATGGCATTTAATACTTTGCAGGCATAAAACTAATGTAGGAGGAATCATTGCCTGCTTTGATCTGGTCACTCCCCCAAGGGAACACTTATGGATGGGCCTAGACAATGATGTGCTTTGGTGTAGCTGAGAAAGGATTTATTCCTAACCTAGTGGTGAAGAAATAAAAAGAAAATGCATCCATGGAGAGTTAGCCCCTTTAAAACAAATTGGCTTAGATCATTTGTTTTCTTGCAACTTTGTAAGGCCAATATGGTATTCCTAAGGGAGACAAATGTCCTATAGAGAGGAAAAAAGAGTGTAGGCTAAAGAAAATGTGCAATATGGGTGAGAAGTGAATGGCAGTCCTTGTTATGTTTGATGTGTAACGTGAAATGATACGCCTAACTGCTCCCTGTTAGCTGAAATGGATTAGTTGATGGGGGCCTAAATGGGACAATGACCCCTCCCGGTGAATCCGAGACAATGGCAAATTATTGCATCAGGCAGTAGTGAAGGCGATCCCCTCTATAGTGAGCCCAACATGGAAGAGAATATCATATACTGAGCGCCAAAGATGTTTTATGTTTCTGCTCAGCACCCCTTTCTTGTGTACAAGCAGCTCACAGGCCTGGCTTCTAGGTGGCTGCTGTATCTGCTCACCCTGTTTTGACAGCAGTAGTTCTCGATTGAGTTTTCTCCGATCAAGGAGTCCCAGTGAGTGTGGTGGTGGATCTCAGCTAGCGGAGGCAATCTGGGTGGTGGGATAGTTCATGAAAGTTAGGTTAATGGAAGACCGAAGTGTAGCTCCTCAGAGCATCATCTGGGCTGGCAACCAACTACTCGCCATCAGCCATCCTAACTCAGTAGAGCAGCCTCTCAAGGAGATATGGTCTTCCTCCACCACCAAGAAGAGGTTCCCACAGGTGCCTGGGCATGCAGGAAGGTAGTGGCTTCAACAATAATCTATGAGCTTTCTGCCACATCGCAATCATACAGCAAGGGCTTTACACTGCGCAGCTGCGAGTGGCCTCGAGCTCAGTAATAGCATCAGCATCTATCCAAGCCAATAACAGGGCCTCCTTTAAAGAAATGTCAGCTTCACCAAAGCCTGCTGTTAAATTTTGGGGGGGCCCATGCCGTCTCAATTTAAAAAGTCTGGCATCCCCTGAGGACATCTATTTGCCCTGTAACAGAAGGGATGTATTCCCCATGCTGGCAGAGAGGATGTGACTTCACGGCTAAGGCGGTCGACCTCAAATCTGGGGAACCGGGTTTGAGCCACGGCAACGACACTTAATATCCTGCGACTCTGAACAAATCACTTACAGCCTGATTCATCAAGCTAAATTGCACTTGCAAAGGGCAATATTCTCAGAATCTTGCCTTTTGCGAGTGCAATTTTTGCATTTGGGATTCATCATCCCAAATGCAAAATTCGCTATTAAAGAATTCGCACATTTGCGAAGAATTGCATTTAAGCAATCTCTATTTGAGATTCCTTAAATGCAATTCATGAATCATTTTAAAATTGCGAAATTGCAATTTTGAGCCGCTATTTACCGAGAGTTTTCAAAAAACAAAGGTCCTAAGCCTAGAGCATTATTTCAAAAACAATGACATATAGACCACAATCGGACAATATGTACACTTTTCTTATACCCAGCCGGGCAAAGAATTTATTAGAGAATATATGACAGGTAATCAATTATAGGTTACAATGTAACAACAAACATTTAGCGTTTGAAGTAAGGCACGAGCCTGTGCCGTACTAAGGGATAGAGAAAAAAGTTGTGAGAAAGGGTGCAGAGGAGAGAACAGTTTACGTCAGGTAACAAGAAAGTTTGAGCAGAGCCCGGTACTGCTTTAAGATTTAAATTGGCAGTATTCCCTAGAGTAGAACATATATATATAAATATTCATAAAACAACTGTATGTCTACAAAACAAAGTCGACGGCGTTTCGATCCCGCGCTCAAAATAATGGGATCATCATCAGGACTTAATAGATGCCTGGAGTAACATGAACAATATGCCTGTAAGGAAAAACAGGGGAAACAGAGAGGCAAAAATATATTTAGGTCGCTACTCTGTGGCAAGGAGTAAGAAGTCAACTTAGTCACACTCTAACCGTCATACAATTCGGAATCGCAGTGCATTGACTAGTGTTGATTGGTGTTGGTTGACGCATACAGAATGGTCATAGTGATATTGAGCGACTGTCCTACTGTGAATAAAGAAATCGTCGCTTGGCTGTGCATATTTTGTGAGAGGCTGCCATTTCTGTGATTGTGAAGAAGTGGCACCGTGTGCATATATCCGCTATCTTGGATTTGGGTTTGGTGAAAATTTGTGTTTCAATTGTTGTTATAATGGCGAAGTGCAGAACTAATCGGAACTACAAGTGGACGTGACCCATCTGGTGTTTAAGGTATAACGTGCTCGCGTACCCCAAGGGCTGGAAGAATTCGAGTTCCGCGTGGAGTGGCTTCAGCCACTCAGACCGTTGGGTGGATGCCTTCAGGTAACTATAAGGGAAATGGCAGTAGTTAATTAAGGGAGCCCGGGTGGACTCTAGGGGGCAAGCCGCCTCTGTGGTCGACACTTACCAATTCAGCGGATCGTAATTTAACGCTGGTCTGAAACAACTGGACGAGGCTCCCACACGGGGTTGCTTCGACTAAAAATCATTCCGCAACTATTTTATTTGTGAATTGGTAAGTGTCGACCACAGAGGCGGCTTGCCCCCCAGAGTCCACCCGGGCTCCCTTAATTAACTACTGCCATTTCCCTTATAGTTACCTGAAGGCATCCACCCAACGGTCTGAGTGGCTGAAGCCACTCCACGCTGAACTCGAATTCTTCCAGCCCTTGGGGTACGCGAGCACGTTATACCTTAAACACCAGATGGGTCACGTCCACTTGTAGTTCCGATTAGTTCTGCACTTCGCCATTATAACAACAATTGAAACACAAATTTTCACCAAACCCAAATCCAAGATAGCGGATATATGCACACGGTGCCACTTCTTCACAATCACAGAAATGGCAGCCTCTCACAAAATATGCACAGCGAAGCGACGATTTCTTTATTCACAGTAGGACAGTCACTCAATATCACTATGACCATTCTGTATGCGTCAACCAACACCAATCAACACTAGTCAATGCACTGCGATTCCGAATTGTATGACGGTTAGAGTGTGACTAAGTTGACTTCTTACTCCTTGCCACAGAGTAGCGACCTAAATATATTTTTGCCTCTCTGTTTCCCCTGTTTTTCCTTACAGGCATATTGTTCATGTTACTCCAGGCATCTATTAAGTCCTGATGATGATCCCATTATTTTGAGCGCGGGATCGAAACGCCGTCGACTTTGTTTTGTAGACATACAGTTGTTTTATGAATATTTATATATATATGTTCTACTCTAGGGAATACTGCCAATTTAAATCTTAAAGCAGTACCGGGCTCTGCTCAAACTTTCTTGTTACCTGACGTAAACTGTTCTCTCCTCTGCACCCTTTCTCACAACTTTTTTCTCTATCCCTTAGTACGGCACAGGCTCGTGCCTTACTTCAAACGCTAAATGTTTGTTGTTACATTGTAACCTATAATTGATTACCTGTCATATATTCTCTAATAAATTCTTTGCCCGGCTGGGTATAAGAAAAGTGTACATATTGTCCGATTGTGGTCTATATGTCATTGTTTTTGAAATAATGCTCTAGGCTTAGGACCTTTGTTTTTTTAAAATACTTGATACCCATGGTCCCAAGCCATTTAGTGGGTCCCCCTTGTTTGTTTATAAAGCTATTTACCGAGAGGTCAGACCTCGTGTTAAATAGCAAAAACTTAGAAAAATGCATTTAGATGCATTTTTCTAAGTTGCATGTTACACACACACACATGTCCTTTGGACATGTGTGTGCGCAACACCAATGTAGATTACGTTTCAGGGGTGCTACAGGGTGTCCTTTGGACACCCCTGCACCCTTGAATTCGCATCCTTATTTGCGATTAGCTAATTGCTAATCGCAAATAAGGAATAACTCCCCATTCATTCCTATGGGCCTGTAGGCCCATAGGAATGCATGGGGAGTTATTCCTTATTTGCGATTAGCAATTAGCTAATCGCAAATAAGGAACATGTAGGAATCACAATATTTTTTGCAATTCCTACATGAATCCCGTTTTGCAAGTCTTAATAGCGATTCCTTATGAATCGCTAATAGGGGCTCGCAAAACGGGAGAATGATGAATCTGGCAGTTAATCTCCATGTGCCTAACAAAAATCAAGGTGTCCTTGTATAACGCAACTGGTGCATCTGTAAAGCGCTCTGATACCTTCGGGTCAAGTTTGCGCAATATAAAACTCGGAAAAGAAAGTTCGAGAGAGAGAGAGAGATTGTCACTTTATGCCAAGACTTTGCCAACACACTGTCTGAGGTTATGAACGTAGGGACATCCTTGCGGGCTTGAGTGTACTCCCCTTGATTGTTTGGCTCCTTCTGGAACTTTCTGGAAGCGCCCTCGAATGGTACTTTACTGGGGAGAGAGTGAGCTGCTTTTCGAGCACCGCCAACCCGATGATACTGCCTGCTCCTGCTGACAGACCAGAATCTAGAAACACGCGCCAACCCTCGTCTACTTAGTCATTTAAATCGACTCTAATCTTGAACAGAATCTACCATAACATTCCTGCGGAAATTGGTGCTCTTCTGCCAAGCACGGACTTGTATGCTGAACGCGAAATGGTTTGTGGTGAGGGAGGGATTGAGAAATCACCAAGTAGTCCGTTCTCAAATGTTTAATACGGTGGGGGAGAAGAATATACATTTTTTGAATAACACATTTCCAAATGTAATTTTAAACTGCACTGAGATTTGAAAACTATGGTGGCTCTGCAACTTTTAAATTAAAAAGGCAGGGAGGTGAATGCACACTCCCAACTGTCATTACTTAAAGCGTTTAGAGTATTTTTAAACGCAAAGTGTTTTTTTTCTGGTTAAAGAAAGCAGGTTTAAAAAAAAAAAAAAAAAAAGATAAAGTCCAAATCGAGGTTCAAACCCCCAAACGGCTCAACTTTCAAGTTATCGAAAGGAAACATATGATTGCAGAAACTCTTTAAAATATATACATTCTACAGCAGCACAATTTCTGTATAGACTACCACCTTTCAGTGTTCTAGCCTTGCTCACAGTAGGGGCACTCTCTTCTTTTGCCACTCACTTAAGTTTTTTCTTTGTCATTTTAATAATTTCTCTTCGTCGTCCTATTAGGCATCTTTGCTTCCCACCCGCCTCCCCAAAACAGATGTGACTTAGCACCGTGCTTTCTGGCAGTATATATTAATCAATCATATACATGTATGTATGTATGTATGTATATATATATATACATATATATATATATATATATATATATATATATATATATATATATATATATATATATATATATATATATATATATATATATATATTAATTAGCTTCTACTCCTGTCTTGTTACCGTCGGGTCACTGAGTTAAGAAGGGCCATAAAAACAGAAAAATAATCGGCCCCTGCTGAAATTGATATGCAGGGTGCTTCACTACGCCTTGATGAAAAGTGCCGTTTGAAAGTGACGCCTGAAAAGGAGAATTTGATATGAATGTGCCATTTTACTATTGCTTTCAATGAAGCACAATAATGTGTTGTCTTTTATTTGCGCACCTGCATGGTTCTCGTGTTCCGCATGTCACGTGAGTAGCTCATTCACTCCTGACTTTGCTTTTCGTTCTGTTACTCGTAGTCCTGATTTCGTTAGATAAACAAGACTACAAGGCCCATAATTCTAATACAAACCTGGGCTAGTTGAGTACTCATTCATGTACCTAGGACACTTGCGTGCTCTGCAGCTGGCTTGTGCTGTATCTTCTGCTCAGTGTATAGCCGTGGGTTGTCTGTGGTTTTCTCCAAAGCCAGGCGTGGTTTGTGACCGGGGGTTACCCTCTCATTTATTAACATTGTCGGCCCTCCTTTTGGCTACCTGGGCCCTGCAGGTAAGGAATGAATTTGCTTGGTCACATTATCTGTTTTGCACGAGAGCACTTTTCCCAGAAAATCATACCCAAGGAAAACATGTTTTTCTTATTTTTTAGTACATTTCTCGACCCAGAGACTCGAAAAGCTATGGGAGAACAAGCAGTAGCTCTCGCCAGAGTTGTAAACTATTCTTCTGCTGGAACAGTGGAATTTCTCGTGGATTCGAAGAAGAACTTCTACTTTTTAGAAATGAACACGAGATTACAGGTAAAATTGTCGACTGTTAAAAGTAATCAAGTTGATTTTGCAGTTCTAGAAACCCTCATGAGTTAAGCGGGCTCAGCGCCAGTCAGCGCTTTACATCTGGCCCGAGGACCTGATTTGAGGTCGCAGCCAAACACAGTCGAAAGTTCACTCTGCATAGCTAGCCACTTTGCTTTGATATTTTTTCAAATTGACACCTAAACTTTTATTTTTCTTGACGTGCTACCGACATGCTGAGTCCCACTAGAAGAGAGATTAAGCTACACATTTGTTCCCAATAAAAACAATTCCATTTAGAAAAAAATGTTCACCGTTAATATGCTGGACGTTTGCTATGAATTCCGAAAATGCTAGTTCCCAGATTTAGGTTATTGTGTTTTCATCCTCAATATAATGACATGACACCATGACGTTTCTTTATGGAGGTTCTCTTCTGCTTATCTTGAATGATTTCATCCCTCTGTAACATGGGAGTAAAGGTGCAGTTGGTTTTTGGGTGTTATCTTGTATTTAAACTATTTTCTATTATGTAACCTTTGAAAGACCAAGAATATTACCTTACTGTGCAGTGTCTCAGCTTAGCTCGAGTCTAGCCATCCAAATTCCTTAAGTCCGTGTCCATTTTAGTAAGTGAATCTAAAAGTCTTCCCCTCTAACAATTTGTTAAATATGACATTTCAATTTATCTGCCATTCTGAGCAGGTCATGTGTTGCCTCCATTCCACCTCATGAGTGCTTAAGCCTGAGAATCGTAAAGAAAGCAACAGTTTATTTGAACATTTGGTCTGGTAGTTTACAATCGCAGTAAGCTGTGGTATTAATATTGTTGGATCCCGCCAGATCATGTTTGTGATGTTTGCAGATCTGCAAACTCTAATGTTTGCCAAATGTTGTTCATTAATGCTTCTAGTAGTACAATTAACTTACTTTTATTCATGGACTCATTTTGTGTGTTTTTAAGTTGGATGTTCTGCCTCCATTTAACCACTTTTGTGTTTGAGCTTCATATACAGACACATCTCTATAATATATGAAATCTCTAGAACAGTATTGAATGAAATGAAACTCTCAGTGTGTACTTTGGATCTGTAATTAGTCTCTAAATATTGCAGGACTTTGGTAAGTTACTTTGTACTGTCGGGGGGAGCAGAATTTTATTTTAAAGTGTAAATGTAGCGCAGTACCCCTCCCAGTCATCCTTTTCTTCACTGTATAGAGTAGCTGGCTATGCATTCACATTTATATTCAATTTCCTTTCACCTATCCTTTGCTTAGTTTGTACCACTGGCACCGTTTTTTTGAGACCGGGACTTATTTTTCATCTTCTGAAAAGTAGGAAGAGAGTGGCAAAGGAAGAGAAAGGGGTTGAAAAAGAGCATAGAACAGTGAGTTAACGGCCAGGAACTGGAGGACGGTGGAAGTAAGAGGCATGGACTGCAATCAAGAATAAACAGCCTTGGTATTCAGGAACCCCAGCATTTGTTTTTTCCCTTAAAAAAAGTAGGAATTGGTTTCTGCCTTCTGTTAATTGACATGTCAGTTCACTCGCTACAGCATTTAGTGGTGGAGTTGCATTCGAGACAGATAATTAAACACAAATTTTGTGATCCCTCAGTAAGTGCCTTGTATATAATGTTTCAGCCAGTGCAGCATTCTTTTTACTTCAAGATCTGGATCAAGGCCAAGCCCGCGTTTTCCACAACCATTTTTTTTCATAATTGTAGAATCTAATCCGACCTAAATCTCACCGGTGGATCCATTATGCAACTTCAAGGCCAAGATCTGGGCCACAGTATTACAAAGAGAGACCCAAAACAAAAACACAGTTTTTTAGGTCTCGCTATAGCCATTGCGTTAGCCATGCTTTGCGAGAGTATAGTAAGGGGCTCTCAAAAATGCTCCCAAAGTCTGCAGGCGGATCAGGCACAGTGCATGTGCGCCGGGCGCGCGCACCATTTGTCCGCCTGCAGCATTTGGGAGGACGTTTGTGGCCGCTTTGATGTTCCCAGCCACTTCACGCGCACGCTCCGCCTCTGCTGCAATATGGACACACATTCAGATTACCAAGCTTCAGCACACACCCTCACTCCATCCCCCTTATGCTCTGACTTCCAGACACACCCACAGCCACAACCATGTACTTCACAGCTCTTTATAACAGAATTGACTTTGTAACTTTTTTTTTTACTCATTGTTAAAACACCTACATCTCCACTCGATATATGCTCCCTTGCCGATGTCCCTCTCACCCTTCCTTTGATCTCAGCTTTTCTTTTAACTTTCGGCGCGAGTTCTCACAGGCTCCTCTCTGCCCCCTGCCGCATCGCTTGTTGTTTGTGTCACCAGCATCCTTTTCACGTTCTGGTGGACTGCACTCATTTTGAGGGGGGTGTGGCGTGTACCTCTTTACTGAAGAATGCCTCCTGTTCCTCCGCCTGCAGCATGTTGTTTGCACCTCACTATCCTGTAGGTAATGTTTCCCCCTTTTCTCTTACATGTGTCCTAGCCCACTCTCCATACTATAGCCCAAGCCATCGTTGCTGCTTATTTATCTTATGCAACTAACAACCATTGACAAAGGCAATAGACCCGACTTATTGTCAGTATGCTGCTACTCGTTGTATCATATATCTGGATGCAATGACAGAAACAGCCAAAATACAAGTGGGGCAGCACACTAAGCTAAGCACTATTATTTTTTTGCACGTTATTTAAGCCACTCCCTTTATTACATTACCCCTGCTGCTGGCGTTATCCTTTCAATCCACTTTTTGCTGCTGTACTGTCCCTCACATTTTAGCAAATGAAGGTGTTATGTGGGGCTGTTAAGGCGGGACGATGGTAGGTGGTATTGCAAGTTATTTCACCCTTCACCCCCTCTCAACCCATTGTAACCTCCTTCAGTGCTGTGCACCCCTTCACATAGCTGACCATCGCTGCGCGCTCTCTTCAGAGAGGCCAGGTATTGGATGGGCGTGTCTCCTGTTAAGGGGCGTCATTCATTCCAGTTAGCTTACACAAGGTCACATTCATTTTTATTGTCCCAGGAATATTAGCTTATTCGTCCAGAACTATAGGATGTCGAGCGACTCCGTGACTCGAACCCGATTCCCAGTTCTAAAGTCAGCAGGTCTGGCCATTACACCGCATCCTGGGGTAAGGGGAGAGGGGCAGGCAATGCCACATGGAGGCTCAGCTCGTCATGGGCTCGAGGTGCCAACATGACCTCGAGCTGATCCACAGCCAGGCATTTCTCCCCCTCCCGCCCCTTCCAGTATTCAGGGAGCTGAGCCAAGCCTGCCAGGACCTCTCTACTGGCCTCTGCTATGCTGATGTGGATGGCATTAAACGAGTGTACTGTAAGGTGATGCCACAAGTCCTCACTTTCTCCCTGATGGCTCTGCGCACAAGGCGTCTCTTCTCCTTCTCTGTATATCTATCTCCTGTAGCGCCTCGCTCGGCACACAGCTGCTTTCTCCTTGCGCTGCATGCTTCTAGCTCACTAAAGGCTCACGATGAGTTCAAGCGCAGTGGAAGACCTTTTACAATAGTTGACTAGTTATCTTTCATTTGTTTATTGGTGCATTTGGATGTTAAACAGGTACTGCTAATAAGGTGAAATCTTTGCCCAGATGGTGTTACAGTGAGTAAAAAAGACAAGAGAGTTAAGTAATATAACAAAATATGTTGCATTATGCTGCATAATTTTCCTTTTCTTGCCATATAATTTAGCGGCATACTTTGGTCCATCACTGCCACATAATCCCAGTGGTCCTAGATATAATGTTCTAGTTAGACCACTATTTCAATGTCAGGAGAGTTTAAAAGCTCATAAATAGACATGTGCATACTTTTGTAACCCTCTAGCGTAGGGGCGGCATGTCGGGGTCTCGCACATGACCTATTTCACTTCTATTTTCTCACGTTTCAATAGATTTTGTAAATTCAGTTGGGTAATTTAGGTGGCTCCTGGACATGTCACAGTAGCATCTTTTGGCGTCTCAGGTATAATCACCCTTGGATCTCAAGAGGCTAACTCTCGGGTCTCACCGGAGGGTCACTTTATTATCTCACGTGAAGGTCATTTGAGGATATAATGTGAGGGTCACTTTAAGAGCTAACATAAGGGTTATTTTATTAAATGCTTTAGATTTCACAGGAATGTCTCCATCAACCGGCCTATTAATCAATGTACTGGTACACTGCTTCTTCCCAGTGGCAATAGATGCAAAGCGAAAGTGTGCCTGGGATTTATTGAGGCTTAACAGCAGTGCAAGGTTTAACTCGGACCGACCATCAAGGGGGAGCAGGGAGTCTGGAAACACATGCTTCAGAATATGAGCATAAAATGTGTGCTCCTCAGAGCTGACAACATTACGCTTATCTGCCCCCTCACCCGCCCCACACACACACACACACACACACAAACACACACACACAACCACACACACACAACCACACACACACAGCCACACACACAGCCACACACACACACGACACACGACACACACACACGACACACACACACAACCACACACACACACAACCACACACACACACAACCACACACACACACAACCACACACACACAACCACACACACACACAACCACACACACAACCACACACACAGCCACACACACAGCCACACACAACCACACACACACACAACCACACACACATCACCACACACATAACCACACACATAACCACAAACATAACCACAAACACAACACACACAACTTACACACAACCACACACACACAACCACACACACACAACCACACATACAACCACACATACAACCACACACAGAACCAACCGTCAGTGCACACTTTCACCAAGCACAGACCCCATCAGTCATCAGTGCACGCTTTCACCGGGCACAAACACCACCAGCCGTTAGTGCACGCTTTCACCGGACACAAACGCAACCAACCGCTAGTGCATGCTCCCACCAGGCACACACCACCAGATGTCAGTGCGCGTTTTCACCAGGCACACACACACCACCAGCCATCAGTGCATGCTTTCACCAGGCACACACACACCACCAGCCGTCAGTGCATGCTTTCACCAGGCGCACACACACACACCACCAGCCATCAGTGCACGCTTTCACCAGGCACACACACACACCACCAGCCGTCAGTGCACGCATTCATCAGACACACACCGCCAGCCGTCAGTGACAGTTTTCACCAAGCACACACACCACCAGCCGTCAGTGCACGCATTCATCAGACACACACCACCAGCCGTCAGTGCACGCTACCACCAGGCACACACACCACCAGCCGGCAGTTCACACTTCCACCAGGCACACACACTACCAGCCATCAGTGCACAACTTCTACAGACACACACACCACCAGCCATCAGTGCACACATCAATTGTTAACGCATCCACAATTAACTATTGTCAAAATAGCAGTATGACGCACTTTACTTTTAAACATATTAATTTAAAGCACAGCATGCCACCATTGCTACAAAAATAAATAAAATAAATTTTGGCCTACAATTTATAGACTTTTGTTGCAATTGGTGTTGCAATATTTAGCAATGCCAATAGCTCAAACTTAATTAATGCGAGACCTATTGCATTGTAAATGCTTGTCGTTTGTCTGTGTCGTTGCCCCAGATGGAAATCTCCCCAGTTTCATTCTGTGGCTATCTGAATATATGGGGCTGTTCTGTACCTATATTTGTCAATTGAGGCATGCAGTTGAACATCTTTACATCTATGTTTTTCCCTTGTGGCTTTTCTCTACTAGCCAGGAAATCTATTAGTAGTCAGAAAGAAGTGTAGCTGCTCCATGGACTTGATCTTTATTTACAATACCCACTTAGCTTCCATTAACTGCCTCAGGCGCCCATATGCTATTTTACTTCCCCATTTGCTTATCCACTTTGATCCCTCGAGTGCGTAAGTGAGCTTTTCCAACTCTGTCATGGGAATCCAGTGTGTTGTCTTTCTCCCAAACAACTTAGATAGCTCAGGTACCAGTCATGGTGCCTGAAGGATTTTCATTCCCCCAATGTTGAAACAGTGCTTCCTGTAAGGTAGACGGTTTCGACTAGTTTCTGGCAAGCTGTTTTATCTAACCAAACATACTAAGCCACTGTTCCAAGAATGGTCAGCAGTGCTACTTCCTTTGTTTTAACTGTTTAAAGGCTTATAACCATAGTTAAACTGGTGCTGAGGGTGCTACTAACAAAACACATTCAGAATTCCTGTTCGCTTCCAGTATTAACTCCCTATGCAGGATTCATCTTCCTTTCAGTAGAGACTGGAGTCACCATCTCACAAACATCAAATAATAAATTAGGGGGTAGTCGAACAGAAAGTAAAATGTTTAGAGCCTTGAAAAACCTCTACTCTTCACTCCAGTAGAAAACACATAACCTGACTATGTTAAAACGATTCAGAATAAAGGCGATCACTTTTTGCATTTTTCAGAGTCAGATGTTTAGGAATTTCAGAGCTGACAGCAGTGTTGATAATGGCCAAAAAAGTGAGCCAAAAGAGGTTGGAGGAAACTCTCTGCGTACTCTAGTCAGAAGTAAAAAATATTGGTTAGTAAAAGACACCATCGAGAGACTGATTCCATGGTGCTGATTTCTCACGGAAGAAGTATCTTGTGTGGATGAAGATGGCTGGCACAAAGAAACTTGTTGGGATTGAACTGTCCCTTGTGTGATATATGGATATGTTGCCCTGCCCCGAGTGACCTGACTGCATTTGTAACCAGTATCCCACCTCTTTTGTTAGCCCAGCTATCACACTAATCTAGCGTGTGTGCTGTGGCCATGACCTCCCCATGGTAACGCCTAGGTCCAGAACCTGTTTTGTGACCTGGAAGCTAGCACCAGGCATGCACTGCTTTATAACATAGCACTACTGTCCATGTCCTGGGTGGTTAACATAAAGCTGCAGTGCACACATTTTTGAAGATTAGTAGTCCAGATGTGACCTTTATCTATTCTAGGAAGGGGTGCTACCTCCTGGTCACAATCATGCTAAAGTTCCTCTTCAGTGTAACACCTAGAGACCCTTCTGCTGACATTCCGTGTGCATGTGGAGTGTATGCAGGCATTGTGTATGTGTGGGCCATACGTGACGGTGAGACTGTGTGCAATGAGTATGGTTGTTGGGACCAGTGGGATTCACTTACAGTTGCCCCTGATTTAGCATGGCACAAGGAAGGTGAAGGGTGGATGCAGCTTCTCCGTGAAGGCTGATGACTGCCGGATGCAGAGTCTTCACACTTCAATTTGCCCATGGTTTGGATTCTCCTGCTTGGAGCCAGCATCATCACTACCAAGATCTACCTTGCTTAGTTCCAGTTCTAAGCTGCTTCCTTGACCAAGGAAGGAAGTGCTTGCTGAGTACAAAAAGTGCTACTGCGAGACTAGGGCTGGTGTCTGCAAGACAGCCAGTCTCCCAGAGGTGAGGGGGCATCACCTGAAATCTGCGTAAGATAGTGGAGAAGCAGATGGTCTATCTTGCTCTTAGATGCATTCAAGTCAGTTCAGAGAGTGAAAATATGTGCCTGGCCCTGCAGGAGGACATACTATCCAAGAGGAGAAGCCCAGCCATGTTCCTCATGGGAACACACAGAAGAGGCTGGCTACCATCGGGAGTGAAACCCATGCAGACCAACACGAGAGCAGTCATCCATCCCTGTGCATAGTTCATGTGGTGAACTGCACGAAGAAGCTTGCAACTCAAGTCAGCCATCTGCTGTTCAGCATTATCTGCAGTGTATCCAGAGGGACAAGTGCTGCCGATGCTCACTGTGCGGCGTGCTGAAGAGGCTGGCCACCATTGATGTAATGACGAGTCCACCTACTTGGGCGGGAGGCCACAGTTGTCCAAGATACACCACTTGACAACCAGGTCAGCCTCTGTGTGCACCTGAGTGATGCCACTGAAGAGTGAGGCTGTATTGTGCAGTCCTGTGCCACTTCCGAGTACGCCGCAGGCATAAAAAGGACAAGCGTACTGACTGGAGCTTCTATAGCTGCGTACTCGGCAAACAGGCAATACAGGCCTGAAAGAAAGAGACTGAAACTGTACCTTTAACTGTAAAGACAGCCTGCATTAGAGACATAGTGATAAGGGAAATCTTTAAGCTTAAGATCACACAAACTGATTCACAAATTAAGACTGCATCATGATCACTTAGTGAATTCACATCTGTGCTGTTGTTACCTAGCCGTACTATTCTCTTAAGATGTTCCAGATCTAAAACTACAGTACACTACCTTGCTCCAGGAATATAAAAGAGCCATTCTTCACGCAAAATCTGAATATTTTTCCTCTAAGATCCTTTTGGCTGAAAATAAACCAAAGGAAATTTTTACCATAGTCCATGAATTAGCCTCCTCTGACAGTCTCACCCCTAAACCAGTCCCCTCACAATCCTTGTGTAATTCCCTCAATGATTACTTCATTGAGAAAATCGCAACTATCAAGGCTAACATCCCACTCCCATCCCCTTCCTTTCGAAAATCCCCTATCCCCGCCCAACCCTTCCTGTTTAGTTCAATTTCCTCTGGTCTCTAAGGAAGCTTTTCTTATCTTGCTGACAAAGGTTAAATCTGGCTCTCCTGCGGACACCTGCGCGGCTTACATACTGAAAGATCTTCTCTGCCTGCCCACAGCCCCCTTTAACTTTTCCTAATAACTCCCTCATGCAGGGAATTGTTCCTGACTCACACAAATCAGCCAAAATAATCCCTATCCTCAAGAAGCCAGGTACTGATCCCTCCTCCCCTTCTAATTACCATCCTATCTCCCTTCTTCCACTCCTGGGAAAAATTTTAGAATGTCATGTCACCAAAGCCTTCAGTAACTTCATCGAGGAAAGCCGCTATTTAGCGCCTCACCAGGCTGGCTTCCGTCCGTTTCACTCCATCGAGTCTGTCGTCCTTTCTGTTTTGGACGAGCTCAGAGGGGGTGCGGAGGTCAACTCCCCCCAGGCGCTGGTTCTTCTTGATTTGTCCGCTGCCTTTGACATGGTCGACCATTCCATTTTTCTCGACCGTGTCAGAGGCGCCGGCATTAGGGGACCCGCCCTGGCGTGACTCACCTCCTTCTTAGGAAATCGCACTCAGGCCGTTCAGTTAGCAGACTTTTCGGCCTCCATACGTGCTGTTCATTGTGGGGTACCACAGGGCTCTTCCCTTTCTCCCCTTCTGTTTAACCTCTACATCCGTCCTTTGATACTGGCCCTGCAACAGATGGATGTCTCGGTATTCAACTACGCCGATGATCTCCAGCTGATTTTCAACCTCTCTCCACTGCCCGCTTCTATACTCCACTTTCAAACTACTATGACTTTCATCAGCGACTGGATGAACTGCAATCATCTCAAGCTAAATCCCGACAAGACCGAATTGGTTCTTACGGGTGGCAGTCCCAGTCCCTGGTCCCACAGCTTTTGGCCCCCTCTCTTGGCTCCCCTCCTCTACCCTCCTTCTCTGTAAAAACCCTGGGTATCAAAGTCAACTCTGACCTCACTTTGCGCTCGCAGATCAGCTCTGTGGTCTCAGCAAGCTTCCTGGCACCATTCGTAAGATTTCCCGCTTTTTTTCTTTTGCAGCCCTTAAATTGATTCTCATGGCCATGGTCATTTCTCACCTTGACTATGGCAATGTTCTGTACACAGGCACCCCTGCTTACGATCTTCGTCGCCCTCAGCTTATTCAAAATCAGTCAGCCCGACTGATTTACAAACTCCTCAAATTTCATCACTCTTTCCCTTTGCTAAAAGCTTTACACTGGCTTCCTATTGCTAAGCGCTCACAATTCAAGATGGGCTGTATGACTTTCCAGGCCCTGGCTGGCACTGCACCAGCCTTTATTAACTCTAAAATCACATCATATGCCCCCAAAAGAGATCTGCGCTCCTCATCCCAAATCTTGCTGTGTGTTCCCCGCTTCAGGAAGAAGAAAACGGGAGGACTAAAGTTCTCTATCCTGGCACCGTCCTTCTGGAATGCCCTCCCCTTCACCATCAGGTCCATTCCAGCTTACCCTGATTTCCGCAAGGCCCTCAAGACTTTCTTGTTCACTCAAGCTTTTCCACGCTAGTCCACCCTCTTTGTCTGCCCGGGCCACCGGTCCTCAGCGCCAAGAAACCGCACGGTGATCGAGCGCTTTATAAATCCCTTAACTTCAACTTCAATGAACGCCTTAGGACGGTCCAATGGAGCTTGGAGGACATGTCATAGCCTACTGTAGGAAGGAAGTGTGCATACTTCACAGCACAGTGTCCCTAAAGTAAGCATTGCATGTCTGAAAGGGATGGAAAAGAAATGCAGAGTCTTTGTATGAGAGACATGGGACTATCAAATGCGCCAGCGGGTCTTAACCTGTGTCTGCGGACTGAGGGTTTACAGCACCTGTTCAGGGATCTGCCAACCCATTTGGCCCCTAATTATTATTTTCTGTCAATCATAAGTATTTTGAGCTTAATAATTGTAATAAAGACGGTTTCGCCCACAAGGGTAACCGTTTCATCAACAAACGGTAATACTTAGGCCATTGTACGGTGGGCGCTGGGCTGGCCTGCCCATCCTTGAAGTCAAGTCAAGTCATACTTTATTCGATTAGTTAAAATCATAAAAGCAATTCCATCACATTTTTTAAAAAGACAATTCATATATTAAAAACATTTTATACATTAAAAACAAATCATTGTCATCTATTTACATAAAGTGCAGATAGAAACATCCCCTCATATGGAAGACTACAATTAAGATCATGTCTTGGGCACGTGTAGCAGCAATTTGTTGGACTTAATATGCATAGCAGCAACCAAGAAACTTGCGACCCCAAAGATTACCCTGGTACTACTCAAAAGCTGTAAATAGAGGAGTGCAGGCCGGACTTGTGTAAAGCCTGCTTCTCTCAGAATAGGGACAAGGAACTGTTTCCTACTATCCTCAAAATGACCACAAAACATAATAAAGTGCATGAGTGACTGTTCCGAGAAGTTATCACAGCTACAGGGGATAGATTGATCTGTTTTCCCCCATACCGGGTAGTTCCCCAAGGAATATTGTATGATATTAAGTCTGAATCTTACAAGAAGATTGCGATGGAACTGTCGGGTAACGATGTTCAGGTAGGGTTCTATTAAGGGAGTAGTCAGAAGCATGTAATTAGCTCTGACGCCTGGTTTTAGGACCTCCACTGCCTCCCGTTCCGGCTCTGCTTGACCCAGAAAATGTTTCTTGATCCATAGAACGTCCCTCTTCTGTATCAAATTGGGAAAAGAGTATAGATCAGGCCTACCCAGTTTGCGGAAAGTATCCTTGATATAAACTAACCAAGGGATTTTATGTACTTTGTCCAGTACCATGCAGTCTTTAAGAATAGAATTATTTAAAGTAATTTCAGTGTTGAGCCAGGTCTTTGCCCAGCAAATCAGTGGCACCAGTTGTAGCTGATCGCTGATAAAACCAAGGCCCAGCTCAGAATGCACTGAGAGTACTGGGGTCGATTGAGGGACCGCTAACAGGGCTCTGAGGAATTTATTTTCTACTACCTGGAGTTTACCTTGTGGTAAAAATCCCCACAGGGAAGCGCCATACCTTGCTATTGAGAGGCATTTTGACTTATAAACTGTCATCCTTGAAGTAATTTGTATAGGAATTGCATTTGAAGAGGTGTCGCACTGTTTTTGAACCAACCTATTTTACTGGTTTTTGAACAATCAATAAAAATACGTGTCACAAAAGTCTATTGTATTGCCTCCTAAATATATTAAATATATGTATGAATCAGTGCTTAATTTAAGTCGGTGGTTTCCGGTGCTCGGCACCGGCACTTACTCGGCAACACCCGCGCTTGTAGCACGTACTCGACCCAAAGGCATTAGAGCTCTTTTCAGGAGCACCAGAAAAGGACACGTTACTGTTTTGTAGGCACAGGGAGATTAAGTGACTCGAACCTGGTGCCCCATCCCCAAAGTCTGCAGCTCTGGTCGTTACGCCACGTCCTCTCCCAACTTGTAGGGTTTCATGTTGTTATGTTATAGGTGGCACTAATAGGAGCAATAGGGGGTGTAAGTTGCCTCCTGACTAGAGCCCCGGCACTTATTTTTTCACAAACTAACCACTGGTATGAATACAATTAATGGTGTTTAAAAACAATATTATTAATATTATAAAAAAAAGTTTTTAGTCTGAAGTTAATTGCTTTGTGCAGAAATTAGCATATGAATGCACAGTCAAATTTAAATACTCTCCAGACTGAATTAGCTATCAGCTTCTGACCAAAAGCAATTTTAAATTTCTTATGATTTTCTAGTAAATCATATTCATCTGAACACTTAGCCACTGCTCTTAACTGACAGTGATCTATGCTTATATAGACAGGCAGGCTGCCCAAAAGGTCCTTCCAAAATGCATGTTCTCCCACCCACTGTTTTTCATGAGAAGACACTTACAAACTCTTTTATTGGAAAGTGCCTGCACTTTTCAGCAGAGCTGAAGTAATTCCACAGGCACTTTCCAGTGTGCATCATGTACACGCCCATAATGAGCATGTGGGGCCAGATCATATAAGGAAGGGCGTACTGATCTGGTCTGCATCGTAGCCAACCTTTAAAGTGGGTGTGCAAGGTTTATACCTGGTCGGTGTGCCCTGTTACCGACAGTGCTCTGTCCCCAGGGCACTCACTCCTGCCCTAGAGGCAGAGAATGATTGAATTGCGGCTGGCTCTGTCAAGCTGCTGATCCATCTTTCACAGTGAAGGTGGTACCCGACGTGCTTTTGAAGGGGGGCAAAGACCACCTGTAGCTGGGTGCAGTGACTGACCGCACCCACCTGCAGGAGAGGTTTCTGGGGTGCGTGTATGGAACCCCCTTTCACTCCTTTGCAGGGGTTGCTCTTTGGTGGCTTAGTGGCTGTGCATCACCTCTTTGTGTCAAAATCATTCCTTCCCTTGACAGCCTCTGTGCTCACATCTATAGTACAAAGAAAAACCAAAGGTGGTGATGGACGGAGCGTTGACAATACAAACACTCACCCCCAGTCAACTGACCTGGGTTTAATCCATCACCGTTCTTTAGCTCACTCCGCCACCCCAGTTCAGACATGGCCATATGCAAATCAGTCTGACCCTGTGCTTAATGGGAACAGTCCAGCCTGAACTGCCAAGCCATGTCTTCCCTGGACCAGAATCAAGCTTCCCAGGACCGGTTTCTGGCATTACAGCCGCCTTCAACCGGGCTTGCTTGACTCCAGTGGCAAAGTGAGCAAGGGACTCACGTCTGAGCATACCCTGCCAACTTAGGGCCAACAAAGAAAAACCAAAGGTGGTGATGGACGGAGCGCTGACAATACAAACACTCACCCCCAGTCAACTGATCTGGGTTTAATCCATCACCGTTCTTTAGCTCACTCCGCCACCCCAGTTCAGACATGGCCATATGCAAAACAGTCTGACCCTGTGCCTCATGGGAACAGTCCAGCCTGAACTGCCAAGCCATGTCTTCCCTGGACCAGAATCAAGCTTCCCAGGACCGGTTTCTGGCATTACAGCCGTCTTCAGCCGGGCTTGCTTGACTCCAATGGCATATAGCCAGTGTCTAACCCAGGGTGGTGTGGAGTGCAAAAAAACGATGGATTTAGGCCCAGATCTTTGTACTGGGGTGAATGTATGACATTGTTCTACATTCTGTCCATCAACTGTGTTTTTTGCAGTTTTCACCCCGAGTGGGCTGGGTATGCTCAGACGTGAGTCCCAGGCTCTCCACACCACTGGAGTCAAGTTATCCAGGGTGATGAAGGCTGATAGCCAGAAACCGGTCCTTGGATGCTTGATTCCGGTCTGGGAAAGACATGGCTTGGTAGTTCGGACTGGACTGTTCCCATGAGGCACAGGGTCAGAGCTGATTTGCATATAGCCAGTGTCTAACCCAGGGTGGTGTGGAGTGCAAAAAAACGATGGATTCAGGCCCAGATCTTTGTACTGGGGTGAATGTATGACATTGTTCTACATTCTGTCCATCAACTGTGTTTTTCGCACATCTATAGTACGGCACTTTTCCCTTATCAGCACTGGCCTGCGCCCCTATGCAAATGAGGGAACACCATCATGAGATCACACCCATGCTGGATTTGAGCCAGCACGATCTTACAGAAGGGGGCACGTGACGGCACGCAAGCTTCTCCGGCCCTTTCCGTAATATCAAACTGCCCTGGTGGTGCAGAAAGCAAGCACACATGCCTGTTGCTCCCATATGGCACTTTATGCATCTGCCAAGTTTTCAAGGTCTGTGCATGATTAGTCATACCAGTCCCATTTTTGTAGACGTGTAGTCTTATTTAGCCAAATATAAAACTAGATTACAAGTCCCAGAATGCTTAGGGGGGGAAAGGGGGACCAGCCTAACTAGTGACACGTGGACCTGGAAAACTTTCCGGCTGTGTTTATGTAAATACACTCCCTGGTCTAGTGGTCTTCCAGCTTGTATGTAGCCAGTCTTTATCGACTTTTGACCCAAGGACACGGCATGCGCTCTAGCTGTGTCCATACCTAGCTCGATTGCAGCCCTGTGTGTTTTAGAGATCCGTGTCAGTCCGGTCACTACTTCTGGCCCACCTCTCCTCTTGAGAGCTCTGATTTCACGTGATTTACCTATTGATTTGCGATGCAACCTGGGTCTTGTACCGTTGTGCAGTCGCTCTCATATTTAAAGATGCATTTGCAGAGTAAAGTAGATGTGCTGATTTCATACAGTGTATACTCGTTTATTATTTGTGTACTAGTGTTTCAGATACAAATCGTAGAAAGTCCGAAGGTGGAGACTGAGAGCCGCATGTGTTCTTGATAAAGTGGCCATGTGTTGATGGCAGTTGGTGTATCAAACAACAAGTGCTGGCGGCAGGGGAATTTATCTAATATGTAATACCATGATGAGCTTAGGAAAGCCAGGGGGGTCAGATCGGGGTGGAGCAAAGCCAAATTTAGCAGCTTTGTCGACGCTTGTTAGGTCTACTCACTAACACCCTTGAGTGTAGGAGAAACACAACACGAAGCCTGCACTGCTGGTTTTAGTTTGGTCGAGTACTCTGGTTTCTGGGCAGCGGTATCCTTGGCCCCAAAACACCTGTTTTCTCAGATCCGTGCAGGTTCAGAGACCAACTGCAATGCGCTGTAGTCCATTGGATTGTAACCATTATACAAAACTCAGTCGGCCTTGTTGCAGTGAAAGATTGTTGACATCAGCGTAGCAGGCGCGCTCCTTAAACGACCAGAACCACATTGTACCAAAGTTGTATTTATTAAATTGATTTGCCCTCGGAGGGAGATATTGCGACCTACCTAAGGAGTCAGTGGCAGATAAACCAATAACTGAATTATCAACTCGATCCCCCCCCCCATTCTAATGTACGTGTAGGTAGTTTGCTGTGTTTTCAGTTATTTGTAAATAACTCGAGCCTTACACGAATAGGAAAAAGTCAGGCACCATTCGCGTGACTGCTTTTATACGAGGATTTTAATGTCTCCAGCTGGTTTGTATCATTACAGCGGCTGCAACCAACCGAGGTTATCAAACAGTCCTAGGCCAAGTGCCCGGCTTTTGTAAGCTTCCAAAATGTTGCAAAATCAGACAAAACGAATCATTTCTGAAGCACTCCAAAGACCAATTGAGTATTCTGTTTCTTACAGCTTCTAAGCCAAGTGCCTTGCTGTAGTGTTGGCTGTTTCCCACCTGTATGCCATTATCTAAAGTCAAACAGAGCAGATAAACATTTGAGAAAGAATACTCTTCCTTTAAATGTCTGCTTCCCTTTCTTGCTTTCCAGTTAAAACAACGAGTTTATTCTCTTTTTTGAAAGGGATATGGTCATTTTGTGGAATGTGAAGATTGACTATTGTCAGATGGAATTCAAGACGGATGTTTGGTGAGAGTGCTGTTAAATTGAAGAGCACTTTTTCAACATGCCGCATTTTTTATTCCATAGTTTTTTAAAATGAATCTTTAATTTCCTCTTGTACAGGTTAACATGTATTCCTTTCGTATTTCTCTCTCCTACAGACCATTTTCTTGCAAAAAAACAAACATTCTAGTTTTGTAAACATTTTTGGCTCTTCCTTTTCCTAGACTCTAACATCCACTCTGTGTCCTTCCCCGCACATTTAATTTTCTTTCCAGGTGGTACACACGCATTTGCACAAGTTGCCAGTACAACTTTACCCTTAGCTTCAGTTGGCCTGTATATCCAAACTGCTCTTTTTCAGGACAATTCCCCATCTTAATTCAAATCCAAGTCGGATATTTGTTACACCTTTACCCCTTGGTCCACTTTCTAAATCTCGGTCATTCAGTGACCATTTGGAGTGTAGCAGGTCCTGTATATTCATTTTCTTTATTCTGCTCCTTAAACCAATATTTAAGCCCATTCCTTCACTGAACGGAGCGTGTAAATACATGACATACCTACAAACAGCTCAATTTATTTTCCTTCCATACATTACACACCTTAATATGTATGGCAGAGGTCTTGGGCTCTCTTGTAATTGCCCCCACACACCATCTCCACATATTTTACTCCATGCATGGTTGGAACAACATGAAAAGACCTGACTTTGTTTGGGAGAGACTAACCAGAAGTAGGTTTGGTACTCCGCAAGAAGTCCCATGTCCCTATAAGGTTCTGCAGGATTTTTGCCTGAAGGAAGCAAGAGTGTTTAATGGACCTCTTTGGGAGTGGGCATCAGTAATTTAGCTACAGTGGGCTCATTTATCAAAGAGAAGTTAAAGTGCTGGTGCTTAACTTGATGGATGGAATCGTTTCAGGGTCTTTAGAAGTTTGTGATTTGTTGCCACTTTGAATGATAAATACATCAAGTATATCCTGGATTTATTAAGGTGTGATGCTTAGCCTGCCACTCCTATTTTAGAATGTTTGTAGGAAAGATGAGAAAGCATTAGGCAGTCATCTTATGTGTTGTCTCCCTCTATTTCTATTAGATACGTTGGATGTTCTGACTGTAAATAACCGTGCATTACGTCTCATGATTAGTCGTGTTCCACTCAGCCTAGGGACGTGTTGATTGGCACTGTTAGATGCCACGAGGTCGTACTTCATAGCCCCCAAGGATTTAGAGGCAAACCGATCTTTCAGGTTTGAGACGTTGGTAAAACCATTTGCTTACATCATCTTTTGAGTAATCATGACCTTTGTTGGAGTATTATAATCTGGAAGAAGATTTAGCAGAGCCATTACACATGCTTAGAAGAAACGCCTTACAGAGGTAGGATCACATCATTTTTATTAAATACTAACAGGCCAGTGAGGATCTTAAATGAGAGAAGTAAGAACTCAGTTCTGGGAGGGATCTTACTGCACATTCAGTGCATCCTGCAATCCACCAACTTTTCAATGCATACAAGTTCAGGAAAGCAGTTGAGTGGTGGGGATTCGAATTATATTGCTATTGCAAGGTTTATGATGCTGAGATGTCCCCCCTTTAGAAAGGTGGCATAGAATGCTCTCAGACAGTAAAAATAGCTCTCGTCTATCAAATTTGGCAGAGGTTGCTACATTCATGGTGGATGATCACATTCTATCAGACAGACGATGCACATAAATAGTCAAATGCAACTCTGAGGAATACGTTTTCCCTCTCTAAGGAATGGGAAACGCACAATACAATTCTTTATCCTACATACCCTCTCTGCTTCAGTGCATACACGGGAGGACTACAGACTAGTAGTTCCAGGCACAACTGCTGCAGGAGGGGAAATATGTGCTGGCCAGAACATCTGCTGTATACCATCTCAACACAAAATATATATCGAAGTGAATACAATCTGTTTACTGTATCAAGTTGCCAATCCAGCTGAATAAAACTTTGAATGGAACACAGCTCAACTTTATTTTCCATCTTAACGTTCCATTAACTTGAAGGATCTTGGTTCTGTGATTTTGAGATGCTTTATGGTACCTTTTTTATAGGTGCAGACTCTTTGGAACCTTTACCATCTTGCACTTGGATTCTCTGTTTATTCTGGATGCTGGGTGTAAAAGCTTTCACCTTGGTAGTTGATGGGTGTTGTCACTTCGAAAGAGATCAGTCTGAAAGATGCCCTTTTTATGGAAAATGATGTTTGGGTCTTTGCTGGAAGAACAGGCCCAAAGTGCGTTAAAACAGATACTCAGAAGTGTTAACATTGCTTTCTCTTCCAGGGGATACTCATTAATAGTCATAAGCACTGAATAATCTCTGCCCATGAGCGGGAACCCGGAACACATAACCAAATACATATATATGTGTAAATATATAAAAAATAGTACATAGTACTAAACAAATTATACACATATACATGTATAAACCAATAATATGCAGCCCAACCATAACCTATATGCTAATAAGGCCATCATTACATACTTTCTGCAGCATGAAAATACACCATGTAAACAATGCAATAAACAGGCATGAGCCTAAAATGCATTCCATAAATAGCAAAACCTTTTATTTTCATCAAAGAACCTGTAATAAAAGGCAATTAGCCTAAGCAGGCTGCATGTAGAAAAAATATCCCTGTACAGAAAATCAGACTGAGACCTCGCCTTTAAGGCCTCAGAGAATCTGAACACTTTGCCTTTAAGGCCTCCAGGGGAACTCTGTTCCCATCATGCCCCACAGGTGACAGTTAGGTCCGTTCTTTTTTCCGGCTTGTTCTGTGAGGAACCTGGAACTTGAGCTCTGCTGAATTTGATTGTTTTCAGTCAAAATTTGTTTTTTTCCTGTCTTATTTGACAGTATTTGCTGGTGGTGGTAATTTTCTACCTTTTCTGACTAAGTCTTCAGAACTTTTTAGTCAGTTATCCCACCTTTATTCTACAACTGTCCTTCCTGTGGGAAGAAGATGTCTAAAACAGATCCCCATTCTGTTTGCGTGGTTTGTCTACCTTCCACACATGATGTGGAAAAATGTTATCATTGCCTCAAGCTTTCCAGAAGAACCTTGAAAGAAAGAGAGATGATTCGGCTTTTGGGACTTCTGGAGAGAGAAAGACATCATGAAAAGGGGGCAAGAAGTGAGTTGTCATCTGGAAGGCCCTCTTCTTCTGCAAAATGTCGAAGGTCTGCTTCTCCTGAAGGTAAAAACAAGAAAAAACAACATCAGGAAGCGTCGACGTTGAAGAAAGTGAGTTTGACGTCGAAATCTAGATCGCCGTCAGGTATGTCGACGTCGAGACCAATGGAGAGAAGTACATCGAAGTCATCTCCGTTAAGGCACAAGTCGACGTCGAAGCGGAGATCGAGGTCGCCGTCGAGAAGCTTGCCGTCGTTGAGGCATTTGGTGTCAGTTGCTGTAAGAACAACGTCGAGAGTGAGACGATCGACGTCGAGAGAGAGAGTGAGGTCGACGTCGAGAGAGAAAGTGAGATCGACGTCGAGAGATAGAGGTACAACATCGAGACCTGAGAAAAGAAGATGATCAAGGTTGCCACCGAGACATGGGTCGACGTCGAGACATGCCTCGGGCTCTAGGCGTGAAAGGGCTCTGTCGACGTCCAAAAGGCAACCGACGTCGAGGAAGTCGACGTCTAGGTCTCTGCCACCTGCTTCACGGTCGGCGTCGAGACAGTCTAGATCCCGGGTCTCCAACCGGTTGATCGCGAGCTACCGGTAGCTCGCGGAGACCCCGGGAGTAGCTCATGTAGCCCTTCAGCCTTTCCGGCTCCATTTGCCCGCCCTCACCCAAACCAGCCGCTCGGATTGGAGCTAAGCTGGGGTGGGGGCGGGCGAAGATGATGACGCTCCTCTCCTGGAGCTGCAGACTCCTCTCGTGAGAGTCTGACTCTTGTGACGTCATAGTCGGGTGCAGCGCGGAGCAGTAGGAGACGTGCCTTTCACCGCAGGTAAGCTCAATGGTGGAATTAGGGATCCCGTGGGAGGGATGGCTGACAAGGCGTCAGAGAGCACCGGTTAGGAAGAAAAAACGAGTGGAACAGAGGGCAGAAGGGGCACAAAAAACAAGGGGAAAACGAGTGGAAAAGAGGGCAGAAGGGCACAAAAAATGAAGCAAAAACGAGTTGAACAGAGGGCAGAAAGGCACAAAAAACGAAGGAAAAACGAGTGGAACAGAGGGCAGAAAGGCACATAAAACGAATCCAACAGAGGGCAGAAGGGCACAAGAAACAAGTGGAACAGAGGGCAGAAGGGCACAAAAAACAAGGGGAAAACGAGTGGAACAGAGGGCAGAAAGGCACAAAAAACGAGTGCAACAGAGGGCAGAAGGGCACAAAAACAAGGGAAAAACGAGTGGAACAGAGGGCACAAGGGCACAAAAAACGAGTGGAACAGAGGGCAGAAAGGTACAAAAAACAAGGGGAAAACGAGTGGAACAGAGGGCAGAAGGGTGCAAAAAACAAAGCAAAAACGAGTGGAACAGAGGGCAGAAAGGCACAAAAAACGAGTGGAGCAGAAGGGCACAAAAAACAAAGGAAAAATGTGTGGAACAGAGGGCAGAAAGGCACAAAAAAAAACAAGTGGAACAGAGGGCAGAAAGGCACAAAACACGAGTGGAACAGAGGGCAGAAAGGCACAAAAAATGAGTGGAACAGAGGGCAGAAGGGCACAAAAAACAAGGGGAAAACGAGTGGAACAGAGGGCAGAAGGGCACAAAAAACAGGGAAAATGAGTGGCACAGAGGGCAGACGGGCACAAAAAACTAAAGGCACAGAGGCAAATTACAGAATACAAAAATATAGGGGCAGCTAAGAACAGAAGGCAGAACAGACAGAGAGGCACGGGGGCAGCGAGGGGAACAGAAGGGAAAACCAGGCAGAGACAGGGGGCAGCGAGGGGTACAGAAGGAAAGACCGGGCAGAGAGAGCATGGGGACAGCGAGGGGAACAGAGGGAAGAAAAAGGGGCACAGACCACATACAGGCAGCGGGGGAAGACAGACAACAGCAGTCACAGACACAACAATGATAATACAGGCAATACAATAAAAGCAATAAAACGTTGAAAGGCACATGTATAGGTTACCGTTACTTGGCAGGCAGGTAAAAATAGATACAGCCAGGATCAGCAGTAGGATGTTCGTGCTGCTGTCTGATTGCTCACTTTCCACAAGCCCTTGCAGTTATCTGTGTCCAGTAGTCAAGGCCAAGCTCATGATGAGGCAGGGGGGGGAGTAGAGGAGTATGGGGGGCATGGGATTGAGGGGGCATGACTGTTAAGTCATGGTTCCGGGCCACTGGTATTATGTGGCCCTGGGGGACCAAATTGTGCAGCAAGTTTGACAAAATCATGCAGCAAAAAAGACAAATGATATGGTAATTTGAAGCTAATTTTGTGATAGTACTACTTTATCGTTTTGTAATTTGTACTCGTTAGCAGTGTCTCTGAAATTTTGGACCTTAATTTTTGACCTATTAATTGAAATGCCTTAAAGCGTCACAAATCCAAAGTAATTTCTTTTGGTGTTCTAGGCTACTCTTAAGTCAGGCCTGTCTTGAAAATTTTGTTCAAACCACAATATGGGCTCTGATGAAATTAGGCTTTAAGTCAATGAAACTAGGCGTGGGGGGTCTCTGAAAAATGCACGAGTTGCTTCGGGTTCAGTAGCTCACGGTGATTTTCACTGGCCAGAAGTAGATCTGACTGCACAAAAGGTTGGAGACCCCTGGTCTAGATCGGCTTCTCAGACCTCTCAGAGGTCTTTGTCGAGGTCGGAGCCGGCGTTGAGGGCTTTGGCTGACCCTCCAAGGTCTACGTCAAAAGACCTGACATCGAGGGCATCTGTGGACAGGTCTTCAGTAGTCAGAGCCTCTCCGCATAAAGAATCTTCTATTGTGGCGCATTATGGCTCGACGTCGGGACATTCAACGTCAAGGGAGAGGCAATTGGTCCTCAGAGAGGCGATTTCAAGATCTCTACAGTCTATTCGGAGTTCTTCAGCGTCTTCTTCCTCAATGGGAATTAAGATTGTGCAGGTTGTAGGAGAGTAGGGTCTGCTATCCTATGGTCACCCATTTTTTTGCTTTTTGCTTCACTGGTTTTCGACTTAATGTGGCTGTGGGCCTGCCAATCAGACCCACAGCCCTGCTGTTCTCTCTCTAAATTCACACCATGTACTTTAGGTACATCACCAATTGGGATTTGGGTTACTCTTATGAGCCCCTGTACAGTGTACTATAGGTACCCAGGGCATAGGTGCACCCAAGGCCTACCAGGGGCTGCAGCATATCTTTTGCCACCCCTGGCTGGCCATCCAAACTGACACAACTGGCTGATCACTCAGCTGGGGCAGGGTTGTGTAATCACCCCTTGCTTAGATATAATATTCCTATGTCTAACCTTATATCTGGACACATATGCACCTATAAGTCACTCCTATGGCAGGCCTTAACAATACTGAAGGCAGAGTGCTTGGTTTTATGTGAGATGGTGCTCTAGCATGAGCTGAGCCTGTCTGCAGCTTTCGGAACCATGTCTTTATAGCTGTTCCAGGATATTGCCATACCATATACTCTTAAGTGCATTATAATCCTCGCGGTTATTGCTAACGTTGGTTTGGCTTTATCAAAACATGTTGTGTAAGGTGTCATATGCTTTGGAATACTACCCCCTCGCCAGTTCTGGCGACGGGGGTAGCATTCCACCCTTCCAGAGGAAAAGACATGGTCCTTCCATTAATCCCGGTTAAAGTTAACCAGAGTCTCAGCATCACAAAATGGATGCTGCTGCCTCAGACACAAGTCTGACCTCCTGCTGCTGGGAGTCCTTCCAGCGAGGAAGGCTTGGGCAATAGGTTTCCTGTCACAGGGAGGTGCTAGCACCACCCCAGACAGGAGATAGTGGATTGGGGCAGGGAGGGCTGAATGAAATGAGACACTGCCTGGGGCACACAAGGTGTCCCATGCATAGTTCAAACCTGTGCTAGGGCACTCCAGCCCCAGCTGTGGCGCGAAACTGGACAAAGGGAAAGGGGTGTAACCACCCCCTTCCTGGGTCCCACCCATAGGAGGGACCTAGCAGGTAATCCATCCCCTTGATTTGGAATAAAGGTAGGAGCTGTGTCCCTAGACTTTAGATAATCCTGACTGAAACTCTGATACGAAACTCTGGACCCTTCGACATCCTACTCGACGTAGAAGACTGAAGAATCTCCCTTGTGGTCAAGGAGTGACCACCCTGTGCAAGCAGGCATCATCAAGCGCTCAACGGTTTGCTTTGTCGTTGCTCCCGCCGGAGCTTGAACACAGAGCCTGACAAGACCCGGACTTCCAGACTTCCTTCGACCCGATCCACAGCCACAGCAAGGCTGAGACTCGTGGAGGCGACGCGAGACGTGGGACCGGCCATCTTGGAAAGCCAGAGAATTGCTTTCCGTGCAACTTCTGAGGCACCCTCGAAGTTGTGCATTGGGGATTGAGAAGCCCCAGCCCCGAGCACCAACTGCACTGAAGATCACCTCTCCACACTCACCGAGTGCTGCGTGGGGCCCTTTTGCATTTTTCTGCTCAACGCGTCTGTCCGGTCACTTGCCCGTTGGCTAGTGGCCTCTGCGACGACTACAACTTTGAATTTCCAACGCTGGTCTGGTTGCTCCAGACTGGCCCTTGCTCCCCTGAAAAGAAGCAGCCCATCAGACCTTGCTGGTCTGATCCAGAAGCCATCTTCGATTCCTGCGTGGGTTGCATTTGCCAAGGCCTGTTGATTCCGAATCTAGAACTGACGTCGTCGACACCTCGTGGTCTACGTGGCAGCAGAGACAAGCTTCAAGACAGTGCCTGATCGCATCCCGACATCGCCTGGTTCCTTCCTGGTCACTGGCTAGTGACCCAGACTCTGTCCCCTCTGCTTTCAGGTACTCTTCATCTTCGATCCACCCTTGGATCCAACCGGACTCTCCTCTTCCTGGTCGCCTGCAGCATCTTTTCTCCAAGGCTCCATAGAACTCCACGACGAAACCTGACACACTTTGCCACCTATGCACCCGCTTCCTGTGGGTGAGGTAACGCGAGTACTGCGGTGCTCCTGTAGAGATTTACACTCCTAGTGTCCTAGTTTTAAGTGGTTTAGTTCTAGTCCAGTCGGAAGACTCCTAACTCTTTAACTTTCTAAATTTACGCACCCATTGACTTCTATAGGTGCACGCGTATGCATTTAGACACTGCACCCGCATCCTGTTGGCCTCCTGCTTCCTAACTACTGTTAGTCTAGTGTAGCCCCAGCGATTCCCAAGGCCCTAGGCCTTATCATTGTTCGTGACGTGGTACTTATACCACTATTTTAGTATATGGTTTAACGGGCCACCAGGGCCTATCCATATTGTGCAATTTATTGTATGTTATATTAAGTTCCTTGTTATACGCTTGTGCTTCTGTGCTCATAAAGAGTATACGGGTTGTTTAGAAATAAATACATATATATTTTGAATATATTACCTGTGTGGTGTCCTTTCCTTTGGTATTAAAGGGATTACATATGGTAAACCAGCTGGCTTCACATGCCCTCTTGACTTTAGCCTAAGACTGCTTTTGTCCATGCTACCACTAGGATAGCTGGTCTATAAGGTTGACTTTACAACCATCACCATAAGGGTTGTTTGGACTGGTGCAAGGTGCTCACTAGAATAGTGAACATCATATACCAGGCCAACTTCTCACATTTGGTGTGCAGCGGTTGGGATTTGAGCTTGCTGTTGTTTTACCAATTGTAATCTTTGAGATCTCATTTGAAAGATCACATTAGGTACCATAGGTACATATAACAAAGCTTAAAATCCATAAGTTCTACTGAACTTAGTTGTTGTAGACCAAAGGGCTTAGCACACCCTGACTACAACTCCTAGAGAGGTTCTAGTAGGTAAACACTCAATGTAGGTAGGTGCACACACCACACCTCACTAGACATGTCTGGCACAGGTGAACCCTCTGGTTCTCTACCTGTGGTAGGTGACCTGCCCAAGGCACCCTCCAGATATGATATGCTCAACTTCCGAGAGATGAGGTCATTGTGTACCTCAAGGAGGTTGAAACAGGGTTCCAACCCTACCATCCAACACCTGATAATTGTCCTAGAGGCAGCTGATCTTGACAAGTCCTCTAAACCAGCCCCCCTAGATAATACAGGTGAAGGAGTACCCTCTACAAAAGATGACTCCCTAACCCCAGAAGTAGATGAGGAAGAAGTAGGGGAAGATTCAGATGATGGAGATGATAGCCAGGTCCAGGTCAGAAGGCTTAGCCAGGCTAATCTAAGCTTACTTGGGAATGGAGATGGGTTGCACCTTCCCAGGCCTAACAGCAGACTTAATCCAGGCAATAGCAGGGAAAGATCTCCTTCCAGGGAGTCTCTCCTCTCTAATGCCTCAAGGGGTTCTCAAAGGGGAATGACTCCCCCCCCAGAGAAGAGAACATGAGGCTAGGATGAGAGCTGTCTAACTTCAGATAGAAAAGGAGGAAACAGCCCTGGCCCAAGCTAAACTTGCTTTAGCAAGGGAGCAAAAGTTAGGTGGATTAGATTCCACTGGTGGCAGCAATATCCCCAAGGATAAAGACAGGTCCTATGATCATATAAACCTGAGTAAGATTGTGCCCCCCTACAAAGATGGGGATGACATCCACAAGTGGATTACTGCTTTGGAGAGGGCCTGCATGGTACAGCAGGTTCCCCAAAGTCAGTGGGCAGCAATCTTATGGCTCTCCTTTTCAGAAAAAGGAAGAGACAAACTCCTCACAGTTAGCCATGAGGATGATAAAAACTACTCTGTCCTGAAGAGTGCTCTAATTAATGGGGTTGGCCTAACCACTGAACAGTACAGGTTAATGTTCAGAGATGCCCAGAAGACACAGACTCAGGACTGGACTGATTTTGTTGATTGTGCCACTAAGGCTCTGGAAGGTTGGTTACTGGGAAGTAAAGTTAAGGACTATACAGGATTGTATAATTTGATCATGAGAGAACAAATCCTTAATAATTGTCAGAACCAGTTGTTGCACCAACACCTGATGTAGTGCCCGGATAATTTGTCCTATTTGGACTGATGGTGACTGTTGTCCACCTCCATCTCAGTATATACTATGAATCCTTTATTTCAGCCTTATTTATGCCTATTTGTAGAGAGTACCTATTGGCTTTGGCATGATTCGGTGCCTTCTTTGCCTCTTTTCGGGCCTGGAGGCCTAAACTAGAGAGAAGCCATCTTTGTTCTTGCCTCAGCTGTCTGAGATGCTTGTAGGTTAAAGGTAATGTTTAGAGTCTAGCCTGTTGTTCGCTAGAGAGGAGCCGGTGAAGACTGGTTCTTATCGAAGGAATGTGTTTGTCTCTTGGGTCCTAGACGCAACACGCAAGTGGCCACTGCGGGTGCGCAGAGAGCCTGAGAGCTGGCACAGGAATTCGGTGGGAGGCAGCCTGTTGCTGGAAATTTCCATGAGGAGAGAGCAGTCTATATTATCAGAGGGCAAGAGAGCAGAGAGACAGACGATCTTTGGGAGAGAAACGACGCAGACGATTCTTGGACACGCAAATGATTTTGGTAGAAGAGACAGAGACGATCCTTGGGAGAGAAAGGGCAGATGGTTTTTGGAGCAGTTGGAATTACATGTGCAGAAGGGAACCTGCAGTGTGCTGAGAAAGAACCAGCTACAGTTTGAGTTAGAAGGATTTGTCTGTTGGAGAAACCAGGAGGAGCTGGCAGTTGGAGAGATGAGATGTGGAGTTTGTAGTACAGCTGACAGTTGGAGCCAGTGAGGTGCAGAGGCCATGAGGAACAACAGAAGATGGCCCGTTGGTGATAGTGGCTCAGTGAGCAGAGAGTTCTGATTCAACCAGAGAGGGACAGAGAGAATTGGATCCCCTTTCTGAGGGTGAGGTGTCCTAAAAATACTTTCATTATATCTGTTCATAATCAATCACTTTTCTTTCAGCTACCTATTTGTATGTCACAATTAATCACTTTCCTTTTAGTTTCTCATATGTGTTGGCGATTGCATTCTATCATTGTGTCCTAAAGAGCATTCATGTTTAATCATCTTTACTTTTCAGTTCTTTATATAAATGTATGTGTTGGTGATTGCTTGTTAGTTGTGTAATAAAGAGACCCCTTTGAATGTATACATTTGAAAGTTGTTTCTATTATGGGGTTAACCTTTCTTTTAGCCAGGTGCTGACGAACAGAAGGATGGGACATTCCCTTCTGAGAAGGTAACTGATGACAGGGGAGAGTGTGAATCATATTGGGGAATAACTTTGGAATGTGGATCCTATGATTAGATTAGACCCCAGTTAGCAAATCCTGTTTGTTTATTGTCTCTGAGATAGAGTAAAGGGTTCCTTTTTGACCATGTGCTGATGTATAGAGGGCTGGACATTCGAGGGTTGTTCCTAGGATAGGGAGACTATCATATTAGGGAATAACTTTGGAATGTGGATCCTACACCCCCACTTGCAGGTAACTGTTGACAGATAGGTACACTACTCAGGATCAGGGATGGTTGCATCATAGCATAGAGAGAGAGGGGTATTAATAGGACTGTGGGGACACTATAGAGAGAGAGATCGCTCAGGACAGGGCGTTATACATTGGAGCTACTCCCCGAGGAGCGAGGGGGTAGAGTAGTCCGGGACGGATTGTTGTGGGATTACAAGTGGGGGTACTATAAAGAGAGATCGCTCAGGATAGGGCGTTATATGTTGGAGCTGCTCTCCGATATGAGAGAGAGTAGATTAGCCCAAGCCAGATTGTAGTGGGGCTATAAAGTGAGATTATAGGATATAGGATGGAATTCCGTAGTTCTTTTAGGATTTAGTGGTGTATTAGCTGTGTAAGCTTGTATATATTGTGGGTTCCCCATTCCCAGGTAAGTACCTCAGGTACTGTTGTAAATAGAGTCTGGGAAGGGATGGAGTTACGTGATGACTGGGTTTGTGGTGTTTGGGTGAGCTGATAACTTGGTCAGAAAATCCGGTCATTACACCTGATTGACTCAGATCTGACCTCTCCCCAAGAATTGGGAAAGAAGGCAGATAAATGGGTCAGAACCAGGGTTAAGCAGAGACCCCAGAACCAAGGTGGTGACCAGAAAAAGGCAGACCAAAAGGGTGGAGATCAAAAACAAAAAGACCAGAACTCTTATTCAGGCCCCCAAAATACTTCTAATGAGGGGGGGTCCCAAAATTCCAAGAAAAAGAAGAAAGAAGGTCCAAAGAAACCTTGGTGTAATTATTGTAAAACTGCCTCTCACTGGTTTAGTGAGTACACCAAGAAAGCTACAGCCCCTACCACTGCAGCCCCTAAGGCACCTGCACCCCCTAGTACAGTCAGCTGTGGTAGTTCCCAACCCAAGGCTATAGTGGGGTTAACCATGGGTACTGAGGTAGATCCTGGCCTAGTCAGGATACCTACTCAGGCTGTCCTGATCTGTGATGTGGACATGGCTTTGTCCACTACTGTGAGTCCCAATACTTTGGGCAAGTACAGACAGACACCTTTAATCTATGATAAAGCGGCTCAGGCCTACAGGGACACTTGTGCCAGTGTCACTATGGTGACACCTAACTTTGTGGACCCTGGACAGATTGTACTGGGTGATAATTACCTGGTGACCAATGCTAGCAATGTCACTACTACGCATAGTGTGGCAGTTGTTAATTTCTCCTGGGGAGGGGTAACTGGCCTCAAAAGAGTTGTGGTAAGTGCAGACCTCCCAGTTGAATGTCTTTTGGGCAATGATCTAGAAAACTCAGTATGGTCAGAAGTGGAATATAGGACTCATGCAGAGATGCTAGGTATTTCAGCACATGTCCTTGCTGTGACCAGGTCACAGGCCAAAAAGTGCTTACCTGAACGAGTGCTGGATCTTGAAACTATAGACCGGGCACAACCCAAGAGAAAGAGCAGTAGGGTTAAGGCAGTGCCTTCCCCCCTGACCTCAAGTGAGGATCAGCCTTCTCAGGAAGCTGATTCTGAGACTCCTGAAGGAACTGTCCAGGAGGAGCTTGAACCTGAACAGGTTGAGTTTCTGGGGACAGGGGGACCTTCAAGGGCAGACTTGAGGCAGGTACAGAAGGCTGCTGGGAATGCTCAAGGTACCCATAAAGTGTATTGGGATGATGGGCTCCTTTATTCAGAGGCTAGAGACCCCAAGCCTGGTGCTTCCAGGAGGTTGGTCATACCTCTGCAATTTAGAGGCTTCCTTCTTACCTTGGCCCATGATATTCCCTTAGCCGACATCGAGGCCAGAACAAGACATGGGACAGGCTTGTCCCTCACTTTCACTGGCCCCATATGTCAGAAGATTCCAAGGAGTTTTGTCGCTCCTGTGTTACCTGCCAAGCCAGTGGCAAATCAGGTTGCACAACAAAGGCCCCCCTCATACCACTACCTGTGGTGGGGGTACCCTTTGAGAGAGTGGAGATAGACATTGTTGGACCAATGGACCCCCAAACAGCATCTGGGCACAGATTTATACTGGTGGTAGTGGATCATGCCACCTGGTATCCAGAAGCTATTCACCTGAGGACTACAACAGCTCCTGTTGTGGCAAGGGCCCTACTTGGAGTTTTTTCCAGAGTGGGGTTTCCAAAGGAGGTTGTCTCTGACAGAGGTGCAAACTTCATGTCAGGATATTTAACTGCAATGTGGAAGGAGTGTGGTGTCAACTATAAGTTCACCACCCCCTACCATCCACAGTGCAATGGGCTTGTGGAGATATTCAACAAGACCCTCAAAGGGATGATAAAAGGGTTACCTGAAAAGCTGAGGCGAAGATGGGACATCCTTTTACCCTGCCTTCTGTTTGCTTACAGAGAGGTCCCACAAAAGGGGGTTGGCTACAGCACTTTTGAGCTTTTGTTTGGGCATCCTGTAAGGGGACCCCTATTTCTTGTGAGGGAAGGATGGGAGTTACCTCTCAAAAAGCCTAAGCAAGATATAGTGGACTACGTACTTGATCTCCGCTCCAGGATGGCTGAGTATATGGAGAAGGCTTCTAAAAACCTTGAGGCTAGCCAAGAACTTCAAAAAGCTTGGCATGACCAAAAGGCTGTGCTGACTATCAGCCAGGACAGAAGGTGTGGGTGTTGGAGCCAGTGGCCCCAGCAGCTCTCCAGGACAAATGGTCTGGACCCCACACCATTGTTGAGAAAAAGGGAGAGGTCACCTACTTGGTGGAACTTGGCACCCCTAGGAGCCCCCACAGGGTGCTCCATGTCAACAGACTCAAAGCATATGTTGACAGTGCAGACATGGGCTTGCTCATGGCTACAGATGAGGGACAGGAGGAAGAGAGTGACCCTCTCCCAGACCTGTTGACTCAGAACCCTAATGATGGTTCAGTTGATGGAGTGGCCTTGGCAGGCAGCCCCACTGACCAGCAGCAACAGGACTGCAGACAAGTTCTGCAGGCCTTCAGACATATGTTTTTATTAACACCTAGTCAGACTAACTGGTACACCCATGAGGTTGACACTGGTGACAGTCTGCCTGTGAAGAGTAAACTCTACAGGCAACCTGACCATGTCAGGGACTGTATAAAGACTGAGGTGCAGAAAATTCTTGAGTTGGGAGTAATTGAGCCATCAGAGAGCCCCTGGGCCAGCCCAGTAGTCCTTGTACCAAACCTCACACCCAAGATGGTAAGAGAGAGATGAGGTTCTGTGTGGACTATAGAGGTCTCAATGCTGTCACTAGGACAAATGCTCACCCAATTCCAAGAGCAGATGAGCTCATTGATAGATTGGCTTCTGCCAAGTTTCTGAGCACATTTGATTTGACAGCTGGCTATTGGCACATCAGGTTAGCTGAGGATGCCAAGGCCAAAACTGCTTTCTCAACCCCAGGAGGCCATTATCAATTTGTGGTAATACCCTTTGGCTTGAAGAATGCACCTGACACTTTCCAAAGGTTGGTGAACCAAGTCCTTACTGGGTTGGATGACTTTTGTGCAGCTTATCTTGATGATATTTCTGTCTTCAGCTCCACCTTGGAGGATCACCTGATCCACCTGAAGAAGGTTTTAGAGGCCCTGCAAAAGGCAGGCCTAACTATCAAGGCCACAAAGTGCCAGATAGGGCAGAGTATGGTTGTGTACCTGGGCCACCTTGTAGGTGGGGGTCAGGTTCAACCACTGTAGAGTAAGATCCAGACCATCAAGGACTGGGCTCCTCCAACTACCCAGACACAGGTCAGAGCTTTCTTGGGCCTGTCTGGGTACTACAGAAAATTTGTCAAGAATTATGGGTCCATTGGGACACCACTCAATGACTTGACTTCAAAGAAGATGCCAGAAAAGGTTCAGTGGACACTTAGCTGTCAAAAGGCATTTGATGATCTGAAGAAGGCCATGTGCTCTGCACCTATCTTAAAGAGTCCTGACTACTCCAAAGAGTTTATTGTCCAAACAGATGCTTCTCAGTTGGGGGTGGCAGTTGTGCTTTCACAACTTAATGTAGATGGTCAAGACTAGCCCATTGCTTTTATTAGCAGAAGGCTGACCCCTAGAGAGAAACGTTGGTCATCTATTGAGAGGGAGGCCTTTGCTGTGGTTTGGGTCCTGACGAAGTTGAGACCATGCTTGTTTGGCACTCACTTTAAGATTCAGACAGACCATAAGCCCCTCTTGTGGCTGAATCAGATGAAGGGTGAAAATCCCAAACTACTCAGGTGGTCCATTTCCCTACAGGGGATGGACTTTACAGTGGAACATAGACCTGGGACTGACCATGGTAATGCAGATGCTCTCTCCAGATATTTCCACTTAGAACATGAAGACTTATCTGGTCATGGTTAAGTTTAATGTCCCTGCGTTTGGGGGGGGGGGGTTCATGTAGCGAAACAACTCTCTCCTCATATCAAGGACAATGATCTTCTTGACAATTTCCAGTCTGGCTTCATTCAAAACTGCAGCACTGAAACAGCCCTACTGCAAGTGGTTGATGACGCGCTGAGGATCCTCGACTCGGGGGGGGGGGGCAGGGGGGGGGGTTCTGTCTTCTAATTCTCCTTGACCTTTCTGCAGCCTTTGACACTGTCAATCACAACACCCTCCTCAACATTCTTAAACAGAGAATGGGCATGGAGGGCACTGTGCTTAAATGGTTTGCCTCCTTCCTCTCTGATAGATCCCAAATGATCAAAATAGCGAACAGTCTTTCATCTCCTGTGGCGGTAGGTCAAGGTGTTCCTCAAGGCTCTATACTTGCACCCACATTGTTCAATCTCTATTTAGAACCACTAGGAAATCTCCTAAGTAAATCCGGGATCCACTATCATCTCTATGCTGACGACACTCAAATCTACCTCAAGGTTGCCTCCACTCACGATCTCTCTATCCTAAGCTCTACTCTCGACTCCATTCATAACTGGATGTTTACTCATCAACTGATTCTGAATCCCTCCAAAACCGAATTCCTCCTCTTCTCCTCTTCAATCTCTCCTCCCCTGGTGCAATCATGGATGGATCAGTTGAATCTACTTAACACTAAACCCATCATTGCCGACAGCGCAAAATCCCTTGGTGTCATTCTCGACAAAAAACTCAATCTAATCCCCCACATCAATTCCATTGCAAAGTCTGCTCGATACCATCTGTGCCTTCTTTGGGGAATCCGTCGCTTCTTCCCGGAGCAGGACCTTATAACCCTGGTGCAATCGCTGGTCCTCTCCAGACTTGACTACTGCAATCTCTTCTTACTGGCCTCCCCAAATCCCACTTGTCCCCCCTTAAATCTGTTTTCCATTCAGCAACACGTTTCATTTATGGGGCCAAAAGAAGCGACCACATCACACCGATGTTATCCACCCTCCGCTGACTTCCAATCGAGGCTAGAGCTATCTACAAGACTGCTTGTATCACCCACAAAGCCTTGCACTCCTCCTCTCCTCGCTACCTGGCGAATAAACTGAAACTCTCTGGAGGTTCTAGACCATCACGTAATGCAGAAAATCTTCTGCTTGAACCTCCCACTTTCAAGAAGGAAAGATGATGGCACAATCCTTTTCAGGCAACGCGGTGAGAATCTGGAACTCCCTTCCGCCGCAGCTCCGGACCACCGCCTCCTCCCAGGCTCTTCCCAGGCCTTCAAAACGGACCTCAAAGTTCTCCTACAAAAACACCTCCAAAAGTAATCCACGCCCACTCTATTATCTGAAGGAAGACCTCCCTTTACTGAAAATTCTATTGTCCTTGACTATGGAAGTGCCTTCCCAGTGTGTTCTTGTAGTTGGAGTGTTTAACATTCACTGCTGTATTATCCTTGTACTTGTGTTTGGTACCTTTTTGTAACTTGCACACGCCACTTTCCCTTGTAACACCCAGTATGCTACCTCTCACATTTTGTTTACCTTTGATACTTGCACAAGTGCCACCATTGCCTACGTTACGTTTATTCTTGTGCCTGAGTGTCTAGCTTATTTTGCAGTAGTATACCTCTATTTGTACTTTTTTCCTCTTATGACCTGCACACTTGTCACTTTTTCCTCATGGCACCTTTGCTACCTCATGTATTTTGTTTGCTCACAATTGTCACTTTTACCTCATGTAACTTAACGTCTGCTTTTGTAATTTGTTCACGTGTAATGTTCTCCTCATGTAACAGTTCTGTTCCTTGTGTGAAGCGCTCTGACGCCTTCGGGTGAAGTCCGCTCTATATAAAAACGTATAAATAAATAATGTAGGAGAGTAGGGTCTGCTATCCTATGGTCACCCCATTTTTTTGCTTTTTGCTTCACTGGTTTTCGACTTAATGTGGCTGTGGGCCTGCCAATCAGACCCACAGCCCTGCTGTTCTCTCTCTAAATTCACACCATGTGTCACTCTTATGAGCCCCTGTACAGTGTACTATAGGTACCCAGGGCATAGGTGCACCCAAGGCCTACCAGGGGCTGCAGCATATCTTTTGCCACCCCTGGCTGGCCATCCAAACTGACACAACTGGCTGATCACTCAGCTGGGGCAAGGTCGTGTAATCACCCCTTGCTTAGATATAGTATTCCTATGTCTAACCTTATATCTGGACACATATGCACCTATAAGTCACTCCTATGGCAGGCCTTAACAACCCTGAAGGCAGAGTGCTTGGTTTTATGTGAGATGGTGCTCTAGCATGAGCTCAGCCGGTCTGCAGCTTTCGGAACCATGTCCTTATAGCTGTTCCAGGATATTGCCATACCATATACTCTTAAGTGCATTATAATCCTCGCGGTTATTGCTAACGTTGGTTTGGCTTTATCAAAACATGTCGTGTAAGGTGTCATACGCTTTGGAATACTTTCCCCTCGCCAGTTCTGGCGAAGGGGGTAGCATTCCACCCTTCCAGAGGGAAAAGCCATGTTCCTTCCATTAATCCCGGTTAAAGTTAACCAGAGCCTCAGCATCACAAAATGGATGCTGCTGCCACAGACACAAGTCTGACCTCCTGCTGCTGGGAGTCCTTCCAGCGAGGGAGGCTTGGACAATAGGTTTCCTGTCACAGGGAGGTGCTAGCACCACCCCAGACAGGAGATAGTGGATTGGGGCAGTGAGGGCTGAATGAAATGAGACACTGCCTGCGGCCCACAAGGTGTCCCATGCATAGTCCAGTTCAAACCGGTGCTGGGGCACTCCAGCCCCAGCTCTGGCGCGAAACTGGACAAAGGGAAAGGGGTGTAACCACCCCCTTCCTGGGTCCCACCCATAGCAGGGACCTAGCAGGTAATCCAGCCCCTTGATTTGGAATAAAGGTAGGAGCTGTGTCCCTAGACTTTAGATAATCCTGACTGAAACTCTGATACGAAACTCTGGACCCTTCGACATCCTACTCGACGTAGAAGACTGAAGAATCTCCCTTGTGGTCAAGGAGTGACCACCCTGTGCAAGCAGGCACCATCAAGCGCTCAACGGTTTGCTTTGTCGTTGCTCCCGCCGGAGCTTGAACACAGAGCCTGACAAGACCCGGACTTCCAGACTTCCTTCGACCCGATCTACAGCCACAGCAAAGCTGAGACCCGTGGAGGCGACGCAAGGCCATCTTGGAAAGCCAGCAAATTGCTTTCCGTGCAACTTCTGAGGCATCCTCAAAGTTGTGCATTGGGGATTGAGAAGCCCCAGCCCCGAGCACCAACTGCACCGAAAATCACCTCTCCACACTCACCGAGTGCTGCGTGGGGCCCTTTTGCATTTTCCTGCTCGACGCGTCTGTCCGGTCACTTGCCCGTTGGCTAGTGGCCTCTGTGACGACGAAACTTTGAATTTCCAACGCTGGTCTGGTTGCTCCAGACTGGCCCTTGCTCCCCTGAAAAGGAGCAGCCCATCAGACCTTGCTGGTCTGATCCAGAAGCCATCTTCGATTCCTGCGTGGATTGCATTTGCCAAGGCCTGTTGATTCCGAATCGAGAACCGACACTGCCATCAGCGAGAGCCTTCGTGGGACAGTCCATGCCCAGCTCCTGGTCGTCGTCGACACTTCCTGGTCCACGTGGCAGCGGAGACAAGCTTCACGACAGCGCCTGATCGCATCCCGACATCGCCTGGTTCCTTCCTGGTCACTGGCTAGTGACCCAGGCTCTGTCCCCTCTGCTTTCTGGTACTCTTCATCTTCGATCCACCCTTGGATCCAACCGGACTCTCCTCTCCTTGTCACCTGCAGCATCTTTTCTCCAAGGCTCCATAGAACTCCACGATGAAACCCGACACACTTTGACACCTATGCACCCGCTTCCTGTGGGTGAGGTAACGCGAGTACTGCGGTGCTCCTGTAGAGATTTACACTCCTAGTGTCCTAGTTTTAAGTGGTTTAGTTCTAGTCCAGTCGGAAGACTCCTAACTCTTTAACTTTCTAACTTTATGCACCCATTGACTTCCATAGGTGCACGCGTGTGCATTTAGACACTGCACCCGCATCCTGTGGGCCTCCTGCTCCCTAATTACTGTTAGTCCAGTGTAGCCCCAGCGATTCCCAAGACCCTAGGCCTTACCATTGTTTGTGACGTGGTACTTATACCACTATTTTTCTATATGGTTTAACGGGCCACCAGGGCCTATCCATATTGTGCAATTTATTGTATGTTATATTAAGTTCCTTGTTATACGCTTGTGCTTCTGTGCTCATAAAGAGTACAGGGGGTTGTTTAGAAATAAATACATATATATTTTGAATATATAACCTGTGTGGTGTCCTTTCCTTTGGTATTAAATGGATTGCATATGGTAAAACAGCTGGCTTCACATGCCCTCTTGAGTTTAGCCTAAGACTGCTTTTGTCCATGCTACCACTAGGATAGCTGGTCTATAAGGTTGACTTTACAACCATCACCATAAGGGTTGTTTGGACTGGTGCAAGGTGCTCACTAGAATAGTGAACATCATATACCAGGCCAACTTCTCACACAGGTTACCCCGGAGGGCTCTCCGGTGCGTAGAACACCTCCTGTGAACATGTCTCCTAGATGGCTGAAAAGCATACACCATTGGAAGATACAGCTAAGGCCCAATGACAGGCCTCTTACTTTGGAAGCTTCAAGACCACCGGCTGGTGGTTCTCCGAGAAGATCTAGATCTCCGGTGAAGAGGTGTTCGCATTCTAGGGAGCGCAGTAGGTCTCATCGGTCTTCTACTCCTAAGAGAAGGCATAGGTCTCCTGCCTCTTCCTCTCCATCGAGGTCGTCTTACAGAGACTATTCACCCACGATCTCCTCAACACCACCTTCCAGGATATCTCCGGTGGATGATCTGGGAACTTTCAATGAGGTATTGTGCCGTGGGGCTTGCAAATTCAATATAACGATGGCAGTGCCTCCTGTGAAGTCTTCTGTCATATTTGAGACTCTACATCATAAATCCTCTGCTAGAGCTCTTCTTCCGTTGGTGCCTGGTTTGTTGGAACTGGCAATGAAGATGTTCTTCACACCAGCTACGGTGGGTTCAGGACCTTCAAGAATTGCAAAAAAGTATAAAGCACCGGATCAAGTTCCTCTTTTTCTGCGTACAGATCCACCACCAGATTCTCTTATAGTGGCAGCGGCCAGGAAGGCTCACTCGGCTACGTCTGTCTCATCTGCTCCGCCAGAGAAAGACAGTAAAAACATGGACTCCTTGGGGCGAAGGATGTGTAACATGGCTGGATCAGTCATGAGAGTGGCCAGTGCTGCGGCTTTGCTGGGTCGCTATGATCGCCTTTTATGGGACTCTATGTCTAGGTTTGCGGAGAAGCTGCCTAAGGAAGACCAAAAAGATTTCCTTGAGATTGTGGAAGAAGGTGGTTTGGTTGCAAATCAAAGTATAAGTGGGGCGGCTGATTCTGCGTATCTTGCAGCGCATGGCTATGCCCACGGCATATGTTCTAGGAGGTCGGCATGGCTGCGCCTCACGGGCCTTAAGCCAGATGCCCAAAGGAAAATAGTCAATCTGCCATTCAATGGGACAACATTATTTGGATCTCATGCGGATGATGAGAGGACCAAAATTAAAGCGGAGCTTGACACTCTAAAAGCGGTTGGCCTAGAGAAAAAGAAGGAGTTCCGCCGTCGTTTTCGCCCCTACGACAAGAGGTTGTTTCAACAGCGTGGGCAAACATCAAACTGGTCTTCTCAAAACCAGGGCCAGTCTCAACAGAGGTCGCAGTTTCAACAGCGCAGGCCTGGGCGAGGCAGAGGAGGAAATAGACAGTAGTCCTCTGCTGCGAAACAGCCTCAGAAGCAATGAGAAGGAACTTCCTTCACAGCTGTGGTCCACTCCGGTAGGAGGAAGCATTGCTTTATACTTGGACGAGTGGAGAAGATTAACAAAGGACAGGTGGGTCATCGGCATAATCCAAAATGGTTATCTCCTCAAATTCAAATCACCTCCTCCTGTCATAAATCCAAAGAGAGTTTTTCATCAAAGTCAAAAACTTCTACAAAAAGAAGTAGACATCCTCTTGTGCAAAACGCCATAGAGAAAGTTCCTCTTTCACAGAGAAACCAAGGTCTGTACTCCCGCTTCTTCTTGGTGAGCAAGAAAGGCCCCAATGCAGAATTCAGACCTATACTGGATTTAAGATTGTTGAACAAGTTCATTCGAAGGGAGAAATTTCGGATGTTAGCGCTCCATCAAATATTTCCCCAGTTACATCAGGGGGATTGGATGTGTTCCATCGACCTGAAGGATGCATATTTTCATGTTCCAATCTCAAAGAGGCATCCCAAATTTCTCAGATTTCAAGTGTCTGTTCATCACTACCAGTATGCAGTCCTTCCGTTCGAACTGAAGTCAGCTCTCCGAACATTCTCAAAGTGTATGGCGGTGGTAGCTGCCTTCCTTCGGAGACAGAGGATTTTCATATATCCTTACTTGGACGACTAGCTCCTGAAAAGTTTGTCTCCATCTCTTCTGGAAGATCATCTTTCAATATGCCTTCACCTCGTGCACAAGTTGGGTCTTCAGGTCAATTTCAATAAATCAATAATGAACCCAACCCAGCAAATCCACTATCTGGGAGCTCTCTTGGACACAGAAAAAGAAAACGTGTGTCCTTCGTGGAGAGGTGGTTATCAATCAGGACAAAATGTCAGCTTCTGTTTCATGCCACTTCCCTGACAGTTCGTCAAGTTTCCTCTCTCCTGTGGTCGATGGCGTCGTGCATCTTCATAGTTCCTAACGCAAGATTGCACATGCATCCTCTGCAACAGTGTTTAGAGGATCAATGGAGACAGAGGACGGGGTGCTGGGAGGATCGAATACTCCTTCCCCAGTCCGCCAAAGATTCCATCCGATGGTGGATGAAGAGGTCCCACTTAATGCAAAGAGTGCCATTTCATCAAGATCTTCCTACTCAAACTCTGATCACAGACGCCTCTCTCCAGGGTTGGGGTGCTCATATGGGCCCTCCGCAAGTACAAGGGCTATAGTCAGACTCCGAGAAGGGCTATCACATCAACCTGCTGGAACTGAGGGCAGTTCATCTGGCTCTCAAGTCCCTGTTTCCATCGTTCCAGTCTCGGTCCCTCCTAATGCAAACAGACAATACAACTACAACTACAATGTATTATTTAAACAAGCAGGGGGTACCAGGTCCAGGACTCTTTCCATTGAAGCCCAGACCATCTGGAATTGGTTACTGGCGAGAGACTTGTCGATAATATCGGTGCATCTGCCGGGGTCCCTCAACTCGCAGGCGGATTTCCTCAGCAGGGACTTCGTCGAGGCTCACGATTGGGTCCTCAACGAGGAGGTCGCAAACAGTATTTTTCAGGCATGGGGAATTCCAGATACCGACCTGTTCGCGGACACGGGAAATGCAAAATGCCCCGTCTTCGCGTCCAGGTTTCCCCACGTCGAGTCTCAAGGGAATGTCCTTTTGATAGACTGGTGTCAGAACTTACTGTACGCTTTTCCTCCGACCCCATTGATACCAACAGTAATCAACAGGATGTACAAAACCAAGTCCAGGATGATTCTGATTGCTCCCGAGTGGCCACGGCAATGGTAGTTTCCAGATCTCCTTCAGTTGTCGGAAGTGCCACACAGGAGGTTGCCGTGTCGCCCGGATCTTCTGTCCAAGCAGAAGGTGAGAGTGTTCCACCCAAACCTGTCCTCCCTACCCCTGGCAGCATGGCTCCTGCGGTCATCCAGTATGGACATTTGCAGTTAAATCCAGAGTGTATGCATATCCGTAGAGGCGAAACAACCTTCTACAAGGAAATCATATGGTTTTAAATGGAAACGATTTTTTCTGTGGTGTGAGAACAATGGTTTTGATCCTATACATGGTCAGGAACAGGTGATTCTACCTTATCTGTTACATTTGGCGAGGTCTGGTCTTCAGTTTAATTCTATTAAAGTCCACCTTGCTGCGATCACGGCCTACAGGAAATCGCCTACTCAGACCTCCTTTTTAGGTCTCGCCTGTCAATGCGCATGCGCATTGAGCAGAGCGAGACTATGGGGGCTTAAACAAAGCTTACCTACACTGGCGATTCACTGGCGATTTGATGAAGTGCATGTGCACTTTTAACTCAATGCGCAAGCGCAATTAGTTAAAATGCGCGTGCACAGCATCGAATCGTCAGCTTAGTGCCGCCAGCAGCTCTTCCCGCTCCGCCCCCTGCTGCATCAAAGGCTTGGCGCTGTGCCTTAGCCCAGCCATTCTCCTCCCCTAATTACCCCCTGCGGCATCAAAGGCTTTTTCACGGCCGGCCGGCCGTGCTTTCAGTTCACGGCCGGCCGGCCGTGTCTCCTTTTCTTTTTTTTTTTCATTAATTGAATGTCTTCCAGCAAGCTCTCCTCATCCGTAGCTTTAGGTGTGATGACAGCATTTCCTTATAAGATTACTGCTCTCTTGGGAATATATGAGGGCAGGAAGCCTTCTGAATTCGACTGATCATTATCAGAGAGTGTTTTGGTGAAAATACGGGACTTTTCTTATGCGTGCTGCTACAAAAAGAGCTCAGCTCTCCTTAGCTACGGGAAAGCTGTTTGGCTTACTTCTGCTCGCTCAGCCAGCAATTGTGCCATGTGGTGTGTTTTTAGCTTTACTAGCTCATTGGTGTGTACTGGCTTGCCACTTTGCTGGAATAAAGTACCGGCCTTAACGCTGAATACGACTTTCTTTTAATTAGTTCACCAGTTTGCTGCCAAGTGAATTTGAGAGTAATAGTGGCAATCATGTTTGAAACTGCATAACGTGAGCGGAATAAGCTTGCAAGCCGCAATCACCCCACATCCACCACATCCACCACCACATCCACCACCACCTCCACATCCACCACCACCGCATCCACCACCACATCCACCACCACATCCACCCTCACCCTCACCCTCACTCACCCTCAACCCCTCACCCTCAACCCCTCACTCACCCTCACTCTCACTCACCCTCACTCACCCTCAAACCCTCACCCTCACCCTCACTCACCCTCACCCTCACTCACCCTCAACCCCTCACCCTCACTCACCCTCACCCTCACTCACCCTCAACCCCTCACCCTCACCCTCCCTCACTCACCCTCAACCCCTCACCCACCCTCAACCCCTCACCCTCACTCACCCTCACGCTCACTCACCCTCACCCTCACTCACCCTCACTCACCCTCACCCACCCTCCCTCACCCTCACTCACCCTCACTCACCCTCACTCACCCTCACTCACCCTCACTCACCCTCACTCACCCTCACTCACCCTCACTCACCCTCACCCTCACTCACCCTCACCCTCACTCTCACTCACCCTCACCCTCACTCACCCTCACCCTCACTCACCCTCACCCACCCTCACCCTCACTCACCCTCACCCACCCTCACCCTCACTCACCCTCAACCCCTCACCCTCACTCACCCTCAACCCCTCACCCTCACTCACCCTCAACCCCTCACCCTCACTCACCCTCAACCCCTCACCCTCAACCCCTCACTCACCCTCACTCTCACTCACCCTCACTCACCCTCAACCCCTCACCCTCACTCACCCTCACTCACCCTCACTCACCCTCAACCCCTCACCCTCACTCACCCTCACCCTCACTCACCCTCAACCCCTCACCCTCACTCACCCTCACCCTCACTCACCCTCAACCCCTCACCCTCACTCACCCTCAACCCCTCACCCTCACTCACCCTCACTCACCCTCACTCACCCTCAACCCCTCACCCTCAACCACTGACCCTCACCCTCAACCCCTCACCCTCAACCCCTCACCCTCACTCACCCTCACCCTCACTCACCCTAACCCTCACTCACCCTCAACCCCTCACCCTCACTCACTCACCCTCACTCACCCTCACTCACCCTCACTCACCCTCACTCACCCTCACCCTCACTCACCCTCACCCTCACTCACCCTCACTCACCCTCACCCTCACTCACCCTCACTCACCCTCACTCACCCTCACCCACCCTCACCCTCACTCACCCTCAACCCCTCACCCTCACTCACCCTCACTCACCCTCACCCTCACTCACCCTCAACCCCTCACCCTCACTCACCCTCAACCCCGCACCCTCACCCTCACTCACCCTCAACCCCTCACCCTCAACCCCTCACTCACCCTCACTCTCACTCACCCTCACTCACCCTCAACCCCTCACCCTCACCCTCACTCACCCTCACTCACCCTCAACCCCTCACCCTCACCCTCACTCACCCTCAACCCCTCACCCTCACTCACCCTCAACCCCTCACCCTCACTCACCCTCAACCCCTCACCCTCACTCACCCTCAACCCCTCACCCTCACTCACCCTCAACCCCTCACCCTCACTCACTCACCCTCACCCTCACCCTCACTCACCCTCACCCTCACTCACCCTCAACCCCTCACCCTCAACCCCTCACCCTCACTCACCCTCACCCTCACTCACCCTCAACCCCTCACCCTCACTCACCCTCAACCCCTCACCCTCACTCACCCTCAACCCCTCACCCTCAACCCCTCACCCTCACCCTCACTCACCCTCACAACACATATTGTGTTACAATAGGTGTCACATTTGCGAAAGATAAAACTATTGGCATTGTAAATAACAAAGCTATTAATTTCGCTATTTTCAAAACAAGCACATAAATAAAAAATGTGTCCTTTACAATACCAATAGCTCAAACTTTCCTAATGCGAGACCTATTGCATTGCTGTGCTTCTCTCCCCTGCTGCACTCTCCTGCTCTCTAGAGATGTGGCCTAACGACCAGAGCTGCCATCTAAGTCACGTAAATACAAAACATGTTGCATTCCAAATGCTATAGGTGTCACATTCGCGAAAGTTATAACTATTGGCATTGTAAATGACAAAGCCATCAATTTAGCAATTTTAAAAACCAACAAATAAATAAAATATGTCATTTACAAGACCAATAACTCCAACTTTTCTAATGCGAGACCTATTGCATTTGCAATGCTTGTTTAGGATCCCTGTATTGAAAGATTTTCTCGAAGGTTTAAGAAAGGTGTATCCGCCGGTCAGGTCACCTTCCCCACTTTGGGAGCTTAATGTGGTGTTAACTAAGTTAATGGGTGCTCCTTTTGAACCTATACGTAAGGCCTCCTTGCAACACTTAACTTGGAAGGTAGCGTTCCTTGTAGCCATTACATCTGCTCGTAGCGTGAGCGAGATCCAGGCTCTGTGTTGCAAGGAACCTTTCATTGTGTTCCATGCTAATAGAGTGGTACTCAGGACGCATCCTGCCTTTTTGCCCAAGGTAGTGTCAGATTTTCACATTAATCAGACTATAACTGTGACGACTTTTTTCCCAAATCCTACCAATCCTCCTGAAAGAGCTCTACACTCTTTAGATCTTAAGAGGGTTCTTAAGTTTTATCTGGACAGAACAAAGACTTTGAGACACTCAGACCGTTTGTTCATTAACTATGGTCCTATTAATACGGGCTCTGCGGCTTCCAAGAGGTCCATATCTAGATGGATTGTGTCTTGCATTCTCCTAGCGTATCAGTTGTCAAACAGGTTATGTTATGTTATGTTAAGTGCTATTTGTAAAGCGCACTAACGCCGAAGCTTCCTGGCGCTACTAGACAGAGTAAGAAGGAACGGAAAAAAATAATAACCTATTATAAGAGTGGGAAGAGATGGGTCTTTAAGTGTTTACTGAATGAGAGGAGGGAAAGGGAAGATTTAATAGACAGAGGAAGGGAATTCCAGAGAGTGGGGGCCAAATGAGAGAAACGGCGACCACCAAATTTCTTGGTTTTATATTTTGGGGAGATTAATAAGTCATTGCGGGCAGAGCGGAGATTGCGTGTGGGGCAGTATGGTCGGATAAGGGAGTTGAGGAAACCTGGGCTGGAGCAATGAAGACATTTGAAGATGAGACATGCCACCTTAAAGGCGACCCTTTGGTTGATTGGGAGCCAATGGAGGCTGTGAAGCAAAGGTTTAGCAGATTGCCATCTAGGTAGTCCAGAGATCAGGCGGGCTGCCTGATTTTGGACGACCTGAAGGCGGTTTAACAAATAAAGTGGGAGACCGTGATAAATGGAATTGGAGAAATCGAGACGGGAGAGTACTAGTGAGGTGACAGATTGGGTGAGTGCAGCAGGGGGAAGGAGGTGACGGACTTTACGAATCCTCCGAAGTTGGAACATGCAGGATGAAATCACTGCTCCAACTTGGGCTTTGAGGGAAAGTTCGACGTCAATGATTATGCCCAGACTTTTTATTGTTTTAGCTGGGGTAGGAGGGGAACCAAGCTCCGGTGGCCAGAACTGAGGGCCCCAATAAGTGTGGCTTAGGCCGGGGAGAAGGAGCTCAGTTTTTCCTGGGTTCAGTTTTAATTGGTTCTGATCCATCCAGAGTTGTATGTGGGTCATTACTGCATGAAACGTATTGATGGCTAGTGGAGAGTCAAGTGAAAAGACGAGCTGCAGATCATCAGCATAATTGAAGGTTGTGATGTCCCATTTGAGGAGGGATTGGATCAGTGGCCGAAGATACAAATTAAATAGGAGCGGAGAAAGAGAGGAGCCCTGGGGGACTCCGCAGAGCGTAGGAGATTTCTTGGCCATATAGGGACCCAGGCGGACTGTCTGCGTTCTTCCAGTAAGGAAGGATCTGACCCATTCGAAAGCAAGGCCACGGATGCCGGCCTGCCCGACACGGTGGAGAAGGATGTTGTGGTCCACCGTGTCGAACGCGGCGGATAGATCCAGAAGGACGAGAGCTTGAGGATTCCCGATATCGGCGTTACTCCTGAGTGTATCGAGAACTGCCAGAATGACCGCCTCGGTCGAGTGGGCAGGTCGAAAGCCCGCCTGGTTAGGCTCGAGGTACTGGGAAGATTCCACAAAGTTTGATAGGCAGCGGGTGACATGGGCCTCCAAGATTTTAGAGAAATAGGGAAGGAGGGAGATGGGACGATAGTTCGATGGCTCGACAGGGTCAGCACCCGGCTTCTTCAGAAGAGGCACCAAGATAGCCTCCTTGAAAGAGGCGGGGACGCTGCCACTGGTGAGCGAACTATTGAGTAAGTGTAAGATATTATCTGGCAGATTAAGGCAGATGCTACGCAGGACAGAAGGAGGGCAACAATCATTGGGGGAGCCCGATTTCACACGTGTGGCGAGTTCCGTTAGGGAGGTCGTGTCTAGGACAGGAAAAGTAGTGAAGGTCAGTGTTATTAAGGGAGGGGTCCAGAGGAGGAAACTGGGCAGGGGGGGGATAGATTTTTTAATTTTGATTACTTTTTCCAAGAAAAAAGAGTTCAGAGAATCACAGGTAGCCTGGGTAGGGGTCTGAGCAGGGAGTGACCTTTCGTCAGTGGTTAGCTCGTTTAGAACTCTGAACACTTCCTTAGATTTATTGGTGGCTGTAGCAATTCTGTTGGAGAAGTGTTCTATTTTGGCTGACCTAATAGCAGATTTATAGTTATTACGTGTGGCCAGGTAGGCCGATCTGGCTGAGTCAGAATAGTCGCGCCTCCAGGTGCGTTCTGACCGACGTGTTTTTAGTTTCAGGGTCTTGAGATCATCAGAGAACCACCTGTGAGAATACCGATGCCTAGTACAAGGGAAAGTGACCAGGGGGGCGAACTGGTCACTGGCCGACACCAGCCAGGAACCTATTTCCTGTTCCAGATGATCAATGTCGCTGGAGGGGTGGAAAACAGGACAGGATTCGGCGTGGGCAGAAAGAAAGCCCTGGGCATCATAGGTATTCCATTTTCGTGACTGTCCCCCGGCCATTAGGGGAGTGAAAGTCTGGCCGGTGACTGTGATGGTAGTATCCACCAAGTGGTGGTCAGACCAGATACAGGGAAGAATAACTGGTGGGGACAGGGCCAGGTTACAGGACCAAATCTGGTCCAAAATGTGGCCCTTAATGTGGGTGGGATGAGAGACGTGCTGAGTGAGGTTCAGATTCACAAGAGTCTCGAAGAGCTCGGTGGCGTGAGGGCCAGCGTTAGGGTTGTTAAACCAATAATTTAGATCGCCGAAAATGGCAAAATCAGAATGTGCTGTTAGTAGCGCAGATAGTTGTTCACTCAGGATGGAAGGAAAGGAGGGCATGGAGTAGGGAGGCCGGTATAATAGGAGAAAAGTGAGGGCGCCAGTGTCGGTTTGTACAGTAAAAAGTAAGTTCTCAACTCCCGGTAAGACGAGGGGGTTAGAGGGAATAGAGGTAAGGCGTTTTGATATAATGGCTGCCACCCCTCCCCCGGGCCGATCGCCAGGGCGGTCGGTGTGGAGGATGTAGTAATCAGGGGGGAGGGCCGCCAGAATATCAGGGAGGGCCTCGGAGGTAAGCCAGGTCTCCGTAAGCAGGAGCAGGTCGGGGTTGGAATTAGACAGGAGAACGAAAATATCCTCTGAGTGTTTCACTAACGAGCGGGTGTTTAGGTAAAGAACCCTGATCGAAGTGGAGCTCTTGCTAGGCGTAATTAGGGGTAGATGTCCGTCTGAACAGAGTGGGATCTGGCGCGAGATGCCGAGGGCGTAAGTACGTCGGATAGCGGTAGGGGGAGGCGTGAAAACGGGATTTGGAAGATCCCTAAGGGATTGGGCTGAATAGGTGATAAGTGGAGCAGCGTGCCATGCCCCATGGCCCGGTCTGGCGCGGACGGGCGCAGAAGGGCTTGCCTTAGGTCTTTGTCAGGAAGACCGAAGGCTCATTCAACAAGAGGGAAAGCTTCCACTACAGCTCTCTTTAGAAATGTTTCTATGGCAGAAATCTGTAAGGCAGCTACAAGGCGTTCAGTTCATACCTTTACTCGCCATTGCTGTCTGGATTCAGACACACAGGCAGATGCTCAGGTTGGGCAGGCATCGCTCAGGAATTTATTTGCTAAATCTAGCTAAGATATGTGTGTCAAAGCTGTTGTTATTTTATTTTTTCTGCTCGCTCGCTTCTAAGTGGGTATGAGCTTGCTATTCTATTCAGTGCTTATGACTATTAATGAGTATCCCCTGGAAGAGAAGAATTAGTTACTTACCTGTAATCCTAGTTCTCTTCCAGGGGTATACTCATTAAAGTCATAAGCACCCTCCCGCCTCCCCGGGCGAGCAGTGGTTTTATGGTTGTAATATGTTATTATTGCACTTCTATATGCAGATACCTGCGTGGTTTACTGTACCGTACTAAAGAACTGACTTAACTGTCACCTGTGGGGCATGATGGGAACAGAGTTCACCTGGAGGCCTTAAAGGCAAAGTGTTCAGATTCTCTTAGGCCTTAAAGGCGAGGTGTCAGTCTGATTTTCTGTACAGGGATATTTTCTCTATATGCAGCCTGCTTAGGCTAATTGCCTTTTATTACAGGTTCTTTGATGAAAAAAAAGGTTTTGCTATTTATGGAATGCATTTTAGGCTCATGCCTGTTTATTGCATTGTTTATATGGTGTATTTTCATGCTGCAGAAAATATGTAATGATGGCCTTATTAGCCTATAGGTTATGGTTGGGCTGCATATTATTGGTTTATACATGTATATGTGAATAATTTGTTTAGTACTATGTACTATTTCTTTGATATATTTACACATATATATGTATTTGGTTATGTGTTCCGTGTTCCTGCTCATGGGCGGAGATTATTCAGGGCTTATGACTTTAATGAGTATTCCCCTGGAAGAGAACTAGGATTACAGGTAAGTAACTAATCCTTCCTTCCCTTTAGGGTGTCATTGGGTGAAGGCTAATGCTAATAGAAGGGTTCGATTCCAATGCTATCCTTAATTGACACCACCATTTTAAGGCAGGACCTCCCTCCCAAAGGTTCTTGGGAGGAATTCACACTACAGAGTGTCCAACTTCCCCAGGAGCTATACATGAAAGATCTTTGGATACAAGAGACTGTCAGTGGGGATGGATGCTTTATAAACTTGAAATCTGGACTCCAGATTCAATCCTCATCAAGACTTCTTGGTCCAGGGATCTGGTAAACAGCTTGCCTCTGACTTGGTGTTTATGAATTGTAAAGAAAGCAATCAGCCTCCCAGATGTCACAGACAGAGCAAGTACCCTACTCCCATTTCTTCCGGGGTCAGAAGTCCTTATGTGTTTTTTGACTAATACAGATTTAAAAAAAAGTAAATCCATTATTGGCAAAGATTTGTTTCAAAAGTCATACGTTATGGCAAGGGCTTGAGATTGGTCCATCATTAGCCTCCCTTAGGATTGTTGATGGTGCACTGAGACATTTCTGGGGAGCAGTAGTGCCTTGTTTCTTTTCATTTTTTTAAAATACATTTTATTGCCATTTTGTGGTAGGAAACAAACATGAAACATTGTAGGTGCCAATGCATACAGTACAAGTGTTTCAGTGCATGTGGTAACAAGCAGGACATACATACAGTATAACTTACAATCTGTACGAGGTGTCACATTTTTCCAACATTGCTTGTCGCGTTAGCTTGTGCAGCAGTAAGTGGTATCAGATAAAAAACAGGGGAATGATTCTGTTAGGGAGTGCAAAGGTGGGAATCCTAAACTATATTCAAAACATTATACCTCTGACACCATCAATACCAATCTTATTTTGTGCCAGTTGGATTTTGTATTTATCCCTGGGTTATAATTGAATACACGTCAAACACATTTTTTGTTTTCACCAAGACATGTCCCTGTGCAGGACTTGCTAGAAGACTAGCCTGTTACTTTAAATGGTGTATAAAATATGTACAAGAAATAAATCAATACTCAAGACATATAAATCATAATTACATTAGTCTTACATCTGTACATTTCTCAAGACAAATAACTGTACAATTTACAAACATAGAACTGTGCAATTCTACAGGCAGAAGATAGTCCTACTCCTTTTTTAAATAGTAGTACGGGACTCCACTTATTAAAGGTCCTCACGGTACACTAATGTTTTGTAAGCCAATGGGAGGTCACCTCAAGGTTTGAACCCAGAGTAGGGCCGTACAAAATGGTCTTTAAGCTGTCAAAAGTTCTAGACGTAAGTTTGTCCTGGGTTCTTTAGGCTCGCCTCTCGAAACAGTATAACCAACGCGTTTCGACCTTCTGCATGGCGCTTCTTGTACCAGAGGTCTTCATCAGGGTGGGTATTTGACAAGGAGGACTGGTGGTACCAATTCTGGTCTTTAGATG